>NC_081827.1:208302309-208902309 GCF_030867095.1 Alligator mississippiensis | reverse complement strand
CCCCTGCTGCCACCCCCAGCCAATAGTATACATGCATAAATCCCGCTGCCACCTCCACCCCTTTTCCCCAGCCCATCACACCCCCAATGTGGTCCCTGGGACCAGGAACTCTCCCAAGCCAGGGCCTCATGTTCCAGCACTAGCGTGAGCATGAGACAGGGCTGCAGTGCGGCAGCTGCCTGTGTGGCCCTGGCTCCTGCCAGCAAGTTCCATCCTGTCCAGTGACTGGGTACACAGGGTGTGGGATTTGTTGTAGGGGTGTGGATGTGTGTCGGGGTTTATGGATAGGCAGGGGTATGGGTGTGGGAGTGTCGGGTTTGTGGGGGTAACATTTTCTTATGTCATGTGCCTTCTGTAGCATCAAACTCCTTTGAGACGCCTCAACACACATGAGCATGCTTGTGTGGACACAGCCTTAGAGACTGTTTCAGAGTGTCATGAATTTTCATAGGCAGCAACGTACTTCATTAGATGCTGTGGATGATCCATTAGCCTCTAAGGGCGTGTCCAGATGTGCATGAAAGTTTGTTTCCCTGGGGACAAGTAGCGGTGGCGCACCTTGCACCGCTGCTACTTGTCCCCGAGGAATGCCAGTGCCTCGCGTGTTTTGGTGTGCAGCAGGTTGCCCTGGGTGGGGTAAGGGAGGCTGGGGCCAGCACTGTGCTGGCCGTAGCAGCCTTATCTGGGGTCCTGGGGGGCCTCCCACGGCTGCAGCTGCAGCGATTCTGCCACACAGAGCCTGGCTGGCAGCTGCAGCACAGCTCCAGGTGGGCCAGCTCTTCAGCAGTGCACGCTGTCTGAGCATGCACTGCACCAGATTTTTTCCCACTTTTTGGTTTGGTTTGGTTTTTTGGGTTTTTTTTTTTTACCCCTGAGTACCCAAGGGTCAAAAAAAACCTGTGGGGGGTGGGAACCCCAGTGCAGCACATGTTTGGGCAGTGCATCCTTGCAGTGCAGAGAACACTGGACTGTGTGGTATGTGGTGCTGCAAATGTGTTTGCAGTGCCACATACCACACAACTGCGTTTATCTGGATGTGTCCTAAGGTGGTATCCTGCCCTACCTTTTGCTGCTTAGGAATTGCATCTTTTTGTTTATG
The DNA here is from genome assembly GCF_030867095.1 of Alligator mississippiensis. Lineage (NCBI taxonomy): Eukaryota > Metazoa > Chordata > Crocodylia > Alligatoridae > Alligator > Alligator mississippiensis. The sequence goes on along the minus strand of NC_081827.1, from coordinate 208,901,210 downwards.
GTAGAGTAAGTCCCAAACCTAAAAAGAGGTTAGCAAGCACAAGCCCCTACTCCTAAATTGTTAATGGACTTCCTTTCCAGGATTGTACCTTTACATCTTGGGGCTCTAAGAAAAATACAAAGCAGTCTTGAGGTAAAACTTTAGTGGGCTTAATTTAAACTGAATTACTGATGTTAAAGAAAGTTGTTAATCAAAATGTCCTCAAGTCCAAACATATAATTGGGGTTTAAAATATGGAAATATTTGTAATGTGAGCCTACATACATACAGGCTACCTGGGCAACTTCATTTATTGCAAATTCCTACTACTGGTGTGTGTGTGTGTGTGTGTGTGTGTGTGTGTGTGCAGTAAAGAAGCTGTTTTGGGGATAAGGGTTTTTCTGACACTTTTGGATACTAATCTGATGCATTTTTGGTTAGGTGCTTGAAGATGTAGATCAGTGTTGTCAAGCACTTTCTCAGAGATTGGGAACGCAGCCATACTTCTTCAATAAGCTGTAAGTTACTGTGTTGAAGTGGTTTAGTATTGTATTACTGTCCAGAGAATATGTATCTAAATATGGTATACTTGTCATTCTTTAATATTTTACAAGTAATTAAAATATGGGAATAAATCTTTATATTGCATACATAAGATTTTCTGAAATAGTGAAGTAATTGTAAATTTCTGAAATATTTTATGGAAACTAGGGTTGCACTGATACAGAATTTTTGGGCTGATGCCAATGGCCGATATGGCTAGTTAAAAATTGGCCAATACTGATCTGATTTTTTCAATATGCAGCCGGGCAGTCTGGAAAGTGGTGTCTGGCTAGTAAGTCTGTTGTGGGGGAACAGATGGAGACCCCCGCAGCGAAGGAGGGAGTGGAACTGGGACTGAGGCAGGTGCTGCACAGCCAGGGTGGAACAGGGCATGGATCTGCGACTGGCTCGTCTGGGAGGAGGTTCATAGATTCATAGATGTTAGGGTCGGAAGGGACCTCAATAGATCATTGAGTCCGACCCCCTGCATAAACAGGAAAGAGTGCTGGGTCTAGATGACCCCAGCTAGATACTCATCTAACCTCCTCTTGAAGACCCCAGGGTAGGGGAGAGCACCACCTCCCTTGGGAGCCCGTTCCAGACCTTGGCCACTCGAACTGTGAAGAAGTTCTTCCTAATGTCCAATCTAAATCTGCTCTCTGCTAGCTTGTGGCCATTGTTTCTTATAACCCCCGGGGGCGCCTTGGTGAATAAATACTCACCAATTCCCTTCTGTGCCTCTGTGATGAACTTAAAGGCAGCCACAAGGTCGCCTCTCAACCTTCTCTTGCGGAGGCTGAAGAGGTCCAGTTTCTCTAGTCTCTCCTCGTAGGGCTTGGTCTGCAGGCCCTTGACCATACGAGTTGCCCTTCTCTGGACCCTCTCCAGGTTATCCGCATCCTTCTTGAAGTGTGGCGCCCAGAATTGCACGCAGTACTCCAACTGCGGTCTGACCAGCGCCCGATACAGGGGAAGTATCACCTCCTTGGACCTATTTGTCATGCATCTGCTGATGCACGATAAAGTGCCATTGGCTTTTCTGATGGCTTCGTCACACTGCCGGCTCATGTTCATCTTGGAGTCCACTAGGACTCCAAGATCCCTTTCCACCTCTGTGCCACCCAGCAGGTCATTCCCTAGGCTGTAGGTGTGCTGGACATTTTTCCTCCCTAGGTGCAGCACTTTGCATTTCTCCTTGTTGAACTGCATCCTGTTGTTTTCTGCCCACTTGTCCAACCTATCCAGGTCTGCCTGCAGCTGTTCCCTGCCCTCCGGCGTGTCCACTTCTCCCCATAGCTTTGTGTCATCTGCAAACTTGGACAGAGTACATTTGACTCCCTCGTCCAAGTCACTGATGAAGACATTAAAGAGTATCGGTCCAAGGACCGAGCCCTGCGGGACCCCACTGCCCACACCCTTCCAGGTCGAGACCGACCCATCCACCATGACTCTCTGGATGCGACCCTCTAGCCAATTCGCCACCCACCGGACTGTGTAGTCATCCAAATCACAGCCTCTTAACTTGTTCACCAGTATGGGGTGGGATACTGTATCGAAGGCCTTCCTGAAGTCTAAGTATATGACATCCACCCCTCCTCCTGTGTCCAGGCATTTCGTAACCTGGAGAGGGGGGCAGCTCCCTCCACTGCACACATCCTAGGAGGGCATGGGGGCATGTACCCCCAGCTGTGCGCGTGGGGCGAGGGTGGGCTGCTGCTGCGGGCTGGGGCTGGACCAAGCTCTTCCCGGAGTTGAGGTTGAGCCAGGGCTGTGCTTGGGGCAGATAGCAGCAGTGCTGGGAGGAGGGCTACAGGGGGGGCTGCAGTCACCCCAAAATTTGCTATAGCCCCTGTTGCAGTGCTGCCACCGCCTGTCCCGAGTGCAGCCCTGGCCCAGCCCCCCTGCAGCGCTGCCACTGCCTGTCCCAGTGCCACCCGCAGCCTGCAGCAGCAGCCCATCCTCGTCTCACGCACAGATCTGGGAGCACACGCCCCCCCATGCCCTCTCAGTGTGTGTGCACCAGTGGCAGCTGCCCCCACCGGCGGCGGGTGGCTGGGGCTAGCCTCCTGGAATGTAGCCCTGGCTCCACCCACCCTACAGAGTGCAACCTGGCAGCAGGGGCTTGCTGCCCAGAGTGCAGCCCTGGCTCCAGGTGCCCTGCAGAGCACAGCGGGTAGGCAGCTGGGGCTAGCCTCCCGGAGCGCAGCCTAGCCCAGCCCTCCCCGCACAGATCCGGGGGCACACTCCTGCTCCCATGCCCTCCCGGACCAGCAGCAAGAGCTGCCGGAGGAGCCACCAGAAGAGCAGCTTCTGGACCAATAGCATGTGGTGGTGCGCAGTGGCAGGAATCCCCCTCCCTGAGTCCCATGCCCCACTGCCCCGGCTGGGCAGCTTGTCCTAGCCACAGCCCCAATTCCTCCCTTGCTGTCGGGGTGTTGATCTTCTTCCCCCCCCTTCCTCCTGCCACGTCTCTCTCTTCCCCCCTTCGCCCACCACAACAGACTTACTAGCTGGAGGCAGCTGTTTCCAGTGTCGGCAAGGACTGCCTGTATAGTCTATGGCTGAATCTCTGAATCAATTCAGAAGCTTCCGACTTTGATTTGGACCTTTTAACGGGTCTCCTGATTTCGATTCGGATTCGGAGGTTTGGTTGCCAAATCTTCTCTGAATCGAATCGGCTTCCAAAGCTTTGCACAGCCCTAATTTATTGGTGACATTATTGGCCACATCAGCCAAAAATAGCTGATTTGCCAATGCAGTCAATTTTCCTTGTATCAGTCCTGATCCAATATGGGACCGATGTATTGGTGCACCTCAAATGGAAACATTTTCTTTAAAAGTTTTTTTTCTTGTTTTCCTGTGATTTGATATTGAATATACAATTTATGTAGGTGAAAAGCATTCTGTAAAAGAGAAAAGTGTGCTTTAATATATTTAGGTATAATAGCATCACAGAAGATATTTTCTATCAGGTTATAAGCTTTGGTCCATCAGTCAAAGCATGTGTGATGATGCAGTTTTCATCAAGACAACTCTTCCTGTATAGGTTATGTCAAGCGAGTGTTGAATGAGTTAGACAACTATGATCTTCATGCTTATCCTGGACTATTGGGTATTGGGAAAGTGCTGATATGAAGGATTTAATGAAGGATTTAACTGCACAGAAGAAGATGGTTAAAGCTTGTGCAAATTCTGTACTTTTTTTTTTTACAAAACCTCAACCACAAGCTGATAGGACATACAGCACATCCTTTGCATTCATCAGTTGATTAAGATCCTTGTATGCATCCATTGCCAGGGCATTTGAACCATAAAGAGATGGAAAAATAGACATTTTGGGGGGAATATATGTTTTTAAAAATGCTATCTTATACTCTTTTTTTATAATCCTGAGATCATGTCTGGACTAATTTTTAAAATATTACAGAGTAACAATTAAGGGTAGATCACAATGATAAATTAAAACTGCTTGTACCATTACAAGCTAAAAAAGCAGGTTGGGGTTAACTAAGGGCTTACTATAGGAAGTTTATATAAAGGAAGCAGGAGAGTGTATAGTGAGGGTGTGTCCTGTCCAGCCCTTCCACAGGGTCAGAAATGAAGGAAATGGGGAAGTAAATTACTGGACATTGGCTTGTTGGCTTTTCTCAGAGCATAACCATACTTATGCCAGCTGTTAACTAGACTTCAGTAACACACTTTCAAAGTAATCTTAAAAAGTTTAAAGTTTAAAGTTGTCTGAAATATCACTGAAACCGTTACTGGACCTATTAGTCCAGTAAGAGGTTCTTCTGGATGAAAGGTGTAGAGCTTTTACTTTGTTCAGGTGTACCAAAGATGTTTTTATTTTTTTGCATATTGACCAGTATTGCAGAAAATTTGTGGCCAGACAACGGAAGGCTTGTATACAAAGTCCTGAGTATGACTACAGACTTAATCAAGAAACTGCTGTTGTTCTCCCCCACCCCCTGTTTTTTGTTATAATACTTATTTCCAATTCTTTAATCTATTTACCACAAAAGAGATAGGACTATCTGCTATCACTACATGCTTCCTTTTCCTTGTGGGTTAAGTTATTCCTGGTAGGTGATAATCTTGGTTGGTTGTTTTATTGTTGTTTGTGTGTTTCTCTGTTTTGCAGTTGGTTTTGTTGTTATGCATAGTATCTGCAGGGGTGCCTCAGAAAAATGAATTTCCAATAAAAATTTCTACATCCCAGAAAGTTCAAAGCTGTTGTTGGACTAGAAGACTGTGGGTTTTAATTTTGTTTTCTTCATTTCTACATGACTAATTTACGAAACATGCTGAGAATTAACAGCAACATGTATTAATTTATCCATAAACTACTATATTTTAATTCATCTTTTTAACCAAACAGAACTGAAAGTTTAAAATGGCCAGTTAGATTACATCATGAAATACTTGGAATTTAGTGAATTTAATATTAAAATGATATTATGAATAAAAGAGGGATTTTTTTCATTGTGGTTTGACTTCTAGAGACCTTTTTTTTATCTCCCCCCTCCCCTCCCCTCACCCTTTTGTAGGCCAACAGAACTAGATGCTCTGGTATTTGGACACCTTTTCACAATTCTCACTACTCAACTGACCAGCGATGAACTCTCTGAAAAAGTGAAAAACTACAGCAACCTTGTAGCATTTTGCAGAAGAATAGAGCAGCAGTACTTTGAGGGTCGAGATAAAGACAGCTCTTCTACATCCAGATTTTCAAAGGGTCCTTTATTGAGATAGATGTTTGGTTGGACAGGGGGTGGGACAATTTCTGAAGTTTTCTGATTTAATTATTTAACAGGCTTGTTTTGGTTTTAAAAATGAAAGCATGTAATAACCTCTGAAGCTGCCAAATTATTCTGAAATAAGAGATGTTCTTAATGTCACTTTGTGGTATAGAATTAATTGTGTACATCTATCATGGGCTATCTTCACTTCAATAGCCTGTATGCCATGTTAATTCTGAAGTGACCTTGGAACACTACTGTATCGGTATTTAAAATAAAACATACCTATTTGAAAGTTTCTCTTTGATCTTTTTCCCCTCAAGCTTTTTACTGAGTCTTGTATATCTGTAATTAAATAACATCTTCCCTAGCAGAATGACCAAAGGAAAGCAGTTTTGCATTACAACACCATAGAATTGGTTTGACTATGTGGTAAAGCTGGCAAAGGGAAAATTGCTGTTCAGCTATAACTAGTGTGTCCTTTGAAAGTCAGTATGTTTACACAACGGGATTATGCCATTCAAGAAATTTAGCTACCTGGTCTAGAATGCTGATGGAAGGTGCTATAACACCCCTTCTGCTTCCCACACACACTCTTGCTATTTAATTTAGAATAAATATTTAAGGTTTTGTTTGTATTTTCTTAAGCCTTTTTCAAATACATGCAGGGTAACAAAAAAGGTTTCTACAAGTATGTTAGCAACAAGAGGAAGGCCAGAGAAAGTGTGGGTCCCTTCCTAAATGGGGGAGGCAACCTAGTGACAGGTGATGAGGAAAAGGCTGAAGTATTCAATGCCTCTTCCTTTACCTTGGTCTTCACAGCCAAGGTCAGCTGCCAGACTACTGCACCGGGCAGCACAGTTTGGGGAGGAGGTCAGCATCCCTTGGTGGTAAAAGAACAGGTTAGTGACTATTTAGAAAAGCTGGATGTATAAGTCCATGGAGCCAGATGCAATGCATCCAAGAGTGCTGAGGGAGTTGGCTGGTGTGATTGCAGAACTGCTGGCCATCATCTTTGAAAACTCATGGCAATCAGGATAGGTCCCGAATGATTGGAAAAGGGCAAACATAGTGCCCATATTTAAGAAAGGGAAGGAAGAGGATCCAGGGAACTACAGACCAGTCGGCCTCACCTCAGTCCCCAGAAAAATCATGGAGCAGGTCCTCAAGGAATCCATTTGTAAGCACTTGGAGAAGAAAAAGGTGATTAGGAACAGTCAGCATGGATTCACCAGGGGCAAGTCATGCTTGATCAACCTGATTGCCTCCTATGATGAAATAACTGGCTCTGTGGATGCAGGGAAAGCAGTGGACGTAATATACCTTGATTTTGACAAGGCTTTTGATACGGTCTCCCACAGCATTCTTACAAGCAGGCTGAGGAAGTATTGGCTGGATGAATGGAATGTAAGGTGGATAGAAAGCTGGCTGTGTTGTTGGGCTCAACAGGTAGTAATCAATGGCTTAATGTCTAGCTGGCAGCTAGTATCAAGTGGAGTGCCCCAGGGGTTGTTCCTGGGGCAGGTTTTGTTCAATATCTTCATTAACGATCTGGCAGATGGGATGGATTGTAGCTTCAGCAAGTTTGTGGATGAGACCAAGCTGGGGGAAGTGTAATACTGGTGAGTAGGGCTAGGATTCAGAGTGACCTAGACAAACTGGAGGATTGGGCCAAAAGAAATCCCATGAGGTTCATCAAGAACAAGTGCCAAGTCCTGCACTTTAAGATGGAAGCATCCCATGCACTGCTACAGCCTGGGAACCGACTGGGTAAGCAGCAGCTCTGCAGAAAAGGACCTGGGGGTTACAGTGAATAATAAGACGGTTATGAGTCAGCAGTGTACCCTTGTTGCCAAGAAAGCTAACAGCATACTGGACTGCATTAGGAGGAGCGTTGCCAACAGAACGAGAGAAGTAATTATTCCACTCTATTCTGCACTTGTGAGGCTGCATTTGGAGTACTGTGTCTAGTTTTGGACCCCCCACTAGAGAAAGAATGTGGATAAGGTTCAAGAGAGTCCAGTAGAGAACAGTAAAAATGGCTCAGGGGCTTGGGCACATGACTTCTGAGGAGAGGCTGAGGAAATTGAGCTTATTTAGTTTGGAGAAAAGAAGACTCGGGGGATTTGATAGCATCTGTAGCTGATAGCCTTCAACTACCTGAAGGGGGGTTCCAAAGAGGATGGAGCTGGACTGCTCTCAGTGGTGGCACATGACAGAACAAGGAGCAATGATTTCAAGTTGCAGCAAGGGAGGTTTAGGCTGGATTAGGGCAGGGGTGGGCAAAATGCGGCCCGCAGGCTCTACCGGCTCTACCAGGCTCTACCACTCTACCGGCCCGTGGGGCCCCTAAAAAATTTAAAAAATTAATATTTATCTGCCCTGGGCTGCCTGTCATGCGGCCCTCAAGGGCTTGCCAGAACTCAGTAAGTGGCCCTTCACCAAAAATAATTGCCTGCCCCTGGATTAGGGAAGACTTTCTCACTAGGAGGGTGGTGAAGCACTGGAACAAGCTACTAGAGTGGGGGTGGAATTTCCATCCTTGAAGGTTTTTAAGGCCTGGCTTCACAGAGCCCTGACTGGAATGATCTAGTTGGGGATGGTCCTGCTGTGAGCAGAGGGTTGGACTTGACCTCCTGAGGCCCCTTCAAACCCTAACTTCCTCTGATTTCTATACTTGCATGGTTGAAATATGGCCACAAACTTCTTTAATCCTGCACTGCAGCATAGTATGTTTTAGAGACTTACGTCATCCATGATTAGCATGTCTGTCACATGTCAGTTCAATCTTAATTAGGAAGAGGCTGCTCCAGTTTTCCTGCCCTTTGAGGAATTTCCCAAGTATGCAACAACAACAAAAAGAGGGAGGTAGGGCGGAATATGGCAAACATGGTGTCACTTGATGAGGCGTTCTTTTATTCAGTGTTTAATTGTTAATGCTGAGGACCCCAGTGTCAAGTTTTGGTCCCTGTTTTGCATAGGTCATATTAATGCAAACCAAAATTATTGATGCAAGGCTTTTTAAAAATTAATCTGAAGAGTGTAAAGTGTTGTGATGCTTTTGATGATAAAATAGTCCCAAAAGCTGCACATTTTAGGAGTCTGCGAATGAAAAAAGTTTGAAGTCCACTGTCCTAGATCTACCTGTGAAGACCACTCTCCAGCAGCAGATCGGGTTTTAGCTTTAGTTTAAGCAGGAAAGGAAGGGTGAGTCATCCTTGCTCTATGCAGCCTGAACTCTAGAAAAATCTTTTTTCTTCATTTTACCTTTCAAAAACAAGGTGGTGTCAATTATATTCTGGGATGTGTTATATGCAAGATCATATGGTACCCAGCCCACCACTGTATTTTCAAAAGCAATCTTAGCAATGCTATGTTTTAGGGAAAAAGGAGGAAGTACTAATAGAGAATTATAAATGGAATTCCTTATTCAGGAAGGTAACATTCTGTGATATGATTTAGAATTTTCTACACAAATGGATATTGTCTCAATCTGAGCTAGTATCAGCCAGCTTAGTTTTTTTGTGTAGCACTATGACAACTTATGCTTGTAGAGTAATCTTTAAGAGTTTTTATACTTTATATGGTACCCTAAGGCTCCTATACACGTGCACAGAGCCTGCTCCGATGTGCTGGAAATCCAGTGCGTCAGAGTAAACTTGATTAATTGAGTCTGCTGGAGCATAGAAATTGATGCGCTCCAGCAGCCTTCCACACTGTGTCTATCAGCATTCCCAGCACATCGCTGCGCTGAAAAAATGGTGGCAGGGAGCTTTAAAATAATACACGTTCGATAAGCTTTAGTTCAGAGTGCCTCGCTGCCATTTTTTCGGTGTCGGGATGCTGATGCACGTGATGTGTGGGCACTTTTAATTAACACGGCTTGCTAATTAAAGTGGCCCAGTACAATGTTCCAGAGCACATGTAAAAATGTCCTTAGTTACTCATTTAAAATAAACAATACAAACTGTTTAGTAATGCCTAAACACCTTTCTTTTTTTTTCTTTTTTTACTGTGGTAGACATATGCATCAAGTTGCTTTTAACGTCTCATCATGGAATAGAATAGAAATTACTTGGTAAAAGACTTCTAATCTATTATAAACTAATAAAGCTTGTTTAAGTCTATTTGAGATGCTCAGACTGGACTTAAGGACTCAGAGTAAAGTGAATTATGTTGAAAACTCAATATTAAAGAGGAGATGCAAGATCATAAGACTTCGGAACTAAATAGACTTAACAGTCCTCCACATCAACAGTTTGTAGTAAATGAAGTTACCAAAATTCTGTGTTGATTTCAACTGGAAGAAATATTCTTTGCTGCCTAGCTTAAACAGTTTGGTGGTATTCTTAAGATTTGTTAGAACTGACATGTTTACCATTAGTATTTCTGTCAGGCATTTGAATTAAAAAAAACCAAACCCCCAAAAAGTAGATGACACAAAATCAAGATCACAATAAATTAATTTAAAAAAAACCCCGAAGTGGCTGAGTGTGTTTTCAGTGAGATTACATAGAAACTGGTTCTTGTTTTTATTTATTTTTATCAATGAAATCATTAATGAAAGTTTGTAGAGGGGGTTGTCAGAAATGAAGAGGGCAGGTCACCAAATGATCTAGATTATTTGTGTTAATCTGATTGAGCAAACAGCATGCATTTCATGTAAGACCCTACATCTAGGAACAAATAATATAATCCAAATTTATAGGATCCTGGAAAGTGTGATTTTTTTTTTTTTAAAAAAAGGGGTGGGGTGGGGCTTGGGAATTTAGAGGGATTATCAGATGAAAACCAATTTACCATAAGACGTTGTTTCTGGGTATGTAAACAAAAGAACATCAAGTAGGAAAATATTATTTTCTGTATTCCTGGTGCAACAGCACTGGAATTGTGTCCAGTTCTAGTCCACATTTCAAGAAGGATGTTGAAAAATTGGAAGCGATTCAGAGAAGACAGACAAAACTTATTAAAATTATACAAAACATGCTTTTATAGTAGAAGTCCCAGGGCCTCTGTTCGTTTGGTCGATCAAAGAGGAATCTAAGAGGTGTCTTTTATCCGTCTATAAATATCTTCATGGAGGAACATGAATTTGAAAATAAAATTCTCCAACTCTTGACAAAGTATAAGAAAGATCCAATGTGTGGAAGTTTTGAAGCTAAACAAATCTTGGTTATATAAATAAGCTTGTAAATTTTTAACTGTGAAAGGACTTAAATTGTCCCTGTGGTTATCCAGGGTATTGTAGTGGGTTCTCATCATCAGCAGATTCTTTTTTTAATCAAGATTACCAAGAGTTGTTTGTTTTTTATTAAGTCACAACAACTGCACTTCAAGTGGAAATTAATTCAGAGAAATCCTACAGCCTGTGTTGTTCAGCAGGTCAGATCAGATCAGTGGCGCTCAATCAGGGGCCACGGTTGAGAGTGTTTCAGTCAAAAGTAGGATTTGAACCTAGAGCATATAAGAGTTGACATAACACCTCCTTCAATTAATGAAATGGGCTATAAAACTAAATGACAGAAGAAGACTCCTTTCCAATAGTCAGTAAAAGCTATCACAGAAGTTCAGTAAGTATTGGCCGCAATAGTGTCTCACCAATACAGGCAGGAAGCAGTTTCAATATTCACAGCACGGATCCACCACCTAGAGTGATTAGCTGGGTGCAGGTTACAGTTGCAGCGATCCCTCTCCTGAAGTGCATTTTGCCTGCAACTCTTTCATTCTTATAGTCTTCAAAGCATTCCTTCTTGATAGTTGGTTGATTAAAGCAAGCAGGGAGGGACCATCATATAACAATTTCTAGTTGCTTGTATCCTGTTTTGGGTTGTTCAGCTGTGTAACTTGTTTTTGCAAGCTTTTGATCAGTCTGGAAGTCAAATGGGATAGGTCTTGATTGACTGAGTGGGACACCTTGGGGCACTGATACTGTTTTGGGTAGCTTTAACAGTGGGACAGAACCCAAAATATTCTGAACTGGTGATGGTCTACTGAGACATTTGCAAAATCCCAAGCAGACATTGAATGTCTGTTCGAGAAATATGTTTTAATCGAGGGATGATGTGTTAACAAGGAGGATATAGTCATGTAGGGAGATGCAGTTATTTATGAATGGTTTAGCATAATAAAACATTGGGTACATTTGAAACTAGCACAAGAGATTAAATCAATTGGGATTACTTGGCATAGTTCCAGTCATAATCTTGCATTCTTGTGCAAGATGCACTGTTATTATAACTTGATCATTTAAATTTTGTGTAGATCTGGCCAAGCTTTCATGGTCAGCAGTCCCCTGCTTGATGCTGATAAAGCATTTATGTAGCATCACTGAGACATTCCAGCATTACCATCAAGGCAGATGGGGCCACCATCTCTGAGGTTAGATTTCTTGCTGGACATGCTTGTGTGTTACTTACTTAGATTTGAGTTATGAGGTGGAGCTGAGAGCCCTCTTGAGTACAGGACTTAATTCTAAGAAACAGTGGCCAGGTCCTACATATGAGGATACATTACCTCAACTTTAACAATATACCAGTACATAAAACCACCACAGTGGGGTGAAAGGTCACGTTTAGAATGTCAGTAATGGTTGGAGACCATCAGAAAAGAGTTTCCCATCAGCAATGCTGTGTGGCATCTTATGCTGCATCTAGTAAATGAATTACGGTTTTAGAATCATAGAAAGCTAGGGTTGGAAGGGACCTCAGGAGCTCATCTAGTCTAACCTGCTGCTCAAAGCAGGACCATCCCCAACTAGATCATTCCAGTCAAAACTTTGTCTAGTTGTGTTTTGAAAACCTCCAAGGACGGAGCTTCCACCACTCTCTGGGTAACCTGTTCCGGTGTTTTACTACCCTCCTAGTGAGAAAATTCTTCATAATAAGTAATATAAACTTCATTTGCTGCAACTTGAGACGGTTGTTCCTTGTTCTGTCATCTGCCACCACTGAGAACAGTTTAGCTTCGTCCTTTTTGAACCCCCGCTTCAGGTATTTAAAGGCTGCTATTAAATCCCCCAATCCCCTCTCAATTTTCTCTTCTCTAGACTAAATAAGCCTAGTTCCCTCAGTCTTTCCTAATAAGTCATGTGCCCCAGCCACCTCACCATTTTGTTGCTCTCCACTGGACTATCTCCAATTTGTCCATATCCTTTCTGTAGTGAGGGTCCCAACATTGAACACAGTACACCAGATGTGGCCTCACCAGTGCTGAATAGAGGGGAATAATCCATTCCCTTGACCTATTGGGAACACACCTACCAATGCAACCCAGTATGCTGTTAGCCTCCTTGGCAACAAGGGCACACTGCTGGTCCATATTCAGCTTATTGTCCACTGTAACCCCCAGGTCCTTTTCTGCAGAGCTGCTGCCCAGCCAGTCATCCCCTGTACTGGTGCATGGAAATGTTTTGTCTTAAATGCAAGACTTTGCACTTGTCCTCATGAGATTTATTTTGGCCCAATCTTCCAATTTGTGTAGCTCACTCTGAATCCTAGCCCTACTGTCCAACATATCTGCTACTCCCCTTAGCTTGGTGTCATCTGCAAACTCTGAGGATGCACTCTATGCCACTTTCCAGGTCGTTGATGAAGACATTGAACAAAGCCTGCCCCAGGACTGACCCTTAGGGCATTCCACTTGATACTGGCTGCCAACCAGACCTAGAGCCTTTGATTACTACACTTTGAGCCTGATGCTCCAGACAGTTTTCTGTCCACCTTACAGTCTATTCATCCAGCCCATACTTCCTTACCTTGCCTGGGAGAATGGTGTAGGAGACCGTATCAAAAGCCTTGCTAAAATCAAGGTACACCACATCTGCCAGCCTCCCTGCATCCACTAAGCCAGTCACCATGTCATAGAAGGCAATCAGGTTAGTCAGGCAAGATTTGCCCCTGGTGAATCCATGCTGACTGTTCCTAATCACCTTTTTCTCCTCCAAGTGCTTAGAAATGGATTCCTTGAGATTCTGCTCCATGATTTTTCCAGGAACTGAAGTGAGGTTGACTGGTCTGTAGTTCTCTGGATCCTCCTCCTTCTGTTTCTTAAATATGGGCTTTACGTTTGCCCTTTTCCAGTCATCCAGGACCTCTCCTGATTGCCATGAGTTTTCCAAGATGATGGTCAATGGCTCTGCAATCACATCAGCCAACTCCCTCAGCACTCTAGGGTGCATCCCATCCTGCCCCATGGACTTGTACACATCCAGCTTTTCTAAGTAGTCCCTAAACTGTTCTTTCACCACTGAGGGCTGCTGACCTCCTCCCCAAACTGCTGCCTGGCACAGTAGTCTGGGAGCTGACCTTGCCTGTGAAGACTGAGAAAAAAGTTATTGAGCACTTTAGCCTTTTCTGTATCCTCTGTCATAAACTTTCCTCCCCCATTCAGTAAAGGACCCACACTTTACCTGATCCTCCTCTTGTTACCACCATACTTGTAGAAACCCTTTTTGTTACCCTTCCCATCCTTTGCTAGCTGCAACTCCAATTGCGCTTTGGCCTTTCTTACGTTATTCCTGCATGCCCAAGTAATGCTCTTATATTCTTCCCTAGTTATTTGTCCAAGTTTCCATTTCCTTTATGTGATTTAGTTTACTCAAGAGTTCCCTGCTAAGCCAAGCTGGTCTTCTGCCGCACTTGCTAGTTTTGCTGCACGTTGGGATGGTTTGTTCCTGCACTCTCACTAAGGCTTCTTCAAAGTACAATCAGCTCTCCTAGACTCCTTTCCCTCTCAGTCTGGCTTTCCAGGGGATCCTACCCATGAGTTCCCTGAGTGAGTCAAAGTCTGCTTTTCTGAAGTCCAGGATCCTTACTGTGCTGCTCTCCATCCTTCCTTTCCTCAGGATCCTGAACTCAATCGTCTTGTGGTCACTGCTGTCCAAGTTGCCATCCATTACTACATTTCCCACCAGTTCTCTGTTTGTGAGCAGCAGGTCAAAAAGAGCAAGGCCTCTACTTGGCTGCTTCAGCATTTGCACCAGGAATTTGTCCCCAGTACTCTCCAAAAATGTAACGGATTGCCTGTGCGCTGCTGTATTGCCCTCGCAGCAGATGTTAGGGTGATTGAAGTTCCCCAAGAGAACCAGGGCCTGTGATCGGGAAACTTCCACTACCTGTTTGAAGAAAGCATCATCCACCATTTCCTCCTGGTCTGGTAGTCTATAGCAGACCCACATCACGACATCACCCTTGTTGCTCTCCCTTCTTTTACCCACATGTTGTACTGTAACAACAGTGTGTTTTACTGAAGCTTGAACTTCCTGGACCTTTTTTATACAGGTTCAGATGACAAATTAACTTCTGCAGCACATCTGAAGACATCCCAGTTGGGTGTCATTTAAATCAGTTTTATTGAAAATATGAAAACCCCATGTATAAGATTGCTGTTCTAATGTTTGTCTGCTAAAATTAAAATCACAACCTATAACTTCTGCAATGTTACAAAAACAATTGGAGCTCTCATTTAAAAAAACTTTTTTGTGTATTTATCATTAACACCTTACATACAGTTTGAATACATTCAGAGAACCTTACAGGGGTGCTGTGCTGTGGGCACTGCCTCTGCAACAAGGTAAAGCTGCATCCTTGTGTCTCATACAGAGCCAGACGGAAAGGCTGCAGCAGGAGTATGCACTCTTACCACAACCCTTTCTCATCTTACCTTGCATGCTCCTCCTGGAAACAGAGGCATGTGTGGTAGGTAAAACTGCCCTGTATGTGTCTTTCCCAGAGGAGAGTGGGGGTTGGACAGGGAAGAGTGTGGCAAGAGCAGACACTCCTGCCTGCTTTAGGATTATTACGTAACCGTAATGCAGGAAGGAATGCATGCTTCTGCCATAGCCCTTCCTGGTCTGGCCACACATGAAGTGGGCAGTCCCACTTTGCCATGAAGGTGGTGCCATCACCCCAGTTAAGAGGCATCAAAGTAAGCTGAGGAAGCAAGACAGTGGTTCTCAACTGGGGTTCTGTTAAATTAAAAGCCTTATGGAGGGGTGCCCTGAATCTAGAAAGAAACTGGACTCGTTAAAAATGGTCCTTTTTCACCTCAAACTCCCAGTGGTTAATTTGGAACTAAAAAAAAAAAAAAGGTTGGAACTGTCACAGATCATCTTAAATTAAGGCAGGCATAAGACACTTGAACAGTAATAATGCCAGCAGCTTTTGTGTCATGGAAGATTAATACCACCAGAAACTATTAATTACTAACATTAAATGAGCCTCAAATTTGTAAAGATATATGTACATCTTAAAATGAAATGGGTATCTTGATTTTTTTAATTACAATACTTGCCCTTTAGTACATTGCTTGGCTTTCTACCTTTTTCTTCTGTGAATTAATAGCTTGACACTTGGATGTTCAGTTTATATTATACTTTGAAAGCAGTAAATGTATTTTCTTGCCTTGATTACGATGATGAAATAAGTGTTAATTAAAATAGAGGCCCTTCTTTCCTAGTAGGTCTGATGATGGCATAGTTTACTTCTCAATTCAGAATTGCCTGTGGCTGGTTCCAGATGGCATTAAGGACCATTTTGAGTGGCCAACACTGTATCATCATATACTGTGGTGACCTTAGACCACAGGCTCAAGTCAGGGCCCCAACTCACTTAATCACTGTATAAACACTTACTATCTTTGGTGCCCTGGTTTGTGACTGGAACTCCTGGGCCCTATGATAATACAAATTAATAGTGGGAATTCCCTTCAAACATAAAACACAGTCTATTGATTTGAAAAACCTTTCTGTAATCCTAACTTTTTTTATGGTGGTCCAAAGACAAATGCTGGCTAAAGCATCATTTTTCTTATTAACTAGCACACCATATCCAACATCAAAGAGGAAAAGAGTCCATATTTTTTATTTTATTTTATTTTATTTTATTTTATTTTATTTTTTGCTTATAACTACATTTCACACATAAAATGGAGGTGATAGTTGGGAAGTACTCCATAATGAACTGTTCAAAGTTATGTTGTAGGCAAAAGTTTTAATAAATAATTTTGTAAAATGAAGGAATATTTCACTCTGACAGCTAATAATTAATAATTGCATAGGATCAATAAAGGCACGCCTATTCCTCTGAAAGCTGTAGGACTTGGATCCACTGTCATAGCCATAAATCAAAACAGGAGTTGTTTACATAAAGTGAGCAGAAGTCTTTTTGACTCCAAGCCTTGATTTCTTATGTTACCCCAAGTGTATTGTTACTTCAGCTGTCATTGGTTTATAGACCATTAAATGGCACAGAATTACTTTAATGCCTTTAACAATCTAGGAAAAAGAGCAACAAGGAGAGGAATTTTAAGGACTTGGGTTCAGTTTGCTTAGTCTGAATGTTGCTTGTAGTACGTGCTATTAAATTTATGCCAGACTTAAGTAGTCAAGGATGGTTGAAATCTTGGCTCTATTGAAGTCAATGGCAAACTTCCCATTGGCTTCAGTGGGAACTAGGGCTTTGCCCAAGGTCCTTGTGGCAATATATCTTTTGTTTTGGCTGCTAGCCAATACCAGGCCAGTGTTTTTAACTACCCTCTCCCCCTTTTAGGCTTGTGTGAAGCTATGGTCTTTGTTGAAGCTATATTCTTATGAATTGTGGTGTTTTCCCAGAAAAAAATTGCTTAACCCCCCCCAGTGATAGTAGAGCTGCTCTTAGTGCATAACAGCTAAGATACCATACATATATCAACCAGAAACCATTATAGTACTGAAGAGTGTTAATGAATATTTAGCTGCTATTTTCTTTGGCATTTGTAGGGGGGGAAAATGCCTAACAATTTGGCAGTCTTTTCCTTCTCAAACATATTTAAAGCTCATTGTTGTGGAAAAAGTCTAGCACAAATCTACACATGGAGAATGCTGCTGAGCTGCACTTAATGAAGCCTCTTAGGATCAGCTGGGTTGCTAGCAAACGCTTCATTTCCTGTGGCTTTCTTTCTTTACAACCAGACCATAGCTCCGATGACTCTCACAACAATTATCACCCACTTGTTCTGCAGGTTTTAAGTTTTTTGCATTAGTCAGGTTGAGAAATTTGTGGTATTAATCATGACTGAAGTTGTTATTTATCACCTGCTGGGTGAGAAATAATAATTTTGGCACTAGTGGGGCAGCAGGCCAGAAGTACCAAATTAAGTAAAACATCTAAACACTAGCAAGGATCATTTCTCTGATTAATGAATTGTTACAGAGAAGAGTGCTACTCATTATCTGGTCTTACAATAGAAGTGGGAGTTGGAAGAGTACTAGCTAGCTAACTCTTACTTTGCTACATAGATCAGAATTTTACTCACCTATTTTCACTCTTCAGTTTTTCACCCTTCTCTTCTGAGAAAGTCTTTGCTTTCAAGTAATCTCAGTATTGAACTTGCATTCCAGCAGCCATAATTTTTAAAAAGTAAAGTTCCTTGAGGATTTTCTCCAATTCGCATGAAAGTCGGTGCATGTGTTGACTACTTTACCTGTTTGAGTTTTTCAACACAAGAAAGCGTTGCCACTGTAGTTGTATGGGCCAATTGTGGGTGTAGCTATATCAGTATAAAAATGCTTATGTTTTTGAGAAGCAAAATAAGCTAAATCTATATCAGGCACGTCTATATTTCTATTACTATATCCCATTGAAGCCATTACTTGTGTAAGCATATTTTTTTTAATTTGCCATGGTCTCTGACCAGTAGAATTACATCAGTAAAACTTCTAAATGTAGATCTCCTCCTACTAGAACAGGGGGTTGGTATGTGCTGCTGTGATCCTAAACCTCCGTGTCACAGTGGTATAATGTAAATGGATGTGCCTCACTGAAGTTAATCTGAGGGGTTGGTCAGTCAGCAGTTTCAATGTAAAACTTATTGTCAAGGGATTTATAAATCAAAGGTAAAAAATGACCTTGAGCTGACATTTTGGTTCAAAAAGATTTTGGTCCAAGAAGAGAATGGATGTCTGTAAAGAAAGGCTACATTTGGGTTAAATGCATTTTGTGTTATGAGTTACAAGAAAGGAAAAAAAAGAGAAGTTCGGTGTTTTCAAGAACCTCTCTTTAGCTCCACAAAAACAAAATTCATTTGCTATAATTAGACAAATCTGTGCATGTTGCATTCCACGTATTCTCATCTATCGCTACAAACTTAGAACCTCATAATAGATATTAGCATGAAAAATATAGTTCCTGTTCATGTATAATATTTATAGCCACTAAGCTTAGTCTTGGGTAAAATAAGTAGTATCTTCCAATCTTGCATGAACAGGTTGACTTGAATGTCTGCTTGCAGAGACATTTTCTCATTCAGCTTTATGGTGAAATATTTCTGCTTTTCGGTAATGGAAAACAAAATCTAAAACTAAGAACTAATTATGTTATGGAAATTTATTTTTCTTTTTACAAAATAAATATTCTGTTTAAAATAGAAATAAATGATCATACCCCCCAAAAATCTGAGCCCTCATTGTGAATACCTATTGGTTTTTGTCATTGACCTAGAAGGTTAAGGTAATACCTTTCAAAACATGGATCCTGTGAGCAAGAAATGAGAATGTTTCTCTATAGACAATACTCAAATTGTCAGTGTCCCAGGGCCACTTTCATGAATTCAGTCTGGGTGGCAATGGTCTGAAGCAAGGAGAGGGATCACCACGAACTGGTTACAAGTAAAGGAAAAGAAGCAGTCAGTGCTGTTGCAGTAAAAGGAGTGTCATTGTGTCTACATTAGGCTGCTTTCAACTAGTATCTGAGTTAGCTTTGATGCATGTAATACGGGAAGGTGTGGCACAACCAAATTACTCATTTTACACAGGTATAAGGAAAAATGGTGGAAAGCTAAAAATAAGACAGTGTAGAATCAAATTATTATAAATCAAATTGTGGCAGAGGCCAGGCTTCAGGGTGTCCAGTGATTTTGGGTGGCCCTGGTGT
This sequence comes from Alligator mississippiensis, assembly GCF_030867095.1. Lineage (NCBI taxonomy): Eukaryota > Metazoa > Chordata > Crocodylia > Alligatoridae > Alligator > Alligator mississippiensis. Next base: position 208,882,042 of record NC_081827.1, on the reverse strand, counting down.
TACACATTCATTCTGTGCACATGTACTTCTCATAGTTTTTCTACCATTTCTTACACAAGTAACTTGCAATATTTCAACATTCAACATTCTGACCACTTTTTCCATCCAACTAACCCTGCATAGCACACTGTCTATGACATTTCCACATGGATGTCTTGCAGTCTATTTCTGACAAGGTTGGCCAAAACTAAACAACCTGATCTTTGCTTTAAAGCAATCTCTGGTCTCCTATTCAGTTACTGTTGAAAGCAGTGCCCTTGTTCCTGATGCGGAAACCTATAATCTAGATGTTACCTTAGATTCCTCTCTGTCTCAGCCTGTGCTTTGAGGCTATTTCTGTATCTTGTCACCTTTTTTTCCTTCAGAAACTTAAGAGCTAGTCTCTGTTTTTCTCTAAACAGTCACAACTTTCATTGGGCCCTAAACTCTTCTGTCTTAATTACCTTGTTCTCCTACCTAAACCCCATGATCACTCTGTAATCTATCTACTGGCTAACTTCTCTCAGAGTCCATATCCTTCTTCAACTGTGAATGGTTGTCATAAGTGAATTGGTCTCTAAGATCTCTTCCTTCCTCTGTTTCAAATCGCTGAAGATCCACCATTGTTAGCCCTGAATTAGGAGTCTTAAAATCACTGAAATATGAAATTAAAACTAGAGTGCAAATGTTTTACGTTATTTGGTTAAACAGGCTACTGCCAGGGAAGTCCAGATTCTTTTTCTTGCAATAGTTGTTTATGTCCTTGTGGAACTTCTTTGGTGGTATTTTGTGCAAGTCAGGATGTATGGATACTTATTTTTTGTCTTACTGCATGCTTTCAGGACCTTAAAGTGATTCTCAATTCAAATGTCCTTTTATTAATCCTATTACACTTTCGCCTCTGCAACATATTCGTAAATGCTAGGTTATATGTAAACATGTATGAAAATAACTTCCCAATTACATTCTAAAAAGCCAAGTCATATTTAAAAAATGGTGTGTGGGGGCAGGAAGTGGAGTCCTGAAGACAACTATATATAGACTTCATAGATTTCATAGAAGTTAGGGCTGGAAGGGACCTCAGAGATCATCAAGTCCAGCCCCCTGCCCCAGGGGCAAGCAGTCAGCTAGGGTCAAAGGATCCCATTAAGATAAGCACCCATACATTTCTTGAATGAGTCCAGAGTAGGTGCCTGCACCACTTCTGGGGGGAGTCTATTCTAGGTCCTGGGGACTTGGACAGGAAAGGCATTTTTTCTTATGTCCAGCCTAGAATGGTCTTGGAGGAGTTTATGACCATTGGTTCTTGTTCTTCCTTGGGGTGCTCTGGTGAACAGACATTCTCCCAGATCCTGATGCACACCCCTTACTTACATATAAGCAGCCACCAGGTCCCCCCTGAGCCTGCGCTTTTCCAGGCTGAAGAGTCCCATGGCTCTCAGCCTCTCTTCATAAGGCCTATTCTCTTGCCCTCTGATCATGTGCGTGGCTCTCCTCTGGACTCTCTCAAGCTTTTTGACATCCTTCTTGAATTGCGGAGCCCAGAATTGGATGCAGTATGCCAGCTACAGCTTCACCAAGGCATTGGTATTCACCAAATACAGCGGGAGGATGACATCCTGAGATTTACTTGAGAAGCATCTATGGATGCAAGCCAGAGGTTTATTTGCTTTACCAGCTGTGACATCGCATTGGTGGCTTATGTTCAACTTGTGGTTGATCATGACACCCAAGTCTCTTTCAGCAGTGGTGCTAGCAAGCGTAGCACTGGCAAGCCTATAAGCATGCTGTGGGTTTTCTTTCCCTGAGGTGGAGTACTTTGCATTTGTCAGTATTGAATGTCATCAGGTTTGTATCCTCCCACTTACTAAATTTATCCAAGTCAGCCTGGATCACTAGCCTGTCCTCAGGTGTGGACGCTATGCCCCAAGGTTTAGTGTCATCAGCGAACTTAACCAGTGCACTTCTGACACCAATGTCCACATCATTGATAAAGATGTTAAAGAGAACCAGTCCAAGGACCGAGCCTTGGGGGACACCACTGGTCATGAGCGCCATAATGATTTGCTACCATCAACCTCTACTCTCTGGGTCCAGCCTTGGAGCTAATTTCCCAGCCATCGGACTGTGGTGTAGCCGAGGCCACAGTTGGCCAATTTCTCCGTGAGGTCATGGGACACCAGATCAAAGGCTTTTTTTTTAAAGTCCAGATATATGACATCAATCTCTTGTCCCTTGTCCAGGTGATTTGTCACCTGGTCATAGAAGGAAATGAGATTGGTCAGGCAAGACCTACCCGTGACAGCTGTGCTGGCTATCCCTCAGGATGTTGCCCTCAGCCAGCTTATCCATAAGGGTCTCCTTGATAATTTTCTTCAGAATCTTACTGGGGATTGAGGTCAGGGCAGAAAGTATCAGCTTTTCTTGAAGATGGGTACAACATTGGCCTTTGTCCAGTCTTCAGGTACTTCACCTGAGTTCCATGAGTTTTCGAATATTTTTGCCAATGGTTGGGCTATGACACCTGCCAGCTTGAGTATCCGAGGGTGTAATCTGTCAGGACCAGCTGACTTGAAGCTGTCCAACCTCTCAAGGTGTTCCTTTACAATGTCTACACTGATGCTGGATATAAATACACCCTCACCCCTCACCCTCACCCTGGCCATCCTACGTCTTGCTAGGCAGGGCAGTCCCATTGGACTGATGAAAGACTGACACGAAGTACCCATTAAGTAGTTTGGCCTTTTCCTGGGTGTCGGTTATCAGCTGTCCTGTTTGGTTCAGCAGGGGTCCAATGTTACCCTTGCTTTTTTCCTGACTCCCTACATACCTGAAAAAGGACTTTTTGTTATCTTTGATATGTGAAGCCAGATTGAGCTCGGTTGCAGCCTTTGCTTTCCTGATCCGCTCTCTGCAGGTACAGACCAGTGCTGAGTACTCCTCCTTGGTGGTAACTTCAGCCTTCCATCCTTTATAAGTCTCTCTTTTGAGGCATAGGAGGTCCTCAAGTTCTCTGCTGAGCCAAGGGGCTTGCTGTGCCCTTTTACTACTCTTCCTCCAAGATGGGATAGCCATCCCTTGTGCTATCAGGATCGCTCCCTTGAGGAGCAACCACGCCTCTTGGACTCCTCTTCCTGTCGAGTCTTGGTCCCTTAGGGCCTTAACAATGAGCCTCCTGAGCTTGTCAAAGTCAGCTTTCCTGAAGTCAAGGACTTGTGTGTTGCTGAATGACTTGCCAGCTTTGTGATGGATAGTGAAGGTGATCAGCTTATGGTCACTATCACCCAGCTTTCCATCGATTCTTAGGTCACTGACTAGGTCATCCCTTTTTGCCAGTACCAGGTCCAGCAACACTTTACCTTTTGTTGGCCCATGGACTTCTTGAGTCAGGTAGAGCTCATCCACACACATGATGAAGCTTTGGGACCAATTGGATTTGGCTGAATGCTCTTCCTATGAGATGTCTGGGTAGTTAGTCTCCCATGACAAGCATGCACCAAGAGCATGCAGCCTCAGTCAGTTCCCTGGTGAATTCCTGGTCCAGCTCTTGTTTCCGGTTAGGAGGTCTGTAGTAGACTCCTACTATGATATCCCCTGTGCCACATTCCCCATGTATTTTAACCCAGAGAGACTCCAGTCATCCTTCCTGGGTGCCAATGTCAATTTGCAGGGACGTGTAGCTGTCCTTGCCATAGACAGCTACACCCCCACCCCTTTTATCTGTATGATCTCGCCTGTACAGAGTATAGATATCTATACCTGTGGCCCAGTCATGGGTAGAGTCCCACCAGGTCTCCGTTATCCCTATGAGGTCATAGTCAATCTTGTTTAGCAGAAGGACCAGTTCCTCCTGTTTATTCCCCAAGCTCCTGGCATTGGTGTATAGGCAGGCAAGTGTCCCACTGGGGGCCCTTGCCTTCCCTACAGATCGTTCCGGGGCTAGGGTAGGGGTGGGTTCCCTTAAGTGTCTTAGCCTGCTGGATTTACAAAGGTTGCCTAGTGGGCTTGCAGTGGCAGTAATCCCCCCAGCGGGCTTAATTTAAAGTGTAGTTTAGTTTATATGAAGTGATGATAAACAGATAAGAAGCAACTACCATGAGTGTCCCCAACCTAGTCATCACTTGTTTTCTTTCAAGGATTTGCTAGTTTTCTACCTCTATGAATTCCTTTTTCTTCATTTCCTTATACATATATTACCAGTTCCAGTACAATCACTCAATATGGCCAATCTCAGGGGTGCACATGCACCCGCATGCACCTCCTATGCATCTCTGCCCTGGTTTACATACAAGCAAACTCTTTCAATAAATGCATGGAGAGGATAGTACTCCACAGTACTGTTATCTTTAAGGTTCCACCTTTACCATGGTTTCCATGGTAAAGGTTACCATGTTGTGTTTTCAGTTGATTGTTGTGATGCTTGAGGTCTGTCCCTTTTAAAAGAAATTAATAATCTAAGGTTCCTACAGTAACAGTAACAAAACAGCAATGGGCACATTCATTTAAGCAGCTCATTGTTTTGACTTCTCTTACCTGATAACATTTTCTTAGTATGACCAGTATAGGAATTATGCAGAATTGTTTGGAAAATGTAGCTTTCCCATCTGTATTTGTATATTTCATTTATAGCATGTTACAAAGCATATTATAACATGCTACACTAAACATAAGCTGTCATGCAGCCTGGCCCCAAAGCAGCTCCGCATCCTGCCGCATGCCCTGCCAGCAGCGGTGGCAATAGGTGGGTATGGGGGGGGGGGGCTATAGCTACCCCCAAATTCCCCGTAACCCCCCATTAGCCATCACTTCCAGTGGTGCTGCTGCTGCTGCCTGCCCAGCACAGGCAGCAGCAGCTGAGCCCACCTTGCTCCTGCCTGCAGCACAGTCCTTCCTCAGCACCCCCATCAGAAAGAGTCTGGCACCACTGATGCCTGCCAGCACTGCTGGGGCCAGTCTCCATGGAAACCCTGGTCCCACACTATCAAGGTGAGGCTGCTGCTGGGGCTCCATGGAAACTGGCCCCAGCTATGTGGGCAGAGGCTGCTGGGAAATGGAGTCCACTGCTGGCCAGATCTGGCTTTCAGGCCAGACTTTGAGCCACCCTCGAAGTAGATTGAACCAATAAGCAAGTGAACAGATATTCACTTTTTGATTCTAGAAATGCAGCCACATGCCAGCAGTGTCTCAAGCCAGAAGCTGGGGGGTTGACAGAGCACACTGCTCAGTCCAGCTGCTCAGCTGGAACAGACAGCTTGGGCAAGGCTAGCCTGCCCAACCTGTGAGGGGGAGTTTGCAGGAACAGTGTAAAGCATCCTGGCTTGCTAAGGGATTGAGAGTTAACTTGAATCCAAAGGGGATCTGGGACAGAAGTTCAATAAATTGATTTTAACCTAAATCAGTTAAGTCTGATACTACATCCATCCAGGTTTATCTTAAACTGGTTTCAGCCATTTTGAAAGTGGTTTATGAGCACTGAACTTCTGTTGTGTTACAGATTTGAACTGGTTTCCAATCACTTGTTTGTGTGTAATTAATTTCTGTCCTTACTCTAGAAATCTGGACTCTTACTTTTCAGATATTTGTTCTAATTTCTTTGCTGCATCCTTTAATGATATTTCAATACTAATTGCTAACAAAATGTGTCTTTAAAAGTCATTCACTGAATGTATTTTATAGTGGAAATAAATTAGGCATCAATAAATGGGCAAAGAACGCAACTTGTTACAGGCTGTGGATCACGTGATACAATTTAACAAATAGAAGTGACAAATATTGCATTGCCCTCTGCTTATTTGCAAAAAAAAAAATTTTTTTTTAAATAGCAGGTCATTTACAAAGGCTTTCTCTTTTCCTACAGTCACCCAGGAGACAGCACCACTTTCCTTTGCTTTCCCATCTTTAAAACATATTCATTCCAGTTTTCAAATTGCTGTTTCGTAGTGCTAAATCTCTACCCACACTAATTTCTGCAGGTCAGAATATGACCCTGATTTGAACAAAATCTGGAGTCAAATATTCACACCAGAATGCTTTTGCCTTGCTGCATGTCAGAAGCCATCTTGCTGCAAATGTTTCACACACCTTGGAGTGCAGCTTGTGGAACTGATGAGGTGAAGAGCACTGCACAGCAGCTCTGTGCTGGTAATCACAGGACTGAAGAAACACATACATCATCTGCCACATAGGTTGGCATTTCAAGTAAAAAACCTTCACATTGTGTAAGATGTTGGACAAATGATGGCCATATGCATGTTTGTCTCTGTGCAGATGGCTCTGCATTCTCAGCTAGGAAAAAGCTGAGGTAGGCTCTTTTTGCAGACAGTTTAATATTAGTGACACAGTTTATGTCCTCTGCAAAAACAATAATGGAGGATAAGGTGACATAAATTATTTGCAAATCGTTTGACATATGCAGGGCATTGTCCTTGCAATAATCACCATCAGTCTGTCAGTTTAAGATATGAACCATGCCACTGCCATTTTATATCATTGTGTTAAGCTTTCACATGTTGTAATTTTACAGATTTGTTCTTTTGAGAACCAGTGTAACACAAATCAAATTGTATTATGTTTAGTCATATGCTGTGTGGTGCACAGTGCTAAGATTAAGAACAAAAAGAGGTTTAAATACAAGCAAATGGTACTAGATAGCAGCTAGTTGAGAGATTTGTTAGATACCATTACTCAACTTTCTGGTTCATTCTTCAGGACGAGATGAATTATTTAAATTCATGTTAACCCCAGTTACTAGCTTTGTAGAAGTGAATGTCGGGAGGTGCTGTATTGACAGATCAATTTAAACACATCTGTCTCTCTAGGTTCATATGTGTCTTTCATTCCTAGAAAAGCCAAGCACAAAATGTTTATTTTAGACAAATATACTGATTTTTGTTTGTAAAGGTATCCTTCAAAACTTCCCAGTTACTTTACATAGGGTATTAGTCAAGCTTTTCACAGCAGTTCAAAATGTTCCTGAAAGGGTGATTAAATCAGTGTTGTCCCTTCTTTCAGTGTAATTTAATTCCTACAATACCTTTTAGTTGTTTTTAAACCTGATTGATTATTTTTAAAAATGGGAGGGGGGGGAGGTTGTTTTTTTTTCAGATGAACTGTAGATTAGGAAGACATATTCATTTTGAAATATTCTATATTGATGCCAGGTAGTTTATATTAACCATTTGATAAATGAATTGGGATGCAAGCATGTCTTAATTGGTAGGGGAGCCAGTAAGAAATACTATAATATACATTCTAGAATAGCACATTTCAATGACTTTTTACTATATTTTGAATAGAGAAGACATGATTTGTTTTCCTTTGGGAAAGTTGCCCGCATTCAGTTGTCAGCAGAACAGAATCTCTTCTCTTCCAGCGAGCCCTTAAACCAGAAAGATTTATTGCACTTACACCCTTGAAAGAACATATCTTTTTCTTTGAAGGCAGCCATTATCACCATACCATTTTATATCTTTTCTGATAAGTTCAGGCAGTAAAGCAGATAAACTCCTTGCATACCAATTAAAGACACAAGCACATGAAGACACTGTATACTATCAGAAGTGCTCAGACTAATATTCTTACTAACACAGTAGATATATCTAAGGAGTCTGACTTTTATTATTCTCAGCTTTACACCTCTGACATTTCTAAAAACATGGAGGAAATTAATGAATACTTATCCAAGATCCCACTGCCTACCTTCGCCCTAGTGTTCATGAATTATGGAAAATGACATATCTGCTGGTGACGTAGAAAAGACTTTTTCAAAATTACCTTGTGGCAAAGCCCTAGGCTTTTAAAGGCAAACTATTGAATTTTATATGTTCCTGTGAAAAATAGTGGTCTTTCTAAGTGATACCTTTCTTATCATTACATCTTTCTATGGGGCTTTCAGGCATAGCATTTGCTCCAGCATCTATATTGCCAATGGAAAAGTTCCAGATTTTAATGACTGGATTGCATTGCATTATATGTGATCAGTATTTTATTTTATTTGTTCATCTTTTTGGTACAGATATTTTTGGAGAATTTTCTGGAGTTTTCCTCAAAGCAAGCTACAGTCCTACTTGTTGGCATAATCTGAATCAATGCTATCAGGTGTTTCTATAACAATAGTATTAATAGTATAGCCCTAAGGTTGTCTCTCTTAACAAGGGATTCATATGAGCCTCTGCAAGACCCCTCTATCTCACCAGAAACAGTTCTCATTCAAGATTATATCACAGATATTTATTCGGTGGAATTATCCTTATCCTAAGTGGAAACCCCTTCAAGGTTTTCTCTGTATTACAGATCCTGACTACAACTTCACCGTGCACCTTGTTGAGCCAGTTTTTGCCTGTTGGAGCTCTTTTCTGAAGTACCTGTAATTCATAATGTTTGTAAGAGCTGGAGATATTTAAAGCGCTAATCAGTAATTAATACAAACAAGAAAAGCAATAGGTGATGATAATGATGCCCTAGAGCTTGCTCCTATCCATCTTTTTGTCAAATGAAGTACTAGGGAATTTGCATACAACATTCAGACCATTCATAGGCTTTGCACAAATGTTCACGTCTAGTAGTGGAAAATTTCCATTGCTAACATGATTCCAAGAGAGGGAGCAACACAAGCATTCAGTCTGCAAGTGTCTCCTCTCCTGTACTCACTGTGCCTTCTCAGGACCAGTGTGACTCCAGTCTGGGAAAGTGTGGACTACTCCAGTCTTCCCATTCTCAGGGAGACTGGAGCAGTGTGGCAAATTTCCTCACTGGGTACTCGAGGCAGCTGAGGGGTTTGTGGTATCCCTTCCTACTCAGCCCCCCTGCACCACAGCCAAGTGAATGGAGCAGTGGGACAAAGCTTCTTGTCTGCTTTTAACACTGGGGACCATAGGTGGAGGGAGAAAAAATTATTTGGGAGGGCTGAGCATGCGCGCACATGTGTGCATGTGTGTGCCCCCACCCAACAGGTAAGTCTGTGGGGGAAGGGGCAGGGGGAAGGGAAAGGGCCATGGAGGGGGGCAGATCAAGGCCCCTACGGTGAGGGAGGAAGTGGGACACAAACAGTGGCAGGGGCTGAGGTGAGTGGGGTCCTGGCAGGGCAAGGTGGTGAGACAATCGGAGCCTAGGTGGCTCGTCCAGGGGTGTAGAGGGACTCCTGCTGTTGTGCACACCCCAGCGGAGGCCCGGGGGGGACATGGGCCCCCTGATATGTGTGTCGGATGAAGGCGGCTGCTGCTGCATGCTAGGCTTTGCTCCCTGTGGCAGCTGCCCCAGGAGCCATGCGACACCATGTGCCTGCTGTCCCTGGGCTGCACTGCCCTCACCTGCCCACCTGGCAGCGGGACACACATGGCATCGTGCCGCTCTTGAGGCAGCTACTGCAAGGAGCAAAGCCCATTGTGCAGTGGCAGCCACCTCCACCCCATGCACAGATTAGGGGACACGTGTCCCCTGGGTCTCCACTGGGGTAACGCGGCATCAGGAGCCCCCTGCAACCCTGGATGAGCCGCCTGGGCTCCGATTGTCCCCCCAACCCAGCCTGGCTGGGGCCCCACTCACCCCAGCCCCTGCCCCTGCATATACCCCATTCCGTCTCAATGCAGGAGCCTCGATTTACCTGCCCCTCCCCCTGATCCCCTCCCCTTAATAGGATAGACTGATACTTGCCTGGCCGTGCTGGGCAGCCAGTGATCCACACGCTGGGCTGTGATCCTGGCTGTGTGCGCATTCCTCCCCCAACTGCATCCACCTAGATCCTGCAGCTGGGCTGCCTTGCAGCCCAACCCACTGCCCCACGTTTGGGAGGGGCACTGAGCCCCATTAGCCCCGCGGGGCCTTCCACCATCTATGCTGGGGACTCAAATGAATGAGGTGGGGGACATTTGGCAGCTGGTCTTCCCTTGCCCTCCTGCTCTGTTGGAGGGGTGGGAGCAGCTTTCCCTGCCCCTTTTCTGTACCAGGGGGACTGACAGCAGTCTCTAGAAGGCATGGGAACTATTCCCTGTGACTCCACTCCTCCTGCTCCACACTAAAGTGTGCAGATATTCATTTTCCCAGTAGAAACTTTCCCAAGACTGACTTCTACCTGGTTGGAGTTGGGTTATTTTTCTACTGGAATGGCCATTTTAGCTCTGTGAGGAAAGCTGGAACATCTGTACACGCATAGGGCGCATCCCCATGAGGGGGAACATGCATTTACCCAGGGGACAAACAGCAGTGGCACAACGTATGCTGCTGCTATTTTCCCCAGGGAATGCCTGTGCACATGCGCTCTGGCACCTGACACGTTACCTCACGTGGGGTAAGGGAGGCTTGGGTCAGCACTTGGGCTGGCCCCAGCAGCCTTACCTGGGGGCCTCTGTGGGCTCCCGCCATGGCAATCCTGCAGCAGGGAGCCTGGCCAGTAGCTGGAACATGACTCTGGCCAGCCAGACTGGTTTCAGGTGGCACATGCTGCTGCCATGTGAACCCCACCTTTTTTAGGCACAAGTTTTTTTGACACTAGAATCTTTTGGTGTCACCCCCACCACCCCTCCACGCACTGCAAATTAGCAGCGCAGGGAATGCCTGCATACATGGCACATCTGGTATGCGGTGCCTCATACCACATGTTCCTGCTCGTCTGGATGCGCCTGTGGTTTCTACCTGGAAAGCAGCAGTACTCCTGGTAGAAATGGAACATCTTTAGAAGATGAAACTGCTGTGCGCTCGCATGTTCTCTCTACTAGGGCCTAATTTAAAACTCATTGAACTCTGCTTTGATATTTGAGTTGCATTTCACATCTCTTATTATAGGGTACAGAATAACCTATAAACAAAGGGAATAGTTTTAAATATTAATACTAGACAGAGACACAGTTTTGCCAGAAAGATGTATGCAGCTTGCAGGTAATTTATTAACTACTCTCTCTAAATTATAATTACTCTGTATTGCTGGTGTCATATTTGTGTTTTATCTTAGAAGTCTTAAGAATATGATGGTACTTCATTCCAAAAATTGAAGTCAATGAAAATTGACTTTGATGACCAGAAGTTTGGACCATCCAGCATCAGTTCCAGTAATATGCCCTACCTAATATCAAACAATCATTAAACCCTTTTAAATAACAGGGTATTAGTTATGTTTAGGCACAATTGTCTGAGTGACTTCCTGGATGCAAATACAATTCCTGACTTTGCAATACAAATAATACTCTAATAGACTAAGGGCCAGTCTACAAATGGAGTTGTTCCAGAATAGTTATTGAGGAATAGTTATTCCTGAATAATTTCATGGGTGGATGCTATGGAATAGCAGTCACTCTTATTCCAGACTATCCATATATGGGGTTATTCAGAAATAATTTATTGAAATTCACATGCTTACTCAAAGTTAACTTTCCAGCATAAACAAACCCTAAGAGTGAGCAAAGTTGCTCCTATAACTTTTCACATTATGTCTTCGACCCTCTAGGAGATCATTGTCTTATCTCTGGCATATCTCTGTACAAACTAAATTATGTATACCTATGTTTGGGTAGCAATGTAGCCCCATTGCTATGGATCAGGTCACCTGTCTTATTTAAGAGCAATGGGGAAAAAGACATGAAAGTAATTAAAAAAAAAAGAGAGAGGCATGCTCCCTTCTAGGTGAAAGAGTTGTGAGTTGATATTTCGAACGGTGCTAAACCTGAAGATAAGCAAGTCTCCAGTGCTGTAGCTTCAATGATCTTTTACTCCTTTTGGGCTAGAAAGTGCACTCTTGGGTTCCCTGTCCTGAACCTGCCTTTTCCCAAAGAATAAAAGGGGTCAGCAGAAGACGCACAAGGGAACTTAACTCTATTAAATATTTCACTGCTTGTGTTATAACTGCATTACCAATGACAGCCTTCAAGCCAGGGTTCTCTTCTCAAAACCCTGGACTCCCTGTTGTAAGGTGGTATATAAAAGAAACTTTTCCTAGTCAACCTGGGAGCAAGGTACAGAGACTTTCTCCTGGTTGGGGGGCTTTTCCATCCCCTTTTGCATGGGAGGGAAAGGTACCATGCCATTTTGCACATATTATATTTAGCACTTAAATCAGACCTTGGAGGATGATGATCTAATGCATAGAACCAAAGCATTGGTATAGGGAAAACCTGGGCCTGAGGACAGGGTTATAAGTTGCTGGCTAAACTGATGAACTTGATGCTTCAGCCAAGTTGATACTTCCTACTGAGAAATGCTTGCAGACCCAAGTCCTAGTCCTTATTACAATTTCATTTCTGCAGATTAATATTTTAATTTGTGTGCATGCCTGATTACTTTAAGTTGTGCAGTGGGTACACAAGAGAGAAATTTGTACACTATTTTTGTTTAACATTCCTTGATAGAGTTATCTGACACTAAAGATGCAAACTCCTGTGCACTCTCATGTTATCTCTACAAAGGCCTAATTTAAAGCTCATTGAAGTCAATGGGCTTTCCATCAGTTATTTAGAAACTAAATGCGTAAATCATTTTGTGAAGCTGATGCTCAGTGCTTAAGCTCCATTACAAGAGACCCCTGTTGGATATTCATTTTGGTTCTCTTTCCAAGAGAGAGATTATCCACAATCTCTCACATAAAATGGTTAAAAACTTCCTCACCATTCAGCATTCAGTACTTAATTTGTGTACTGCACATAGAGTAGATGTACGATTGTCTCCATGTAATCCAAAAGTTCCTTTAATAAAGCCACTTTTTAAAAATTTCTCCAATGTGAAGCAACCATGTGTGGCCGAAAACTACAGTAAGGCAAAAGGCCTTGGTCCTAAGGACTGAAGTCAGACTATTCTGTCAGCTTGTGTGAAGGATACCAGGGTAGAGGGCTTCATCCTATAAGAGAAACAGTGCATCTACCCTTTTAAAAATTGTAAGCATTGTTCTGTTGTGTAGATAGAGCTCCATGGGAAAAAGCCATAATGTAGACTGCATACAGACCTTTTTTCACGTAGGATTATTGAACATGGTAGTAAAAAATTTTGCATCCTGTCTACATTATAGATCATCTATGCCGAAAAATGCTTGTGAAATGTCTTAGAGAAGACTTTTGGGTAACAGAAGCTTCCTAGCTATCATTGTTCACAAAACACCATAATTTTAGCACCTGCTTGTTATGTATTAACTTCTCCTCAGAAACAGAAAACCACTCATTTTAACATCAGAAGTGTTAAAGGTAGTCTTTTAAACCTCTTTTCTTCCTAATCTGCTCCTGAGAAGAGGATACCAATTGTGACAAAAAACCCAACTCCATTGAAGTGACTGGGAAAAGTCGTTGACTTGAATTGCAGCCAGGATCTGAGGCCAGGTGGGACACAGCCCCCTGGTACCTCATATAGTTAAGATGATACAAACACATGTCCACAGAAAGAGATGAGAATCCTGATGGCTATTTAAAAAGGCAAACAAAATCATTGCACATTCATTCATGATTGTACTCAGTACCCATACTGACAGATCCTATCCTATGAATTTCTATCACTTAATGGATTTAACTTTTAAAACAAACTGGTGGCTGCAAGCAAATGACAAAGTTAAAGGCTTCTAAGGCTGACATTATGCATTTAATACAAATTTACCCAGATGGCTGCTCTCAGATTGACTTTAAAATTCATTATTACTTCTTACCTCCCAATTCTGGTGCAGTATCTGCCTCATTGATCAGAGCATCAGCAATGTAAGTTAAACTTCAGGCTGAGCAATAACTGTTGCTACTGCTGAATAATTTGTTGAAGGCACTGTAGAATAATATCAGTATCCCAGCAGCTACATGATATTGTCTCCTGGCTTGTAAAATTGCATTTTACAATGTAGGTACATGCTGTAAGAAATCACCATAAATAATAATTAACCATTAAATCAGATGAACTCTGGGCGTGTTTGTTCTTGATAAGAATGTTGTTAAACCCTTGGAGAAGAAGGGGAGATATGTAGAAATTAGAACACAAATCAAGCCTATAAAATGCAGAGAAAATACTTCAAATATTCTTTTCATACTATACTGGTAGTGTAAAATATGAGGCAGCATCCAGTAAAGGAAAGCTGATTAGCTTTTAAGAATTTGTCCTTTTACTCCAGATCGATCAATATTTGGAGGATTATTTAGAACAATGAACACTAAACAACAATATGATTCTGGCTGCAATGAGTCTGGTTAAGCATATAATTTCCAAAATGTTTTGGTCTTAAAGCATCAGTGTCAGTTCAGGGTTTGATATAGGATCAAAATGAAAGCTTGGAAGTATTTGATCAATGAACATCTTGCCAAAATGTGCAGCACAGTGGCAAGTGGCAGCTTTAATTTGTCCATAATAGATAAGTTTCTGTTTCTACAAATAGTGTTCCCCATTCCAGCTATCTTCATATCAGATGTACCCCTCAATCGACAGCAGTTTCTGGATGTCAGAGTTCTATGACATTTTGCAATTGGCAATTGATCCTTTCCAAAGGTTATCATTAAAAGAAAACTTGGGCTACTAAGTCAGGGTTGCTATTCACTGGTAATGATAGGGCACCAGCCTCCAGAATAGCTGTGAAGGAGGTTGGATTCATTTGACTGATTGCATGATGCCTGAATTAGTGATCAGGAAATGAGCTGTTTTTGTACCTCTACTGGTAGTCTGCTTCATAATGCAGATTGTGTTTGCTGCCATATTTGAATGTGGGTATAACTAAAAGTCATAAAAATACAGGTGTAAATGTCAGTATATTACAAATTAAACTTTGCTTTAAAGATTTGCACTTTCTGGGTATAAAGCTGTGAGCAGCCGCAATCTAAGTGATCTACATGTGCCTGTCTGGTAACCCACTTTCTTCTAGTTTGTCTTCTTCAAGACTTGGTTCAAAGTTTCATGATTGTTTCATACATAAAATGAAGAACTGTTATTGAAGATTGAAAGGTCAGATCACTAAAACAAATGTGCTCTGAAAGTGCCTGCAGCCAGAGGTTAAATGACAGTGGAGCAGCCCCAGCATGTCTGCAGAGGTATGGGCAAAGGGAGACTATCATGCTTTTTTGATTCTGGGAGTAGATAGGATTAGGGTAGTCTGGTACATTTCAGAGCAGCCTCAGGGGGGATCTTCCTGCAGTCAGGAGTCACAGGGAAGCAAAGGTGTTTGGCCTTCTGCTCCTTTGCTCCAGACTTATTCTGTGTCCTGGACTAGGACGGGTAGTTGCAGACCAGTGGTAACCAACTCATCCAGTCTAGGGTTACCATAAGTCCGTGTTTTCCCGGACAGGTCCTCTTTTTGGGTCCTCTGATCTCCATCCGGGAGGGTTTTCCAAATCTGAACCAATGTCTGAGATTTTGCTCTGCTCCGCTGGCAGGAGAGGGGGAGAGTGATTGGAGGCAGGGACATCATATGCTCTACATGTGCACACACACGTGGCTGGCATGCAGTCTGGCAGCATGGTAGGACCAGCCCCTGCAGCTAGACCCAGATAAGTCTATGGAGGACAGGGGTTGGAGGCCCAGCCTGGGGTGGAGGTTTTATAGGCATCCCCTCCTCTCTCCAGCCTGCGCTGGGGCCAGACTCGCTTCACCACCACCCGCATGAGCCGGAGCTGCCACAGCCACTGCATTCCAGCCTGGTTGGGACTGGCGCAGCTGGAGGCCCCCTTCAGCAGGACTGGGGGGAGCAAGGGGACTGTGGGTCAGGGCTGAAGGGCACTGGCAGTGCCAGGGGGCTGTGGGTCGGGAGTGAGGTGTCCCCCCGACAGGTGTCCTCTTTTTTGGAACTAGAAATATGGTAACCCTAACAGTCCCACAAGCCAGGTGGGTTGCACAGGACTAGTCCTCAAGCTGGATCTGGAGAATGGGGGCTGGAATTTACTTAATTGCTATGGCTTCAGGGGCTGCAGCAGCTACTCCTCCTATCATCAAATTTCTGCCATGAAATTTACAGATGATGCAGCTCCACACTCCTCGGCTCCACACTCCTTGCTCTAGGAGCCATGGCAATTAATGCTGCTTCCATTTAAGGTCTATATTTCCTTTTGATTTCAAGCCAGCACTTCTGCTGCCTTGGACTGCTGAAGTGGCATAGAATAGCCAGAATACACTGGAGTTTCTGGCATTTAAGCTCTGCCCTTAGGAGTTACAAGCTAAGGTATACATGTGCAGGCCAAGGTGGCAGCCAAGTAGATAAGATATGTTTTTCCTGAATCAATGTTATAGTGGCGAGTTTAACACATACTGAATGTTCAATACACATAAATACAAATGCCTTGCAAGGAGCATACTGATAGTCAAACATGTTGTTCTAACTGTTAAAACAGCCTTATTGTCTTATCGATAAAGCAGGTGGCAGAGACAAAGCAAACAACCTGACACTTTGGCTCTCAGTCTTCCTGGTCTCATTTCCTTTCCTGCTGTAGGAAACAGCTTCATGGTGCACTGTTACTGAGTGGTCCCTTAGGTGCACACTAGAACAGACTCTCAACCTCCAATCTCTGGGCCAAATCTGGCCTGTAGAGCTGTCGTCACGCTCAAGGGCTCCCAATAGGTCCAGAAATTTGGTGACAAGGGAGCTTCAATTAATGGTGCCTCTGCTCCCCTGCTGCCAAATTTCTGGACCTGTTGGAAGCCCTGTGGGACTAGACATTTTTTGACAAAAATGCAACTTATTGATTTCCATTGCAAACATTTTTTCTAGATATTTTTGACAAGTTCTAGGGCAGAAAGTTCATGATATGACAACAAGTCTTCAGCTAACTTTGAACACTTTCCCTAGTATAGTTCCAAAATTTTCATTGCATCCAGTCAGTCTGTTTTACTGTCAGCAGTTAATGCCGTCAGCAGAATTAGTGTTTTCACTTGGAGTGGTTGTGGCTTGGGTCAGAGTGAATATTCCACTGACATATGATGGAACGTATGTACTGTACCAGCTTTTACCAAGATGCATTTTTTTCAGACATATGAAACAGGATAGCACCTATATAGGTATACAAGTTATAGGATAGAGAGGGCAAAATTGTTTTCCCTTTTCCTCCACATCCATAGACCAGTGGCCAATCACAGTCTATTTAAGAAGCACAGGCACGCTCCTTGGTTTTAAATGGGGGGCTAGGATGGTTGGAGCCACAGTTCTTTCCTCCATTGACTGCCTTAACTCCTGATTCAGGGTACATTTTTGCAGAGCACTTGAAGGTACTGTGGCTGAGTTATGAGTACTTCTCAAGTGTCTAGCTGCTGTGCTTCTAAACTCATTCTAACATAGCCTATGGGGCCTTGAATGTGTACATCTACATGTGGGGTCTATGTCCCTTGATGATGATGCACATACTACATGTGTAGGCCTTGTAGCAAGGGGAGCAATGATGATAGCACTGGTAAGATTAAAAGAACTTGACATTTTTTTTCTCATCACTAGTATTTATGTTGTATTTTTAAAGTGATAACATATCCTATTTTCCAACTATTAAAAACATTGTCCACTGTACTTATTGAAGATGAGAAATACAGCAGCTCAGGCTGGATTAACCACCTAACACTAAAGTAAAGAACAGAGCTAAACTGAACTCCCAGGTTGGAGTAAACTTGTGAGCAGTAGTGTACTGCTAACTCATATTACATGCTCCAACACCCACAAATATGAGGGTGTGTCAGGCTGCATGACCAGTAGGCATACCAGTACTGCAGAAAGGTTAAGGCCTTGTGGTCGCAGTAGGTTACTATCACTGACCACAACTGCTGGTCAGGGGCTGCCCGCAAGTCCATGCCCTTTATGCAACAACTGGACAACATCCTTGCACCCCAGGACCTTAGCCTGAGCCATGCCATCTACTCAAGCACAGGCGGCCTGCCCGAGCCTCCATTGCAGCCTGGAACCCACGGTGACACATCACTAGGGGAGGGCCCCTTGGGCTGCTAGGAACCCATCCCACTGTGCTCCCTTCCTCTAGCCTCTTCCAGCAACTCTGGGGGCCCAGACCAGCACCTGCTACCCCAGCTCTGGGGGTGCAGCCCTGCCCAGGAAGCCAGGTCAGCCATGGCACTGCCAACTGCCAGCAGCTCTAGCTCCTCCTTAGAGGAGGCCCCTGCATGAGCAGCCAGACATCATGCCCCTGTGCCTCAGGACACCTCCTGGAGCCACGTGTCCTTGCCCCCAGCAGAGACTGACTCGAGCCACTGGTCATACCCTGCCTGGCCCACCTATGCTCCCCCTGGCCCCTGGGTTTCTCCTCCCACAGCATGCAGGGAGGTGGGGGACAGTGCAAAACTTTATTAAGTTAGGCGGTGGGCACAGCTAGATGGGCACAGGCCTCTCACACACCGAGGAACACCTTGATGCCAGTGGTGATGCTTTCTGTAGCTGTGGGGGGCAGAGACATGTAATGCAGCCACAGGTACCTTTCCAGATGGTGGCAGAGGTTGTGTGGCATGGTGGGCTTGCCTTCCACACCACTGAAGCTCATAACCTCATGCCAGGTTTGCAGGTACATCTGGGCACCATGGTGATCAGCAGCAGCAGGGTGTAATGGGTCAGACACCCCTCAGTCCATTCAAACAGCTGCTCATAACATGTCCAGGACACTCTCAGCAGGGTGATGCCCAGAGCACAGATTTGGCATGGTGGGAGGCTGGCCCCAAGATGCCAGAAAGGCCCTGTGGAGGGAGAGTGGGGAGGCTAGCAGCTCTGCATCCCAGTCCGGTGGAAGTCACTCACTTTCTGAGCTTGGGCTCTATGGGCTTGCTGCTAGGAGACAGGCTGGCCTGCAGGAGAAGTGGGGGAGTGGCTGCCAGGAGCCAGGCCTGTCCTGGCCTGGGAATGGGGTGGGGGAGGCAGACTGCCTGTGGCCAGCACCCAGCAGCCCACCTGCCCCTGTGGAATGAGCGGGAACGGGGCTCGACTGGCAGCCACCTGGGCAAGGGCCTGCCCAGCCAACTTACCATGGTCCCTGGGCACCCATGCATGCATGACCCCTGATCTGAGGCCAGGCGAGACACAGTCTCCTGGTACAGAGCATCTTATCTCAGAAATATTGCAAACTTTCAGAAACAAGCTCTTTTCCCTGATCTATAGGAAAGGGGGAGAGTCACCAGATGGCAGCCAGGATGCACCATCAAGGTCACCTCCAACCTCAGCCAGGGCCCTCCATATGTGCTGGGTCTGGCAGTGCAGAACACAAGACCAGACCTGGCTGCTGGACTGGGTGGTCACCATGGCTGAGGAGTGCCTGGTGGACTTGCAGGCCTGGCATGCAGAAGACATTGCCTGTGAGGAGGTGAGGGACTGGTGTGAGAAGGTGATGGATGCCTGCAAGGTGGCAAGGGACCAAGCAGACGAGAAGTTCAGGGACAGGCTCCTGGCCCCTGAGGAGAGGCACCTGGATGCCCAGGAGTAGCAGACTGCCCTGGTGGCCAGGGCAGTACAGGAAATGGAGGAGGACCACCGAGTGCTGGACACTGTCCTGGTTTTGGCAGTCACCTTGATGCTGTCTGCTGCCCTGCCCCCAGCCATAGCCCCACCTGTCCCCTGGCAGCTGCCCGCTACCCAGCAGCAGATCCTCCACTGGGCCTGGGCTGACGTGCAGCAGCACCTCTGCTGGCCAGGTGCCCTTGCCCTGCTCCTGCACCAGGACCCTCGCCACCCTGCCCCCCCACCTGAGCCCAGCCCTGCCACTCACCCTAGATCCATGCAGCCCCACAGCAAAAGCTGCCTGGCATGGAGCCAGGACCATCCATGGACCCTACTGACCCAGCCTGCTGCCTGCAGGAGGAGCTGGCCACACTGGCAGAGCAGTGCCCACCATCACTCCCAGATGAGCCCCCTGCTTGCTGGGCTCATGTACACCTGCAGGGGACTGGCCAGAGGCCAGGGAGCTGGGCACCTGTCTCCAGGCTCTACCCCCTAGCTGCCCCCAGTCCATGGCTTCCCACCCCAGGAGGGTACACACAGCACTGTACATAGTTTGCACAGGGAAGAGGGTACTTTATTGGTGGTGGGTGGTGGAGGGACTTTGTGGGAAATGGGATGGGGGGGATGAGTTCTGGTGTGGGGGAGGGAGGAAGGACAAGCTCTGTTGTGGGGGAGGGGCAGGCGAATGGGGTCTGCGTTTGTGGAGGGAAATAAACTGCTTTTCTGAGAACTGTCTGCAATGAGTGTGGTGCTGGGGGTGCACAGTGCTGTGGGGGTCCTGTCCAGGCATGCTACAGTGGGTACTGCAAGAGGAGGTGGTCGGCCAGCGCTTCTCACATCCGGTATCCTGGCCCCCACTGTCAGGTGAGTGGCTCGCCTTGGGTTTTGGTGCTGGGGGTGATCATTACTGTCACTGCTGCCACAGCTGGCACTCCCAGTGCCAGATGTTCTTGCCAGCTGTGCCTCTTTCACCTAGGCCTCATGAAACAGTTTCCCTTGGGTCTTGCAGATCATATGCAGCATGCAGGCTGTGATGGTGACCTGGGGAATGTTGTCCTCAGCAACCTTGAGGCGTGCAGTAGGATGTGCCAGTGTTTCTTCAGGTGGTCGAAGGTGCACTCCACCAGCACGCAGGTCCAGCCCAGGCACCAGTTGAAGTGTGCCTGGTAGGGGTCCAGCCAGATGGTGCAGGAGCCAGGGGAGAAGCAGTTATGCAGGGTCCCCAGTCAGGACAGGTGGGAATACCAACATACCTAGCTGGAGGTCCAGCACCCTCAGCATGAAGCACTTGCTCTCCACTAGGGCTGGCAGGGCAGAGTTGTGGAAGATGTAGTTGTGGGTGCTGCCTGCCCAGCCAGCACTCACATTGGTGGAGGTGCCATAGTGGTCCATGCTGGCCTGACATGACAGCATGACAGAGTGGAAGCCCTGCCAACTGTAGTAGGAACAGTCTCCATGGGGCGGGCAGGTGATGGAGATGTGGATCCTGTCCAGGGCCCCGATGCACTAGGGGAAGCCCAGGGCATGGAACCCTGCCACCACCTCCAGGGGCCATGCACCTGGTGTGCCCCAACATATCCTAGAGGGAAATGCACACCTCCAGGATGGCCTCCCTAGCGGTCACCTTGTCCACACCAAAGAGATAGCTGGTGGGCATGGCTAACTTGAGCATGGTAATAGCCAGCCAGGTGTCTGTGGGGATGGGAGCTGCATGGCAGCCACTTCAGGCGTAGGCAGAGCTGCTTGAGGAGCTTCTGAAAGGTGGCCTGGGTCATCTGGAATGACTCCAGCCACTGTTTGTTGTAACAGGTGGTCTGGATGATGTGCAGTGATGAGTCCTGGCTGGCCCAGTAGGCTCACAGGCAATGCGGCTGGAGGCTCAGGAGCACATGGATGGCATCCAGAAGGGCACTGGCAACTTCCCTGTGGGGTCCAGGTGGCAGCAGTGTGGGGGCAGGAGGCCAAAAAGCATCATGTGGGACTAAATTTTAAAGATGGCCACTGGCCACAGGCAGCTGTGACCAGCACCTCCAGCGGCTCCCCTGGCTGCTGCAGGGAGCCTGTGCAGGGCTGAAAGGGGTGGGAGCAGACTGCTGCCATGAGCAGCAAATCTGCTTCCGCATCCCCACACATGTAGATGCCCACATGTGTAGGTCCAATTTATAGATTCATAGATGCTAGGGTTGGAAAGGACCTCAACAGATCGAGTCCGACCCCCTGCCTAAGCAGGAAAGAGTGCTAGGGTCAGATGACCCCAGCCAGATGCCTATCCAGCCTTCTCTTGAAGACCCCCAAGGTAGGGGAGAGCACCACCTCCCTTGGAAGCCCATTCCAAATTTTGGCCACCCTCATCATAAAGAAGTTTTTCCTGATGTCTAGCCTAAACCTGCTCTCTGTCTGTTTGTGACCATTGTTACGTGTTACCCCAGGAGGCACCCTGGTGAACAAAGCGTCTCTGATACCTTGCTGCACCCCCCTGATGAATTTATAGGCAGCCACAGGATCACCTCTCAGCTTTATCTTGCAGAGGCTGAAGTGGTCCAGGTCCCCTAGTCTCTCCTCATAGGGAGACCTGTCGGCCTGTAAACCCTGAACTATATGAGTGGCCCTCCTCTGGACCCTCTCAAGGCTATCCACATGCTTCTTAAAGTATGGCACCCAAAGGTAAACCCACCCTGCAGCACTGCACGTGTAGACACACACTTTGAGTCTCCTTACCCAAAATGGGGACTCAAACCATGCTCTTTTTGCAGCTTTTCTCAGTTTACATAAGACTTCAGCAATATATATTTCAAGGTAAAAACTAATCGAAATGTCCATTAGTTCCATATGGAGGTAATAAGAAAGAGAGAAGACTACCTGTGTGAAGTTTGTTACTTTTCTTTGTGACTCAGATGAATATTTCAACACAGATTATAAATACCCACTTAATCCTCTTGCAATTCAGCAACCTTGACTTCTGATTCTCTGTTTACCTGACCCTATCTGTTTATAACAACTTCAGCTTGGCCTGCTTTGAACTGTTGAAGTGTGTCCTCCTAGCCCCAAATGGCCAGTCAGCCACCTTGTCTGCCCTTCAGCTGGGTCCCCAGTGCTGGCCCTGGGCAGGCTCCTCTTCCCAGGTTTCGCCACTTGCCTCACTAGCAGAGATCCTGGTGTTCCAGTTACAAATTCTCAGATAGAAAAAAACAAATTATCTCATTAAAATACCCAAAATCCATGTTCTTCTGTGATTAAAATGAAATGCCACTGTGTTTTATTGGCATATTTACAATGGTAAAGCGATTTGGAAGCCTACCAGTGCCTCTATCATCACAATATTTTCATAGATTTCATAGACATTAGGGCTGGAAGGGACCTTGGAAGATCATCGAGTCCAGCCCCCTGCCCAAAGGGCAGGACGTCAGCTGGGGTCATAGGATCCCAGCAAGATAAGCATCCAGTTTCATCTTGAAGGTGTTCAATGAAGGCGCTTGAACAACCTCCGGTGGCAGGCTGTTCCAGACCTTGGGGGCTCGGACAGTAAAGAAATTCTTCCTTATGTCCAGCCTGAAACGATCTTGTAGTAGTTTGTGACCATTCGTCCTCGTCATCCCTTGGGGCGCTCTGGTGAACAAACGTTCCCCCAGATACTGGTGGTCACCCCTGATAAACTTGTAGGTGGCCATCAGATCACCCCTGAGCCTGTGTTTTTCCAGGCTAAAGAGCCCCAGGGCTCTCAGCCTGTCATCGTAGGGTCTGCTTCCCTGACCTCTGATCATGCGCGTGGCTCTTCTCTGGACTCTCTCAAGCTTCTCCACATCCTTTTTGAATTGTGGAGCCCAAAACTGGACGCAGTACTCCAGCTGCGGCCTCACTAAGGCCGAGTACAGGGGGAGAATGACGTCCCGGGATTTGCTTGAGAAGCATCTATGGATGCAAGCCAGCGTTTTGGTCGCTTTACTAGCCGCAGCATCGCATTGCAGGCTCATGTTCATCTTGTGGTCAATGATGACCCCCAAGTCTCTTTCTTCCATAGTGCTAACCAACATAGCACTGCCGAGCCTATAAGGATGCTGCGGGTTTTTTTTCCCCAAGGTGGAGAGCCTTGCATTTATCGGAGTTGAACACCATCAGATTCTCATCCGCCCACTTGCTGAGCCTGTCCAGGTCAGCCTGGATCATCTGCCTGTCTTCTGGTGTGGATGCTTTGCCCCAAAGTTTGGTGTCATTGGCGAACTTGGCCAGTCTGACTCCAGTGTCCACATCATTAATAAAGATGTTGAACAGTATGGGTCCAAGGACAGAGCCCTGGGGGACCCCACTGGTCACCAGACACCACGATGAGTGACTTCCATCAATTACTACCCTCTGGGTCCGACCCCGGAGCCAATTTTCCAGCCAGTGGATCGTGGGGAACCCAAGGTGACAATTGGCCAGTTTCTCCAAGAGACAATCATGGGACACCAGATCGAAGGCTTTTTTGAAGTCAAGATATATGACATCAATCTCATCTCCCTTGTCCAGGTGATAGGTCACCTGGTCGTAGAAGGAAATGAGATTGGTCAAGCAAGACTTACCCGTAACAAACCCGTGCTGGCTATCCCTTAAGATGTTGGCGTCGGCCAGTCCATTAAGGATGGCCTCCTTAATAAACTTTTCTAAGATCTTCCCCGGGATAGAAGTCAGGCTGATGGGCCTATAGTTAGCCGGATCCACTTTCCTCCCTTTCTTGAAGATAGGCACCACGTTGGCCTTCTTCCAGTCTTCGGGCACTACACCAGAGCGCCAAGAGTTTTCAAAGATCCGCGCTAGAGGCTGGGCTATGATGCTCGCCAGCTCCTTGAGTACCCTGGGGTGAAGATTGTCAGGGCCGGCTGACTTGAAGGTATCCAGCTTCTCAAGATGTTCCTTCACAAAGTCAGCATTAATGGAGGGCAGGGGATCACCCTCACCCGGACTTCCCGGCCCTGTAGCAGGCACAGGCGTCCCATGGGGCTGATGAAAGACCGACGCAAAGTACCTATTTAATAGGTTGGCTTTTTCCTGGGCGTCAGTTGTCAGTTGCCCCATCTGGTTCAGCAGGGGTCCAACGTTGCCCCTGCTTTTCCTCCGGCTCCCCACATATCTGAA
Organism: Alligator mississippiensis; assembly: GCF_030867095.1. Taxonomy (NCBI): domain Eukaryota; kingdom Metazoa; phylum Chordata; order Crocodylia; family Alligatoridae; genus Alligator; species Alligator mississippiensis. The sequence goes on along the minus strand of NC_081827.1, from coordinate 208,857,606 downwards.
AAAGGACTTTTTATTGTCCTTGATGCTCAAAGCTAGCTGGAGTTCAGTTGCAGCCTTGGCTTTCCTGGTCTGCTCCCTACAGGACCGGACCAGTGCAGAATAATCCTCCTTGGAGGTGACTCCCATCCTCCATCCTTTGTAGGCCTTTCTTTTTAGCCTCAGGAGGTCTGCTAGGTCCCTGGAGAGCCAGGGGGGCTGCTGTGCCCTCTTGCTGCCTTTCCTCCGAGATGGAATAGACTTAGTTTGTGCATTGAGGATCGCTCCCTTGAGGAGCAACCACTCTTCTTGAACTCCCCTCTCCCTGTGGTCACAGTCCCTTAGGGCCTCACTGACAAGCCTCCTGAGCTTGTCAAAGTCGGCTTTCCTGAAGTCAAGGACTTGCGTGTTGCTGACTGACTTGCCAGCTTTTCGGCGGATGGTGAAGGTGATCAGCTCGTGGTCGCTGTCACCCAGCTTCCCAACGATCACTAGGTCGCCGACTAGGTCCTCCCCAGTAGCCAGCACCAGGTCGAGCAGCGCTTTGCCTCTCATTGGCCCATAGACTTCTTGAGTCAGGTAGAGGTCATCCACGCACGAGAGGAAGCTCTGCGACCGCTCAGATTTTGCTGAGCGATCCTCCCACGAGATGTCTGGGTAATTGAAGTCACCCATGACAACCATGGTCCTGGAGCAAGCTGCCTCAGCCAGTTCCTAGGCAAACTCCTGGTCTAGCTCAGGACTTTGGGTGGGAGGTCTGTAATAGACTCCCACCATTGTGTCCCCTGTGCCGTGTTCCCCACGGATTTTAACCCAGAGGGTCTCCAGCCGTCCACCCTGGTCACCAATATCGGCTTGCAGGGACGCGTAGCTTTCCTTAACATAGAGAGCTACACCCCCGCCCCTTTTCTCTACACGATCCCTCCTGTACAGGGTATAGCCATCTATCCCCGTGGTCCAGTCATGGGTGGAGTCCCACCAGGTCTCCGTGATCCCTATGACATCGTAATTGTTTGCACTGAGCAGGAGGATGAGCTCCTCCTGCTTATTCCCCAAGCTCCTGGCATTTGTGCCCCCTGGGGGGCTCCTTCCTTGCCCACAGATTTTACCAGGGCTGGGGCTGGGGTGGGCTCCCTTGAGTGCCGTGATCCGCTTTGCAAGGATTGTTCAGCGGGCCAGCAGTGGCGGTAGTCCCCCCCGTCCCCCCAGCGGGCTTAGTTTAAAGCCCGGTGGAGCAGGTCAGCCAGTCTGGCTGAGAAGAGCCTCCTCCCTAGGGGAGAGAGGTGGAGACCATCTCTTCCCAGCAGCTCGCTGCCTCTCTCGCCAAAGAGCGGGCTGTGGTCATGAAAGCCAAAGCCTTCCTGACGACACCAGCGCTGCAGTCTTTGGTTGACCACATAGATCCTCCTGTCCCTTCTCAGCCCATAGCCTGAGACTGGGAGGATCGACGAGAACACCACCTGTGCCCCCAGACCCTTAAGCCCTGCTCCCAAATCCCTGTAGCGCCTCATGACCTGGCTGGGAGTGCTCCGAGCCATGTCATTGGTGCCCACATGAATAAGGAGCATGGGATAGTGGTCTGTGGGTTTGAGGAGCTTGGGGATCCTCTCTGCAATGTCCCGGATGCGGGCCCCTGGGAAGCAGCAGACTTGCCAGGCTAAGGGGTCAGGGTGGCAGATTGGCCCCTCCGTCCCCCTCAGGAGGGAGTCTCCCACAACAAACACCTTACATTTTGTCTTGGGGAGAGTAGGGGCGGGAGCTGCAGTTAGGCCCATGTTGCCTGTGGGGGCCGGCAACTCAGCAGGCTCTGCTGGGGCAGCAAGAGGTGCATACCTGTTGCTCAGTTCTGGCGGGGGAGGGGCCTTGGTGCGGCGGGCCTTAGGGCCCTTGACCACCTTGGTCCATGCCCCTGGCTGGACACAGCAGGAGGTCCCAGAGTCCTCCTCTGGCCTGGAGGGAGACTGTGATCTACCCTCTGCCTCCCGGGGGAGAAGGGCCTGGCAGTAGGAGTCTATCTCCTGCTCGCAGTCCCTGATGGCACGCAGTCTGTGGACTGTGGCCTGGAGCTCCTCCAGCTGGCGTGCCAGAGACCCCAAAAGGGAGCAGACCCCGCAAGGGGAGGTCACCATGCTCCCAGGCCCCAGAGCCTGAAAAAGGGACAGGCAGCCCCCGCAGCCGAGAGCCAGGGGCTCCGTCTGCGTGGAGCCCGGAACCAGGGGCTCCGTCTGGGTGGCCGTCTCTGAGGTGCCGGGGGGGGGGGCTGCGGGGCCCGAGGGGACCCTCAGGGTGCAGCGCGTGCCCATCCGTGTCATGCCTCCGGTAGGCTGGCTACGGCTGGGACTGTCTACCCTGGGGGGTGCGCAGGCAGGGTCTGGCGCCCTCCCACACGAACTCCGCGCTAACTCACGCGCCGGCAGAGAAGCGCGCCTGTTTGTGCAGCCTGTTCGCGTGGCTCCGGTCGCGTGGCTCCCTGGGGGGCTGGGCGAAGTAGGGGCCTGGGCGGGGCTTGACCTGGCCCGGCTCCACTCAGCTGCCGCCTCCCACACACACACTAACAATAAAGTGAATTCTAAATATCTATACAGTTTGGCATTTGTTTTTGGGGTTTTTTTAATTGAAAAATGAGAGCTGTCCCTGTTCCCCTTCACTCACCAGGATGTGGGGCTTTGAGCAGTGTTGGGAATGCCAGTGTCCTGCCCCAACCCACAGCTCCCTCAGTTCCCCTTACTGCAGCCCCTGCCTGCCCCCCTAGCTCCCTCCTGGCAGCAGCTCCATCCCAGCACCAAGACATGAGCCCAGCTGCAGCTGTTCCACCCAGTGCTTTGTAAGGGCTGTAAGCCCTTTCTGGTCTGCTCTCTGGGCCTGTGCCTATGCCCCAGCAATCTCCATGCTGTTCCTGGGAAGCCCTCAACTGGGGTTCAGGGACTGGGCTGGGCAAGCCCCTTCCCTTCCAGGCTGGCCTCCCTGTCCACAGGCTGCTTTAGGGGAGTCGGGGGGCTCTAAGCCTGGCTCTGGTGGCCTCTCCTACCCAGAGTTCTCCCCCATCTCTCTCTCACACCCCTGCTGCCACCTCCACCCCTCCCCCCAGCCCATGACACACCCAACTAGTTCCTGGGACCAGGAGCACCCCCGCAGGCTGCAGCTGCATGTCTCAGCACTACTGTGGATACGGGGCAGGGCTGCAGTATGGCCCGTTTGGCGGCTGGGCATGTCAGGTGCGAGATTTGTGGAGGGGATGTGGAGTTAATGTGGGGGACGGGGTGTTGGGTGTAGGGTTTGTTGGGGTGAGATTTGTGTGTGGGTATGGGGTGTGTGCAGATGTTTGGCGGGTGTGGGGTTTGCAGGTGTATAGTTTATGGCTGGGTATGTGGGTGGGAGGGTTGTGAGGATGGTTTGGGGGTGTGGGGTTTATGGGTGGATTGTAGGGGGGGTTGAGTGTAAGGGGACTGTGGATGTGGGGGAGACTGTAGGGGTTAGGGGGACTGCTCGGGAGGGGTGGGTCTCCTGCATGATGCACTGCCCCCCAACATGGCACACAGTCTACCTCCCTGCAGCAGCAAGCAGCAGCAGCAGCCATCAGGGTGCTCATAGCCCACTACTGGCAGAGCCCCCCCACGGTGCAGCATGGCCCTGGCCATGTGGGACCCAGTGCCACCTGTGCCACATGGAACCAGCTCAGGCTGGTCCTGTGGCAGAACTGGCCCTCTGGCAGAACTCTGGCACCCTTGGGCAGAACTGGGCCACTGTTGCTGCCACCCGGGGTCCTGGCACCAGAGACAAAAGCCATGCACCATCAGGCTGGGCTGGGTCCTGCCTCTGAGCCCTGCGTGCCTGTTCTGTCTGAGGGTGTGCACCAGTGGGCTAGCCCAAGCCGGCTCCATGAGGCACAGGCGGTGTTTGGTCCCAGGTAGCTGGGGGCATGCTGCACTGTGCCACAGGGGGCCTCTGCCAGTAGTAGGCTATGAGTGTCCGGATGGCCACTGCTGTGGGGAGGGGGGCTGTGCACCATACTGGGGGGCAGGTGGGGAACCCACCCCTCCCAAGTAGTCCCCACCACCCCCACAGTCCCCCCCACCCACACACACAATCCTCCCCCCTGACACGCACAGTCCCTCCACCCATAGTCCCCCTACCCTCATCCCCACAGTCCCTGCACCCTGACATCCCTAATTACCATGGACGGAGCCTGCATTTGATCCACCGCTGCAGCCTTGCCCCGCTCCTATTTGCCCCAGCACACTGTGGCAGCGTGCTGAGGCAGCAGGAACATGGAGCAGCCATAAAGATGCTCTGCCAGGTGTCAGAGCATCTCTCTGGAGGACTCGGCCTCTGGGTGCTTCAGAGTACCCTCAGGGAGCATGCCCTGCACCACTTTTCTCTGGCATGTTTTTTTTATGATACCGGGATTTCCTGGTATAAAAATTAGAGTCTGCGCTGCAAATATGCAGTGCAGGGAACAATTTTTCATTCCCAGTGTGCTTCTTGCAGCATTTCAAACTGCTTTGAGATGCTGCAACAGGCACATGCTCACTTATCTGGATGCACCCTATAAGTCCCATAATAATATTGTTGTTCTCTCACTATTTATAACAGTTGAAAATTCAGAAGCCAAACTTACTTTTCACACATGGCAGAAGAAATTTCCCTGGCCTACACACGAGGTACTCTGCCTTTTACAAAGAGGAAACATGGCTACTTGTTCAACAAAAGAAAGTTATAATTGATATCCTGTTTTTAGAGAGACAAAAATCACTCTCTTAGATTTCAAATAATAGCCTTTCTAAGTGGATACATTAAAGCTGATATGGAAAAGTACATTGAGGTACTTAATCATATCACATTTCTGTATAATCAAGATAACCTATATGAAATGGTTAGCAGTCCTTTAAACATTTTAAAACAGCAGATTACATAAGAAAAAGAAAGATAATGTTTGAAAATAGTAATGTGAGTTCCACTGAAAGTATTTGAGACTCAGCCTTTTGGCTATTTGTAAGCATAGGAGAAAAGTAAAAGGGCTGCTTTAAAAGATCTTTTTCAATCTATACCTACTGATCCTGGTGTCCTTAAAGGTCCTCTTGGTGTTTATTCAGGAATTTGCTTTTCAGTTACAGTCACAACAGGCTAAAACTTCACAGAGTCAGAAATTTTTAAGGCTGGAAAGGACAATTGTGATGATACAGTATAAGAAGTTCTACAATAAATCCATAATTTCTGTTTCAGCTATAGGAAGTACTTGATGTGTCATATCTATTATTACTTCTGTGTCAAATTTTAGAGCACCTCCTCTGATTAGATTATTGAAGTGCAAAAACAACCAGGAGTTAATGACTGAGGCCACTTCAACAATCCACCTCTGTTTAGCAAAGCATTTAAATCACCTCCTTAATTCCTTGGGACTTTTTGAAGCAAGTGTTATATGCTTAAAGGCTTTGCTGAATTTAGACTTAGCTACAGATCCTGTTTTTTTTAAAAAAATGCTAGAAATTAGTCCTTTTCCATTTTGAGAATCAAAACTACAAATATCTGAATATGAGAAAAACATTTTTGTTATTTAATTTCTCTGTGTCTTAATTGCTCCATTTGGGAAATGGAAATGATAATAGCACTCAAACCTAAATCTTGAAACACTGAACAAGTGCTTTCAGATCACAAGTACTTTAGGAATGCAAAGTATCACAGTCAAGTTCACTGAAATAATCTGAGCAGAGAAAGGAACGTTCACATAGACGCCAACTTTTACTTTAGCTGGGGGGTGAGGGGTGCTAAGATGATGGATATGTAGAAAGTTTTATGCATTTCAGATGACAGCTTCCTGAAGAGGGGCAGGACCCTCAGGACCCCATGTACTCGGCACCTCTGAAAGTTCATTTAAGAAATGACAAACATCACACACACACACACACACACACACAGTGGGTGTGTCTACATGTGCTATTCATTCAAAGTAGGTTTACTGCATAGTAAAAAATAATGTGCAGTAAGCCTATCCGGGAGCACGTCTATGAGTGATCCCTCTTGGGAGCAATTTGCTCCCAATGGAAGCAGTGCGGTACAAAGCTGTTCCTGCCCTGCTCTGGCCCCCATGAAGCAGCTAGTGGGAGCTCCAGGCTCCCCGTGGGTTTTACCCTGGGGGTTGGCAGGGAGCAGAGGGCTGGTCCCCATGTGCATGGGGCCAGGAGAGCTCTGGCCAGTAACTGTCCCACTTCTGGGGAAGGTCCCAGCAAGCTCTGGGCTGCATGGATAGTTCTCTGTGCAGCCCAGGGATGACTGGGAACTGTCCCATTCTGGGGCAGATCCCAGCCAGTTCTGGGCTGTGTGGAGAGTTCAGCCCTCATTTGTCCCCTGTGTGCGGGCCGGGCCCCGATCCCGCCCTCGTCGCCAAGTGTGGCGGTGATTCCGATCCCATTCTGGCTGTCATGGGCGAGCCGGGGGCGAACCGGGGTCGTACCGGACCCGTCTTCGTTGCACACGGGCTGTGGCCAGCAGCCCAGGCACATGGGGCTGGAGAGAACCGCTGGGCGGTTTAGTGCACGCGAGTTAGAATTAGTTACGGAGGCGTAATGGTTGATTGAAAAGATTGTTTACTTACACCCAAAGATGGTATTGGTATAGGCTGGACAGGTTTCCAGGCACAGCTCCCGCTTGGATCCTCACTAGAGGAACACGACAAATCTATTGCTCCCACGGAGTTTGCTAGGCTCCGCGGGTCCGGTTCGGTTAGGTTCGAAAAGTTTCCCCGGAGTTACTTAGGCTCCGCGGGTCCAAAGTTACAGGAAAGGGATATGTCTAGGATTGTGCTCGGCGACGGGGAGAGGCGAGAAGCTAGAGCTCCGTAGGCTCGGTTCTATTGCCTCTATTGCCTGCTTAGGGGAGGCGTGTCAGGTCCGCGAGGGTCCGCAGCGCTTGGAGATCTTCACACAGAATCTCTCTCGTCCTCCCTCCTCCGGCTTGGGCGGAAACTACCCAAGCCTTTTGTACGGCTAGCAAGCCAATCACTAGCCGCCACGTGTGCCTACATTAGGAATGGGCCAATAATGTGGCGCGAATCCTAATACAAATGGCAGGAACTTCTTTACAGCGTGTATCACTATGATGCAAAAGAGATGCACACTGCAAAGAAGCTGTAATCTGGCGGGAAATCTCCTGTTGCACAAGAGTTCTCTCTTGCAGCAGAGAACTCTACCGTGCAAAGAAAGCGACAAATTGGCGGGAAATAATTTAGCGGTGCCGAAGCACACACACAAACAAAAAATCACAACTTTGGGTTGTGACACCCTGGAGCAGCCAGCTCCATGTGGTGCTGGCTGCTCTGAGGAGTGAGCTGGGACTGGGAATTGAGCCCTTATTTGTCACCCAGAGCAATCAGCTCCACATGACGTCTTGCTGGCCACTCCAGGGAACAAGCAAGGGCTGGACAAGTGAGGGCTCCTGGGGGGAGGCAGGGAGCTGAGCAGAGCCAGGATCAGGGACAGAGAGCTCCCCTGTGGCTCCCTGTCCCCGAGCGCAAATTTGCTCCAAGCCAGCATCTACACGTTTTACTGCACAGTATCTACTGCGCATTTGGTTTGCTACCTGTCTTTATAGGTAGTAGCTAACAGCATAGTAGACTAATTTACTATGCAGTAGATGTGAGCACATGTACTGTGCAGTAAAGTGTCTTGTGTAGGCATACCCACTAACAGGAAGATAGTCCTTTCCATAAGTAGTCTGCCTTTACCCATTCCTTATACCTGTTCTTTCAGGACAAGGTAAAAATTTATCATAAATAATCTGCTCAGTTGTGCAGTGGGAAATAATTATTCTGTGAACCACATGAAGTTATGCCTTGAAACAGAAATTACATGTATGCAATGAGATTGCTTAAAACTGTGTAATTTTTAAAGTCTAAATTTCCTCATGTTCTAGGCTACATTTACGCAGTTAGGGATGTATTTCTAAAACCCATGTGTATTCCTTACCATTGCTCATTTTTTTGAATTAAACAGCATACATAGCCTTATGCTTCTTTGCCTTTGTTTTCTTATAGCAGAACAGTGAGGGTTCAATCTTTTTGGCAGGGATGCCACAAATTAGCCCCACACTCACCCCAGGTGTCACTCAAATCCCCTTCCCCTGCCCTATTGGCTGCTTTGCTTTCTGCTCACTGCCTTTGCTCCTTTTCCTGTCTAATCTGCTGATTTGCTTTCCGCTTCCTGCCCTGTGCTCCCTAAGCAATCTGCTGCTCTGTTTTCTGTTCCTTGCTTTATCAGTCACTGTGTTGACTGTCCTATCCTCAGTCTGCCTCGTGCCACACACACAAGTTGTCCGTGCCATTTGTTGGCAACCCCTGCAGTAGAATATCTTCATTTTCTTATTGCCTACTATAAGATAACTAGAAAGCGGTCTGGAAAGCCTTGCTATACAATGGCTCCATGATTTGGACATCACCTCTGTGAATTTATATACTTATTTATTTAGATTTATATAGGAAATGTTTTAAGGTCCTTTAACATGTATTAAAATTATATACTTCCCCACCCACTTATTAAAAGAACATTAAGCTTGCAAAGTCAAGAATGGTATTTCCTATCTTTTCGGAATGAAGTTGACTGATCAGCCTTTGTCATTTCTATAACATATAGAGGGGCATAATGACACAGTTTTAATTGTATAAACAAATACTGTTTTCTACAGAGTGCTTGCCTCATTCTTTGCCCAGGATGCTCTGTGCTTTGGCAGTGAATGAGTTTTGTATTTCACATTTTGCTCCTATCAATTGCTTACCTCTTTCTTCTGTTTCCACATCCACTGGCTTCTGGCCCGCTGGCCTCTCTCTACTTCCAGGCTCTTACCCATTTCTTGCCCTTTTCTCATCACTCTGCATCTTAAATCAGAGGTTCTTCTCACAACCCAGACCACAGCAAAGGCTACACTGAGAACACAGAAGTGAAGTGACAGTCTCCTAACCGTTCTACAGGAAGCTATGAGCAGAAGCCATAGGGAAAGTCTTGTTCAATCCTAATAGCTTTCTTTTGACATAATGCTCAAGTGCTCTGTGGAGCTGGTGTATGTGTACACGAAACCAAGGATTGGAGATTAAAGATTAAGACTCCAAGAAAAGAGATCATTAATAACCAAACATGGAGTCCCTCCTATTGACTATTTGTATTGGACTTTTAAACCTGGCCTATGGGAATGTATTTTTGTCTTTAATTAACTGAATTAGGATAGACTTAAATGTCTCTTGTTGTTGGATATGTAGTCATGTCCCTATCCATTCTACCGGATGGATACCCATGATACCAGCACCCTTGAATGCAACCCAAATGTCAGCTCCTTATTATACACCCTTTCATGGGAACGAAACTTGGCAAGATATAAATTGTAACTGAGCTGACTATGTACGACTAGCATATACCACCCCTGGAAAGTTTTGTTGGACCTGTAATGGATCTCATGTTGTAGTAGGAGTCAGTAAGAGTGAAGTAGAATTTAAGGTAAATGGTGCTTGGCTCTCTAACGATTTCTGGATACCCGGTTATTCTCCCATTTCGGCTGGATATTTAGGTTATTATTCAGTATGGATGTTAAAACCAGTTTGTAACTTTTTGGTTATCGCACTAGCTGGTCACTATTTTGTATGTGGAGATAAGGCCTATAAAAATCTTCCTTCCGGTTGGGGAGGAACATGCTATGTCTCTGCAGCATATCCTGCCTTTACTATTAGATCTCACTTACCTAAAGGAAGAATTCACAATGTTCATGAAATCACAGAAAATCAAAGGTTTTGGGGTATAATGTTCCCCAACTATGCCGCAGGTTTAGCTATGGCCGAAATAAAGAAAGTTGCAGCATCCCTAGAGAAAATAGCTAATACTATTGCCATTGGTTTCCATGAAATAAGTAAAGAAATGAAATAAATGAGACAAATGACTCTACAAAACAGACTCGCCTTAGATTATATATTAGCTAGCAAAGGAGGTGTGTGTGCTTTAATAAAATCAGAATGCTGCGTTTATATACCAGATGCTTCTAGTGCTATTTAGAACCAGGCCAAAATTATTGAGAAAGAAGCTGCTAAACTACACCAAACTGATCAATGGAGTCTTTGGGACTGGTTTGGCGGACTTGGGGCCAAATTATTTTATATTGCAATCATGGTCCTGGGGTTTATTCTCTTTCTACAAGTACTTATTTTGTTGCTACGCAATTGTAACCTTAGTGCATCCCACAAAAGATGCAACAGACATGTCTAACGTGATGCTGGTTCAATTGAGATTAGTCTCACAGTTGTTCTGAAGGGAGCACTGGGAGATCTTCTACCTAAGAACAAGTTTCACTGTGCCTCGAAGGATGCATAAGTCAGACTGTTCTCCCATTAGCTCACTTGCAGTCTGTTGCCCAACACACGGTTACAAAATCTCATCGGTTGTACTATAAGTACAAAAGGGGGGAATGAGGAAGAAGAAAACCCCAGGCCTTAATTTCTGCTGACTTCTTTGAGTTAGTGCACTATTTGCTAATGATAGCTTTTTCCCTGCCTATTTTGCAATCTGCTCTTTCTCCCGCCCTTTTCGCTTGTTGAGCTGAGTAAGCCTACGAGGTCAATAGGTCAAACCACAGTCTATGCCCTCTTGCAGCTTTCTGGTTCCAACCAGTTTTTTCTTTGACTTGTTATATCTTGCGTCATGTGACCTGAATTGAAACATATAAAAAGCTTGCTTCAGTTGTCTGTTGGGGGGGCATGCGGAACTGATAAGAGGAAGCTCTGTCTGTTTGGTGTCCTCCCCTGCAGCTGCTTGTACAATAAAAAGTTTCTGGCAACTTCAAAACCAAATAACAGAGTAAAGCCTGTTTCTTCCACACTATGAGCTGTTGATGCCATTGTGATGAATTGAAAAGGCATGGGGTAGATTGCACAGGTGTTTGATAAATTAATTTACCTGTGGCCACACTGCTGACACCTTTATGATATGTTCTGGAGCCAGAACATTCCTGAAAGTATCTCCAGCAATTGACCTTTCTGCTATAGCAGTTGACCTCTACCTTCTCCTCACCACTACTCATGCCATCTTCAGTTTGTTTACAGTGTAGTCTCACTCTCTTGCTCTTTCCCTTCCTCCTAAACAAAGCCAGGATGTTTGTGCATGCCACCAGTAGTACAATTAGGAGCGGGCAAGCAAGGCATTAGCTCCAGGTACTGATTTAGAGGAGAGCCAGAATGGTAACCCTCAGGGAACCAGCACCATGGCAGAGCAGTGGCAGCCGCACCACCTTCCTTCCTCCCACTTTCACTCCCTGGTATCTCAGCTCAGGGCACAAAACTCCCTAGTTAGTTACTCCTGTGTACCAGCACTTCTGGTGTGAATACCCATGCACTAACAAGCAGTCTGAATTGAAGCCACTCCGTAAGTATGAATACGAATGCTCATAAGAAACAAGGGAAAAAGGAATAAGGCTGAATTAAATTCTGCAATCTGATTTAGTGAGGAGTACAAAAGCATTATTATTCATCTGAGTCTATTTGATACTCATTAATTGTCAATAACACCTTTGACATTACTGTTCCCCACTAACCTGCTATTACAGCTAAGTGTCATTTTACCACTATTCTGCTAGTAGAGCTATTGGAATAGCTGTATATCAGGGCTGTCCAACCAGTGGCCTGTGGGCTACATCCAGTGCCCCAGGGGTTAACTGGTGCCCCTTGGGCTCCTGATCTAGGTGCCACTCTCCCTACCACTCCAGTTACTGCTGCTGCCAGAATATCCAGGCTCCATTTTCCTTCTCCATCTTCTCCTGCCCTTGCCCCAGGGGGTAGGACGAGGCAGGGTGGTGTGGTCCACAGGGCTGAAGGAGTCCTTGGCTGAGTGGCTTACAGGGACCGCAGATCCAATGTAGCATGGCATGAAATGCTGTGCGTGTAGCTGAGGGGCCTGCAGCCCCCAGTCACTCAGAGGGTGGATAGTTTTGGAGTATAGAATGATTAGATTCTTCTATGAGGCGAAACCATCCTCTCAGCAAAATAAAGCTACTTTTCAGTGAAGAAGCATTTAAATCTTTCTCTTCAATTTAAAGAGTTCTAAATAAATTACATGGCTGAATGATCAGCATCAGAACATAGTGTTTGTCAGCCATATGCCATCAGGAGATAGTTCATTGCGCAGTGCGCATCACTTCTAGTGCTGTCTACAGCTCCTCAGAAAAGAAGCAGCATTTACAGCTGCTGTGTTAATAGATGTTATCAATATTAAATATAGTTTCAAACTTGAATTTACATTTTGAACACTCTACTCTTTATGTCTGCACAGTGGTACACTGAGGAAACTTGAAGTGCATGAGACTTCAGTCTCAGGTACCCTCCATTTTAGAGTGCTTGGACTCCATCTTATACCCCTTCATAATATCATAGTTTTGGTGTTGACCCTCTGTTCACTCTCAGGTGTCCTTTGTGCTTGTTCTCCTGACAACAATAACTTTGGTAAAGACCCTGAAACAGCCTGGGAATGAATGTATTCCACGCACTTGGGAAACACGCTATGCAGTCAAGAGCATGTTGGCATACACGTTCCTTCTTACCATTTTGGGGCCCTGTTATACAATAATTTTAGGCAGCTTCTGGAGCTCTTAACCCTTGGATTGGCTGTATATTAGCATCTTTTAAGTGCCTTGAAGCACTTGTTATTTGTCTTAAAGTTATACCACTCCCAGGCAGGATTATCTTTGATCTGCCTAATTTTGCTCCTGTTCCATTAAGGTGTAGCCAGTCTCCACAGATATTCCATCCAAGCTGAAGTCCTCTAGCATTCCAGAAGAAGTGGCCCTCCTCCTGAGTCAGGGGATGCTAGGGTGCAGAGGGGCTGGGCATGGTGCCTGACTGCCCCCCTCCCCCCCAAGCATGTTGGGCAGAGTGAGCATCACAACCCTAGAGTACCTGGCAGCCACGGTGCCTCCTGCCACCACTAGGACTGGCTCTGCTCCCACAGAGAGCTAGTCCAAGCAATGGCGGGAGCACCCTGGCCACAGGGTGCTCCATACTCATTCTGCCCAGCGGAAGTAGTGCATCAGTCCTGCCCCTAGCTCCTAGTCCTGCCTTTGCTCACCAGGCCTCTAGTGGCAAGTCACAGCTGTGCAGGTGAAGTGGTCAGAGATGGTTTTTCACCTTACAGTGTGACTGCTCCACTAAGTCAATTAACATTTGTGCAGCTGTCAGCATAAGGTGTAACAAGGCCCTTGGCTGGCCATGACTTATCTCCTCTGCCAGCTCCACATGAGCTCATCCTGTGTTCAGCAGATAAATGTACCCAAAGAGCAGCCATATGAAAAGGACAGAGCTTCTTGGATTTGGTCAATTTTGCTCCCTTTGTCGTCTGTACTTTCCTACCACAAGCCATTGTGCAGAGATGGTGTGAGAGTATCCTGCAACTTTTATTACACATACTGCCCCACTGATTTATGAAGCATTCTGGCTGTTGGTTCAGCAGGGAGTATTGCATGTTCCTTCAGCAGAAATCTAGTATATGGTAGAGATAAACATTCAGGGAGAAGGGAATAAAAAGCTCTGAGGAGGTGGAAGAATATTTCAGTCATTACTGTATAGAATTTGCATCTTCCTCAGCTGGCAGCTGCAAATACCTTTTAAAAAAATAAATTAAATAGCTAAGAAATGTTTTCACAGACAAAGCATCCATTTCTGGGGTGCAAATATGCTTGTTTCTCAAGTTTTTTCTTATTGATTGTCTCAGAAAGGAGTGATCTAACACCTTTTAGGTTGTATAGTGAACCAGCTTAAATTAGAATATATCAGCATATCAGCAAACTTTCTCTCGCTCCAGCAACTGAGCTGTATGGCTATGGAAACAAAAGATCTTGGCACAATTAATTTTAGCCCTCATGTGATGATCGAACTGAAGCAGTAGCGCTGATGTTAGTAACAGTAGGTTCTGCATACTTCAGGCACTGCTTTTTGCTTTAAGTCTTCAAGCAAGGAAATACATGTTTTCTAGAATCCATGTGTCAAGTTGTTCCCCTTTTGACACCTCAAATGCTTTTGGCTTGTCTGACTCCAGTAAACTAAATGGTGATGCAAAATCATTTATCTGGAAATAGGGAAAAGGTGTTAATGAGAACACCACACTTCCTTATGCTCAGCAGAATTGAGGTCAGAATTCTTAGCTGAAAGAAAAAATAAGTCAGCCAATAGTGGAGCCAAGAACCACATGGAGCCATTTTATTCTATAGTTGCATAGCTTCTACTCAGGTTTCACTCAGGCAAATCTAAAGGGTAGTTCAAGCCCTGGAATATATGCAGGAACTTCATGCATGCTGTGTTACAGGGACCATAGAAGTAAGCTAATTGAAGGGCTAGTGCTACAAGGTGCTGAGAGTTTTCAGCTCCTACTTGAAACCTTGGGGAGTTGTGTGTTTAGCACCTTGAAGGCTTAGACTTCTAAATTGTTCCTACTGCCTCTGGAACACTTGCTGGGAGGACTGACTTGACAAGGGTAGAGATATACAACCATAAAATTGTTTGCAGATTTGACCTCTCTGTCCATAATAAAAAATAATACCTGAAGTGCCATAAGTCTGCCAAACGTTTCAAAGAAATACTTGTTTAAAGATCAAATACATCATGTAATCTTCTAATGTCAGATTAGGACATAAAACTATGTAACGTGACACTAACCACCATCACAAGACATATTGTGTAAGAAATTTTACAAACGATTTCTACAGAGGTGAATAGTGAATTGGGTGCTTCAAAACTGCTATGGCAGCTGGAGAGAAAAATCAGATGGTAAAAATGTAAGTAGAAGCATCTTCCAAGTGCTCTTATTTTTTTTAGAACGCTTGTCTCCAGAACAAAATATACCTGGAGACTAACTGGATTCAGTAAAATCCAATAATTCTCAAAAAACCTCCCACACCCTTAATTTTCAAAGTAGGTTTCATTCTCAAAGTTTTCAAACCTCAAAGATCCTGGTGCAATGTAGCCATACCATAAAAAAATCCAAAATAAATGTTTCAAAGTAATTTTTAAAAATGCTGCCTAGAGCCAAAACAAATTTTTAGAATTATCCATATGATTGTGGTTTCTCGACTGCTTCTTCCCAAACATTTTTCTCTGTGTGATTTTTTTTAATTCCATGGTATTTATCTAACTATAAGGATCATTTGAGGGAGATAATCATCTCTTAGTTGTGTATATACCACATGATCTGTGTTGCATATAAACAGGAGGTAAAAAATAAGAAAAAGTAAAAATTCAGAAACCTAGAATTATATTAGAAAAATAACAGCTAATAAAAACAGAAAAAAACTTGAAAAAACCTAATGGTGATTTTTACTATTATGGTAATAAGGAAAAATTCTTTAACTTTCCTTAACTGCCAGCTAGTGGTAAAATGGGAAAACAGCTAAGCAAGTAATATCTAGTCTATCAGGCTGGTGAGCATCTGTCAGAACTGCCTTTCCTGTGATTTTCTTTTATATTTAATCTTAATCATATTTATGGCCTTATTCAATATAAACTGAAAGTATGTAAGATGATAAATGTCACATGTAACATTGCTGTGAATTGAAAATTAGCCCAACAGAAGTCTATCGAGAGCATCAGGTATCTACTACTGCCAGAAGCAGAATAATAGACTGCATGGATCAATGATGTGATCAGTTATGCAATTACTTTTGCTCCTATGTCCCTCCTACACCAATCTTCACTGTCGGCAGCATAAAGGGAGCCAAAACAAAGCAGTATTAGTTCTTTGTGGAAGGAAAAGAGTGGCTCAGGGGATGTCCCATCCTATATAGCCACAATTCTCTTCCCCCCTCTACAAAAACAATGTGTGGCCAAAGGCCTGCATGGAGAACACAAGTGGCATTAAAACAGCTCAGTCCCCTTCAGCACTGGAAGATCTATGGTAAGCTTTGTGGAGAGTTCATGCTCCTTAAAGTAGCATTAATTCCTTCTGTGTCATGCCATCCTCCCTCGAAGGAGGTCAAAGTGAGGTAGTAGCCAGCGACAGCACGATGGTTGACTTAATCAGATTGCAATGGCATGGAAAATGTGGTTGAGAGATAGCTCAGAGGAATTAGGATCAAAGTGGATGGAGATAGGGGCAATGAGTTCTATGCCCACACTGCAATTATGGATACAGATGACTTCCTGCCCTCTCTTGACCTGCCTTATACAAATCCTAGTATCCCTTTTTTCTTGCAGTCTCTCTATTTATACCACACTTACCATGACTGTATCTGCTTTTGCCTGAGCCAATTCTCAGGAACAGAGGAAAAAGCCTATTTCTTGAAGAGAAGTTGGGTCTTAGTGGGTGCCAGCAGTCAAGGGGCTTTCTTGCTAAAGAACCTGGCTGAGCCACATAGCTTTAGCTGGGATCTGCACAGTGTTCATGCCAGGAAGAATTAAGAAGGAATTATATTAAGGAAAGAATTGTATTAAGCAGGAATAATATCCAAATGCAGTTTTATATGGCTTCAGTCTACTTCTAAAATATATTGAACCGCATCCTAATAACAATGTTTAATAAAACTGCCATGGATTTCAGCACTGAATATCGATTTTAAATGAAAGCTTTGTCAGAGGAAGGACTGTGGAATTTGGACAAAATTTAGCAATTTATTTCTACATTTATTACTTTATGTATGCAGTGCCCTCCAGGATTAAGGCGTGTCTACACGAGATGCTGTACTGCACAGTAGAGAAAATTACTGTGTAGTAAGCATCTGAAGCAGTATAATTCATTCTTTGCTGCCTACATTATGTGAGACAAATATGCATTAATCATGAAGAAAGCTGGAAAGGGAGATGTATGGAATGGGAGTGTGATACGACACATGTACCCATGCCCCAGGCTTATATATCTGGCAATGGGTCCACCTTTGGGATAATTTTGACATACAAGTCATTTGACAGACAAGGCTGACCAGAAGAAAATGCTAAGGAGCAGCCACTTAAGAACAGAAAGGAGTGAACAAAGCATTATTATATTTAATGTAAAATAATGCTGAGCTGGTTAGCATCCACTAATTCACATGTATTGGTCACTGACAGATCTCAAGAACTAGACGTCAGTGGAGAATCAGCACTTCCTGGGCATCTTTCTAGTAGGATTCTTCAGGGTCAGGAACTAGACTCAAAGCTATTCAACATTTTAACCAGCGATATGGGAGTGCATAAGAAAGCACTGCTGATAGACTGGAATCAGTGGTTAATAATGATTAAAACACTGAAGTCAGACTGATCTGGATCACTCAGTAAATTCAAACAAAACACATAATACATATGTATAGCACATTGGGGTCCTGGGGCAGCCATGCCCCTTCCTTTCTCACCCACCACGCCTTGATGGAATAAGGAAGATGGGGAGGCTGCCCATAGACCTTCATGTGGTGCCAATCCAACTGGACCCCCACTGGGGTTCTTCTGCACCCTACTGGCCTCTAGTGCTCCCAAGCTCCTCACTGGGCCTCTCTAGACTGTGCCCTGCAGGGCACCTAAAGCCGTAGGGGATAACTGCATGGCCCCAATCCTCCTCTACACCACACCTCAAGCCTTATGGGTGTTATTGTATAGTTGTTCTCTTGTCAGGGCCTTATCTCAGCCTCTGCCCCTTTACTCTCAGCTAGGCCTTCTAGCCCAGGCCCAGGCCCACTGTATCAGACTTGACTTTGAGACATTAGTTCTGGTCTAGCCCTTTTGGGCACCAGACCCCTGTCTGCTGGGCCCTTGGCCACCGTCTGGTTGTTCCCCTCTTGGGTGCCAGGCCCCTGTCTGGCTCTGTGGCCTCGCTGTCCACTTGGAGCTCAGCAGTTTCTTGAGCATTGAGCCTGCCCCTGGCAGGGCTTAAGGTGACTACATGCCCCATGGGGATGTGGGGGACCTCTATATCCAGCCTCTACAGTCTTCAACATAAACAAGCCTCCAGCCTAGAACATAAATATAAAAAGGAAGCACCCTTCTGCCCATTTAAGAAGGAAAACCTTCCCTCACCCTTTTGTGCTAGCATACCTCCCAATCTGGCCTCCTTGTGAGTGCCCCAAACCTCACTGTTCCTACAGGCAGCAAACCAATAAGTCTGGCATCTTTGAGAGCTCTCCTGGATAGGAGCTCGTAACTCTACAGCTGACCGGATTAAACTAGCTTGCTAGCCTAAGCCCCAGGTTTATATCTTCCCAGGGCTCTGCCCCCTTTCGGTCAGCAGAATGCCTGGGCTGCCTTCAGGTACCTGCTAGTTGGCTTTATTGCCCTGTAGCCATGGCCACCTGCAGCTGTTGCACTCTCCCTGGCCTGCAGTGCCTCCTTGTTGAGCTGCTTCTTCCTGAAAGGAACAGAGGCTCTCTGTTACAACATGCAAAACTAAACTTCTAGGTACAAAGAATTCTGGTCATGCTTTCAGAATGTGGGACTATACCTGGAAAGCGGTACTCCCAGAAAGGATCTGTGATCCTAGAAGATAAATGGAAGGCAGGATGGAATAGCACCTTGTGGACTAACTTGTTCAGAAATGCATAAGCTTCATAGACAACAGCCTACGTTGTCAGCTGCTTTATTATGCTACATCATGTTATGTTATGTTGGATGTTATATATTTCTGAATGAGATAGAATCTGGGAAACAGCTGCAGAGCTGGGACCTGCCCCTGACCAGAACAGTTCCTGGCCAGCCCCAGGCTGTGCAGAGAAGTCTGCATGTACAGCCCAGAGCTGGCTGGGGACTGCTCAAAACAGGACAGTGCCTAGGTAGCTCCAGCCTATATGTGCAGACTTCCCTGCACAGCCTGGAGCTGGCCAGGAACTCTCCCTGTCAGAGGCAGATCCCAGCCAGCGCCAGCTTCAGGCTGGGTGGGGAGCTCTCCCTGTTCAGGAAGCTTCCTGCCTCTGCTCCGGGATTGCAATCACAGAGTGGGGGCAGGGAGATTGTTCCTTGCCCCAGCTCCACAGCCATGTTTGCAAAGCAGGGGCTGGGAGCTCTCTGCTGTTGGGGCAGGGGGACATTGTTCACACCTGGGCTCCAGTGGCAGAGCCCACCCTGGCAACAGGCAGCTCCTGGGGGCAGGGACCAATCTCCAGCTACTTGCTGCCCAGCTGCCCAGGAGCAAATTTGCTCCCACTCAGCCATCTACACGTGCCTTAATTTGCATCTACACGTGTCTTAATTTGCATTTGCAGGTAGCAAAATTAATTGCCAAGTAGAGCAAATTATAGTGCAGTAAAGGTCTAGATTTGAGTCTAGTTCCTGACCCTGAAGAATCCTACTAGAACGATGCCCAGGAGGTGCTGATTCCCCACTGATGTTTAGTTCTTGAGATCTATCAGTGACCAATACATGTGAATTAGTGGATGCTAACCAGCTCAGCATTATTTTACATTAAATGTAATAATGCTTTGTTCACTCCTTTCTGTTCCTAAGTGGCTGCTCCTTAGCATTTTCTTCTGGTTAGCCTTGTCTGTCAAATGACATGTATGTCAAAATTTTCTCAAAGGTGGACCTGTTGCCAACTATATGAGCCTGTGGGATGGGTACACATGTCACATCACACTCCCATTCCATACATCTCCCTTTCCAGCTTTCTTCATGATTAATGCATATTTGCTTCACATAATGTAAACAGCAAAGAAAAATTATGATGCTTCATTATATTAACAAGTAACATGTCTTCCCATACCTATATACTCTCATCATTACCTTCTTGTGCTGTGTGTTTGTAAAATGAACTTGGTATAAAAAGTAAGTATAGAATGATGATATGAAACATCACTATCACATAGTAGAGATCCAAAGTGAGCTAAGAACAGCATTTCTCAAGGTATGCAAGGGGCAGTTCTGTGGGCTTTCATAACTTCTGCATTATTGTAGTGCATATAAAACAGGTATTTAATCCCCTTATTTTAGAAGACAATCTTTAGAAGCTTTTTAGTAAAATCAGGAGCTAAAAATTAGTTTTATTTGCAGCTGAGGAGAACGGATGGGTGACAAACAGCTATCCTTTGACAGCCAGATCCAACCTGCAGAGCTGTTTTATCAGCTCTTGGGGCTTGTCACAGATCTGGAAATTTGGTCGCTGCAGAGCGGCAGTGTTAATTGCCATTTCCCTTCTGCTAGATTTCTGGGCTCATGGGGAGCCAGGGAGGCCGTACAAGCCAGATAATGTGCACTAGATCAGGCTGGTGCATGCTCAGGCCAGGCTGCACCACTTTGTGTTCTGATTTAGGTGCATGGGATCTGGTTGTGTTTGGGACTGGATTGGTTCATGCCTACATCTGGGATGTGGAGCCAGGATAGCACGTGGGACACATCTATGAACTGACCTCATGCATGATCCAGCTGGTGGACTGACTCTATGCTACTGATCTGACCCATGGTGCCAGAAGGTTGGGCACCAGTGGCACAGACCACAGGAAACTTCTGAGATTCACAGGGAAACCTAACTGCAAGTCATCACCTATATTTACTATTGAATAGAGCCAGCTGAAATTGGTACCACTGTATGGCTTGAAATTCATGACTAAAAATACCAATGTGATTATATATTTGAAAAAAATAATAGCTTGGAAACAGAAAACAAAAGTTGATGCTTTATAAACTGAATTAATTTTGTCTGGAGGGACATTTACTGCATTAATAATCTTCAAAGAATTTAGCACCAAAATACTTTTTTTACTGGGCATGTCTACACAAGATGCTTTACTTTATTAGAGCTAACTACTGGCCAGTAAGCATCACTGCCTACATGTGCAGACACTTACTGACCGTGTCTACATGAGCAGAGCCGACCTGAGCAGGGTTCGGGGCCTAGGGCAAATCAGCCCATGTGGGGCCCAGCCCTGGCTGTGATCCCACCTGCCCCGGACCCCAAGAAGCTGCCGCAGCCGGTGGCAGTAGCGGTGGTGGCAGGGAGGGGTAGTGAGAGGCTGGACTTGAAGCAAGCGGTGGCGGTGCAGAGTCACTGCGGCTGCTACACCTGGCTCCACGGGGTACCCCAAAGAGTGGGACCTGGGGCATTTGCCCCGATTTGACCTCCCCCCCCCGGAACGGCCCTGTACACGAGACACTACTAGCATTGGGAGGATGTTAACTGTCATGCAACACTACTGTGCAGTAGTAACAAGCTGCTGTGCAGTAGCTTGTTGCTACTGTGCAGTATTGTCAGAAAAAAGTGTGGGGATGCTACTGCACAGTCATTTAGTACTTAGTTATGCAAGTACTAAATGACTGTGCAGTAACAGTAACAGTAACAACTGCTCAGTCCACCGCTTGTGTAGATGCAGCTATTGAGCAGTAATTTGCTCTAATAGCGAGTATATTTGCTATTTGTAAATGCAAGTAGCAAATTTACTCTCAATTACTTACTGTACAGTATGGGATGTGTAGAAGGGTAACCCCTGGTTAGCTGGGCAGCAGAGGGCGGGATATTGTTCCCTGTCCCCAGGAGCTTCCTCCTGCCAGGGCGGGCTGTGCCACTGGAACCTGGGCAGGGGCAATGTCCCCTTGCCCTGGTAGCAGGGAGCTCCCAGCCCCACTTCCTGATTGTCATTGGGGAGCAGGGATTGGGTGATCCTTATCTCCCAGCCAGAGGTGACCTGAGCAGGGTGCGGGGCCTGGGGCAAATCAGCCTGTGTGGGGCCCTGCTCCTGGATGCGAGGAAGCCAGTGGCAGATTCAGTAGTGGGGGGGAGGGGGTGCTGAGCAGCTGGAGGCAGCAGATTTGGCAGCGGGGGGTACCAAGTGGCCAGACGCAAAGCCGGTGGGAGTGCAGTTGCTGTGGTGACTCTGCCTGGCTCCATGGGGCCCCCCCAAAGTGCAGGGCCCGGGCCAGTCACCTCAATTCACCCCCCAAGGGATGGCCCTGCTCCCAGCCCTGGCCCCACAGTCACGGGGCCCAGCCTGGGAGATGAGCATTTCCCAGCCCGAGCTCTCTGGTCTCAGGGCCCAGGCTGGGAGACAAGTATCTCCCAGCCTAGTCCCCATGATTGCAGACTGGAGGCTGTAAGCTCCCTGCTGCTGGGCCAGAGGGACATTGTCTCTGCCCAGGCCCTGGTGGCGAAGCCTGCCCTAGCAGCAGACAGCTCCTGGGGACAGGGAGCAGTATTCCAGCCCCCACCAGGAGACAGCTGTCTCCCTGCCCCATGCTTCCTGTTAGCCCCTGTGCTAGCACCCAGGGGTAGCCTAGAGCTCCCCCTGGCTGCTGCAGGGGCCCAGTGCAAGGCCGCTAGGAGCAGGAGCAGTCTGCTGCTAGGAGCAGCAAATCTGCTCCTGCATCTCTGCATGTGTAGATGTGTGCCTGGGACAGTAAACTGATCCTGAATTATTTGCATGCGTAGATGTGCCCGCTGTCCACCTGTTATATGCATGTGTGTGTGTGTGTGTGTGTGTGTGTGCATTGTCATGGGATCTTTGACCAGAAAAGTAAGAAATACTGGATATTTTTACTTCATGGAGCAGCCAGAAACATATGTATAAAGAAAATCAATTAAATAAGAATGGACAATAATTAAGAAGTCAAGAGAGTAATTTTAAAATCAATACATTTCTTGAAAAGGATCGTACCATGCAATTGCAGAATATGGAGCAGCAGTTTGCATACCAACAAAAAATGTTCGGAACCAAAGGAAATTGTTCTAAACAATATTTACTGAGAAGGACATAAAAAAGAAGAGTTTTAAGGACCTCGAGTCATCAGACCTGTCCTCTGTTTTCTATCCTGATTTTCCATAAAGAAGCAGACTACAAGGTACAGATGTACCCTATAAACTAAAAAGATCAGAGATACATGAGATTTTGTGGATAGACTGCTCTGTGCATGTCCTTGCACAGTATCTGATGAAGTGGACTTGGGCTCACAAAAGTGTATGCATGTCTGATTCAGTTAGTCTATAAGGTGTACCTCTATCTTTACTTCTGCCTGACTTCAGTCAAACACATATAAGGTACAGTTTAAGGTTTTGCTCCTTATCTTCAGGGTGGTCAGTTCCCAGGGCTCAGTGTATATATATATATATATATATATATATATATATATATATGGTATATAAAAGATCTCCTAATGCTCTGGTTTGAAGGTTGTGGCTGACAGCTTTGCTTCTTTGGCTTAATAGACCATTGGACCATAGTAGTAAAACTACTCTATGTTGGGGGCAGAGTTTCCCCAGGGGCTAGTCAAGATGGAGGAACTGAAGGCTAGCACAAACGTCTTCACCTGTTACTCCAAGTACAAGGAGCACATCTTTGACCAGCCCACTTTAACATGAAGATATAAGCATCTGATACTACTCTGTTCCTCTCACTTGGCTGGATAGAAGCAGAGAGCATTCCTTCAAAGTTCATGACAGCCTTTGAACCTCAGAAAAAATCCATAGATTTCATTTTTGAAAGTTTTGTCTCAAAAAACACCTTGGCTGAACTGGGATAAATGCTGCAGAGGCAACTAGGTGCATAGCTACTCAAGAGTAATTATTCCTTAAAAACTCAGCTAGCCAAAGAGCTTTCTGGTTTGCTACCACGTTCAGTCAGTTTGGCACGTTGATGTCATTCTCTTGATACAGTCTACTTTAGGATTAAGAATCACTCACTTTTGTGTACCTCTCTGCATTCCCGGCCTGGTATATAGATTCTCTACTGCCCCTGGAGCTGAATCTTCCTCATACAAACCCTGGTCAATACTCTCAGGTGCCAGATTGCCAGTTTTGCACCATGGCTTCTCACCCAGAGAACAGCACCACATAGACTTGTTAACAGATCTCAGCACCTTCGGGAACTGCCACTTTATCCAATTTGGTGTGGTCTTCCAATAGTTCTCCTGACACTCAGAGGATCTGCTGACATCTAGAACCTGTGTCTAAGGACATTTTTGCTTCTTCCCAGATTGTTGCAAATACTGATATGAAAATGGAAGAATCCAGAGATCCATTCTTCTTTGCACCTTTGGTGAAATTGATGCTCCAATTCTTAGAGGACACAGAAGGCTTCCAAGTTTTCATAAAGAGTGTTGAATACATACTAAAATTCCCAAGAAGAAGTTTCAGAACAATCAAATTCACCAGCAGATACATTACACTAACAAGTTTAGCCCTGACAGTCAATGAGGCCATAACAGACCTAGCCAAAATGGTATGGCAAACCCCTGCATCCTGTCACATTATGACTAAATGGGCAGGCACATGCAGAGAGTGCCATTTAGGGGCACCATTAAGTTTTATTTTCATCTTGAACATCACTTCTCTGGCGAGAAGTGGCCAGTGATGTCCCTCAGGGGTCCATGCTTGGTCCAGTGTTTTTCAACATCTTTATCAATGATTTGGATGTGGGGGTGAAGAGCTCACTGGCCAAGTTCACAGATGACACCAAGTTATGAGGGAGCATGGGCACGCTTGAAAATAGGCTGCAAATACAGGCAGGCCCAGACAGGATTGAAAGTTGGGTGGATCGCAACCAGATGAAGTTCAACACTGAAAAGTGTAAAGTGCTCCATCTGGGGATGAACAATCCCCAGCATACTTACAGGCTTGGTGGTACCAAACTGACTAGTGCCATGACTGAAAGGGACCTGGGGTAATAACAGACCATTGTATGAACATGAGCCATCATTGTGATGCTGTAGCCAGAAGGGCAAACAATACTCTGGCTTGCATCAACCGATGCATCTCAAGCAAAACCAAGGAAGTAATTCTTCTGCTTTACTCAGTATTGGTGAGTCCGCAGCTGGAGCACCGCATCCAGTTCTAGGTGCTGCACTTCAAAAAGGACGTGGAAAAACTTGAGAGAGTCCAGAGAAGAGCCACCTGTATGATCAGAGACTTGCAAGGCAAGCCATACGAGGAAAGACTGAGGCCACATCAGCCTAAAAAAGAGGCTGAGAGGGGACTTGGTAGCAGCTTACTGCTACATCAGGGGAATACATCAAGGGCTCTGCAAACTACTGTTCACCAGAGTACCCTCCGGGAAAACCAGGAGTAATGGCCACAAACTCCTGGAAGACTGTTTCAGGCTTAACACTATGAAAAACTTCTTCACAGCCAGGGTGTCCAGACTGTGGAATAAGCTCCCTCCAGAGGTGGTGCAATCACCTACCCTGGAAATCTTCAAGAGGAGACTGGACGGTCACCTGACCTCAGTTGTCTTTCCTGCCTAGTGCAGGGGGCTGGACCCGATGATCTTGCGAGGTCCCTTCCAGCCCCTTACAAACTATGAAGACAGAATAGCATTAACATTAAAAAACAACAAAATTAAATAATCCCCTTGCCCCAACCAGTAGATCTCTGCCAAAGCAAAACACGCACTGAGCATGCGGTTCTTTCCCTTAGAAAAGGATCAGAGAAACAAACTACATGTTTGAAATACCGGTCATCTTGCTTAATGTACTTTTGGACGGTACTGAAACAGTGTGATGAGGAGGTTGATACAGGAGTCTGTGTGAGGTGCAGCCTCGACCCAGAGCCCTGTCAGCTGTGGGACTCTCAGTCCTGGTTGCCGGTGAGGTGCAGTCAGGACCCAGAGCCCTGTGTGGGCCCAGGGGTTTCACCCCTCCCCCCCCCCAAGCCTTGGGGATCATGGTAGCTGCAATCCCCAGGCTTCAGGGTTAGCACCCCTGGAGCTGGGAGCCCTGTCAGCTGATGGGCCTCCCAGCCGCAGAGGAGACCCTGCTACACATGCAAATTAAAGCTCAATATCAACCAATTATAAAATCAGTACATATTTTCAAAGTCTAACTTCATAGCTGGTTGTAGCTTTCTAACATGTGCTACCTACTTTGCATGTGTAGCTGGTCTCAAGGTAATTAAACCATCAACCAGTTAATTGCACAATACCTGTAATTCAGGGGTAGGCAAAATGATGGATCCAGCCAGCGGCCAGACTCCATTTCCCAGCAGCCCCTGCCTGTGTTGCTGCAGCCAGTTTCCATGGAAACTCTAGCAGTAGCAGGGCCATGACAGCATGGAGCCAGGTTTTCCATGCAAACCAGCTCCCAGCAACACTGGCAGGGTGCATGGCTGGGTGAAGAACTGCTCCGGGGCCAGGGCTGGCATCTCGCAGTGGTGACAGCATGGGCCAGAGCTGGGGTAGAGTCCCAGGCAGGGGTATGCACAGCTCTGTCTCAGCTCCAGACCACACTGTCACTGCTTCAAGATCCCAGCCCTGGAGCAGCTCCCTGCCCAGCTGCGTGCCCTGCCAGTGCTGCTGGAGCTGGTCTCCATGGATACCCTGGTCCTGCACTGTCACAGCACCACTGTTCCTGGGGTCTCCATGGAAACTGGCTGCAGTGACAGGGTTAGGGGATGCTGGGAAATGGAGCCCACTGTGGGCCTGATCTGGCCCATGGGCTGGACTTTGCCTGTCCCTGCTGTAACCTATAGGGGGGTACTAATTATTCACAAGCAGAAAAGGGTCTCAGAATAAGTTGACTGCTTCTGTTGTAGTTGTATTAAACAGAGGGAAGCAAGTAATGTTCATGAGAAAAGAGATCTTTGGCATCAAACCAATATCTAGTCTTCATCTCATTGTCTCAGAGTTAATGACATCCTTCCATCAAAGTCATAATCACCCTAACCACCCTAGCTTTACCAAAATTAACTTTTTTCTGTTGGGTTAGAAACAATACTACCATATTAAGGCTTGTGAAGCCATAAAGGATAATCTATTAAGCAAAATCTATTAAGTGAAATGTGACCTGATTTTCTATCATGCTCAGTTTACGTGTATAGAAGGTCTCTGGGTCCAGCATTTTCAATGGTGACCCACTGATTTTAGTGACTTAATTTTTTGATTGTTCAGTCTGAGAGACATACAGAAGCTAGAGTTCCTGGTGAAGATCATGAAGACTTCAAGCTCCTAAGGATCCCTTTTACCCCATTACCTGCCTACCCCAACCGTTGTCTTCTCCATTGCTTGACTAAGAAAGGTAATTGAGAAAGGATTGGTGAGGGAAAGGTGTACAGTCAGCACTTTTCACATACATATTATCTTGCAATCAAAAAAGGGCTGCAATGCAAACATGACTACCTTGTGAAAGGATTGCTACCCTTGTTTTACAGATGAGGAAACTTCTTCCTATGGTGACATAGAATGTCAGTAGCTGAGCCATGAATAAAACATCTGTCTCCTGACTCTCTGATCTGTGCCCTATTAGACATACTCCCTTTCAAGGAAAGAAACAATTTAAAAATACAGAAAATATCTAAAAATTGTTCTTTTTTTCCTTGCTAACTCTTATATATTTGATTATCTTTTCTGGCTCCATCTGAATTAAACATGATGCGAATTTCAGGGCTGGGTAGTGAGTGGAAAAATCCTTAACTATATTCACTTTTCATTTCACATGCCATTTATAGCTCATCTCACTGCTGCAATTCTAACAAGTTGGTTCAAAAACCTTAAAAATGAAAAACTTTTTTGTGCAACATCTGTCCTGTGATAGACAAACATGAGTTTGAGGGATGCAAATACATCTCACGGTAAAGGATGTTTTTGTCAACAAAGCAAAGAAAATGTTGATGACATTTGGTACTTGTGACAAGCACAGACTATTTTTCTTACTTTAAAAAACCAGTTGCAGGATAGTCCTCTTCCTCCTGTACAGTTTCTAGGACTGACTCATCCCCATGATCATCCAGCTCTGCATTTCAGCATGAAGCATATGATAATCAATGTATTAGTCTAAAAAATTAGGAAGCTAATGTCCATTTGGATGAAAAGAGGTAGTCAGCTTCTCTTCTGTTTATTGCTAGTCAGAGATTATTGCCCATCTAGCATAGTGCTACAATATTTTTCTCTTAAATGATAATGGGGAATATTTAAATTCAAGGCAAAACTGTTTTCATTGTTTTTCTTTACTCATGAAAGCATTTTTAATTATATTATGTTTGAACTCATTTTTTCTTTAATGCCTGGGCCTAAATTACTTGATAGTGAACACCATTTTTTAAAGTTGCTATTTATTGTCAACCTTATGCTACTTTTCAGTAGTTAATGTTTTGTTTTACATGCAGTAGTATTACTGCAACAGCAGCAGTAGCATCAACAATATAATAATTTCACTTCCCTTAAAGTTAATATTCTGGGACCTTCAGAGAAAATTTCAGCAGGATTAGTAGTAATGACTATAGCATTACGTTTATGTTGTTGCTGTTTGTTTTTCTTCCTAGTTTTTTTTTTTCTGTGCAATGATAGGCAACTCAGTTAATTCAATAGACCTTAAATGATCATGTTGATTTAGAACATAAATTAGAAAAGTGCAATGGAATATTGAAATGATGGTTTAGGTGGCTTACATATGAGAGAGGGCAGTGTAATCATTGCTCATGTCTAGACAAGTTATTCAGTACTGTGTTAAGTACTAAGCAAGACAAAACATTAACAAGCCTTCAAAGATTCTCCAACTTTGTAGGCAACAATTTCCTAAAGTGAAGACAAGTAAGTGTGAATTACTAATCATACTTATTTCTACATTTCCTAGAGCAGTGTTTCCCAAACTTTTGACATACAAGGGGCACATGCTTTTTCTGAATTAACATTGGCAGCACACTTTACTTTTAATACCTAGAAAGGGGTGTGTGTGTGTGCGCGCACGCGCGCACACTCTTTACACCCCCTCTTGACCTCTGGTCAATACCTCAGGGACAATGACAGTTCTCACTGTTGAGGCTGCTCCCTCAGGGTCTCACATGCAAGTGACCACCCCTGCCACCCCTCCTGCCAGCTCTGGGAGCATGGGAGAAGTGGAGGGAACGAACTGGGTTGCAAAACACACTGGTTTGTCTGTCCACCCACCCACCTGTTCACAGCAGAGTGCTCTGCTGGGAGAATGTGGGGGGAAGCACAGAGCTGCCTGGGGTGGGAGAAAGTAGGGGAACAGAGGTAGCATTCCCCAAAGGAGCAGCTAGAGGCACGGATGGACTAGCTGGGGCAGGTGCAGGTGCTGAACAGGGAAGGAAAGCATTTACCTCCTCACACAGAGGCCTGGTAGCACAGCACCCATAAAGGGATCTTGTGGCACACTTCTGTAAGCACTAGTGTGCCACAGCACCCCCTCTGGGAATCATTCTCCTAGAGCTTGGGGCCATGTCTGGTTTTGTCATCTGTGTGTTGCCGCCTCTTATTTGGAAACAAGAAGTAAGCTAATATGCTGTAAAAATGAACTTTAATAGAACTATCAAGATTTGTATCTGTTATAGTATACCCTACTACTGTAATATTCTGCTTAGTATAATATATATCCTGATATATATATTTCAAGATAGGGGTCTCATTTTATTAGGTCCTGAATAGGATCTCTTCCTTTAAGAGATAACAATCTCAAAAACACCCTGAAAACCCTTTACTTACCATAGTTGGAGAGAGTGTGCTGAAAGTACCCATTGGAAATCACCATACCCTAAGATTTTTTTCCCTATAAATACTCATTGTATCCCAAATAAAACACTGATTTTGCTATTAGAACACCCTGAGAGGACCACTGTGCATATATATGGCCTAGACTTTCCAAGGTACACACCAGTTTGTCTGCCATATGGTACCTTCTAGGGTTTTGCATAAATAACAAAAGCAACAACAATAATAGTGAGAATCAATATCCTATATTAATTCTGGGTCAATACCATACCAGCAGGGTGGAATTCTGACCCACTGACTCTTCAAGAATATACAACCCAAAAATATAGTGTCTTTTTGGGACTGAATTTGTAGAAATGTTCCTTTTCAGTCATAAACTTATCATGAAGGAATCAACTCTGGTGCTGACATTTATGATTTGTTCAGTGCCAAAGCAGATAGTGCAATGGGAAGAACTATTTCATAGTGCAAAAGATTTGCATTTAAAATATTTGCAGGTAAATGAAACAAACAAAAAATCAGATGATGTGATGAATGTTACTTTGCAATGTATTTCAGGGATTTGAAAGAGATATGCTATAGCTTACTGGATAGAAATCTGTGGCTTACAAGTGTGTAGGAGATTTGGAAGATCAACAAAAGAAACTAGAACAAATTAATAATCCTCTCCTTCAGCAAATTAAACTTCACTCTGCTAAATTAGTTGACCTTCAAAGTTTGCCCCAGGGGAATGATGTAAGATTGGAGGGTTTATCTGAAGAAACAAAGAAAACTAGGTTGAAGAATGTGAGATGGCTAGTGAACTGGATAGATCCTGAGATGTTTGTTAAGCTACCATTAATGAAAGCTCATCCAAACACGAGACAAAAGCCAAGTCTGCATAAAGGCAGATTATTGTGGTGTCCTATTATTAATTGTAAGAGGTTTAATTCTCTGGATAAGAACTGAGTACTTAAATGAGCAGAGAGGAAAAAGGAAAATTCATCACAACTCAGCACAAACTGTGCTGCATCAGCATGAAGGAGCAGAAAAAGAAAGGGGCTTTGACTTTAAAAAACAGAAAATCAAAAAGATGGTGCAGAAATCTGCTTTGTTTTCTGAAAAAGTCCAAGTTCAGGTAGAGGTGAACTGAACAGCATTAAAGGCATTCCACAGTCTTGCAATGGTGTCAAAACACCACAGACACTCAAACTGAGAACTGATATAGACGTCTGGGGATTGTAAAGAATTGATCTTGTATGGAAATTTGTAATTTAACTGTTAGCATATATTAGATTTCTGTTATGCAGAAGTCTTAGAAGTTTTGAAAAACATAGTTGAAAGGGGAAGGCCTAGAGCAGGGGTTTACAACCTGTTAGGGTGGCAGGCTGGGTGCTTCTGACCCAGCTACTGCTGCAGGCTGCTTGATCGCTCACCTCTGATTCCCTTCCTGCTCTATGGCTCTTTTCATTTACTTGGTGCTGCTGAAAACCACTGTGAAGATGAACAGGGAATGGCAAATTTGGGGGTAACAGTACAGAGCATGAAACTTTAAGTCACTACTTCAATGTGGCTCCTTAAATGGGCACTTCTCCCCTGTACCAAATCAGAACTTCAAGAGACAGATCCAAGCCATAGGTTGTCAATCTAAAGCTTTTGAAGACAACCAGTATTTATGCAATTATTTTTCCTCAAAGCCCTGCCAGCTGAAGGAGTTCTAGCATTTAGTTTTACATTTACAAATAATAAAAATATTTGTCAAACAGTGGATTATCCTTGTTTATGCCAAATTTGGGCCTCAAGTTTCGTAAAGAAGGGATTTAGTGGTACAATGTGAAGACTTTCATTGGACAAATAAGTCAGACATGGGTCATGACCCAGATAAGCTGCAACATTCTCTGTAGCCTGGGTATTCTTATTATGTCTATTCTTACTTAATTTTTTAAATAAAATCGGCTGTTTTTTTTAAGCTATATATATCTTAGCAAAGACCTTTGTCTGTCTGAGGCACCAGTCTGGATATGTTAATTAGGTCCTCACGACTCCTAAAATTATCCATTTCTTTTTCTTATATTTGAGATAGATAGATAGATAGATAGATAGATAGATAGATAGATAGATAGATAGATAGATAGATAGATAGATATCTCAAATATAAGAAAAAGAAAAACTTAGATACTGCCTTGTTACTAACAGCATTAACTTTGTTAGCTGTTGTAATCAGATTATTGGCAAGAGTGATTATGGCAAGAAAGAACACTCTCATGTCTGCTGCACTGATGGAAGACAGGAAGCGTAACCTTTGACCACAGAAGTAATAACAATGTTGGCTTTTCTGAAAACAAAACCTAAAGGAATTAGTGTTGAGTATCAGTCACAAAGTGCATTTAGAGTTTCCTATAAATCTCTCTGAAGCATCTACTGAAATGTTCACCCTTCTGTGTAATTTAAAACTAGTGTAAAAGATCTTTGTCTTAGAATGTTGGATGGACATCAGCTCATTCTCCAGAGGATTCTCCAAAATAGGACATAGGTACAAGAACTGTAATGTCTAACTCCTAAGCACCTGACTCCTTTCACGGAATCCAGAATCCTGTGAACACTGAATGGGCATAGTCAGGCACCTCAGAGTGAGATTCTTGGCAAGCAGTGAGCTTGTGAGAGCCAGAAAATTGGAGAGCCAGCCATCAGCAAACAATCATTCATGAACACAGCCCTGGAAGGGGATCAGAGAAACAAGAGACCCCGTAAGGCACAGAACTGACTGGAGGGGCAGATTTGGACATTTTGAGCAAGGAACCTGCCTGCTATGAATTGTCAGCTGAAACTTACAGTAGTATACCATACATTTATAGTGGAAGATGGGGAGATTTATGTAAGATAGTAGAAGATGGTCTGATTTCTTTAACCCCTGTAGGAGTTTCTTCCTGGGTCCCAGACAGCGAAGCTTCGGTCCCTGATTCGATTCGGCAGAGATTTGGCCCGTTTCGGTGACCAAATCTCTGAATCCAAATTGAACCAGGAGACCCTTTAATCTCTCCGAATCAAATTGGAACACTCTGAATCTATTCGGAGACATTCAGAAAGATTCAGAGATTCGGACATAGACCCAACTTTAAATGTTTTTTCTACATACCTCAAGGTACTAGGCAGCTTGTCAACACTGTGATGGTGGGGCAGATGGAGGATCCCATAGGAGTGTGGGGGGGTCCCCAGCGTGCTCAGCAGCAGACCTGGAAGTGGACCAGAAGCACTTCCAGTCCACTTCCAGGTCCGCCAGGCAGCATGCAGGAGGGCCCCCCATGGCCCCCTGGCTCAGCGATTGGTGCCTTCTGGGTTGGGGGGGGTACCCAGGGTCCCCCTGTGACTGATTGCTGAGCAGGCAGGGCATGGAGGGGCTCCCCAGTGTGCTCCCCGGAGGACCTGGAAGTGGACCAGAAGTAGTTTTGGTCCACTTCCGGGTCTGCTCCTGTGAGATGCTCCATCCACCCCACCATCGCAGCGATCATGAGCTATGCCTGGTTCCTCAAGGTATGTAGAAAAAACTTTTAAAGCTGTGTCTGTGGCTGAATTGCTGATTCTCCAAATCAGCATCGAATCTTCAGATTCGGATTCAGCCAAATCAAATCAGGGACAGTGATACGAATCAACGAATCGAATTGAATCACTGTCCCTGATTTGGTCCAAATCCGAATCAAAGACGGCCCATTTCACACACCCCTATGAGAAAGTGCTGTCTCCTTACAGGGATGAAGTTTGCCCTGCCTTAATAAGCAAAGCCTTGGGAATGAGTGGCTATTTTTCTGCATGCAGTTTTTCTAATGTTTGTCACTGGTCAACAAGTCTATTGCATGTATAATATAAAGGGCTTTTCAAAATATTAGGGTGTCTTTTCCTACTTTAATGATGCTCCTGATGCAAATGTCTGTATCTTCAAAATTTGTGTCATATGAGCATTCCTGCCAAGAAAACCACATTCATCTGAAGGCTCACAAACAAGCCTGTCCATCTGTAGTATCTGATGAAGTAGGTTGTTGTTCATGAAAGCTCATGACTTTTCAACACAGCTAGTTGTTATAAGATGCTATCCTGCCCTACCTTCTAAGTGAGTTTGTAAAAATGAGTTGTAAATATTTTTTAATACATGACCGATATTTATTTATTTATTTTTATTTATTACTTCTTTGCTTAGTCCTATAGTCTATATAAGAAGTGTAAGTAAGCCAACCCTTTCAAATCTATCTCCAGTGTTATGGTGTATTAATATGTACTGAAAATGTAGTAAGGAACACTACACAATGGTAATGTTCTAGTGCTATCATACAAAATTGAGTGTCTGGAGAGCCGTTCTGTTATCAAAAGAGTTTTCAGGAAATCAAAATCAAAATCCAGAATGCTGTCCTTACATTGTTATTATGTTGCCATCAAGACTGTGTGTAGTTGCCACTCTATCATAATTATACTTTAATGCAGGATCATGACACAAACATCACAGCACATTGTTAGGTTGTCACACCATTATTGTATTGTGATTGTCTCTCCTCACTTTTGTGTGGTTCTGGCTCAATCTCTCCCTCTCACTTCCACTATTCCTGCTTGTCTGGTGGGCCCTCTGGTAATGTTAGTTGATTTGCATCATTTGCCCTGCAGCTTTATGTGGTATCAAATACAGCTGCTTCAGGTATTGTTGTCAAACACTTAGATGCAGAAGGGGCTCTGGGCCCCCCGAGAGTCTCATCAAATCTAATGTGAAGTTTGTTAATTGTGCCCTAGCTGGATGTGTTGCAATGTTTCCAATTCTTGGGATTTTTAATGGGAACCTTTTAATGCTTGCTGTTCCTTTTGTAAAGCCCAGCATTCTGGAATCCTGTGATTTCATGAGAAATTCAACTTTTAGTCTTTAAAAAGTAAATTTATAATCCTGAAAAGCTTGAAGACATGACTCAAGAACATCCTGAAGACTCAGAAAAAAAATGGCATATAAATGAATGAACCCAACCTGGATTCATTTCTAGTAACTCTCAGGGTTTGGGGTGGCGAGAAGGTCAGACGTGAAATTTCTGAACTCTTGGGTTTGGCAATGCTGGTGCTGCAGAGTACGTCTTGCTGACTGAGGCTTAAAAATTGACCTTACTGTTTCCCAGTTTTACCGGTCTGTCTTGGGTTACGTCAATTTTCCCTTCATTCTATTTAGCAGGAAATATCCATTCATTATTCCCCTAGTTCTCTCTGACTATTTGCACCAGTTCCTGTCTAGTTTTACCCTGCAGGTCCTGATCCAGAGAAAGGAGTTTTCTTCCATTCATTCATGACTCTCTCCCATCCCCTGCCTTTATGCTTGCTCCCTGTCTCTCACAGCTCCCTTCCCCCTCCAGGTAATCTTTCTTTTGCTGTCTGATTTGTCTCTATCTCCCTGCATGCCTCGATGTGTTATTCCTCCCCATCCTTTCTGTGTTATCTCTCTCTCACCATATCCCTCCATTTTGTTTCCTTGTCATTCCAGCATCAGAAATCAAACGGACTAGAATACCCAGCTCTGCACATTCCCTTGCTGGTGTTTTGGAGCATGGGAGTCAGATCAATTTCTCTGTGTTGCAAGCATGCTGAATGGAGACACGGAGCACAGCACTGCTGAAGGGGGAGGGGGATAGATCACAGCACAAAGGACATGGGGAACACTGTGGAAGAGAGAGAGTGTAGACCCTAGTTCAGAAAGAAAGCGAGGCACATGAGTGCATTCTGCATCCTACACTGAGACGGATGCTAGTGCTACAGTGCATTAACAGCCAAGTGCAGTGATGTCGGGCACACATCCCTAGGGTGAGAATTCTGCTACTCACTGAATGTGGCCTAGGTGCACATCAATTGTCTCTTTGCCCTGTGTCCCGACTAGTGAGGAGCCCAACCTAAACATCCCCAGTTACTGAGGGGATTGCAATCAAGCTGCAGTTTGGGGCCCTCTTTCACTCTGAGTAGCACTTTTGCTCCATAAAATGCTAACAGTCAGCCAAGGCTGTATGACTGCTTTGCTGATGCAAGGCTGTATGGCTGGGTTCCTTTACCCAGGGACCTGTGCTTACCTCATAACTTTGGGATATCCTGAAGATGAAAGGCACCATATACAATACACTTCTACAGCCTTTAATTAGTGTTTGACACCACAAAAGCAATTAAAAGAGCCGTGACTTTCCTGATTGGGCATTGACATTAAAAGAACAAAATTACCTTCATATATTACTGAACTGGTACCATAAAAAACCCAAAGAATTGCTTCCCATCATGTTTTTAATTAACAATTAGCCATGGCTACATTATCACTATTCACCTCTTTTATTTCAATCCCCTTCTGGTAAACCCTAAAGACTACAGTCATGAGCATCTTGGATAACTGTTAGGGAAGTTAGCTCCAGATTTTTATTTACAATAATTATTTTATTAAGAAAACCATTAACAACCCAGGTCTCCATCAGCAAAAAGTACATATTTTTAAAATAAGTGGAACAATGCTGAGTGATCTACTCCAGTATCTACATCTTACAATGGCCAACATTGAATGCTTCATTGGGCTAGAACTCCCTTAACACAGCTAACTATTCAATAAGATATCAAAGGAAAAATTTTCCCATCCCCCCAGCTGGTAAACATTTTATACTCTGAAACATTCAGATGGATATCCCTGATTATTTCATCACTTATAATGTAAGGATAGATTTTCTTATTCATAAATGTGTCTCCCTTCTCCTTCTTGAGCTTAGAGGTTTATGCTTAAGTGATTTCTTTTGAACTGGGATCTTAAGGTAGGCCAACAGACGTTAGAGGCCAGATATTTCTCCTCTTAAACACGAGTTGTTCGACTGAATTCTGTACAAGACAGCCAGAGAAGATATGTCCCTAAATGCTAGTGCCTTTCAGTCTTGACTTTTTTGGATCACATTTGTGCCCTGATATGGAAGTGAAAAGCTACATAATCCATTACAATTGCCTACATTGTCCAAAACAGGAAATAATTAGGAAAAAAGTTTCCTAGTTGAACAACAAAGGAAAATGAAAAGCCATAGAGAAATACAGTTCCATCTGATTTATTATACACCTGTTTCTAAAGTATGTAATAAAAGCTCAGGTGACATTAGTGGGTCTAGCTGCTCTTTTCAAAAAACCCCACAATAGGATACATTTTTGTTACAAAAAGTCTAGTACCTTTTGGGCAATTCATTAGAATAACCCTCTTACAGAAGTTAAAATTTTACTTTTATATTCAAACAACCTTTTTCCTTATGAGTTACTTGCATATTAATGTACATGGGGGTGAGGGAAGGGACTGCATATCTCTTCATACATATCTACATATAAAATACCTTGATGGGGTTGTCAATGCATTTTCAGTCACAGCCATAGAAAAAAAGGCCTTTTTCATCAAATCCCATTATGTTACATTCTACTGGGACATGATAAATACTAGCCAGAATTTCCTACTCAGCACTCTGATAGTATGGTCGTCTGTCTTCAGTTTCAAGCAAGAGGAAACTTGTGTTTCTTCAGTATTATGATTGTATCGAAGCAGAGTTTTCTTTACTATGGAAAAAGTGTGTGATTATCCGAAGAGGCAGAGAGAACTTAACTATGGAGGACTTAAATTGATAATAGAATTATTGCTATATTGTTTCTTATGGTGCTAGGATAGCTTCTACAGACGTGGCAGAAGCAAATCATCACTTGCCACTGTATTAATGCAGCATTGTGCCAGTGTGTAGTATGAAGACATTATTAAATGGGATCTTTCACATGATACATTGTAACAACTCTACAGGGACAAGGTACAAAGGCATTAAGAAGGAGATCTTTGACACAATACAGAGCTAATATAAAGTATCATGTCAATCTGTAATGGAGATTTTTAACATGAACACTTGAATTATGAACATGTTTACAATGTGAATGGGATTGTTTTCATTGAAAAAAGTTATATCTTGCTTCAGCTGGAAATAGATGAACTAGGCCATATTAATCCTTGGTGTGACTTTAGCATAGTTACACTAGGGCTGTATTTGGTCTATGTTTTTAAATTTCTCCCATGTTTATATATTTTACTAATATTTTAGATATGCATTTTATAAATAAAAAAGTTTATGTTAATGAAAACAGCATTGACCCATAGTATGGAGACTTTTGTAAACAGATCTTTGACAAAATCCTTTTAAATAACTTTTAATAGAGCAATATTGATGGATCCTTTCAATTTTAGTAAGGTGTTAGTAGCAATGACAGTATTAATGTAAAATAAAAATGTAGTTTTAAATATAAAACAATGTATCTAAAATGTGGGTCAAAAGTTCCCCTTTTCACTGTATTTTAAAGATATAAAAGGACAAATCAAACCCTAAAATGAAATTTCTCTATGTGTTGCTCAGGCATGAAATCCCCAGAAAACTGAACTATGTTAATTAAAACAATTGCCACCAAAAATATTCCTCCTGATATCGTACTATTTTGGGATTCTTTCTCAACATTACAAGCTACTTCCAGGCTATGGAATTTTCACCAGAAATATGGCACTATAACACAAAATTTGGGTTGCATTGCATTGGGAATCTTTGCCTGTTACACACAAGAGAGAAATGAATAAAATAAAGAGCTAAATATCTTAATAAAAATAATGTCACTGATGAGATGCATCAAAAGCTTCAGCATTATATTACTGGTTCTTTTTTTTTTCTCTTTCTTTTTTTAACAAATTCCCTTTGCCTATTTCTCATCTACTAGTTGTCTGTTTTGTCTTGGCTATAAAGTCTTTAAGAAGGGGTCTTGCCTTTATACTTGTTTGCATCCAACCCCAGACTTAACCTAAACCAGAGCTTTGTTTCAACTCAATCCAAATTGTAATAGCTTTAAAAAAATGAAATCATGGCTTGATATTTTTTATACAAAACTAAATGTCACTTCATTCCTTTAGTGGTTCTTGCAAAGAAAGAAAAAAGATTCACCAACAGTGACAATATACATATATAAGCTTGCCAGGATTTGATTCTTATTGGTAAATGTTGATATACATTGATTTCACCTCATGCTCAGACTAACGAAAAATATTTCCATTATTAATAATTAAAATTTATAGAGAGAGGGGATGTGAGAAAAGCGATGGCTGATGAAATGTGTGATGACAGGGGGAACAGTCCTACAGAACTGTGCTGATTGTATTTTGGACCAAAACTCCTAGAAACCTTAGGGGACTGGGAACAAAGGAAGAAGACATGATAAAGCAGATAAAGGGGTTGTGTGCGAGTGGAGCCGGGGATTGATGGCAGCTCTGCTGCTTGGCTGGTGGCAGTCTTACAATTGTTACATTTGTCACAGCTAGTGGTTAAACTGCACTATAATAATAGTATACTATCATTAACAAATTGTCTGCTCCCAACATCCCTAATTTTGTGCAACCATGAAAATTTATAAAACTCAAAATAAATGCTTAAAAATAAACATTAACACTATCTGTTGAAATTATAAAAAAGTAAAGATGGAATTCTGCCAAGCCTATACATATTTTAATATTATAAAATCCTAAGTCTGTCTGTCTGTCCATAGCTTTATTCATGCTCTGATTGGCTGACAAACAGCCAATCAGAGTGGGAACAAGTATTCCAACAGGATCTGGCCACGTGGTGGAGTGCTGCCATGATGGTGAGGACGGGGGGGGCGGGGTGAGGCAGGCCTCGCCCCCCTCACCCTGCTTCCTGGAGGCGGGGCAATGGAGCAGACAGAACAGGTGGTGATGGGGGGGGGCGGGAGGCAAGGCCACCAGAGCTGGCCTTGCCTCCCCCTTACTCCTTGCAGGTGACAGTGGCTGTGGTGCAAGGGGCAGTGGGGTGGGGGGGGTGCGGTGAGGCCATCAGCATTGTCCTGGGTCTGTCCCTCCCCCCTTTCATAGTCACTGTCTGCAGGGCCTGATATGGGATGACACAGCGGTGGTGGGGGGAATAGCTGGGGGGGTAGAGGGGAGGACTGGGCCCAGGCCCGATGCAGGGGAAGACCGGGCTCAAGGGTGGGGAGAAGCAGGGCCACAGCAGCAGGGGGAGCAGCGGGCCCGGGCTGACCCAGCAGCAGTGGGAGGGATGGGAGGAGCGGGCTCAGAGCTGATGCGGGGGGGGGAGGAGTGGGACTGAGCCCAAGCCAGGGGAGAAGTGGGCTCGCCATAGTGGTGGGGGGGAGCAGTGGGCCTGGCCTGACGCAGCAGCAGCTGAAGGAGGGGAGAAGCGAGCCTCCTTCCCGCCCCCTTGGGCCCAGTCCCACTCCTCTCCCAGCCCCCTTCCCCCATGCCGGCTCCAAGTTCGCTCCTCCCATCCCCCCCTACCACAGCCGGGTTAGCCCAGGCCCTTTGCTCCCCACACCATGGCAGTCCGGCTTCTCCCCAGCCTCCGACCCCATCCTCCATCGCATCAGACCCAGGCCCACTCCTCCCCTTCCCCCATCACTGCTGTTGTGTGGGTGAATGGGTTCAATGGGTGGGGGAGCAGGCCTGCCCTGACACAGCAGCGACTGGGGAGGGGAGGAGTGGGCCTCCTCCCCCAAGTTGGGCCCAGGGCCAATCCTCCCCCATCCCCCCTCCCCTGTGCCATCTCCTCCCCCGTTCCCCCTACTCCTCCCACCGTCGCCGGTTTTGTCCTAGGCCCGCTGCTTCCCCCCCGCCACAGCAGTCCGGCTTCTCCCCACCCTCGGGCCCAGTCCTTCCCTGCATCAGGCCTGGGTCCACTCCTCCCCTCCCCCTGCCATGGGGAGAGGGGAAATGGTGCCAGAACCCAAGCAGCAGGAGGGAAGGAAGGAGCAGACCCGGAAGGGGAGGGCATGGGGCTCCATCCCTGCCCACTCCCCCCATCATTCTTGATGGACAATTGGCTAGTATGCTCATATCAACCATAATAAGTATTTAGATTACAATATTCCATACAAGTAGAATCTACTGATATACTCCAAAATAGGTGAAAAAGCTAAAACAGTCAGGTGATGCATGTATAGAGATTTTCAGTTGCTTCTGGATGTGATCTCATCAAATTTAATTAATTATAGGCTGGATAGGCATCTAGCAGGCTGGATAGGCACCTGGCTGTGGTCATCTGACCCCAGCACTCTTTCCTGCCTAGGCCGGGGGTCAGACTTGATCTGTTGGGGTCCCTTCTGACCCCAGCATCTATGAATCTATACAAGTTTAGGTTTGTTTAGTGCTTGGCTGGAAGGTCTCCATGGGAAGCTGGGGGTTAATATATACCATCAAGGATACTATTTGCTTTTTTGCCAATACTGAATAATGGAGTTACACTGTGACATTGCAACTTTTGTCTTCATTGAGCTCCCCAGTGCAGACAGAATCAGGGGAACTGTTCTCCCTACTGCCTCTGACCTGCTCTATAGACTGGTTTGGAAGCCAAAAGCCTTGCCTTTTCCTTTATTTCTGGGGGGTGATGCTTACTCTTTTGCCTGATCCAGACATCAGAATTTTAAGTGGAAGGCTTCCATTGATTTCAATGGGTTTTGAATCAACCCTTTGGCCTTTGAATGAGGGACCAAAGAGGGAAATATGCCTTGTGCTCTTCTCCTTCACAGGTAGATTGTTAGCTCAGTAAACTAAGCTGTTGAAAGGATTGTATTTTGAGAAGATATATAAAATCAAGTTGTAATCACTTGAGGTAACTAACCAACCCAGAACACTATTAGCAAGAATGTGTTAATTCCAATGGTGTAGTCAAACATCATCCTGAATTCTCTCTGAAGCTTGACATAGACTTCCATAGCACTGCTTTATAGTGTTGTTATGACTAATTAAGGATGACTGTGCTCCACTCCAGATGGGACTTCATTCCAAGAGAAGGTAAAATTATACTGATATGCAATTTATAAAGATAACTGTATTTTTATTATAAAGAAAATGAAGATCCCAGAAAGTAAAACTTGAATGATTAGAGACATAGCTAGGAATTACAAGACATTAACAAATAGTACTTAGAAAATAGAATCATTTAAATGTGGGCAGATGAAGAAAGGTATTTTCACATTTTTTGGTATAACCTCAGAGAAGTAACCTCTGCTTTTTAAAATATTATGTACCATTCACATTTCCTAACTTTAAAAAGTTTACATTCAGACAAGTGCAGAGAAGAGCTACTAGTATGATTATGGAAATAGAGAACCTATCTTATGCCAGGAACTTAAATGAGCTTGACATTGCAAAATAAAGGTTGAAAGGAGATGTGATTACTCTTCATAAATGTTTGGTGGTAAATTTCAGGGGAAAAGCATGTGCGGGCCGGGAGCGGTCCCAGGTTCTCAGGGGCTTTCGCGCGGCACGGGCTGTGGCCAGCAGCCCTGGCACGCGGGTCGGGGAATGCAGGCCAGTGGACTAGAATTAGGCACGGACGCTTAGCAGTTGTTTAAAATCGTTTACTTACACCGTAGATGGTCGCAGTGCAGGCTGGAAAGACTTCCAGGAAAAGCTTCGCTTAAGTTCCAGTTTCAACTCGGACAGAGCTCTGGATAAACTCACACGAAGTTTGCTAGGCTTTGTGGAACTTGCGCGCAGGGAAGAGGGGTTCGTCGAAGGATTGCGCTCGGCGACGGGGAGAGGCCAGAGGTTGGTCAGACCTCTATAGCCAGCTCTAAGGCACCCACGGGGTTTGATAAACTCCACAGCGCACCTAGAGTTCTCCTCAAGATGATTACGGAGTCCTCCCTTGTGAGGTTCTCCTCCGGAGATCTCCAACTTGGGCGGAAACCGCTCAAGCCTCTTATACGGCTAGCAAGCCAATCACTAGTCACCACATGGGAATAATTTAGAACTGGCCAATAGTGGGACACAAATTTGCATGTGAATAGCGGGAACTCCTTTGCACCGTGCATTTCTTCCTTTGCAACTAAGAAATGCACCCTGCAAAGAAAGCTCCAAGTGGCGGGAAATAATTTAGCAGTGCCAAAGCACACACAAACAAAAATCACACCCTTGGGTTGTGACAAAGCAGAGCTACTTAAGTTAAAAGACAATATTGGTACTAAATGAAATGACCATAACTTTATACTGGAACTTAGTTTTATAGTAATTCAAGAAATAAAATCTTCTAGGCAAAGTAGTCGGGGTAAAGAGCCTGAATCCCTTCAAGATGGAACCTGGGATGTTTTTGGAAGGAATAGATAGATAGGATGTGGCGGGGGGGGGGACATGGGAATAGATCTTCATGAACTAATAATTAAAGCATGTGACCTGTGGCTTCTAAGACTTCGTATCCCAATAAAAGGGTTGAAAGGAAAATTTGTTTCTGTGAAAGCTGCTTGTTTGTGCAGGAGATGTTTGGTAAGCTTTTGCTGTCTACCTGCTGGGCCCAGGAAAACTTCCCCACCTCCCACCCCGCTTGGCTGCTTTGCGGGGGGACTGGAAAGGTAAAGTTTATACACATATCTTGGTTTCCCACCTTCTGAAGCACTGGACATTGGCTGCAGCTAGAGGTGGGAGACTGGCATGGCTATCAGTCTCCGAAACCTCTCAGTGCCTGTCCTAGTGACTTTTCCTCCCACATTCAGGGTCAAAGCAAACACTATATTTGG
Source organism: Alligator mississippiensis (assembly GCF_030867095.1). Classification (NCBI taxonomy): domain Eukaryota; kingdom Metazoa; phylum Chordata; order Crocodylia; family Alligatoridae; genus Alligator; species Alligator mississippiensis. The sequence goes on along the minus strand of NC_081827.1, from coordinate 208,814,748 downwards.
AGTAAGAAAGACAATTTTCCCAAATTCAGATTGGCAGAGACTATTAAGGGCTTTTTGCCTTCATTTTTACTGTGGGGTATGATCATCTTTCTTAGGAACAACATATTTTACTTACCATATTCTCTGACACTGCAGTGGTCTCAGCAGGATGGCACCTTTATCTTTCCTCTTGTCTTCCAGAATCAAGATGTCCTCATAACCAATATTCTATCTGTCATCCTCTGTCTCTTTGGTAATTTAAACAAACCACAGAACTTTTGAGCTTATCAGTAGTAGAATTGATGTCCCAGGCCATTATTGGTTTGTATGTCAAAACCAACACCTTAAACTTCTCCTAGAAATCAACAGGCAGGCAGTGCAGTTACAGTCGATACAGATCCAGGAGCTGTGTTCTTGGCAAGGCATACCACTTCGTAAGTGTAGCATTAAGCTCAGAGAATCCATCAATTTAATGCCCTGAGTGGATTAATGGTGTAACCCTATGTATACCACATTGCAATATTCTCAATGATGAGAGTACAGATAGGAAGAGCAAAGTCTGCATCTAAAAGCTGGAGTTGCAACTTCCTAACCAGGTACAGATGGCAAGATCATTTCACTTATACACGTTTATAAATAAAACATGATGCTCCAATTAGGCGTAACAGCACATAGTTGCAAAATGGAACTGCATTACTGTTTAAAGCATTTGGACTTTTCGAAAGATCTGAGAGAGACTTTTCCAAATATTTGCTGATGTGTCTAAGAATAGATTGAAAGGCAACCTAGAGCAAAAGGAGTGAAATGATATCTCTCCTCTACTGAAAGGAAGGTTTCCAACATTTTGAGGTGTGATTACATGTGGAGAAAAAGTTGGACAGTGTTGTGAATTATTAATTAATATCAACATGCTGTCAATCTGTGTTGTGCATTTATGGTGTATTCAAGAGTTAGAAAAAGGCAGGCATTCTAAATGGAAGTATGGAGGGAGGACTATTCAGAAAACATGACAGAAGCTCTGGCTTTACAGATTTGGATTTACATTGCTGCTTAGATCTTACGCATTGCATCAAATCTCTGCACTCTGTGGTTTCATAGTTAAATATTTATCACTGCAAAAAATATAATCAGGCTAAATGAAAGAGTCTTTCCTAGCTTTAGCTGAATGACAGAGTATTCACCTGAAAGGGGGACGAAATATTTCCTTGCCCCATGCAAGTTCTTATTTTTTATATAAGCAAGGAGAGTTATTTGCCAAAGTGTTCATTGCATACCACTCAAACCCCTGAGCATCATCTCTAGTGTGCACTCAGGCTATAAATGGGCCATTGCACCATACTAAAATTTTATCATTTTTGTCATTTTTATATGATCACAGGCCCATATCCATACCAATCTGGTCATAAATCAAACAGCCATGAGTAGCAAAAGGGTTAATTATGAGTCTCAAACTTGTTCATGGAGTCAACTCTACAGCATCTATATTAATGAGGCTTATCTTTTTATTTACCCAGGACAATTAATTACCAGAATATTTAAAATAATGTCCAAGTTTCCAAATAGCATATTTAGAGGACTACAATGCACTGATTTATTTGTAGTGAAAATGTACCTAATTATTAAGTCATTAGAATGATATTACTAAGTAAACTGTTTCTTTACTGTTATTTTAATAAGAATGGCAGTTAATGAAGACATTTGCTCTAGTTGGGAATGATATTTTAAAATCAGAGTCAAACTAATTTCTCCCTCTTTTCCTTTTATTTAGTATTTTTCAAGGGTTAATGCCTGTATTTGATATGCAGGTTCATTCACATTTTCTCTTCAATCACACTGAGAAGTATAAAAAAAATGGTGATTCACAATTGTAATTCAAATTTCATTTTAAGCTGCTTATCTGTGGTTGCCTTCTGATTAAACTTACTTTTAAAAAAACCCCCAAAATGTCACATTATCTTTATGACCACACTCTCCATCAAAGCAATAAAGGCTTGAAAGTTTACTGCAAAAAGGGTTCCCCTTGCTGGTGACTCAATGTACTACAGGTCTACTTTTCTGAAATCCCAGTATGTCTTAAAATCTGTAAAATGATTTAACCCAAAGCAGCTGCTGGTTATGTGCCCTGACTTGAAGACCCCTTACGCAGTCTTCCTTAAAGCACAAGGCAGATGTTTATTGATGATTTGACTACTGGATTTACAGATGTCCTGACTACACTTTGATACTTTGAAGTCAAAAAGTGTGTGTGTCGGGGGGGGTGAACACCAAGGCCACGTTCAGACGAGTGTGGCTGTGCAGTATGTAGTGCTGCAGACACATTTGCGGTGCCACCTACCGCACATTCAGCTGTTCTCTGTGCTGCAAGGGAGCAGCGCAGGGGATGGGGGAGGGGAGGAGAGGGGAGGCGTTGACCCCTGGATATGCAGGGGTTAAAAAAACCCATGCCAAAAAAAAAAAAAAAAGAGGAGTGGCGTATGCGGGGACAGCTGGCACTGCTCAAAACCAGAGCCTAGCCAGCTGGAGCCATGCTCCAGCTCCCAGTCAGGCTCTGAGTGGCAGGATCACCATTGCTGCAACCCCAGGAGGCCACCAGGACATCAGGTCAGGCTGCTGGGGACGGCCCAGTGCTGGTACAGCCTCCTCTGTCTCCCACCCCCAGTAACCTGCTGCATTCTAGATGGCGCATGGCACAAGTGTTTCCCAGGGACAACTAGCTGTGACACAAGGTGTCCTGCTGCTAGTTGTCCCCAGCAAACCAAACATCCAGACTCATGTGGACATGGTCCAAATGTTTCACAGAAATACTGCTTTGAAATTTTGAGAGATTTTTAGATCACATTTTTAGCCCTGGAGGAGCATGGGCTAAATAACATCAGAGTTTAATTGGCTGCGTTAGTCTGAAGTCAGGCAGAAGACAGGGTAGATTTGCACCTTGTAGACTAAATAAATCAGAGATACACAGCCTAAGCTTTCATGAGCTAGAGCTCACTTCATTCCATTCTGTCATTTATGAAAAGTGGCTAAAATTTGCATGGGATTTCTGGCTGATTCCTAGTAAGATATGCTAATACACATCAGAATGTTTGAACACTGACATGAAATTAACCGAATTAGAACAAATAGATGCTTCTTCACTCATTTTTTCATGTTAGCTGTTCTTTACATTGAATTTTCAATTTAAATTTTCAGGCAAGAGGATGAAACATCTAGAACTTTATAAGTGACAATGAGTAAAAAAAATATTGCACAGTTCTCTTATTTTTATCTCCACTTTTCTTTGAACCTGAAATATAAGCCTGAACCAAAGCTGGACAGAACTAACTACAGTAAATCAAGAACATTTTTAGAAGAATGTAAGCTCACATTGCCTCTTCCAAAGGATTACAGTCTCTTCTCCATATTCGAACCTGAAATGGGAGTGAGCTGTATCCTCTGACATGAAAAGCTTCATGACGGAATCATGAGCTCAGTTAGGGATTCACAGTTAGTTTGACTTTCAAGCTTAGAAGAGTTTCATATGACATCCTGCAGAAAACGAAAAATTGGCATTGTACTTAATTGAGTTTGCTTTCAAAGTGAATAGAATCTATCCCACAAAAGACAGAGTATTTGAAGAATTTGTCTGGCCAGGATGTATGTTGTAGCTGACTTAGGCATCTGCTTTTGATGATGACTTTTGGGGCTGTTATAGGAAGCAGCTCATACTAATAGCCATGTATGCAATTTCTGGCAGTGGGCCTGTTTCCTTAATTAAAGTCATTTCATTCATACAATCAATAAACACACATTTCCTTCCTAAATATATCTTGAAAAAATGTTCACTTAGATAAAGAGTAATGTAGTATTTGACCATGTTATAATAATATTAAATCAATAGTTAAAGGAGATTAGTGAGCCTCTTTGAAAATACCAGTATCTTTGTTAATGGATTAATATTTTGTCACTTACTTAGGAATGATTTTTAAAAGATATTTAAATTATATTAGATGAACACTAGTCAGGAATTCTAGGCTAAACATGTCCTTTTATTTCAAACTTGATATAAATATATATAATACCTCATAACACTGTTTGAATGGGGATTTAAGTACTGAACATAATTTAAAAATAATACTTTTAAGATATGAATTATTTGCTTTTTTGTCTGAGTAACAAAATGGATCTAATACCACAGCACAGTTCCTTCTGAGTTAAACTAGTTTGTCAGGTAAATTTCATGGGGATTAGATTGTTCATCTGCTTCCATGAACAAAGGAGGCCAAGAGTTCACGTGTAAGTCTTAGGGGCCTGAGTAGGGGAAGAAGAGGCAGAGAGAGTGTAAGCAACAGAATATTGGCTTGTTCTCATCTGAATCCTAACACCATAGAATCCTTCCACAGAAGTTTTCAATGGTGGATAGATGGTGCTCAGATAACAAAGTGATTGGGGTGTCATAAGCACTTAAACTGAATAACAGTTGGGTTGAGTATGAAGGATAATTGCTTTCTACAGCACTGTACCTCCATTCTATTATGCATTTCTATAGGTAAGGTGACAAGATATTCTGGGGGGTTTTAATTGTGTGATTTGTTTTGTTTTGTATCTTTTATAGCTTCTGATTGGTCCCATACTTTAACTTTCCATCATTTGCTCAAAGATTTAGAAGCATAAAACCAAAACTGACAGTGTTACATTTCTATTCAGCAGCTCACCTTCGCTCTTCTCCATAGGCAGATCTGGGATTTCTAAAAGCTGAGCATGGCTGCAGGTGTGACTACCCCACTCCCCCACCACCCCAGTCGCAGCTTCCCCCTCCTCCTCACTGGGACAGGCAGATCACACTATGGGAGCAGCAGCTGGAGACCTTTTTAAAGTTCTTGAATCATGTAGGAACCCCTACATTTGGCATTTGGCACCCCTCTATTCTCCTTCATGCCTAGCTGTACCACCCCTCCCATCCCCCCTTTTTCCTCTGTACTTACTACTCTGGATGTAGTTAGGGGAGACCCACCTTCCACTGCTGCTGTCCCAGTCACTCCTGCTCTTCTCTGGCCAGGGCTTCAGAGAGCTTCTGCATGAAGAGCCAGGCTTGGCCAGGAAGAGTGGCAGCAAGGGGCAGAATCCCCCTCACTGACCCTGCTCCTGAGCTGGTGGGTAACACTCAGCAGAATCAGACAGGGGGGAGAAAACTGCCTACCACTGCTGCTACTGCTGTCCCCAGCTGAGCCTGACTCCCCAGGCAGCCCAGCTGGAGTGGGGCAAGATTTGCTCTGGAGCTTCACCTGCCTTTGTGTCAGCTAGGGACAGTGGCAGTGGCAGCCAGAGGAAGAGGGGAGGGGATGTGCCACTGAGTATGGAAGGGTAGGGAGTGAGTGCAAAGAATGGTGGGGCAGGGGGCATTTTTACCTGTTTCAGGGACTCAGAAAGTCCCAGCTGCTGCTCCCACAACATGGTTCTAAATAAGGGTGCAACCATGCCACCTCACCCCTTCTGGTTGTGCGCTTGTTTTTCCCTTGTCAAGAGCATAGCTGCAGTCTCTGATGAGCCATTTTACATAGGCCAAAAGCATCTGTCCTAGGTTTTTATTTTCCATCTTGATACGCTGGTCATCTTTTCTGTGCGACAGACTTCCTGAGCTAATGCCAACTCAGCTTTGTTTCATTGTTGATTTGTTGATTCCCACCTGTCTATTCTCATCTTCTATATTGTAAGGTAATTGTAAGATTATAAAGTTCTTGAACCATGGGTCATGTATGTGTGTATATATATATATATATATATATATATATATATATATATATGAAAAAAATATATATGACCCATGGTCCAAGAACCTTATAATCTACATATAGAAGAGACAACAGACAGATATATATAGTACTGAGCACATTGGGGCTTGGTCTATGATTCCATAACTCAAATGGCAATAATAGAAAAAAAGCTCTTATGTAGAAATAATTGGACAGTGATCCCTGTCCTCCAATATGAGGGTGGGAGTAATTGTAGATGGACAGGCATTGCCAATGGATACCTGATGAATCTATGCGAGGATGGAGTGTGATCTGGGCTTGGCTTTCCTTTGCAGAGGGGAAACTTGTAGTATTTTCTTTCTTCTCTGTGTTTTTTTTCCTATATAGCATATGATCTGAGTCACAAATAGGTTTTCTTTTATATCTGTTATAAATATTATCTAAACTAATTCCCTGTTCACCCAGACAATGATATTTTTCCTTTGGGTCCAGTTTGATGTAAATTGACTGCATCCGTTTGACTTCAATAGAGTTAAATTAATTTACATCAGCTGAGGATCTGACCCCAAATCTTGTACACTCTTTAAGTGAATGCAATGATAAAAAGCAGATTTGACACCCAGACTTACATACTTTTCTCATTTGTATGTCTCAGGTTGCTCAACTTTATGTAAATTCTCATAAAAATTGGTTTGCTAAACAATAAAACATAACTTTTGGTAATCCAAAAACAAATCAATTCAAATATCAGGATTTCTCCTTTTAACGTCTTAAAGCTGAGAGGAAATTTATTCACAAAATAAGAACTTTTGATATGTAGATTATCCAGCCAGTCAAGGGTGGATAATCATTTTCTACAAGGCCATGGTGCCTTAGAGCAGCATTTCTCAATTCATGGATCACAACCCAAACATGGGTCACGAGAATATATGAAAGAGTCACAAAAAAACTTTAAAAATGCTTGGGACTGAGGGGAGTAGGAGGAGGCTGATATGGCAGAGGGCATCACATGCATGTGTGTGCATGCATACATGCACGTGGCAACCAGGCAACAATGGAGAGCAGCTCCTGCAGCTCCCTGCAGGTAAGTTGGTGGGGAGGGACATAGATGACGTGTTGTGGGGCAGGGAGGCATGTGCCCCCCATTTCTGCACCCACAGCAGGCATGGGCTGCAGCCTGGCTGGACCACTAGTGGGACCCAGTGTGGGAGGGTGAAGTGGGGTGGTGCGACTCATTGTCACCACCAGGACCCCCACACCAGCTACACTGCCAGCAGCAGGAGGAGTAACAGACTTGGGGGGAGCATGCTGCCCTCATCTCTTCCTGCTGCTGGAGGGGAGGTGTGTTGGGGGGCAGTGTGGGAGGCCTGAGGGGGTGGCAGCACCCCTCCCCCCTCCCCCACTGTGTGTTGGGAGTGAGAGTCACCAACAGGGCCAGGAGACTGCAGGTCAGGAGTGAAGGGGGCCTTGAGTCCAAAAAAACTGAGAACCAGTGTCTTAACAGATCCTCTCTGCTTCTCAGATGTGTAACACTGATCATGTAAATTTATAATAACCAAGAGAATAGACACTTGCTACAAGGGTCTAATAAGGTTGCTTCCATCTTTTGAGTGCTTTATATACCTGCAAAAGAAAATGGTGTTTTTTTGTACATTGTGCTTTCCAAAAACCCTTTTTGTTTTAGAAAACAGAAAGAGTAAAAACATGCTTCATGTTTATATAATATTAATGTTTTGAACATGGTTATACTAGTTGATGATACTTTGCAGTAGGCTACAAGTTATGATAGTTGATGGGCATCTAAAAATCTTGTTGTTTTGTCTTCAAAATAAAACACTCTCTTCCATGGAAAAAAATATATAGTATGGAAAAAAATGAAGGCAAAATATCTGTATTTTAAAAAATGTGAAAGCCTGACTTGAGAGACTAGTGGGCAAATGGAAGAAGTATTGTGGGCTTTGAACACTTTTGACTCTTACCTACTGTTCTTGGTCCTGCCTTCTAGCAACATGGTGCTTATTATTGCTATGGCTGCCCCCTCACCTCTCATTCATACCATTTTGAAAGGATGTAGAAACAAAACTTTAAAACTTAATGTTTCAACAATAAAGTGTTTCATTCCAGTTGGTTAGTGGAGAAGTTATCTTTCTTCTTGGTGGAGAAGGGTAGGGGTGTACAGGTACAAGCTGATGGCTCTCATCCATTTGTAAACTACTTTTGAAGTGTCAGAGTATTCCTGATGGATGTATTAGAGCCTGGTGGGATTGGCTGTTAGGGCTTCTGATAGCAGTGGTGGACTGTGTCTGTACAAAAACCTCTCCATTCTTATTTTCATATTTTCCAAGATAAATGTCATAATTCTCAGAACACCTTGAGCTAGGAGTAAACAGCTAAACCCTCCATGGTAGACTATAGATCAGTGGGGCCCAACCTTTTTTGGCAGGCATGCCTCAAATTGGCCCCACACTTTCCAAGTCCACTCCTATCCCCTTTCCTTGCCTGATCACCTGCTCTGTTTTCTGTTCCATGCCATGTGCTCCCTGCCTGATTTGCTGCTCTCTTTTCTTTTCCCTGCCCTATTAGCCTCTGTCTTTCCTGTCCCTGCTTTAGTTGTCAAGTGCCACACACAGAAGCTTCCCATGATACTTGTGGCACACGTGCCTCAGGTTGACCACTCTTGCTGTGGATTTATTAAGCTATTGGCCAATTGTGTGGGAAACACCTTATTTTAGGGTGTTTATGAAGAGCTATCTTTATTTCTTTTTGTATTTTATATTTACTTGAAAATAAACACAATCCATAATGTATGTAAAATTCACTTACCTCTAGAAAATATACCACATATGCTCCGAAGATATATTGTAAGGCTGTCTCTAAGTGATTTATGTAGTTTATAATGTATCTAATGGACAGCATTTAGTGTAGCTTTTGGTTGCCATACTTAATTCCCTCCAACATGGCTCAATAAAGATCTTATTCTCATTTATACTAGGGCCACTTTAAACAATCACCATGGTACTCTAAAGTGGGTATAAATTACTGATACCTCTCCTGCTTACCTCCTACTACAACTAAAGGAACTTCAGTGGAGCTAATTCTGATTTACACTAGTGAAAGCAAGAGGAGATACTAGGGCTCTAAATTTCCTTACTGTTTGTTTTCATGTGGTGTTTCTCCATCTGATGGTTGTCCATTAGCACATAAATCTGAGTAATCTTCAGCTTGTACAGCTCATTAATTTTTCAAGTGTTTTGGCTTATTCTGTCTGATGTACTCAAGCTCACTGTGTCAATGATATCTGCTGATCCACTTTTCAGCTCTTCATAATAACTTCTAGTAAAGTTGGAGCAAAATGAAATTCCTTGGGGATGACCCTTTCCATCTGCTCATTCCCTATTTTATTATTTGTGTAATGAGGAGATATTCTAGAGCAGTTGGCTATGGCCTTTGCTTTCTAATCTCATGACTATAACTCAGCCTGTTCCCTAAGCTCAATGTAGAGCTAGTCAGTGCACACATTTTTTTTTATTCATTTAGAACAGCCTTTGTAAGTATTGTAGTAAGTGTAATATTAAGTAAAACAATTTTCTGTATTTACCACTTTCATAATCTTTTTAACTGTGGGAGGCACCAACTCAGGGTCTCCATTTTGCTGGTATGCACACATAGTTCCCTCTGACAGTAATGGAAGCTATAAATATTTTCAGAGAATTCAGTGGGCCTCAGATTTCAGAGGGTAGCTAGTTACTTGACATATAGTCCTAACAATCATCTCTAGATAACATTTTGACATCTACTAAGTGGAATGTAAATCATGTTGTATATGGAGGCATTATATTTAACAATCCAGAGGTGAGTTACAAACATTCAGTAAGAAGTTAATTGAACGTCACGTACTGGAGACTCAAGTTGTGGATATTTTGGGCACTTTTTATCTATACTTTTCATTTGGACACCTAATGAACCACTCAGAGTTCAAAAGATTAGAAGCATTATTTCATCCAAGTGATCTCTCAGTGGTTGATCGAGCTATGATAGGTCTTAGCGTGTTCAGAAAGCTATCTTTGTTTAACCATTTCATTAGTAAACCTGTAATCCTGTACTGATACACTTTATAGTTTGCGTGAAATTTTAATAGGATGAAAAACATAACTAAAATACTGGCTATTTCCATCAATTAACGAACATAATAAAATAATCACTTTTCCTGTTTATTAGGTTACCATCATTTCCACATATACAAATCCCAAAAAGTGACTACTACTAATAGTAGTGTTATTCTTCTACAAGTAGCTAAGTCCACAGAAATGCAAAACACCAGTATTCCATTAACCCTGTTTCAAGTCCTTACTGTATATAATAATTTATATTTGCATGCATATATTTAATTTACATTTATATTGTACTTTTCCATTTGGTGGTTTCCAAATAATTTTACAGCAGTCCCAGTTCCTTCTAAACAATGAAATACAAACCAACTAAAACAGCCTTCCTACACATTGCTTTTTGCAGTCACCACCAGATACCACCTGATAATTGATATACGTATGCTTAGGTTGAAGTTGCATAAGAGAATTATTTTTATGATAGTAAGTGAATGTTCATTATTAGTATGCTGGCTCCATATAGTAGGCATAAAATGACAAGAACTTTTTCTTAACAAGCTTATAATTTAATAAACACATAGAAAAAAGAGGGAAAAATGGCTTGGATAGATCTTTGTAGTTCCATGATCTTTGTTAATTTCAGTAAAGCTTGTGGAATTGGTAATGTTAGCTCCTCTGATAATTTGGAAATTAATTTCTATGACAGCAGACACTGTATATCTATGAGAGCAGACCCTTCACAGTAATGACCCATGTTTTCAGACATGTCATTAGTGATATTAGAATGAATTCCTATGGTCAATAAACTTTTTCCTCTCATGGGGAAAAATTGATTCTTTCCATGCAATCCATGTGTGGATAGCTAATTTAAAAAAAAGAACAGAAATGAATCTATGGAATTTGTAGTTTAGTTTTCTCTAAACATAATTTTCTCCAGAAAGATTATCTAAATCCTAGCACCTTTTGCTTTGATCTTTTCAGATACCATAAGATAATTAAGGTTTTGCCTGGTCAGCAGTAATTGGATAGGTAGTCTTAAAAGCAAAGGCTGGTACAGAAAAGGAGGTTACTGATTCAGTAGCTGAGTTAGTTCTGGATTACTGAGATAATGATAGACTTACTCCTAGCAGAGATACTGGGTTTGGAAAGAAATAAAGCAACGTCTATTAGTTCTAATACTTTGTATTTCTGCCTCACTTTTCAGACAAGGATCTCCTGGCAATTTTATACACTGATAAACTAGGTTGCACAACAACTCTAGAATTCTTTCCATTTTATAGATGGCTATGCTGATGAACAGAGGAATTGAGGGATTTATCTAATATAGCAAGTGTGCAGCATACTCAGGAATGAATTCTAGATTTCTTGTCTCCCAACCCCTTTAATCTAAGCTGTAGTCTTCGATGAAGAAACATGTTTGTATTTAACTACATTTCCCCTGACATTGCAGTTTATGAAATTCCTTGCCTTTCCTTCTGACCATTATGTAGGGTTACTATTGACAAAAATAAAGTGCTATATTTCCACTCCAGAGACATGTGATATGGTTGACTCTATATACCGTCTGAAAAGTGCTTTGGGGCCTCTGGATCAAAGGTGCTACAGGAATGCAAAGTATTCTATCATTCTTGCTAAGCACTATATGCTTCTATTTGAGTTCAGATTTGTTTCTTTGTTAGTAATAAATTAGTATTACCTCTTCTAGTTTGCTGTCTTCTTAGCCTCTGCTATCTTTAATGTGAATTTGCAGTTGTCAAAATGAATAATATGCAACATCAATTTAAACCCTACTCTTCAGTATGTTCAGCTATAATAGTTTCACTTTGTCTTGATTCTGTTGATTGCTATTAAATTCTGGATTGCTTTAAATTTCTCAAGACTATCCGGAAAAGTATCAATTATAAATTGTAAGCATTTATTAGAATTCAGTTTGAGACAGAGAACTCTTACCCAGGTAAAAAATGTTTCTGTCTGTTCTCTGTACTTAATGCAGAAGAGGTTATGGAAATATAATTTTCCATTTAAGAAAGCAGACGGTTTAAAGAATAAACATTATAAATGGAGAGGTATATTTAAAAAAAAAAACCTTTGTGGAAGAGCCTGAACCAAGGCCAAGAATCATAAACAACTTACTTTTTGTCTTTTTATTTATTTGCACAGCTTTGGCTTTAAATAACAAGAATCTAGTTGAAGTCATTAAAAGCAAGCTGACCTGAAATATGTGAAGCTCAGAGTGACATACCTCTCCTCACTCTTTCCATTTTGTTCATGAGGAAACCTTCCCTGTGACTCACAGCTGGAACATCAAACCTCGATTTTTGCCAGTCACAAAAGGTGATTAAGCTGGGAAGAAGCTTCCTAGGAGCCTTTGATTCCCAGATGATTGCATATGTCATGGTGGGTCAACTTTGGACCTTTTAACAACAAAGCGCTTCATCCTCTTCTTACTTATTACCATTGAAAACCTTAAATGTTTGATATGCAGATTAAAAAACAATACATAGTGTGCATCTACAAGTGCACTTTACTGCAGAGTACACTCATTATCTCCACGGTAAAGTGTCACTGTCTACACATATGCTGGTATTATGGCTCAGTAAATTGACTCCAGCCCCAACAATACTATCTTATGGCAGAGTAATTAACTGAGATGAAACACATGTGTGGACAGTAATGGTGGGCATCAATTGCACCTGGTCAGCCCTGACAGCAGGGGGCCAGACTCTTACCTGCTGCCTAGCCACACTGCTCTATACTTTTGGCACTCTTATCCCCCAGCCATGCCCTCCGCTGCCTGATGCCACCATCTGGAGCCTAGGGCTGATCCTCTGAGCCAGCTGCCAGTCTGGGCCTGGTCTGTCCTGGCTGAAATTGCTGTTGTCCCAGGTGCACATGTAGATGCTGCATCCAGGAGCACTGTTCTCTGGCTCAAACAGCTGTGGAGGTTATCTCTTCCCATTAATTGTACATGTAGATGGACTCTGTAACAGGGAGCTGCTTCCCAACCCCTATTATGAGCAGGACCCCATGTACAACCAGGGTTGCCACTTTACTTGCCCGGGAGCCATGTTGTGGCTAGTGGCCACTTTACTTACCCGGGAGCCATGCAGTGTTGCTAGTGGGCTCATCTAGATACAGCTGGGAGCCAGCCCCAACACCAGGGATGAGCGGGACCCCACAAATGACCCAGTCCCCACCCGACCCAGCCAGGACCCACACAGGGTTTCTGCTGCTGCTTGTCCAGGAATGAACCTGGAAGTGCTGGTGAGCCCTGGTTTCCAGCAATCCCCAGCTGCTGGCAATCACATGGCTGGGGAGACAGCTGTGATCGGACCCAAGAGACCTGGCGGGTCCAAATGTGAAAGATCCTTCCCAGAGAGTGGAGAGCACAGTCTCCTGGAGGAAGCGGTGCAGTTCTGTGGGGGTACAGAGAAAGACCAGGAGTGCAATGAACCTGGGTCCTGCCCTGGGGTGAGCCTTGGGTTGTTGGAGCAAGCCAGTGAAGACTCTTAGAGAAGAGTTGGCTACTCAACCCACCTGTGCCAGAAGCAGGACACTGGGGTAAACCTCTTCATTCAGGGAGAGGCTGTGAGGCTTCTTGGGAGAGCTAGTGGATGGAGCCAACAGGCTGGTGATAGTAGTGCCAGTTAGAAAGGATACGGTGAGGACAGTGTGGATTTGATAAATCCGAAGGACAGTACATATGTAATTGATAAGACATAAATGGAAATGACTCAATTGATGAAAATCCATCACTCAAGGACGTGCAGGGGTTAAGTGGTTGACTCGAGACTGTTGTGGTGAGCAGCCATGAACATGCATGGGCATACATAGGAGACATACTGTGACAAGGGGCCATCTCAGGACCAAGTCACATCTTCGGCCCACCTACTCACCTGCTAGGACTCATTGTATAAATATCCAGTGTAAAAATGAGGGAGGCTGCCCATTTAGTGCCCTGATGCCTAGGGCACTGTACATGGCTCCAACCTCCCTACACTGTGTCCTATGCCTCGCAGATGGCATCCAAAGTGGCTCCAGCCCCACACTGGGCCCCATTACATTCAAGTCTAATATCAGACCTGACCTGGATCCCTCCTCTCAGGCGGTGTACTCCGCCCTCATTCTGGGATGTCAAGCTCCCTGAACTCTTCTCCCTCTCAGCAGTGCCCCCCTCTCTGGGACCTTTGGCCACACAGGCCTTGGCCCCACCTCTAGGTCAGTTAAAACCCCAGGCCCCCTGGCTCTGGGTGTCCCTTATGGTGGGCACTTTGACCCTTTTACCCCTTCTGGTCCTGGCCCCAGCATTGGTCCCTCTGGTCAGGTCTCTGAGCATCTAGCCCACTCCCTTTCAAACAGATCTGCCTTCACAGGCCCCTCCAACACAAGCCTTATGCCCCTTGAGACCCAGGCCTCCAATAACAATGCATGAATTCCTTGCCTGTCCCCTCTATGGGGCTAGCCACCAAGTTGTTGGGGGTGAGGCTATAAGGTACCTCATACTCACTTTCAATAGGGAGGCAACTGTTAGGCATTTCCTGGGGATCACCGTGCCACAGGCAGCCCCACCACACCATCCATCCCTAGCAGGGTGTATTTTTAGCTTATGCCCCAGAACTAGGAACCTCCTGCCATCCCCACAGCCGCTGCCCTTACCTCCAAGTTGTTGTAAGCAGCAGCTCCAGCTAGGTGATGTTCTCTCCATGGCTGCAGCCAGCAAACTGCTGGCTCCCTTGCTCATGCCTGCTCTTATTGTCAGCAGCTGAGCCCTCTTCCCAAACCAGGCAGTCCCCTGCCGGCCTTGTGACTCCTGACTAGGGAGTGCAGACACTGCAGGCTGTTCTGCTGCTAGCTCTTAGCCCTTAAAGTGGCAGTCACCAAAGGTGCTTTGCCATCCATGCATAGGAATTAAAGGGGTGTAACCAAAAATTAATTGAGCCCTGAGGAACTTATGATTTGAAAGGGAATAAACAAGTGTTGAATGACTGAGTGAGCCACTGGTCAAGAGACACAGGCATATTTGAAAGGTCATAGATCCAACCTGGCAGGAGTTGTAAAGGCAGGGTGTAGAGCAGGTGGAGCCCTGTGAAGAGGACATACTCCCTGTCAAGAGAACCCTGTTTCCTTTTTCTGTTCCAACATTCAGCTTCATCAAGGTGTGGCAGGAGACTATAAGGAAGGAGGCAGTGACTTTTGGAAAGTACTACAGGACACATTGTACCCACTGACAGACCCACAGAGCATTTCCCCTCTAAGCAGAGCTGATGTACAGGCCCTTGTATAAGAGTCATGGTATATCTGACAATAGATGTTACTTTAAAAAACAATAAGAAGCACCATAGAAGAAAAAGAAAGCCCCACTTCACAGACCACAATACTATAAATGGCATGATAAAACAATGGCTGGAAACAAACTTAATGTAGACTGAGTGACGCTGACATTTTGTTGACTGATCTGGTGAATTTTTGGCCCAGAATGTGAGTGATCTCATGAGATCATCTGGATCTCGTTTATAGTGTGCCTGACAATTGCATTTACTGTTCTTTACATCTTGCTATTTTATACATTTTCTATCTACAGTAAATCTTACTTGTAAACTTCCTGATTGTTATACAAATGTTGAAAATGTGTTAAGCAAGTCTCAGAAGATGGTGTTTGGTATGTCTTTTTGAAAAAAATGGTTTCAAAATCCATCTTTGACTTTCTAAACTTAATATAAACACTAGATTTTCTCTTAATTATTCACGCTGAAGTCATATGAGATGTTTAAATACTGTTCATTAATCCTTCATGATTAAAGCTATCCTAAGAATTGTTACCAAATGGTTACTCATTTTTACTTTTTGTGAGGAGAAGGGGTTCAAAGGAGCTGGGAATTTTAACCCATATATAGTCATTCATAACCTCTTTTTTTTTAACAATGACAGGAAAACTGTGTTTCTTCGGAGTCTTCATTGTGACGACTGTATCTTGGATAAAGACTATAAAGTTGTAAATATTACAGCCTTGTTTCTTAGCTCACCTCTGCTTTGGACCTAATATTTCAGAGACAATACCTTACTGAAAATTATATGTGGACACAATTATTCACACTCTATTGTATCCTAATTTCCAAGTACATTCTGTAAATGAGTCTTTGAACAGGTGCAGTCAGGAGACAAACAAATTACTTTGCAGTCTCTCTGCTAATGTTGGAAGTTGTTTTTGAAACAGTATTCACCTAACCCTGAAACTGTATTAAACAAATTTAATTCTCTATAGTTTGTGTCATTCCTAGCTGATTAGTTTGTTTGATATACAGGTAAGAGAGGAAAAATTTATGCCAATTAATGGTGTTAGCTTATCCAAGAATATGAACAGATAAGGTTTAATTAAACTAGGGAAACAAATTAAAATGTGTTTTCCTGTTAAACCCCTATGCTCATACATGGCTGGATATCAGAGACATGGGGGAAGAGTGAAGGAGCTGAAGGTACCAAGGGAATATTCTCATTTATACAAGATGTTCTGTCTGCTGTCCAAGCCCTGTGTTAATCTCTTCCACTCCTTTCCCATGTTTCCTCTGCTGTTTTTCTTGTTGCCATCTCTATTTCCCTATTCCCTTCTAACACCACAGTGTTGTTTTTTCTGCTTTACCACTTTAAATTCTGTAGCTACAGAATATTGAGGATGATGTTCACTAGCCCCGGGGCTTCTCTGCACCATTTCTTGGGAAGCAGACTTCAGAAAACAGACTTCAGTTTCAGAAAACTTTCTTTGTGAATCTTTTCATAAGCTAAAGTCTTCTCCAAAGACTATTTTAACTGTTAAGGAGAGAATCTGGATAGAATTGGCGTAGTAGTAGTTAATTGTGTGATTTAAAAAATATGAACAATTCAAATTTGGCTTGCTAGTATTCCCATGGTCACACTATTTGTTGGTCCCAACCCTGGCTATCCTTGAATTCAGAGATGAATTTAAAAACAAAGTCATTTTTTAATTTCTTCCTCTTCTGCTAAATAAAAACAGGAGTTGCATCTTTGAGATGCCTATACCCAATGCCAAAGGATGATTGACACAGATGCAGCAAAGTGAAAAAGCAAAACAATACAGTTTAAACAGGCTGCAACTTTATTGAGTCAACCCTAGTAAAATTATCAGGCAGAAAATGAACTCACAGTGCATCTACGCTTGCTTTGTTTGAGGGTTACTTATGTAGAAGGGTGTAGTTATCTTGGGCTCTCTCTGTTTTCTCAATTAACAAGTGTTAACACCAATGCTGAATCTTTTGCTACTCTTCCCTCCTTTTAAAGTATAGACTCAATTCCACTCAAACCTCCCCATCTTTGGGGGCTACCTACCCTCCCTAGTTTTGGTCCTGGATTTTGGTTTACTCAGGACTGCTAACCCCAGTAGTTAGACTCATGCCTGGTTGCAAGAAGTATTAGAAAATTAATGTGACCTCACAGCCCTCTATGATGTTGAGGTCGGTGAAAAAAAATGCATGCAACCATGTCTAGTTCAATGATGTGAGGAAATTTCCTCCCCTGTTCCTGTTACAGTGACTGACTCAATGCCAAGAAATCTAGTTGTATGCCAGTCTGAAAGCAGCAAACCCTAGGTGGCCACATATATTTACTGGAAAGGAAAGGATATCCACAGGTACGTATGGACCAGTCACCTGTAATGTTGTCATATAATAAGGGGAGTATGAAAGGCTCCTAGTTCCAAGTCCCCATATGTGTCTTTCCCTTGCTAACCCAAGTAACGCTTTGCCGGTGAAGGGGGATGGACATCATAAATCTGTTTCCCTTTGTAGAGAAAAGTTGGGTTTACTAGGTCAATAAGGAAGTTGGAAACTGGGCAGGGTATTACACAATACTATAAAGACCATGTACAGTACACAGCATTCATCACAGCTATTGAAGACTGTCTGGAAAAATAATAAATATATGACTATATGATAGATGTCTTTAAAAAGGTCATTCAGCCGCATGTGCTAGGAAGCCCCATCTGACTGGAGTACTTGACTAACCAAACTGTTTGCCAGTATATTTTTAGAGTTCATTTGAAACATTTTGTCATATACATTCTCTTTTAAAAAATGATACATCATTATCACTGACAGTTGGGGTGTGCTGTTTTCTTAGCCCTGCTTTTATAATTATTATAAATACATAACACAGTAGTATTGTTATAACAAGTTACAATCATGTATTTTTTGAGTGTGTGCCAATGGCTGGTTTTTATCCTCAATGATGTTATAGTGTCATAAGAAATGAGGCACACATCATTCCCCAAGGCTCTGTAGTTCCCGTAAACCAATAATGTTGCACCTTTTTCATAACAGCCTTCTCAGAATGTTGATAAATGACCATTTTTACATTTTATTTTAATTTTGTCAATGATCTTAAAATGTTTATAAGTTTAAAGTTGTCCTTACTGTAATCGGGAAATAATTTTCATTTTCTAACTCTCACCAACAACTACAAATAATTAAAAAAAAATCATAAGTTGAAGTAATCTTGCACAGAGGCTTTTAGGCTAGGGACAGAAATTACACATAAAATGGTGTAAGTGATCGAAAACCAGTTCAAACCTGTAATACAATAGAGGTTCAGTGTACATGAACTGCTTTCAAAATGTTCAAAACTGGTTTAAGATAAACCTGGATGGATGGATGGATGTAATATCAGACTCTGATTTAGGTTAAATCAGTTTATTGAATTTCTGTCCCAGATCCCCTCCAGATTCAAGTCAACTTGCAGTCCCTCAGCATCCCAGGATGTTTTGTACCTCCCCCACAAATCCCCTCTTGCTGGGTGGGCAGGCTAGCCTTGGCCCAAGCTGTCTGCTCCAGCCAAGCAGGGAGGCATTCTCTAGCATCCCCCTGGCTTCTGGGCTAGACCACTGCAGGTACGTGGCTGCATTTCTGGAATCAAAAGTGAATATCTATTCACTTGCTTATCAGTTCAATCTACGTAGCTTTAGACTAACCTGTAAAGATTGAACTGACTGCCTGTACTTAGCCCTAGAGCTACACAGAGGTTCTTACGCAGCTACACAGTACTGTAATCTTAGCAACTTGGAGAAAAGGATATTCTGAGCTGTTTCATATAGTGCCAACTTAATACAGAGGAAGAGCAGTCTGATAGTATTTGGGGATACCGGAGGGAACATCAAACAGGATCAGATTCCCCTTTATATACCCAACAATTAGGGCCTGGGGAAGAGATTTTACTCTCCATATAGATTTTCTGCTTTTACTTCCTGCTGTACTCCCTCTGCATGTTGCAATACTAGAAACGATGACTTGCCAGCATTGTAACATTCTTATTGACTGGGAATGATACTTTTACAGGCAACCTTGCAAAGTGCAGGCTTTCTAAAAGCTCACATATATGGAAAAAACTTTAGTTTACATCATCAAAAATGTCTTATGTTTGTCAGCTACATTCCCTGACGTTATCTGATTGTACAAATCATTAAAAAGTATAGGATTATTAAGTTTTCCCTTACATTTTTTATTATGTCTCTTCATCACCTTGTTTAGGTAATCACAAGCATTTTGGTTAGGCAGTAGTTAATTTAACCCCACTAATTAATTCTGATTAATTAATTTTAGAAATCCCTGGTCTACTAAGTATAAAAAAAACTGTATTAATACCTTTCTAAAGGGCAGTAGAGATCTTGTTTTATATTTTTCTTACCTACCGCCTCAAAGCAGAAAAGCTTTTGCATAACTAGCAGTGTATTTATGGAAAATAGCTGAATAAACTACATATGATTGTGTATGATTAAGAGTCAACAAAGAAAACTCAATCTAGATATCATGAAATAAGATGCCATGGCAGCTCCCTATATTTTGAATAGGAAATAATGGCTGTACCTCAGCTACTTGACTGAAACAATACAAATAGTAACCACAACATAGGAAGAACAAAATATTTGCAGCCTTTTAGAGTCACAATGAGATTTCTATTTAATAAAGCTCCCCTTGTGCTCCCACATACAATTTTCCATAATATAAAACAAGTAAGCAAATTTCTAGGCTAAGAAGATCAAAAACATTTTGTCTAAAAGAAGGAAAAAACCCTCAAGGGCCCTTGGTTGCTGCTTTTTAATGTGACAAGCATTTAAAAGCATAATTGATGGAGCAGTTGACTTGGCTTTTGACCAAAACAGTTCACATGCTGTAGCAATGTAGCAGAAGTCATGCTAATACACATAAAAAACATAACAACTGCATCATAAAAGGTGGATAAAAAGATATTCTAAATAAATACATGTTTTTAATGGCCATGGTAAAGTTGAAAGCCTAACCCAGAGACTAGAGTGGCCTCCAGTTACCTCACTCTATGTCCACCAGTAAAATATACTGAAGCCATTTTATAACCTCTCTTGTATACTTTTTTCTCTCAAATAGTAAGCTATGAAAGCTATGGACATAATATAAATGAAATTGTCAAGAGTCAAGGTTCATAGTGCAAAGCATTTGCCTCCACCATGTTGAAGAAAGGGTAAAATAGGTTGTTCATCAAAAATCATCAGCTTCTAAGCTACAGGTCACTTTTTGATCCAAAGGATAATAATATTTCCTTTCAGCCACTAATTCCAATCTAAATGTATTCTATGGTATCTTTCAAAATGCCTTTTTTTGAAAGGCATAGATGTTTCCAACAAATTCAGGTATGTCTACTCTAATCAAATTCAGATATGTCTCTGCCCCTTTTTATAAAACTAATATTAAACATGCTCTCAGGCTTACTCTGTGCTAAAGCTCTACTATCTTAGACTACATAATCCTGTTTTAGCCAACACTCTGCAGGTCAGCCAACAGAAGCTGTTGACCAACTTAGAAGTTATTGCAAAATAATTCTAAGTATGTCATTTGTACAAGGGCACTGATAGCTTGAAAATCAAATTTCTACCTGAAAACTGTGTTCTTAGTCCTGTGAATGAAAGAGACCGGAGACACATATTTTTTGTGAGTTCATTTACTTTATGTATTTGAAAATATTCCATATATAACCAATTTACTGTTTACTGAGAGTCACTAATGGTTCCTCTTTCATGCACAAAATGATACCACACTCATGCATGCTTTTTCCCAGGTGCTGCAAGGTTGTTTACTCTTAAGAGTAGCACAACGCTGAAAGCCAAACAGTCAAGAAACAGACGTATACACAGGCAGCTCTGAGTACATCAGATTCACCCAAAACATCTTTCGAAATGGCAGAAGGAACAGAAAGCCGTTTTTAAAAATGTTTTTTAAAGAGTTGCTTATCAGAAAATATTAATATTAGTTGGTGTTCATAAATGAAAATACAAAGTTTCTCTGGATTTCTTTTTTAAATTCAAAACAGGTACAGTCTTCCAAAACACATGAAGAGATTGCAAGCCTGTCTACTGTCACCTCAGCCAATTGCAGTGCTTTAGTCCCAACATATACTTGTTGGGCCTACAGCTGGGCAGGAAATAGTTTTCCAGAAGCCCAGGGAAAAAAAACTGTGATTTTTCATTTTTTTCCCAATTCCAAATGATGATGGTAAGTTACAATTTTGAAAATCAGCAAACAAATTCAGTTGCCCATCAACACATTTCATTTAAATAATTTCAAAATATTTCATTTGAATTAGAATCTTTTCAGATTTTATTTTTTTGTTGTAAATTACATTTATAATTAAAAGTCATTTCAAATGGAAAAAGAATATTGTCATTGAAAAATATTGAAATAGGATGTTTTAAAAAAATTCAAACATTTTGCAATTTTTTTCGAAACGGTGAATTTGTCTAAAGAGCCCTTTATGGGAAAAAATTCGTTTTAATAAATAAGCATGTTTTGATGGAAAAACATTTCATTAAAAAATTCCTGAACAGTTGTAACTGGGTCCAA
Source organism: Alligator mississippiensis (assembly GCF_030867095.1). Lineage (NCBI taxonomy): Eukaryota > Metazoa > Chordata > Crocodylia > Alligatoridae > Alligator > Alligator mississippiensis. Next base: position 208,793,058 of record NC_081827.1, on the reverse strand, counting down.
CTCAAGTTCAATTTGAGACCTGGATTCTTCCAAATTTTAGAGACCTCTCCAAGGTTTTGGTGCAAGTCTGCTCTTACAGATACCCCCAAACATTCTAATAAAACCAAGCCCACAATGATCTTAATTTGATCTCCCCTTCAAAAATTCAGATTTAATCCTCAAACAATTGCCTCACTACTTTTGTGCAGATAAGGTGGTGACTTCCTGCCCCTGAAGTCAAAGGGAGTTTTGTCATTGATTTCATTAAGCGCACATTGCAGCATGACAGCCTCTCCTGACAATTTTAACTAGTTGCCTTAGTATCTGATTATAAAGAATTCTGAGCACATGAAAATGAAAATGATCTTTAACTGATTCAGCATGCTAAAACAGCTCTCCATAATTACACGGCTTACAATTATTACAGGTGCACAGACTGAACTGGTACAATTTCAATCCCTATTGGCCTTTCTTTAAACATGTTCCAGAGCACAGCATGTTTCTCTATTGTTTGGCACCAAACAATTCCTACATTTCAGTGGAGATGGCAATCAGCTGTGATGCATACGTGCAAGGGTGAGAACTGTTGAAGTCTCTCTTAATTTCCTCTTTGTCAGAAAAACTAGAGGGCTTGCTAATGTGCTTTTAAAGTATATATCATTGTTATTCAATGTTAAACATAACATTCAGTTTGTCAATAGATGCAAAAGGTCGATTCCTCATTTCTGCTTCCTGGATTACTACTTCTGCAACAGAGAAGGAAAAATAACAAGAATACTCAGAAAATTATGCCCTCCCCAAGTATTTTTGTTTATTTTTTAAAATGAGAAGGGAGACATTACTTCAAGGGATTGACAATACAGAATAGACTGTTTTCTAAGCATCATCTCAAATCCAGCCTAAGTTACTTATAACCAAAAATTTGCACCATACTATAGAGGTCCCCAACTCCTGCTATTTAGTGAGTAGGAAACCAGTACTGCAGGGCTGCAATTAGGTAGGCAGTCAGGCAAGGACCAGCTGCAGAGCCACAGGCAGCTAGAGAAAACTACGGGAATCAAAGTACAGCAGGGGAGAGAGCATGGGTTGCTGCTCAGCAGTTCAAGCTGCAGCTCCTGCTGGCAGGATGTGTACCGGGCTAAGAGGAACCCCCTGGCCAAGGACAAGGCTATGTGACCAAAAAGGGGTGGAGCCCAGAACACTTAAAAGCCTAGCCAAGGCTGATACCTGAGGAAGCTGCAAGAGGTAGCAGCTACAGGGGAGGGTCTGTTACCCAGAAACAGCTGGGGGGGAGGGTTAGGTTTGAAATATGACTGGTCCAGAACTAGGGGACTGCATGTGGCTGCTAGGGGTTCCTGCAGTAGGGGAGGCTGAAGCCTAAATAGAGCCCTTCCACGATCTGGGGTCAGGAGGCCGCAAGGAGCTAAAGCCACATCATTCAGAGGCTGGGAGATAGCTGCCCTGCAGAGTTGGGAACTCTGGGGCTGAGCCCAGGTAAAAAGCCTGGGACCCAGTTAAGGGATTGGGGACGGGGGTTGGGCTAACCTTGCCTGGGCCAGGAACTCCAGGGGGCTGGGACAGCACGAGACAGGACCCGGGGCCTAAAGAACGAGACACAGGGAAGGCTGAGGCTGACAAAGTTGGGCCAGAAGAAGTGGGCTGGGGCTGGAGGCCTGTGGCCAGAATAATTGCGAGCTAAAGCCAAGAGGGCTGAGGCCCGTAAAAGAAGGCAAAGAGTTTTGACAGAGTAACAGGTGTGAGGCTTGGGTGTGGTTGTAGGAGAGTATGGAAGCCATGATTTAGTCCATAAGGTAATTGGGGTCAGAGGAGTCTGTTCAGCATGTTGAGAGCTAGCAACCAGAGGGGCTGAAGTCCTGGGCTATGAGACTGAGGTCAATAGGGGGCAGAGCCCCAGGCCAAGTTGACTCTGAGTAGGAGTAGAGCTAAGAGCACCCTGAGCTCATTAGCCTCTGAGGGCAGCCTCTCTATTTGTACCAGCAAGGCGAGGCAGCAGGGTGAGACCCTGAGAGGCTGGAGTGGGTAAACAGGCAGGATTCAGGTGGCCACTGGGGAGCTTCTGCTGTTGGGGCCTGTTCTGCTTCAGGACGGTATAGTGTCTGATGTGAAGAGTTTGATTGTATCACTCCACTACAAAATGGAGCTAAAAGCTGGTAAGGCAGAATAGAAGCTTGTAGTCCCCTAGCTATATACAGTTGGTAGAACTGTTGGTAGTTGGTAGAAAGCTTTAATATTGAGAGCTAGCATATGAATGTCTAGCCTGTAAATGCTAATTTCACACAGAAATGACAATCAACTAAAGTTTTGGAGGGGAGGCCTCTGAGATACCAGCATGTGATAACTGCCTATAAATGCTAACTTAATAATGAAAACCATGCAGAATATGAATAAAAATTAAAGCTGTCGGAGTAGTAGTTAGCAAAGCACTGATTGTGAATGTTCAGTGAGTTGCAATACTAAATGTAATTATCTATGATTATTACCAGGCTGGCATTTTTTTGCTACTTGCAAATAGTTGGGCAATCTTTGGATATCTGTGGAAGTAGTTACAAATCCTGAAAGGTTTTAACACAAATGAATGCTTATTCAAAAACATCTGCTGAGGAAATATGTTATTAGTTAAACTACAGCTGCAAATGGATAAATTCCCCTAAGCTTGTAACCTCCTTTCTCTCCCACTTGTGCCTTTGTGGTGCGGTTCCTCACCCATTCATGCTTGCACATCAGTCTGTATTTAAAAAATGTGAATAAAAAGTATTCATCTGATGTTAGCTGACTTGAATTTGAATTTAGCTTTTGGATGAAAAATTAATCATGCACATCTGTGTGTGAACATAATGTCCCTAAAGTGTAATCTAGGCATAACTGGGGCCAAAAATAAGGACACATCTCCAGGTGCATGTGTACACAGAACCTCTGATACTCACATCAGTTAACAATGCATCTGTGTCTAAATTGAATGTGATTTTGATCACTTGAAGGGAGTATGACAGTAGCTAGTTACCCACTCTAATTGAAAGGGCAGGTGGACAGTCCCTCCCTTCTACCACATGGTTTAGTGAAGGAAACAGAAGCTAATGTTTCTAAGTCCTTTATTGATGTGGAAACTGCTACCCTCTTACATGCCTCGAGTTTAGGCTTATTCCAGAAAGCTCTATCTGCTGGTGGAAGATCTGAAGTCCATGAGACCTGGTTATGGAAAAAGGAATCTTCTTTTCACCAAGGCAGCAAGCTGTTGGAAATAATCTTATCTTCTATTTCTTCTTTTTAAACTACTGAGCCCTTCCCTGTATGTTGAACATTTCTCCCAGGATTTATAGATTAAGGCCAGTTTAATTCTATCTCCAGGCTAGACAATGAATCCCTTCTTGCTGTGGTTTAGAGTTAGGTTTGTATAACCCAAAAACCCATGTAAGGTTTCTTCAAGATTAAGATGTAACATGACTCCTGCAAGAAGCTGAACAGGCAGCAAGATGTGTTTGTCAAAGGTATCTCCTTATTTGACAAATATAGTTGAGCAGCACAAGCAACATTAGCAAAGTGTATCTGCCCAAAGTTACAAATATCACCCAACAAGTGCAAATTTTACAGTGCAGAAAGTTTGTACTTTCTCAATGTTCCAGACGTGCTTAAAGGACAGAGAGTAAATATCTACAGATCATGGGTAAAAACTCAGATTGGCTTACCAAAAAACACTAAGCAGTGTTGGCTTTTCTGTTCAGAACTTGAGGAAATGTGTAGAGGGTTTGTTGTTTTGTGTTATTTGTTTTTGCTTTTTCCCCTCAGTTCACTTGCAAATGTCAAGCTAAAACAATCTTATTGCTTTTCATGTTCATCAACTATGTGTTGGCCTGCTTTTAGTATGCCTGCTTTCAAATGAAAACAAATTCAACATCTGCAATGGAAAATACGTGCTGTCTTTTTTCCCCCCAAAATGCCTCCTTCTAATATCCTTCCTACCCACCTGTCTTATTTTTTTTGTTTCTTCATATTTTTTCTCCCTAAAAACAGACTTCTGAAGCCTTCAAAATTACTCCTTTATAAATAAATAACCCCCCCTCCCATATTCATCAGTCCTCTCCACATTTTTTCAAAACATCCCTCCCCTTGTCAGTGATCTGAGACAGTAATGACCACCTCTCTCGTGGAGAAGAACTGAATACAACTCCTTCAGTTTCTGTTACTGCTGCTGCTTGTGTTGGATAATCCAATTCACTGTCTTCTATTCATGGACAAATCTAGACTTTTGAAAGACAGAGGTGCAGGTGATCAAGTGCGGCATCACGTATGAAACAACACATTTTTCTCCAGTTAAAAATAAACTAGATGCTTTATTAATATGTTAGGGCCTAAAGGCTGTATGTAAGTAAAATGAATATAATTTCATTGGGATGAATTAAAAACAATCTACAGGGCTGTAAGATAGGAGCTTCACTACTAGGACCAGTTAACAGGCAGCAAAACAAAGACTAGCTTGACTGGTGGACTGGTGGAACATCAAGAACATTTAAAAAGGAGAGGGTCTTTAATACCTGTGGAATGAAGAATTTAGAAGGGATCAGGTAGATTGTAGTCAAATGACTCCTTCCTCACTGCCTTACTAGAAATGCTGCTGCTACTGCCAGGCAGTTGGTTTTAAACTTTGGGTAGAGCAGGAATCAACAGGGTTGCTGCAAAAAGCAATGACATAAACTGTTGTCATTGCCTGACTAACCTGAAGAGCAATGTTGCAATGCCAGCAGAAGCAAGAATCTCACACATTGAGATCATGAAGTTCATAAACACAGAATTAATGACAGATTTAACTATCCTGGAGACAGCATTAAATTGATCTCACTCTGTGTGCCCCTTGAGATGCATGCAACCTGCAAGGAAGGTCTCTGGAATTAATAATGCAAGATAAAATGGCTTCAAATAACTTACTGCCCCGGTAGAAGAAAGATTCTTCCCTTAAGCCTGAAAGAAACTGGGATTCAGAGGTTTCTGCCCTTTCACCAGTCCCGGGTAAGACTGAACAAGTAGACTGATATCAAAACTCAACATTACCTTCAGTAAGTGCCAGGTTACAGTGGGTTAACACCTAGCCTCTTCCTTTGATGTGTTGGGTTGTCTGCCTTTACTCTTCAGCAAAACAGCCTTATTCTATAACCACCTATTATTTCAGACTGTTATCAAAAGATGGGACCATTCCCTCAAAATGCAGGAGGCCATTCTTCTTGGGAAGGGATGAGCTGCAAAGAGAAGCTTAAATAAGTCACAAGCTAATATCTGAAAACAAAACAGATACCTAAAAGGGTTGTCAAACTATGAAGACATCCAATAGGAGAAATTATAGACTACAGTTTTGATGCTAAAGATCACTGTTATATTTTTAATGATTTTTATAAAGGGGCAGAAGCTTTGTCGAGAAATCTGTTGAGAGGAACATATAATTGTTCATAAATATAATAGGATACTGCAAGAGACACAGAGAGCCCTTAACACAACCTAAGAGCAATAAATAAGGGGGAGGAGGGGGTTGAAGAAAACATAAGGGACATCATATCACACCTAGCAGGAGGAAATTTACTCTGAACCCTTTAATCTTCTCCTGCAGAACATTTAATAACAGGAACATCTCAGGTTTACTGAAAAGATTAATGGGCTACCCAGGGGTTACCGTAAACTACAGTAACATAAATAGGAATAATTTGTGCATAGTGATATAATAATAATGCAACAAGCTCAGTAACATACCTATGTCCTTCACTAACAACCAGAGGAAATGCACGTAGGTCCCTTAGAGCACACATACCAGATTCCCATCAGCAGTATCCAGCATTTCCTTTCTCTTCAGGTTTTGATGAAAGGTGATAACATGCTACAAATCATCTGCCCAAACTCATTTATTGACTCAGTGGAAATTCTTTCCAAAAAGATTTTGACAATAATGTCATAACCACCCCCTTCTTGCTGATTTGTTGGTGGTATAGAACAGGCAGTCATCAGAGGGTTTTACAACTGTTGCAATAGTGTTTTCTATTTATGGCTATTGGAAACTGAATTTATGGTCTCTGAAAGGCTTTTGAGTTTTGACTGACAGCTCTGGAGAATGAAATCCTTTATTTAATAAATTCCAGGGGATTTAATAAGCAAAGAATCCAGAACTGATTCCAAAAGGTGAACCTACACTCAGTAACTCGTTGATGCAGTTAATCCACCATGATGGCTAAGGCCTTCTTCTTTGTAGTGTTACATTTAAATGCACTTTAAAAAGTACTTAAATGTATTTTTTAACTCAGAACCATTGATAGGCAGTTGATACAAATGACACAAAGGAGGAAATGTTAAAAGTCTTGAAAGGAGTCAAAATATATGCCAATAAAATATATGCTACATTGGCTTCAAAAAGTACTTCTCTCTCTATTGTAGGACTAACGCATTATTCATTTTTGAGCAACTTTGGAAAATAAAACCAGTTGAAATACTAGTACTGCTGGTTTGCTCCAGTCTTGGGGTTAAGTAACTATAAAGTAGATAGTTCAAAAGCACTTCTTGTCAGTTAAGGTTCCTTGGGTGAATCTGATATCTTTTATTAGACCGACTCAAATAGTTGGAAAATAATTATTAAGCAAGTTTAACCTTGATTCCACTGAAGTCACAGAGAATTTTTCCAACACTGAGCACTTCTGAAAATCCCTTTATGGGGCTAATCATGCTTTCTTACTTACTCTTCATCGTTCAGGGGTAATCCAAACAATCTGTGCTTTTTGGTTGGTGAGAAGAGAACAACCTCTATTAGCTCAATGGGTTTAAAAATTATGCTGGACTTTTGAACACTTTCAATCAACTTCACTGAAGAAATTAGAGATTGGTCATTTTTTCCAACCTGTGACAATGGGCCTTTCTGTCCTATGCCAATGCGCCTTCAGGAGCTTTTAAAGGGACAGTGGAACAAATTCAAGGTTTAGACTGGTTATGTATTAATGTGGTGAGATCGCATATTCTATGATACCACTCTTGTTAAAATCTATTGAATAAAATGGAGCATATACAAGGGAAGGGAGTTGTTAAATATTCACAGTGCAAGTAAAAGTGAGCCCCTGACAATCAATCAATTGGGTATATTCTGTTTATTTTTCTACAAGTAAGATAAGATGTATTACTTGAGCAACACCATACTGCGCACATGAGATGCTTTCCATCCAGGGACCTCAAAGAGCTTTACAAACACTAATGATTTTAGCCTCAGAATTTCTGTATTTTACAGATGAAGAAGTCAAAGTGCAGAGGCCGACCTGTATGTGCTTCTCAAAGTCATGTAGCAAATTTGTGGTAAAGTAGAGACTCTATAACAAAATCAAGCACATGCTTTCTTCCTATCACATGCAAGTGCACAGATACATCACACTTCAAACAATAAGAAAACAATGTAATTGTTCATTACTTCAAAAATATTTTACAGGTTTTCACCCTCTAAATAGTTAAAAAATGCACAACGGTAGTAATCATGGGGTGTTGGTAACTTACCCAAAGTTATCTGGGTAAATGTGATATCTTTTATTAGGCCAACTGAATAGCTGGACAAATTGTTCTTTAAAATTACAGACTTTCTCTGTGCCTGAAGAAGGGCGCTTGTGCCCGAAAGCTTCTAAACAACAATTTTTCCAATTATTCAGTTGGTCTAATAAAAAATATCACATTTACCTAAATAAACTTGTCTAACAGTAGTAATATAATGCAGTAAAGATCAGATTAAAACTTTGTTACAGGGGATATAAATGGAAGTATTATTTTAAAGGTTCCAATCCTGTATTCCTTACAGTTGCAACATTTTCACTGAAATCTAGGAAACTTTTGATTCAATCCACCCTAAGGTTACAGCCCATTCAGCTTCATTGTTAAACAGTTAAAATCCAAAATGCTATACTTTCTTTTGCTGCAAAAGGTCCTGGTTTGCCTTTGGTATTGTATTATTGTATTGGTATTATAAGCATAAATTTTTATGGACATCTAACCTGTGATCAAGCATTCAGTAATATTCCTGTTCTGCAAGGTATTGAGCACACCTCATTCACTTGATGGAGGACAGAATAGGACTCTTGGTGACCATAACTAAGGCTATGATTCAGTATGTTACTTTAGCACAGGAGTGAGCAAAATGTGGCTCGTGGGTCAGATGCGGCTCTCCAGGCCATTCTATCCAGCCCACGGGGCCCCTCGAATATTTAGAAAATTAATATTAATCTGCCCTGGGCTGCTTGCCATGCAGCCCTTGATGGCTTGCCAAAACTCAGTAAGTGGCCCTCTGCCCAAAATAATTGCCCACCCCTGCTTTAGCTTTACCCATTTTTTGATCATCTGTAGTCCCTCTGAAGTCAAAGGATGAAAGTACAAGGTTAACATAAAGCTTTGGCACCAATAGTGTGCCATGCATTACGTGACTCTTATCACATGGATGTTCCCGAGTCACTGAAAACATACACACTTACATATGATTAAAACTATGTGTAGTAGATGCAGAACTCCACCTGCCATTTATTCTAATCCATTTTGTATGTCTAATATACATATTTGCATATTTCATAGTATACATTTACCATATAGGCTGCCAGACAGAATTCAAGTAATCTGAATGAATAAATATTTGTGTGTTGAATTTTTTGGTGAAGTCACTGCTGTCACTCATGTCAGTTTATGTGTTAATTTATTGTTAAAAATGAGTATTAATGTTTTTTTAACTAGAAGGGGTGAATGATTTCAGCTTTTTATATATTATTTAAATCGTAACAGTTTGATAGCCATTACTATGGAGAACGACAGAAAAATAGCTCAAAGTAAAATTAATCATATTCATCATTAACTTAATTTTAGTCTGTGTATCTTCCATAGACATACAGAGTTTGTGCTGCTATGCGAGCTGGATACATTTTTCTGCCATCTCAGGTCCAAGAAGTCTGTGGGGCATGTTGCCTGTTACAATGTATTTTAAATTTTGAATGGTCACCTGGAGGAAGCCACAGATGAAGTAATGTGATAATTCTTCAGGTTTTCTGACTGAATGGCCTTTTTGTGTGTTCAGGAAGGGAAAAAAGGAATGATTTACACTCATTTTATTAAAGCCTGTGTGGAAGGAAGGGAAGTGCATGGCCCAAAAGTTGTGTGAGGTGGAAACAGGCCAGACATTTAATGAACATACTGAATGGGGTTATTCGTTCCACCCCTCCACAGTAAGAAAACACTAGGTAATGCTAAGTAACTAAATAAGTGTATGAGCTTTTCCAAAATCTACTTGGAAAGGGGACCATATGATACAATGGAGAGTCCCATAGATTTAGATATTTTGGATGTACATCCACATTTTAAAAATAACTGTCCAAAGCAAACTGAATTTTTGAATCACTGTTTTTAGGTCATCATTTTGAATTCCTCACTAATTTTATATGTATTTTTCCAGTGTTTTTGGCTGGTTTACTGCCTCCTGATAGTAAAACTGCATGCCCAAAGACACAGTAAGTTTACTCCCCTTCCTATAACTCATACATGTAATACAGCAAACTTACTGTGTGTTTGGGCATGCAGTTTTGCTATCAGGAGGCAGTGGTTTGCTTAGTAAAAATGTTAGAAAGATGAGATAGCAGCACTTCATGTGCCAATTGTTTTACTAGAGTATGTTTGAAAAGAGAGTTTCTAAAATAACAAATCAATGGCACCAACAAGAATGTTTCCTTGTCCATCTCCATCTAAAAGAAACTAGAGATACACAAATCACTGAAAAAGGCAATTTTGAAATATCTGCAACCATAGGTAGTACCTGGTAATTAGCACGTTGCCAAGGAAATAAATCAAATGACACATTTGTTTTGGTTTTCCTTTTATTAAGATTGATTTATTTTGGCAAAGGAGAGCAGTGATTGTGGTTAGATTTTTTAAGGAACAAAATGAAGGGACAATATAGAGAGCTTGATTAACTGTTTTGGTTAAAATAATATGCTCCTGAACCTGAAACCAATAGTGAATTAGAAGTTCTGAAATGTTCACCTCCCATAACAATTTCAGAGGGAGAAGGGAGAATCACTAACAGTGCATTAGTCCTACTTGGCTATTGTGTAATTTCTGGAAGAATCCTAGAGACCTTCCAGCTCTGGTTTCCTATTTTGGGCTAGCCAAGATGCCTGGTGCTCCCCTCTAGATGAGCTGAGGTAGTACCAAGTAGGCTGTTCCTTCCACCTCACAGAAAACCTCTTGGGTTACAGCAAGGGTGGCTGGCCAACCTGTGGCATGCTTTCCACAAGTGGCATGGGTACCCTCCTGTGTGTGGCACATGGCTGATTGGGGAAAGGAAAGGCAACAGAGCAACAGATAGGGCAGGCATCAGAGCAGAATAGCTGATGGGGCAAGAGTACAGGGCAGGGAGTAGAAAGTAAAGCAACAGATCAGGCAGGGGAAGGTTTGTAATGGCACTTGGGGAGGGCATGTGGCATACCTACCAAAAAAGTTAATTCCCACTGGGTTCGAGAAATAATATACTACTTAGATCATGTGCTTTCCGGGGCATTGTTTTACTTTAATTAGCACCTAGCCCAGTAGAGTCTAGATCTGCAACTAGTTTCTAAATGGCATGGTAATACAAATAATACTACTCACTTTCCAATTGCAAAATGCTTGCAGATCTTGAAGTAGAAATATGCTAAGGCAGCTAAGACTAAAGTTAGGTTCTAATTAAAATATCGTCCTTATATAAATCATTGGAAAAGTCCAGTGCTTAGTTGTGGGTTGCCAGATGTAATTTGTCCCAGTATTCACATACACCAAAACCTGTCCTCTCTTTTCATATGTCTTTTTGTGTATGTCTTTGAAATCCAGATGTCTACTACTGATCAGACTCAGTAAACATACTGTAGTTTTCTCAACCTTAAATTTGTATCTTTAGTTGCAAGACCTATAAGCTGTAGTGGGGAGTCAGCTTTAAAAATGTAATACTTGTTCCCTCATCCCTTTCCAAGAGTACATTGCTGCTATTTGCAGTGGAAAAATAACTTTGAACACTTTCCAAAATAACAAGCATGCAAATTACATCTGTCTGTGTTGGGAATAGAACTTACAGTAACCTCTTAGACATTGCTTCCTTTCAATATTTTTCAGATGGAAGGGCTTGTTTTCTCAGTAGAGATTTAGAAATGTCACACAGATATGTCTGTTTTCCAGAAAGATAACCCCATATGGTACCGCATGCCATATCTTTAAAAGAGTCTGTTTTAAAAATTATCCCTGAACTACACCTCTCCCCTGGGCTCACTATTCACAAAACTAACATCTGCACATCTGTTCTTCATACCTCAAATTAAGAAGTACAGAAAATAAACTATAGATTAAATCAACAAGAGGTTGCTTCACACCCTAAGATTCCCACAGACTTCTCAGAATAATTATAACCTTTTGGAAATGAACCCTATAATTAATCCTAAACACTCAGCTTCTGCTATGAATCTTCCCAAACTTTTATATTTAGGATTTTCCCAAACTGGAATTGATTCAACTTGATGGAATTGATTGAAAAATTAATTAGATTCATAATTGCAAAAATCTGCACCAGAAAAATGTCTGAATACATGGCTTCATACATTCCATGTATGAATGTATGAATTCATACATGGAATGTATGAATACATGTATGAAAATGGTTCCTGCTACCTAAAGCAGCCAATTAAAAAATTTAGTCTGGCCTCCTTCACCTGCCTACTACCTATCCTTCATCACAGTATTTTCCCTGAATCCCAGTCATACCACTATATTGTGCAATCTTTATATCTGCTCAATCCACTTATCTCTAAATATTCCTGGAGACCTAAGAGACATAGGACCTAAGATACATAATGGCAATATGATACAGAATTTGATTGCATTTGCTTGACCGAAGTCTGGGTATGAGAAAAAGAGGCAAAGGAAATGAGTAAGTGAGAGAATGTCAAAGGTGAGAATAATTTTATAAAGTGTAGGGAAGACAAATCGAAAGATATGGCTAAATGTTTCTTAGAGTGCATTTAGTGGTTTTATGTCAGTTGGATCTGCTTTAGCACATGTGGCTAAATCGGAGATAAAAACAGGAATATGAATATTAATTAGAATAGAGCCTATTAGAAACATTAAAAAAATGATGGCCTTATTTTAGTAAATATTTTGATACTGAGCCAGACAATAGAGTATAAGAATCTGGCTTCACCTCAGAATCTTATTCTTTAGCCTTGAACTAAGTTTCTTGCTGAACAGCCCATCTGCAGAGGAAGCAAGATAAGTGCTCTTTTAAAACTTAATTTGAAACCTAGGTGAAAGGTCTCTTTCCTTAACAGGCTGGCCATGTGTTAGAAGCTTTTAAAGACTTTAGGACTTAAAAAAAATAATTTAAAGTAGTTTCCAATGCTAATAAGCTTATTATTTCTTTAAATGAATGCACATTTTATATGTTTTAATCATTTGCTTGATATGCTTTAAATGTACTGTTTGCTCATTTATATCTCATCTGTATTTCACTATTAAAGTTGCTATAAAAATGTATCTACATTTATGTTTGGGTGGGGATATTTAATTTTGGTGGAACTGGCTCTTTGAATCTTTTCTTGGTTCTGAGAATGACTGTGGAGGTCAACAATCCCCTCAGACTTCCTTTCTCTGAACAATCCTCTGCTGTCCAGACATCTTGCTTGGTGGGGAGGGGAAGAGATCAAAACTATAGATTTACTACTAAATTAAAAATATATATTTTTTTCTTTTTACATACAATAAAATGACATTTGTAACTATTGCCATAAGGTCCTGAAGGGGAATGAAACCAAAGGGATTAATTTGGGATATAAGATTTCAGGCAACTTCACCTGAAGGTATAAGCACAAAGTTACATGTCTTGGCTTGCTGCTGGAATAAGATCTCCACTCCTGTGATTTGAAAGGGAACATTAAGCAAGTGAGAGACTGCGGAAAAAATAGTGCAGTTGTTAAGCGTGTAACATAGTGTAAATTTAACAAGAAGTTACATTACTACAGTTACATTCCATATAGTTAAATTAACACAGAAGTGTACTTGCTTCCTCAGTGATGGTAGACCATGGCCCCAGCTCTTCTCAGTGACGTCACTAGATTCCCCGTTTTCATATAACTGCCTCTTAAGCATCAACTTAGTTCACTGAATCTCAACCGGGGTGCTCTGGTGCCTGACCCCTGTGCAAAGAGGTAAGCACGCTGCTTGCTTCTCCCCTGCCTGCCCCTAAATCCCACAGACATGGGGCACTGCGGTTGCCCCCCTCTGCCCTCTGATAGCTGCTGTGCTGGCTGCTCTAAGCAGTGTGTCCTGCCATGGGCATATAGGCAGACATGTGACACAGACCTGGACTTTTCAGCCAGGCTTGTTCCCAGCTCCTTACACATGCCCAGGGCCAATAGGAGGAACCATGGGGGCAGAGAGTTCTGAACCCTGGTGCATGAGTCCTTGGAGAAGCAGCAACAGGGACTGCAGTTGCTCCCTCAGGTTCCCCTTCCCCTAACTTCCCCCAACAAAAAATCCTTCTACAGATACACAGGAATCAAGAAAAAGTCAGGCTTCACTGTGGGACCCCTACTGACTGCTCAAGGGCAACCCACAGTTGATGTCCATGAAAAAGCTGAGCTCCTAAATGTATACTTCACATCAGTATTCCTGAAATCAAATGTGGGCTGTTTACCTGACCAGAGGCCCGTGGATCATGGGGAAGACAACAAACTACACAAAATTAGTCCTGAACAGGTGAGGGATCTCCTTAACATTTGGATGTCTTCAAGTCTGCTGGGCCTGACAACCTGCACCCAACAGGTCCTGAAAGAACTGGCTGAACTAATAGCAGCACCACTGGCCAAGCTGTTTTAAGGGTTGTGGGACTTGGGAGGGGTCCCGGATGATTGGAAGAGAGCCAATGTGGTGCCCATCTTCAAGAAAGGGAAGGGGGATGACCCTGCAAACTACAGGCCAGTTAGTCTGACCTCAGTCCTGGGTAAAATCTTCAAAAAACTTATTAAGAAAGCCATCATTTGCAAGCTGGAAGCAGACAGGGTGTTAAGAAGCAATCAGCATGGCTATGTTGAGGGTATATCACACCTGACAAACTGTGTGTCCTTCTACAACCAGGTGACTAGCCATCTGGATGAAGGACATGTAATGGATGTGATTTACTTAGACTTCAGTAAAGCTTTTGATTCTGTTTCCTACGGGATTCTCTCAAACAAGCTCCAGGGTGCTGGACCTGAACAGTGGGTGGGTAGACAATTGGTTTAGAGGCCACTCCCAGAGGGTGGTAATTAATGGGATGGCATCATCCCGAAAGGCCATCTCCAGTGGTGTCCCCCAAGGATTGGTGCTTGGACCCCTGCTCTTTTATATATTTATTCATGACTTGGATGAGGGGGTGGAAAGCTCAGTTATTAAGTTCATAGATGATACCAAGCTGTGGGGAAATTAAGGCACACTGAAGGATCCAGGATGACCTTGCCAGGCCAAACTCATGGGCGAAATGGAATCAGATGAGGTTTAACAGGGATAAGCGCAAAGTCCTTCCTTTGGGTAGGAAGAACCCTCTCCACAACCACACGATGGGTGGTAGCCCACTGGCTGGCACAGCATCTGAATGAGACATGAGGGTTATGATCGACCAGAAGATGAATATGAGCCAGCGGTGCGATGAAGTCGCCAGGAAAGCAAATTGCTCCTCCCTCTCTGTTCGGCACTGGTAAGGCCTCAGCTGGAGTACTGTGTCCAGTTCTGGGCACCGCACTTCAAGAAGGACATGGATAAGCTTGAGAGAGTACAAAGAAGAGCCACGTGCATGGTCAAGGGCATGGAGGATAGGCCCTACAAAGAGAGAGTCAGGGAATTGGGCCTCTTCAGTTTGAGTAAGAGAAGGCTGAGAGGTGACTTGATAGCTGCCTACAAGTACATCAGGGATGAACACCAGGATCTAGGTAAGCAACTCTTTTGAAAGGCACCTCAAGGGAGGATAAGGACCAATGGACGTAAGCTTATAGATGGTAAATTCAGACTAGATATAAGAATAACTTCTTCTCTGTAAGGGTCATCAGAATCTGAAACACACTCAGCAGAGGTGGTAGTCACCATTCTTGGAGGTGTTCAAGAGGAGGCTGAACAGGCACCTTATTGAGCTTGTCTGAGCTCAACAACTTTCTGCCCATGTCAGGAGACTTGATTTGATGATCTTACATTTATAGGTACCTTCCAGTTCTACAGTTCTATGATTCTGTTGCCCCGCCTTGGCCCCTTCAACAGCCTCCATGTGCCATGTGTGCAGCCCTGCATCTCATCCCTGCCAGTTGGATGTTCCTAGGCCCTGTCCATTTTGGCCCAACAGCTGGAGTTCAGGGTGGGTAACTAAGGTCACAAATTGGCCTACTGGTTATTGGTCCCCAGTGGTGACCTGGACCCATCTGTACTAAGTCTGGTGCTGCACTAGGAACAAATATACATGGGGTCAGGCAGAGCCAGGGGGAGCAGTCTGAAGGGGTGACTACTATCCTCACATAACATTTTATATTACAATATACTGATACAATTTATTAATAATGTTTATATTATAAGGGCTATTACTTTTATATTTGTTTTTGAAATAGGGTGTTGCTAAATTCTGAAAACTGGCAGAAGAGAGGTGCCTTGAGTCTAAAAAGGTTCTGAACCACTGACTTTGAAGAAGAGAGGTGATGGACTCCATAACCTCATTAGCGGAACACAAGCAGGTCTGTTGAAATTTTATTTCAAGACGCTAGGCTCCTGGGAGAGAAGGAGGAAAAATAACTTACCTAAGAAAAACAATATCAGAAACATCAAAACATTATATAATAAATTATTATCTCAACACCAATCCATTTGAAGATTAGCAATCTCCTCTGCAGACCTCCTCATGCCATGGACTGCCTCACTCAGAAGGCAACCTGACAGCTCCGCAATATTGGCACTTGCAGTCATTGCATGTAAAGGTCTCATATCTAGCCACAATAGTACAGATCAGCAACTAATTGATTTGTAATAGACCTCCACAGCACACATTCAATTGATAATAAAGTTTCTTCAGTGGATTCAAGCTTAATATTTAATCAGAAACAGGAGCCATCATAATCAGGATGCAGATGATCCACTCGTGATCTTTCTTGAAAACTGATGTTGAAATATTGCAGTCTGAAGACCATCAGATTTCAAAGTACATATGAGTATTTTGCTGAATTGGGGCTTCTCTGCATGCAGGGAATATGTGCAGATATTACTGAAAACAAAAATTGAACTTACATTTACAGTAAATGCTCCTTCTTGTACTAATTCCCCCAAACCTTACACACTTTCATCATAAAACTGCAACAACCCTGAGGTATGGAAGGAATTCAGACTTCCCATTTCACTCTGCTTCCCCAACCCAGTTGCAGTAAGTTACTGGAACTGAACTTTTAGACCAACAAACAAAGTATTTTCCATGGAGAGCATATATATCTAGAACTTGTTTCATTAATACCCAGACTTTAGAACACACATACCACAAGATACAGACCCGCCACTTTTTAACTAATGGCTATTCACTGCAATATATTCACTTTCCCTTATTTACTCATCTTAAAAATCCAATATACAGTGGCCATAACACTTGTCCTATTGACACATAAAATTAAATTATATTTTTACTCTCTTTGAATTTAAAATGTTTACAATTAAAGGAATAATGGAAATTGAGCACTTCAAGTACTGTTACTTTCTTATTGGTATATCGTGAAGTCCTACACCTAAGATTAACTTAGATTTCAATACCATCTACAGAGAAGTTTGAATACTTTCCAAACTACCTATCACCTGTACCAGGCTGAACAATGAAATGATACTATATATCACTTGACAAAAGTGAGAGAAAGCATTCTCTTCCATCAAAGTGGCTTCCCAGAGACGATCCACATATGAATAAATTCAGCAGTCAACAGTATATAAAATACTTCATGCAAAATGCTTGACCTCTGACATCCTTTCAACATGTTCATTGATGCTGTTTACTATATTTTAGCATGTTACCAGACTTTAGTGTCATAAACATGTTCAGCTACTGTTGTAACTGCTACTCTCAAACCTTAACCCTATGATTTCTTTGGCATAGCACATCCAGCTGCTGACAGCAGAATACTTACCTCTCAATAACAAACTCTCCAAAACATTTCCTCCTTCAGGACTGCAACCAACTGCAATAAATTACTCAAAAAATATCGTCCTAATTCACTACTGAAGCACACCAATTTTAAATGAGTGGCTTCTATGGAGTTACACTAGTGTAAAAATGGAGTAGGGCAATGGTGAATTAGGTCCTATGTATGTGCTGATAATTAAGCTTTTTTTTTCATTGAAACATAATATACATTCTCCATAAACTGGCAACAGAATCAATCAGTGTACACATTTCATTTAAAATCCCAAGTAATTTTAGTAGATATGGTTATTGTAATTTGAAATATTCTCTATCCTCATCAAATGATTTCCTCTGTAATTGATGTCATAAAGAATATCTGTGTTAAATTGTCTTCATTTCCACAGTTTTTAATCCTTATGATGATCAATTATTTATATACAGACTAGATGAAAGGCAAGAATGCAATGACCCCATGGGACTTAAAAAGTGATATAATAAATCTGGACAGCAGAGTTCAAGTGGGTGATGTTAACGAAAACCAGTACTGGGCTAGCGTATTTTTACAGGAAGTGAAAGAATTGTCTAGGAGGCATCATTTTTATAATCCCTCTCTTCTTGCTTTATCAGTAGACTTCCACCATTCAGCCCTCTTCCTCCTTTCTTACTCCTTCCATCTTGTTTCTTTTTAAAAAGGACATCTAACAGCAGAGCCATCCATAGGGTATGGCAAACCCGGGCAACTGCCCTGGGCCCTGTGCTTTGGTGGGGCCCCGCGAAGCTGGGCAGAGCGGCCACAGCCTCTCCCATGGGGCCCGCCCAGAGCTGGCCGCTTAGCCCTGCCCCAGGGTACTACAGCCCCCGCACAGGCTGATTTGGCCCAAGCCCCACACCTGCCTAGGGTCAGCTCTGCCTAACATTTATTGAAGTCCTTGTTGGTACTATCACTTTGGCTGCTTGAATTACTTTGCTGCAAGTACCCAGGTCTGGCTATACCAAATAGGTATATCTCCAGGATGGCATTAGAACTTTTCATTTAAAGATTGTTTAATATAACTTCTAGAAGTTCTCCTGTGTCTCAGATTTATTGTAGAACCTGTACAACACTAATGGTGGATTTAAGCTGTAAAGTTTACACTGAATCAGAACTTTTTAACTTGTAAGGCCATTTAGATCTAGGGTTTGGTTTGAGCTCACAATGCACTCACTGCTTACATAATAACTGTTAACTGGTATCTTTGTGATACATTTTTAAACAGAGCTATACATTATTTCAGATTTTGAAAAGAAATCTGCCAAACTTCAATTGACTTCTATGAGGCCAGGATTTCATTCCATGTCTTCTTCCCTAGATAAGCTATTCTATGTCAAAGAGCAAAGTGAGTTTCTCATCTATGACCGTGTACGCCCTGCTTCTCATATACTAACGTCTTTATATTGGCAATGTAAAAATGTCTTCCTATTTACACTAGTGATATAAAAAGATCTTAGATTTTGTTTACATTATGAGCAGAGATCCTGGTTTTCTCTGATTTTAAAAAAATCCCCAATTTTTAGTTTAAAACAAATAACCCCAAATCCACATTTTTCCATGATTAAAATGAAACACCACTATATCTATATCTTAGTGGTGTTTCATTTTAACCACAGAAAAAGGTGGATTTTGGATGTGGATTTTTTTAAACTTAGAGTTGCAGATTTTTTTAAATCAAAGAAAACCAGGATTCCTGCTGCTACAGCTATTGTGAAACAACTTCAGTGGCAGAGCCTCTCATGCAGACCCAAGGGACACCAGCAGCAGTTCTTCTGCTGATAGAGTTAGTCAAAAGGTAGAAGCTTAAGTAGCAGAAACCTTCTTCTGCCATCAGAGCTGCTTCCAAAATGCATCTTCCTGGACCGCAGCAACTCCACACAGACTCCACCTGCCCCCGCCCAATCCTCCCACAGATCCCACTACCCGCCCCCCACCGATTTCCCCCAGCCTAATTAGTCCCCTCTCCCCAAATGCTTGTGCCCAGCCTAAGTGCAATTGACAGTAAGACAAATTTTACAATAATCTGTTAGAGCAGCTTAAACACAAAGTATATATTGCAACAGATGCAATGTAAATCTGCAGCCTCAAAACTGCCTAGAGATTTTGGGATCCTCATGTTTTGGTTGCTCATTTTGAGACACCATAACATGGCTTATGTTTCACATGGCATGTGCTCAGCACTGCTTGAAAATTAGACCCATAAAATGGCTAAAATTTTCAACACTTAATTCATAATCTCCATTATTACCCACTAAAACCCTTTTACTATAGATGTAATTGAGCAAGTGCTTTAGGATTTTACTGTTTACCTTTAGAAAGACCTAACTTACTGTTAGAATGAATTACAGCACCCTACTGGAGACTTACACTGCAGAAGAGAAAATGCTTATCACTGTGTGAGGGCAATTACGTGATCAAAAGTGTACCAATTTTAGAACCAAATTCTGCATTAAAGTCCATGAGAATTTTCTTTAATTAAGAATTGCAAAATTTGGTCGTAATTGATTTGTATAAAAAGAAACTGGTACAATTAATGTCTAGGTCCTTTGCCAATTTATTTCTTTTTCTGTCCTTTGGGAGCTGTCCTTCTCCTAATGTACTTGGAAGAAATAATAACTCTTGTAAATGACTGCAAGGAGTTAATTTTAAACTATAAAGCAATCCAGTCCAGAAAGCAGACTAAGATTTAGCCTATGTCAACAGCTAAAATTTACAGTCTCTGACAAAGAAATGTTTAACAGTCAACTATTTAGCTGCTGTAAATTAGACTTTCACTGTGTTCTCTTATCACTGAGATCTATGGACGAAAAGCACTATGTAGGAGCTAATTAATAATTTTATTTATTACCACAAGTAGGTTTTTTATAGCTGTATTCTGTTCCTTAATTATGAAACTAAGGATGGAAAATCTTAAGGATCAGAACCTAATAACAATCAGAAGTTTTAAGAGTTTGGGTTTCCTTGTTTTTACAGTCCCCATAAATCCTTCCTGAAACTTCATAGGCCTCCAAGCTCAAATCTACAACCCTCCAAAATATCTCCAGCTTCCCGCAATCCTTTACAAGACTCTGTCTTGATGGCAGCCTCTCTTTTGGCTTGGTGTGAAGTGCCCTCTGGGGTGCCTCTGATGAAGGAAGTGTGAAGACAGAATCAGCTTAAGGCACTACATTCCTTTTGCATCCATACATAGGTTGTCTTCACAAGGGGCAAGAGATGAAGATAGCAAGGTAGAGGAGGCATTAACAAAGAAGGGGTTGGGGTTTAAGTTCGACTAGCCAAAAGCTCGAATTAGCACCCCAAATTTTTATTACTATTGGAAACGAACATTTTCTGATTAATCAAACTCCAATAAAAATCCTTGCTATTTACCTATGACAAGCATTTGTTTGCTACTAGACCAATAATAGGTAATAGGGATATTCTGTAGTCAGTATTATTTTTCACTCTTCACTGAGGCCTTATTGGAGCACCCACAAATAGCTTTAAAGGCTTTTGACTTTGCAAGACACATCAGAAGTTGCCCTAGTGCCAGGGGGTTTACAGTGCATGCATAGTTAATGGGCCTGCCTTCTGCCATCAGAAATGCTCACAGCTGCGTGGATCACCAAATCCATTATTTCTGACAAAAAGCTCAACAAAAGTTGCTGCGTGTTAAAGGACATCCTGGTCTTGAAAAATTAGCAGGTCAACATGTGAGGACAGTGTGGTATGAAATGAGAGATTTTGTATGACATGCTGGCTCTTCATGTGAAAAATGGTCTAAGATCCCATTCATTACTGAGGTCTGCAGGGCTTAAAGAATACAAAGTAAATATACAAAAGGCTCCTCTCCTTAGATAGCAGTTATCCTCTCAAGTGTGGAGGTATGTTTGATTAATGTCTAGCAATCTAAGGGATAAGATGTCATGTTTGTGTTGCGTGAAATGTGAAATGACAAGGGACTCGTTGTCATGTTTCCTGCTGGTGTTTTTATGTTCAATTATCTCGGTTTTTAAGCTGTTTGTTTTCCTTCTGCTATTTGTATGGGCCCGTGTGAATATTTTAGTATTTAGGTCATGTGATTTAGGTCACACATGGTGGAGTTTTTTGTCTTGTATGTTTTGCCTTTGAATAGGTACTGAGAACTCCTGAGCCTCTGTAGGCATCAGAACACTGCATTCAGCACTCACAGATGAAATTCCCTTGCGAGGGCTTAGCTTCAGGTAGAACTGAATGGTGAGGGCTGTACTTGCCAAAGGTGATTAATGTATTGAAAGGTCCTTCTGAATTCTGCTTCTTTAACTAAAATCAGGAGTCCATAAAACAGATATTTCAGCATGGAGTCCACATACTAGAGATAAGAGTGGTTATTAGGAATCCTTATGTATCCTGAATCACAGGAAAAACATCTGAAGAGAAATACTGTGGGCCTAGTTCAGTGGTGCTACACAGTATCCTTGAACTGGCTTAGTTGGGGTGAATGGGCCACAAACCAGCTGCAATCACCCACCTCTGGAATGCCCTGACAGGCCCCCACCAGCTAGGAACCAGTTAATTGGATAGATTGCACACGGCCCTTTTTATTCACTGCTTTAGTTGTGCTTTTTCCTGCTGCTTAAGGACACTTTTTTTCTCCATTTTTTGTCTACTCTTATTTCCCATCCCAAGAAATCAGAATCTATGGGGAAGTGGAGAACCAGGCACCATTATCGGGATTCCTCTTCTCCCCCAGCACATTGTGTGTGACTCCTTGCTGATGATGAAGCCAGTTGTCCTGATTGCTATTGTAAGGTTACTACTCTTTTGATTCTGCTAATCTTTTTCCAGACAGTGGTTGTTCCACTTCATTTCTTTTGCTCTAGTATCCCCTCATTGCATCTCCTTTATGATCATTGTCATCCCATAAGTCAAAGATTCTCAACCAGGGTGCTGTAATACTCTTGGATACTTTGAGATCCTTTCAAGAGTTCCACAGGGTGCCATGCAATATTAACACTGTTAGATGTGCAAATATCTGTACATAACTTACAAGATAAACCCAAAGATTTCAGATCAGAATCCACAGTGTCAAAAACATTCTGCCCTGTTGTGGTCTTTCTGAATTTTTTGCAACAGGATTGCTGTATTTTTTTCATAGTCAAAAACAAGTAAAAACTAAGAGCTGCCATTTTCCAAGGAATGCTTGTATATAAAAAAGGTTGAGACTGTCATAAGTCTTCTTTACCTCTCACTTTCCTTTGGCTCTTTCTCTTCACAATACAATATGCTTCACTAGCCCCTCCTAATTTAAAAATCCCCTGCTTGCCCCTAACATGCCCCTCCAACTGCTGCCCCATCTCTCTTCCTTTTAGCTCTAAGCTCACTGAATACGCTGCTTACACTAGCTGGAGTTCTCCAATTTCATCCAACACTCAATTTTAAGTGTGTCTTATGCCCCTTGCACTCTATTGAAGCCACTCTCACCAAAGCTCCTAATGATCTTTTCCTAGCTGGCTACAGAAAGTACTTAGAATCAGTACTCTGTCTTCATTTTCATAACTTGTCAGGTCATCCTGTCTCGAGTTTCATGTGAAGGTTTCCACAAGGCTCTACCCTTCACCCACTTCTCTTCTATCTCTATACTTTATTGGTGAGTCATCTTCTTCACAAATTTAAATTCAGTTACCATCTCTATGGGTCTGTCTATATATACATTTGATCTGAGATCAGTTTACTTGCAAGTAAACTATTCTGCAGTAAATGCTTCTTAGCAGGCGGAGATTAGGGAGCAGATTTGCTGCTCTTAGCACCAATCTTCCTGCAGCCCAGCAATGGGCCCTTCTTGCCACCAGGGAGAGCTCCAGGCTCCTGCTGCAACTGCCAGCCCCACTCTCTGCTCCCTGGCCAGCCACTTCCCTGGCCATGAGCAGCATGCACACAGCAGGGGCAGCGCTCGGCAGCTCTCTCCTTGCCAACTCTACCTCCCTATTCCGTGCCTGCTCCAGACCCTGCCCCTGGCAACAATGACCAGTGCCCTGGGCTCCTGCTGGCCACTGTCCTGGCCCTGCTGGTCTGCTTTCATAGACCACTGGTCATCTGGCCCCTCTCAGCTCCCCCCCATGCAGTGACTGCCTGCCCAGCCGCAGTGCCCCATCCCAGGACCACAGCTGCTGCACAGCTGCTACCTGGACCCTGTCCAACTGGTCAGATCCCAGCAGAGACACCAATGATGGGCTCCTGGATGCCATTTCTGGGACCACCCTCGCCCTCCTGGCCCTCCAGCCTTGCTGCCTCTGGGCTGACCAGACCACCCAGGAATGGTGGCTGCACGTCATCCAGAAGACCTGGGATGACAAGCAGTGGCTGTCATTCTGAAGGCATTCTGGATGACCTTCTGGGACCTCTTGGAGCAGCTCCGGCCACACCTGGAGTGGTAGGACACCATCTGTATTGCCCAGGCCAGGATCCTGTTCTGCTCCCACAGTGCTTATAGCCACTCATGCTCCAGAGTCAAGAGCTGCACCTGGAACTTACAGTTTGCCCAGTCCCATGCCTCATTGTGGGTGACATTCTCCACCCACCAGGCCTATGAGTCCTCTAGCAGGTCCTCCAACACTGCTACCAACAACTCCAGGATGATGGTGCAGCCCTGGGTCCATCTCTGGCAGAGCTGGCACATCTGCAGGGCCCCAGCTGTGGGTGGTGGTGACACTGAGACCACATCCCAGCCATCAAGTGTGGCTTCTTCCCTGCATGCAGCTGTAGGACCTGCACAGCCCTGAGAAAGAAACTGTGAGAGTTTACATATCTCAGATAAGATGCTTTGTACCAGTGGCCATGCATTGCCTGGCCTCAGATTGGGGGTCAGGCATGCATGGGTGCCCAGGAACCATGGTAAGTCAGCTGGGCAGGCTTGGGCCCAGGCAGCCACTGTCTGAGGACCCTGTCCCTGCTTGCTCCCCTGGGGCCAGCAGGCTGCTGGGTGCTGACCACAGGCAGTCTGCCTTTCCCTCCCCTTTCCCAGGCTGGGACAGGCCAAGCTCCTGGCAGCACCTGCTGCCATGGCTCCAGACCACGCTCCCTCCCTCCCCCCCATGCTCTTCCTGCAGGCCAGCCACTCTTCTTTGCTGCTGTCAAGCCCATGGCAGCTGGGAGCAGGGTACATGGGGCTCCCAGACAACTGGGATGAGGATCTGCCTACATCCCTGCCCTTCCCGCAAGGGGTCTCTCCAGGGAGGTATCCCAGAGCCAGCCCCCCACCACACTGGTGCTGCACCCTAAGCATGCCCCTGCTGCACATGTTGAAGGTGGTGCGTGAAGAGTTGTCTCCATGAATGGAGGGGTGCCTGACCCACTACACCCTGCTACTGCTGATCACCATGGGGTCCCGGGTGCACCTGTGCACCTAGCATGGGATCCTGAGCTTCAACAGCATGGTGGGCAAGCCTGGGCTGCCCCGCAACCTCTGCCACCATCTGGGGAGTGTGGCTGGGCCAGGTGGGGAGGGGGGGCAGGGGCAGGGGCATGGCAGTGAGCCCCCCCTTCCCCCTACTGCAAGGCTTACCACATAGCTCAGGTTGTCGTGGCCAGTGGCTCTGCTTGTTCGTGCCTAGCAGCAACAGCGTGTGGTTCTGGATGGTGTTCTAGGATGGCAAGGCATGGCATGCAGGTGCCTGGCCAGGGCAGGAACTGGCACTGCTGGCAGGCAGCAGGTAGCCAATGTACTCTCAGTTAGGCATTTTTACTGTGCAGTGCATGCTTACTGGACAGTAAACTAGGCTGCTGTTTCAGTTAAGCATCTCAAGTAGACACACCCTGTATGATCAATGTGTAGATCAACCTCTCGACTCAGGATCTGTTTCCTTCTGCCCAAACAAAATCTTGGCTTGTGTATCCTCATGGATGTCTATAATGAGCTAAAGCTCATTATAGCTACAGTAGAGCACTTAAATTCCTCCTCTCACAAGTTCTTCCTACCAGCTCTTTTCTTGATCACTGTGGCCAGCTCCAAACTGCTTAGGTTTCATGATTCTAACATCTCTCTGGCTCTCACATCAAAGCTATGCATATTCTTTCTGCTTGTGGGCAGCAGCGTACCCCAGGGGTCTATACTCAGCCCAGTGCTGTTCAATATCTTCATCAATGACCTGGATGAGGGGGTGAAAAGACCATTTGACAAGTTCATGGACAACACCCAGATATGGGGTTGTGCAGACACACCCACAGATAGGCTGCAGATACAAGCAGACCTAGACAGGCTGGCATGTTGGGCAAAACAGAACCAGATGAGGTTCAACGTAGAGAAATGCAAAATGCTGCATCTGGGAAGGAAGAACCCCCAGCACACCTATAGGCTGGGCAACGCTAACCTGACTAGCCCTACAAATGAAAGGGATCAGGGGGTAACAATAGACCCCAGCATGAATATAAGCCAGCAATGTGACACAGTAACTGCTAGGGCCAATAAAACTCTGGCATGCATCAGTCAACGCATCTCCAGTAAAACCAAAGTGATTCTCCCGCTTTCCTCAACATTGGGGCAGCTGCAGCTGAAGTATTGCAGCCAGTTGTGGGTGCTGCACTTGAACAAGGACGTGCTAAAGCTCGAGGGGGTCCAGAGAAGGGCCATCTGTATGATCAGAGACTTGCATGACAAGCCATATGAGGAGAGGCTGGGGGATCTCGGACTCTTCAACCTAGAGAAAAAAGGCTGAGAGGGGACCTGATTGCGGCTTACCACTATATCAGAGGGGTACATCGGGGTTCCTTGATCAACTGTTCACCAGGGCGCCCTGGGGGGAAACTAGAAACAACAGCCACAAACTCCTGGAAGACAGTTTTAGGTTGAACATCAGGAAAAACTTCTTCACAACTAGGGTGTCTAGTCTATTCCTGCCTTGAGTCAGCCCAGACTTCATCACCTACTTGTTACCTTTCAAACAAACACCTTTATGTTTTCCCCTATACTTCCCCTCCTGCTAGAGGGGAAGCTGTAAACATCCACAAAGCTACCGCATAATCTTCCTTCAAGCTCCTCCTTAAACTTACCTTTGTTGCAATTCCTTACAGAAGCTTAACAATGATTAGGCCATTGGTATGCTGACACTATTTCCAGATAAGAATGCCTCAATGTTTCCTTGCACTCCCTATCAGTGTTTTGCATCAGCCTGTTGTCTCTTGTACTATCTATTTTGATTGTGAGAGGACTGTAGACTGTGGAGCTGAATCCATCCATCCATTCTGTTGTTAGAATACAGGGAATAGACAAGAAAGAGTTATGTATCTGGAGAGAATAAGGCAACTTGATCTTATTGGGTTTACTGGGTAATGGGGCCCAGCTGCCCTACATATATAACAGAAAGAGGCAGTTAGAAGATAGAATGAGAGGGTAGGTCCTTGAAAACTGGAGGAGCAAAACTCAATGTACAAACATTTTTTTACATAGTTTTAGGAACTATGTTTGCTTGTGAGTAAAGAACCCATTCTATGACTGATAGGGATTTAAAATATATGGTTACTATTGTCCCGTGGGATTCCTTACTTTGCTAGGTAAAAGATCTGAGCAAATGGATAGTGTTGTCATTGTCAATGTAGGTATTCATTAACAAAAATAGTTTACCATGTGCTCTTAAGTTTTCTGCTCCTTTTTGTTCCTGCTTAGTACTGATACACACACACTGGAAATAATTCACAACCAAGGATAAATCTAGCTTAAATGCAACAGCAAACCTGGATTACCCAGCCTTTGTTAAATGTCTGCAAAAAAATTGGACTACATACCAGACTAATTTTCTCAATATACATTTATTTAAGGGAAGCCCTGGTAAAATATCAGATCTAGTCAGGAAGACTTAGAGCATCTCTGTCAAATTTACCTGAAGATAATTTTCTTCATATACAATGTACTTCAGTGTGACTAGGAACAGACATTGCATTTTTTCCTGGACATGTTGTGCTTGTGTTTGTCCTGGAACAGTTATATCCTGGAGTTCACATGTGCATACTGTCCTTCTAGTCAGAGTTTAGTTAGCAGCTGAATGCACTGTGACTTTTCTGCCATAGGTTCAAAGATGTGATTCTAGGATAACTGCTCGGATGCACTTTGCAATGTCCCAGAATAAACTGGTAGGTGCACCTTATCCCTTAAACCTTCTTAGGAATTTTCCCAGGCCAACAGACATGGACAGCTGAACAATCACACTTTTCCTGGGGTAAAATGGTTTATTCCATGACAAAGACAATAACTGTTTGTAGCCTACATGTGCCATACATTAAAGATATAGGTGAATGTGACATTAAAGATATAGGTGAATGTGAACATGTAGTGAGTGACATCAGTGTAAACTTTCTTGCCCCAGTGAAACTGATGGGAATTTTGTCATCACTTTCAATAGGTCCAGGTTTTTATGTATTTTCTTTACTTTTACAGTTGTTTGGCTTGTACATGTAGCTTGAAGATATGCATAGGAAATCCCACAGAGAGGTTGGAAGAAAAACTCTCTGGATTAGTTATGGATGGCTGTCGCCGCTGTATGGTGACAATTTCCAGATATCATTGTTCCCTTGTTTCATGTGGCTTGTTTATTTCCTTCTTTTGCTGTGGTGATTTTTCTCTGACAATATAAAGCATTTATGAATATGACATGTCATTATGTAATAGAATGAAAATAGCTTTATTGCATTTACATCTGTATTTTTTCTTATTTCATTTAAATTGTTACTTTTTTGTTTTCCTTTATACAATAAAAATATTCAGTCATTAAAAAAAAGCTAAACCCTCTATAATGTTTCTTACAAGACCAGTTTAAATAACTATATTTTTCCTACTCTTCCTGTCTATATTTTACCTGCTGTTGCAAATGGAAACACTTCTTTTCCTACATGACTCTCATTTCAATGGGGCACATCTACACAGGCATATTAATGCAATGCAATAAATGCCAGTGCTTATTCCATCAGAGTTTATTGCTCCTGGGTGTGTGCTTACACCCCCAGTGTGCATATGCCCGGGTCCACAGCACATTGAGCCAGGTCAGAGCAGCCCCAGCTGACAGGGAGCCAATGGGGGTCAGCCTGCCAGCCCAGGGTTGCTCTCCCCTGGCTCAGTGTGCTGAAGAGGGGCCTGAGGGTGTTTCAGTGTGGGGCTAGCCAGCAGTTTTTTACTCTGCAGCAGGCTAGTACTTGTAAATTTACAAGTATTTACAAGTACTATCCTGCTGCGGAGTAAATTATTTTATACCAGCCTAATAGGGGTGCATATGTAGAAGCACAATGTTTACTACCCAGCTAATTAGTCTACTGCACAGTAAACGTCTTATGTAGATGTGTCCATGTAGTATTGAAAAACTGCTGCACTTTTTCACTCTATTGGGTTGTGAAGCATTTTAGGATGAATAAAGAAAATACTGTATTTATTGGGTTCAGAAAAAAATAGGAAGGGGCTTACCACAGAAAGAGCACTAGGATGAACTTTTCCTTCTCTGCCCTCATCTTGTTCGGTGCATGGTACAAATTTCTATACCCTTTTTAGAGGCACATTCTACTCTGTTATTCAATGCCTGGTTAACTTGACTGGCTTGCACTCAGGCCTTGAAGTTGGCCCTTCCCTGCCCACCTACTACTGATGGGAAAGAAGGGAATATTGGGTGTTCATCTATTGTTCTCCAACACCTTAGCTGTGATCCAGATAGACTTAAAAGGCTTGTACAGAAGGGCTAAGGTACTATATATTTTTAAATAACCTTGCTAGGACTAAGCAAAATCTACTCTTGCATAGGTTGAGATATGTCATAGCCATGTGCTATCAAATTTGTCTAAAACTGTACCTTTCAGACATATCTGTATTTTAGTGTCTTTTAGAAAACCCCTATCTTGTCACAGTTTTTAAAGTGTAAAGTCCTACATACATACAGAAATTAGAACTATGTATTTAGAAATGTCATTAATAAACTAACAAATTACTAAAGCATAATACAAAGATCAAATGCAGTGACTGTAAGTCTGTTTCATGGGCTTAAGTCTCCATTTCTACACACAGGTCACATCTACATGAGAAACTGACTGTGCAGCCATTACTGTGCAGTCATTTAGACTTGTATAAACAAGTACTAAATGGGCACGTCTACACATTGCCCTATGGTGATGTAGCAATACGCTGCGTTGCTCTATGGTGCACTATGTTGCCATAGCAATCATGTGTGTCTGTATGTGATTGGCAGCTATGTTACTGTAGCGGTGTGCTCACTGGGTATAGTGCGCTGCTACAGTGACAAAGCAGCGAAATCTAACTGTGTACTATGTGCACAGCTGAGTAACTGCCTGAAAAATGTACTAATACATGGCAGTGTAGCAACGTCACCATATGGTGATGTGTACATGAGCCCAATGAGCGGTCATTTAGTACTTGCACAAAAAAGTACTTGTATAAACAAATACTAAATGACTGCAGTAACTGGAGTTACTGTGCAATAGCACCAAGGAACAGCTGTTTCATGATGCTGACTTCACAGTAGCCCGAGACTACTGACCCGTAGCATTGCATCACACTTTCTGCCACACAGTGCTACTGCATAGTAGTCATGGGCTACTGCACAGTCAGTATCTCATGTAGATGTGATCAGAATGTAACTTTAAGTGTGTTGAGAAATTTGATCTAATATTTAGAAGTTATGTTTTTGGAAAATACATATATTTTGCTTCATAAAATTAGTCAGCTTTAATGGTAGTATGAGGAAACACATTCACACGCTTAGCGTGTCTGAAAATAGAACTAGGAATAGGCTCTTGTCTGAAAATAGAAATCAGAGTTTTAATTTTCATTCTCATAATGCTTCCCTTTGTGGCCTGGGGCAAGTAGTTTTAATTCTTCACTTTTATTTAGCTATTGTTAAAATTTAGAAACTGGTAGAACCCATATCACAGGTCACTGGTGGCATAAAGTCCACATAGACTGTGTCTACGTTTGCACATTTACTGTGTAGTAACTTATTGCATCATGCAGGTATCAAATTTATACCTGATTAGTTACTGTGCAGCAACACACATGTGGATGTCTTACTGCGCAGTAAAACTGTGCGTGTGGACTGACTTGGAACTAACTTGAGTCCCAAGTCAGTCCACATACAGCATTACTGTGCTTTAACGGTTGCACATGTAGACACTGGCCTAAAAACCTCTTACTGCACAGTAAATGCACGTGTAGATATGCCCATAGTGAAGGATTTTGCAGTAGCACATGTCACCTATAATATTCTCTTTTCCATTGGTTTGGTGCCAGCTAGTGAAAACACTAAAGTAAGTGACTGACCAAAGGGGATTTGTTGTCTGGAGAATGCACTTATTCAGAACAGCTCCCAGTGATCCTGCCCTAGCTGAATACTAATGCTGGCCTGTCCTCTGAAAAAATCTTGAGGGGGAGCAAGTCTTCTGGGTTTAATTTCCGCAGGTATGTGAATATTGCCAATATTCCA
Source organism: Alligator mississippiensis (assembly GCF_030867095.1). NCBI lineage: Eukaryota > Metazoa > Chordata > Crocodylia > Alligatoridae > Alligator > Alligator mississippiensis. Next base: position 208,762,433 of record NC_081827.1, on the reverse strand, counting down.
GTTGTAAATCAAGTTCCTGTTTGGAAAGGTAATGGAATGCAAATATTTTCATATAAGTAATGAATATTTATTAAATTATCCACAACTGTAAGGAGCATACTTCTGACTACTTCAGTTTTGTTCCATTTGCCTACATAGTCATTTCAGTGTAAGGGTAGTTTACTACCTTACATGTGTTTTGGGAGGCCCTGATCTTTTTAAACGTAATTCATAATTTTCAATCATGATAAATATATCACACACATAAATTAAATGGAAAAAACTGCCAAATGTTTTGGCCGTATCTACTAATGATGTCATAAAAGTAGCTTTGTTTGTTTTGTTTTTTTAATGTATCCAGGGTGAAGATATAAACCTGAATCTGCCTTTCCTAAATATCTGTCTTTAAGGACCACCTAGTGGAGAAACATAATACAGCAGTTTTAGGTAATACCAGTGTTCTCTGTTATACAACCTTCTATTTTAAAAGACTATCTAATTTCTGATTTGAAACAAACATTTAGATAATTGTTCACTTGCCTGACTAAAAGTTGATGAAGAAAGAAAGTTTCTTTTCCCTAAAAAGCCCTTTAAAAAGCCCTATATCATTATTTTGTTGTGTAGTTTTTAAGAAGGAAAAAGTGGGGTTTGGGATGGTTGGAGGGAAGTTTAACAAAAATATCTGAAATGATTCCTATTGGATATTTGTAAAGCTAATGAAACACATATTTGAAGTCTTGAACCTGTATTTCAACGTGTTCTTGTAGCATTGGCATTCTAATTACAGGATCACAGAGTACGTAAGAAATGGTAAATGAAACTAAATATGAGTAGAAAGTGTAACTAAGTGACCTAGTTTCAATTGCAAAGCTATGTGATTTGCAAAACAGAAGGGGAATAATAAATATTGAAAACTAATGCTTTTTAAATGTCTTCAGCTGTAATAATCTAAGATGCAAATAATTTTAGCACTGATCCTTCCTCAGGTAAGGGAATTGTTTGTTTTTTTTATTTGACCATATTACATTCATTTAGCAATATATATTACACTGTTACACCATATTATATCTTACAAAGCTAAAATAATAAAGATATATTTGTTTGCCTTTAAAAGGTTCTCATCAATTTATCTTCATTCAGATTGGTTAAATATTCATTTATTCATTGCAGAATCTTGTATATCTTGATCCTACACTCCAATAAAGTGTTTATAAGTGATCTTAGCTATGCACCATGTTTTCTTGTCACTTGTTTGCTTCTATATACTGGTACATCAGGAAAACTTGAGTAGTTGTTGATAGGGTTATGTTTTGCTCTTGTCCTTTTGAACAGTGACACTATTAATATAGAGATATTAATACTTTCTATCAAGTCTTTGCTATCCTATAAAGAGCTGACACAAGACAGAAACTCTTAGGGTAGAGCAGGTATAGCTCTGTGGTTCTTCTGAGATAAAATTAATTTTCACTTGACATTTACTGTATATTTCATAGCTTCTGAATATGCAGCACATTGTCTATTAAAGAGTTAAATTTCCTCATTTGCTCATTTTAATGGAGAGAGATCTTATCCTTCTGCATGACTTGGATAGTTCTTTATTCTTAGAATGGACCAGAGCCATCCAGTTCAGGGTGGTCTTAATGATTAACCAGAATGACATACCATGAAAATTCATATGCACCAAGTTAACTCCTCTAAATTTTCCACTAGTTTTGCAGAGTTGGGGGAATGCGGGAGGGGGGTGAGGTTGGAATAGGGTCATAACTGGAGCTTAGTTCTTTACCAGAGTGGGAAGCGTGTGCTTCAGCGGCTCCCTTATTAAGGAAGAAGTGGGCTGGCATCTATTGCTCTCACAGGAATTTTGATCTGTTAGTGCTAGGAACAGATTAGCGGATTATTCTGTTTTGATGTTCCTTAAAGGGACACTGTCAAACACTGTAAATCCCAAATGTGTGTTTTGCTGAAACTAATTTAAATAGGAAGAGTCAAGGCCAAATCTTTCCAAGTCTTGGGAGTGACAATAGTTCTTACTAAATCCCTGTTCTCCTCAACTGTTTTTGGCAGAATCCAAAAGTAGATGGGGCTTATTCATTATAACAAATGTATCCCAAATCATCTGAGCACAGCTCATTTGATTTTGCAACCTAAACCTAATATACCTTAATGCTAACCTTTGCTCATCTCTAAATATGATTAGCAACACTATTTTTTATGTTAAGAATAATGGGCGTGTTTCCTGCCCTCCCATTCACTGGAGCATTGAGCTAGAAGATGGGAACTAGCAATGAAAATTACTATAAATAGCACAGTTAGATTTCACTCCCCAAGCTGAATAAACTGCAAAAATAAGCAGACAGTACAGTTACTTGAAAGGGTATTTGATGCTGGGAATAATGTCAATTATGTGATCTAAGATAGTTCTTATAACTTTATCACCTTTTAAAAAAAATATTTGAGGTGAAATCCTGTGCTGTGCCTCAGAGACAGGGCACAACACACACCTTTGTGATCACCAGGTCATGAGCTATTCTTAGGGTGTGCTAGGTCTGGATTCCCCATTGTGCCTACATCTCTTAAGCTAGGATTTAAAAGGAGGTCCTGCGAAGGCAACTGTGTAACAACATCTGGCTGACACTAGATGAATCTTTCTCTGCCTGAAATTATACCTTTTCCGGCCTTTTTTATGTTATACAAAAAAGGGCTGGAGTGAGAGTGAGACCCATTACCCATCTTCAGAAGGTCTATTTAGTTAGTACACCTCTGTTTTCTGTGCTTGGTTAGGGTAAGCAAACAGGTTTATATAGCTATCTGATTTGATAGCACAAGGCAAGGATTCCTTAGGGTGATATCTTTTGCTGGACCAACTGCATAGTTGGGATAGTTAGACAAGCTTTTGAATGCAAGATGTTCTTCATCAGGTCTGACCAGAACCTGCATTAGAATGTCTTGCATTAGAAAACTTGCCTGTTTCTCAGCTATACAGCTGGTCCATAAAAGATATCACCCTAAGAAATTCTTGCCTCTTATAATTTCTGGACCATCATGGCTACAAAATCACTCTTATACTACCTTGATAGCAGAAGAAATTCAGCTGCCACAAACTGGATACCACTACTAACAATAAGGCAAAGGAAGACTTTACTTCATATGTCTTTCTGTCTACTTAAAAGCAACTGCTAAGGTTACTAGATGTCTGGCCCAGATTTGACTGTAATTTTAAATCCAGATCATGTTTGAAACAACAGAAAATTGTTTTAACCTGATGACAGCCTTTGTGAGAAGACAATGCTAGTTTCAGTCTTGTTCCTACTGGACTCGTCTCTGTAACACAAAGGTGACGTTCACCCTTGGCACCAATTGGCAATCAGTAGATAGGCAGTCATTCAGAGTGAATTCTTTCATGCCAGCAGGATTGGGACACACTGGATAAAAATTCATATTTTACCTGTTTTGTGGCTTAACTAATGAATTAAGAAGGAGTTGACACATTGAAGGAGGAACACTCTCTATTGAACTCAATACAACCTGTCAGGTAGAGAAATAGCTATGGGTTTTTGAGGGTGGGAATTGGCTTCAATAAGTCTGCATTTTGCAGCAGTTGCAAGATGCACCTTTGTTTTTTATGTGTTTATTGATGCAAGGCCATGACACAAACTGCATAGACCATGAAACCTGTTACAGATTGGATTTAGGAATTAAGTTATTACCACTATGAAGTGACCATCTTTTTTTTGTTTAATTAATAAAGCTATTAAATTTATCTGAGAAGCCAAGGAGAAAAAAATAAAAGAAAAATCTTGGGTTCCTTAAGGTATTTTTTCAGTGTTCAGACAAGTCTCCCCTTTATTTTTCAAAACTTGTAGCTTTCCCGGTTTTCTCATTTAAGTGGCTGAAAATGTGAATCGATGCTGTTCCAACAATTTCAATAGTTTTCACCAAAGTTTTAACTTCTTCAGCCTCAAGGATATTCAGGCAGGACGTTGGACTTTCAGACAGTAGCTTCAGTAGAACCATTTCTTTCAGACATAGGTTCAGCAACTGAGTTCCCTAGGATCCTAATGTCTCTGGCATTATGTGGAAAGTTAGCGTTATTACCTCACTTTACACAGCAATCATAAAATAAATCATGAGTCTGTATAAGCATCAGTAGAAATGCTTGCATTTGCACACTTGTTGTGAGTTCTCTAGTAGAGTACAGCACTATTAAGCCTCAGTGTGGAAGGAAAAAACAATCAACCAACCAAACAAATAAACAAAATACTTTCAATGGGTTCCAATCTGGCCTTGCTGTTACGGTAATATGTTACCTCTTAGCACACCAAACCTTCTTGCATCAGTACTATCAATGTATGTAGAGTTGTGGTGCAAATTGAAAAAATAAAGCTTTATTTATTTAGATTAGTTCACCAAAATGAGAAATCTTTTGTCTTGTGCAGGCCCACTTGTATTGAAAAGAATCCACTGGCTTCTTCAGAAGTATGGTACTATAAGAGTGATGATAAAGCTTCAGCAAACAAACTGGCAGGAGTAGGCCCTCTAGCTATGTTCAGCTAGGGCTATGGTAAATTTATAGGCCAAGAAGGGAATGTTCTAGACAGAAGAGGGAAGTGGTGCTTATAGTACTACCACTTGGGCTAGGGACAGACATTACACATAAGTGATTGGAAAGGGGTTTAAACCTGGCAATGGTGGGCAAACACAGCTGCCAGTGGGGGTAGAGGGGAGACTAACCCTTCTCCCTGCCTGCCCCCTGCTTCAAGGACCATGTTGCCCCACTCCTGCATCAGTGAGGGGGGAGCACCCAGCACACCTGGCTCAGGTTCCTGCCAGTGGGATAGAGAGGGGAGAATTAAACCGCTCCCTGGCCAGTTCAGCCTGGACTGGCTATGCCCCGCCAGCATAGCTTCCCTGCAGCTGAGTGTGCAATCTAGCACCCCCCAGCACCTGGCCTGAGCAACTGCAGGCATGTGCTCGCAGTTCCTCAGTTCAGAGAGAATGTTTGTCCTGTTACAAACCAGTCCAACCTAGGCAGGTTAGATTAACCTGCAAAGGTTGAATCAATTCAGGCTCTGGCTTTTTGAATGTCTGTTACTAGCCTTTGTAGTCCTTGCATGCCTTCATAAGATATTGTAGACTAAATACAGACCAGCAGCACAGCAACTTGGTCAAGTACCTGGGTTATAGGAACAGCAGTGATTTCTGGTTGCTTCTGTACCTGCAGTGTGCTTGTAATTGTGCAGCTGCAAGCAGCAGCTGGTTTTCTTTGCACCTCCCCCCCCATCAAGCTGGCTTCTGGAGTTGTTGCCCCAGTCACCTCACCCGAGTTATGCCACAGATGCAGACATTGCAGCCTCACTAAACTGTGAGTCAGACAAGTACTGAGAGCTATCGCTTTTAAAGTCCTGCCCTCTAGTACTGAGGTGCACTGTTGCTTACTAGGGCTGTGCAAAGCTTCATTCCCTGATTCAATTTGGCTGAGATTTGGCCGGATTCAGTGGCCGAATCTGTGAATACGAATCGAATCAGAGGACTCTTTAATCTCTCTGAATTGATTTGCAGAAATTGGGAAAGATTTGGCATTTTGGATGTAGGCACAGCTTTAAATGTTTTTTCTACATACCTCTAGGTAGCAGGGGCTCTGAACGCTGTGGTGCTGGGGCAGATGCAGTCCCACAGAAGTGCAGGGGGCTCCCCAGCATGCTCAGCAGTAGACCCGGAATTGGACCAGAAGCACTTCCGGTCCACTTCCGGTTCCACCAGGGAGCGCACAGCAGGGGCCCCCCGTGCCCCCCCAGCTCAGCAACTGGTGTCTCCTGGGTCTGGCGGAGGCACCCGGGGTCCCCCCATGGCCAATCACCAAGCTGGAGAGAAATGGTGGGGCCCCCCACACACTCCCCAGCAGACTTGGAAGTGGACTGGAATTACTTCTGGTCCACTTCTGGGTTCACTGCCAAGCATGCTGGAGAGCGCCCCCACCCCCACTGCACTGCTGTGGGATGCTCCATGCGCCCCAGTACTGCAGCGATCACAGCCATGCTGCTACCTCAAGGTATGTAGAAGAAAACTTTTCATAGTTTCATAGCAGCTAGGGTCAGGAAGGACCTGAACAAATCATCTAGCCTGACCCCCTGCCACAGGCAGGAATGAATGCTGGGTTCACAAGACCCCAGACAGGCGATCATCCAACCTCTTGAATTTGCCCAAGGTAGGGGTGGGGACCACTTCCCTGGGGAGTTGGTTCCAGATTTTGGCCACCCTAACTGTAAAATATTGCCTTCTGATCTCTAACCTAAACCTATTCTCCATTGTTCCTTGTCCCCCCAGGTGGTGCTGGGGAGAAAAGGGCTCTACCTATTTGCTGATGATCTCCCCTGATGAGTTTGTAGGCAGCCACCAGGTCCCCCCTCAGCCTCCTCTTGCTGAGGCTGAACAGGTTCAGGTCCCTCAGTCTCTCTTCGTAGGGTTGTTTTAAAGCTGCCTATGTCCAAATCGCTGATTCGCTGAATCAGCATTGAATCTTCAGATTTGGATTTATCCTAATTGAATCAGGGACAGTGATACTAATCAACAGATTGAATCACTGTCCCTGATTCAGGCCAAATCCAAATCCAAATCGAATAGGGCCCGTTTCACACAGCCTTATTGCTTACAACCCCGTCTTCCAGTTTGTGCAATGCTGTGATTTCTTCTGAGGGCAGAAGAAATCTCCCAGTTTCACCAGCTGCTCATGCTGGCAGCATGTCACAGACACCATCCATTTTAGGTGTACTACCAAAGTTTAAGGATGAAAGCCTGCTTCCAACAAGGAGTTTGAGTTGAACTTCCTATTGCTCGCTTGACAGGTACAGTGGATAAATGAGGAACATACTTGCTGCATTTGTGAGTTAGTGAAAAAAGGAATTCCTCTTAATTCAAATAGAGTAAAATCAAATAGATGTGTTTTCATGCTGGTCATTTTCTAACCGCAAATGAGACTTGCAAAAAACCAGCTCTAGTTCAGAACTCCTGCATTTTGTACAGTGGTTTCATGTGGCTTGGTGCATAAAAAGAGATGACATCTTGCACGTTGCCTGAGTACTAGACTCTGGCTCCAGCCAAATACACACCTTCCTCCTACAAGCTTAAAGCTCAGTTCTCACTTATATCCCATTTTATCCCTTTATGTCAACAGGGGTGCTCAGGTTTTTAAGTCAGTGCAGAACTTGGTCCTTATTTGCAGAGGATATTTGATATATTGTTTGTAACTACTATGTCTGCTTGGCCCTATCACAGGTCTCTTGCCCACTGATTACCACTTAAATGTTTCCTTTTATGACTTTTTACTACGTGTTTAGGATATCACTGCTCATGAGAGGGGGAGAGAGAGAGAGAGAGAAGCGCAGCAGGCTAGGTGCTGTTCTACCAATAAATGCCAGTCTTAGATGAAAAGGCCTCCTTACTCTATACTTGAGATATCTCTGAATAGGGATTGTCAAGTGTGATGCACTGCATAGCAACAAATCTGTGTCTTTGCATGGGTATTTTGCTTGGTCTCTCCTCTCTTTAAGTTGAGGTTCACTGGTAGGTGAATGTCACCATGTCATGTTGAATACTGGCTTGATGATGTTAAATGATCATCTGGTAAGAATAAGGCAGAGACTATCAAGCATGTGTTCATTAATGGTCTATTCCAAATTTATCTCCAGGGGCCAAATTCAAAGATGATATGTAAGGAGATTTAAGTTACACATTGATAAGTAAATCTACAAGGGAGTTCAAGCTGGTGTAATTTACATGCTGAGGGACTAGAAGACAGTATAAACTTGACCCCAGGTTTTCAGGGAAGAGAAAGATTCTTTATGTCCTCCTTATTTTGATTTTTAGTTGGCTCAGGGAGCTCTGCCATTTCGGTAGCTGCAAAATCAGTCTTCATCTGTGATTTCTAGGACAGGCCCTCCTTCAGCATTCTTATCAATTTTCTGTCCCTGATTTGATTTTCTCTTTGCCCCCAAATTCAGTTTTCTAGCAAATTATATCAGCTGCTTGTAAAGCCTCCCTTTGAGCACGTACAGTGCAGCACACTGCATTCCTTTGTGGCATAAATTGCTCATCAAATTTGTTTGACATCAAATCACAATTGTCATTGTTGTATGTTTCCTCCCTGAATGCAAAGCAATGTGCAAGAGTTTCTGCTTGCTTGCCTGTTCCATGGGCTAGGCAGTTATTAAGCTGGACTTTTCTTCTGCTCTCCACAGCAGCATTTCAGTGATTTGATAACAAACAAAATGCAGCTTGATGTGAGAGAATGCTGAAGATCTGTCACAACTAACGCTCTCTGGAGGGCTAAATCTCAACTTATTACTGCTTTTGCTTTTTTTTTCTCCCTGACCTCACTTCATGGACTATATCGAGCCAAGATGGCTGGATCCACAACAATAACATGTTTCCTTTTTTATTGTTACAGCATGACTACGGATCCTCAGTACCCCTCCCCCACTATCATCACAGCACCAGCAACAATGACACCTAGTGGGCAAATGTAATATAGTAATACTTTAAATTCGGCAGATACAGATTTCCTTTCAATGAATGGCAACATACCTGTTAACTGTGGTTATTGGTATACTTGCTTCTGTCCAGAAAAGATTCCCAATGTGTAAAACGTCTGGTTAAATGCATTGCCACTGTCATCTTTAATTCACAATTCAAACTGCATCCTTCAGTTCTGAATCTTTTATAAAAACACAAGATTTTATAGTGCTTTGTGAAATTCCCAGTTTTGTATCTTGGAATGCAAATGATTCTGAACTAAACATAAGGATGCCACCCTCTTTGATACAGATTTTAAGATGTCTAAAACAAAAACGGTAATTGCCAGTGGTTAAGAAAAATGGCTACAGGTCCAATCCTACAAACAGGCTCCTGTTTAAGGTGAAGCAGGTAAGCAACTGCATTATCTTAAAATGAAGAAGTATACAGTTTATAGGATCAGGGTTTCATATGGATTTGATTTTAAAGTTCTACTGCAGTGGTTGTCAACCAGGGATACATGTACCCCTAGGGGCAGCGTTCCCTCTAAGTCGTGTGGCGTGCGTGGCCACGCAGGCGCGCCTGGCAGCATAGCATGAGTGCACCTGCATGGCTGTGCACACTGCACAGCTTAGGGGGAACGCTACCTAGGGGTACTTTAAAAAGTTGTAGGGGGTACACAGAACAAATATGGCTGATAAATGCCCCATGCATGTGCTCAGCTGCAGCGCAGCACGCATGTGGCCAGGAGCGCAGCCCAGCAGCATGGAGAGCAGCAGGGTCCGGCTGGCAAGTTTGTTTTGAGGGAAGGAGTGGGGGGGAGCAGAGCAAGTCGCCAGTGGTGAGGGGGGAAGTGGGGCTGGGGAAGGACAGGAACAGAAGCAGAGACAGATGCTGCACAGCAGGGGTGGGGCACGGGATGGAGCTGCAGCTCACTGGGGGGGCTGGCTCCTACTGCTATGCACACCCTGGGACGGCATGGGGGCTGTGTGCCCCTGGATCTGCATATGGGGTATGGCAGGCTCATGCTGTGGGCTGGGGCTAGGGGCAGCATCTGGCTCTTCCTGGTGGCAGGGCTGGGCTGGGCTGTGTTCGGGGCAGGTGATGGCAGCACTGGGAGGGGGGTGGGGGGGCTACAGTAAATTTTGGGGAGGCTGCAGCCCTTCATCACCCCCCTCCCAGTGCTGCTGCTGCCCACCCCGAGCACAGCCTGGCCCAGCTCCCCTGCCAGGAAAAGCCCAGTGCTGCCCAGGCCCCTCTCCCCTTGCCCCTTCCCCCACAACAGACTTACCAGCCGGACACTGCATATATTAATAATTCATGTAATGTTAATTAGTGTAGCCTGCCTTATATCACATAATTGGCAACATTAAAAACAAAGAAAAGTATAAGGGGTACATGAGCTGAAACTTTGAGATAGAAAGGGTGCACTTGTTAAAAAAGGTTGAAAACCCTTGGTCTAGTGCACTCAAGGCATATCCTTTACATGGGCAAGGATATACTCTGGGATGGAGATTTGTCCCAGTGGCTTAACAATTGGTGGGCAAACAATTGGTGGGCAAGCCCCAGGCACTGCCTAATCAGGGTTAGGGGGTGCCAGAAAGTGTGTGGCACTCCCTCCTGTCTCTTATCTCCTCCCAACACACTTTCCTTGCAGTGGCTCTAGCTGCAACAGGAGGAAGGCAGAGTGGCAGCTGTGGACAACAGTGTAGGAGCGTGCCCATAGCCAACCCTGGGGGGAGTGCGGAGCCCCGGGGCGAATCAGCCTGTGCAGGGCCCCTTTAACACTGCACAGGGCCACAAAGGCAGGGCATAGTAATGATGTAGCAATGAAATTTGGCTCCTAGGGCCAAGCAGATCCCGCACGCCCCCGATGAGCCACTCGTATTGGACTCGAGGAAACTGGGTGAAACACAGAAACCATCTCTCCTTCATAGGCTTACTCCCCTACTTCATGAACCTTTGCCTTTTGGGGGGTTTCCCCATTCATGTGCAAGTAAATTTAAAAAGAAATACCCAAAGAACTGAAGAGGATATTGTTTGGGTGCATCCTCAACGGAGCAGGCAGTGCTACAGAACAGAAGCGCCTAAGAAGAAATTCTTCCTAGCCTAGTAGTGAGATGGGCTCAAAGAAAACAAGTCATTCATTAATGCTTCTGCACCCAGTGAAAGAGACAGTCATGTACTGGAGAAGAAACACCCCATGAACAAACTCCGACCCCATAACAGATGGTGAATTTGGGTGTAATTTTTCATTTTCCGCAGTGTAGGAGTGCCCTATGCTCCATTTCTCTTGTATTTAAATTGTGTTGTTCTTGTTAAAATCCTTTGAGACTAGCAATTACTAATTTGGGCCATATTTGGGGCATTTGGATTGGGTTTGCATAAGCATCTTAGGGTATTAAGTGCCCACATCCAATTGAATATTGATTGGAAATTGGCGCATATATCTCTGAGAATGAAAAACTGGTGCACTGTAACAGGGAGGTAGCTTGGAAGTGGCTAAACAGAGTTCTAGGCAGTGAAGCAGACAAAGAAACAGAAGCTTTTTGGATGGCATGTTGTTTCTACTCTAAAAGAGTCTCTTGTTCAGCATTAGGAAAAAGTAGCTATTCTTGTCATTCTTTACCATTGTAACAAGACATGCATATCTCCATTTTTTTTTCAATGGCCCACTCATATTTTGGCTAGTTATTTTAGCTGATTAGCTTGAAAGTTCATCCAACAAAATTATTTCTGGCGGGTTTTTTTTAAGGACAAAAGGGTTTTATACATAAATTAAAGCATCTATTTTAATCTCCACATAATTGTTTGCTTAAATACTGATTTGCATAGGATTGAAGTCATATTTAATGAAGAAATTAACAATTTTCAGAAGGTTTGAGGCCTGCTGTTTTAAAGAAAACACCCTAAATATGAAACCAGTTTTATATTCTCAGATACATGGAGTTGCATAAATGCAATATCTGGAAGGCTTCTAAAGATGTATAGACTCCTAGCTTGCATTTAATATATGACTGATCCTGTTTGGGAAAATACCCTGTGTATTTCATCAGTGCTAAAAAGCAAACTCTTATCCAAATGAACTTCAAACTAATGATTCTGATGACACTTAGGAGACAGTAAAAGGTGTTAGATTGAGTACTAGTGGAGTTATTTGTACAAGCAGAAGGATGACTGAAACACATATCTATAATTCCCAGGAAGTTCACAATCCCCATTTCCTTCCTACTTTTTATTACTAGCTCTTGCCCTTGTTCTTGATTTTTTTTTTTCAAATATGATCACTCTTGGGTGCAGTCAAATAACACTGTATCATTTGTTTTCTCCCTTACACCCACTCCCCCAGGCCATCGCACACTCCTTGAAGTTCACATGAACAGCATGGTGGCATTTGGGGCTCTTGCATCCTTGCTGTCTCCTTTCTGGCCGGAGTTCTGGGAGCAGAAGCCATTTTTCTTTTTAAGAAACGTAAAAAAGATACAAGAGGGTAAAGCAAGGTAAACTTCAGGGGAGGGCTAGTGGGCTAGTGATAGGACTCTGCTTGGAGCCTTATTATCTCCATAAGCATTATTCATATATTGCAGCTGAAGAACTGGCTCTTCAGGAAGGGGATCTAAGGAAGAAGTGTTCTTCCTCCTCTCATTCTTCTGATGTTCAGTAAGATGCTTTTAGGAGCCCCGCCTTCAGAGCATAACTAGGTATGTGTGAAAAAGGCACCTGCCCTGAGCACCAAGTTAGGAGGTGTGCTGGAATTGCCTGCCATCACCAAAAAGTCCATGCCCTAGCAGCATACCCATGCCAGGAACTCCCAAACAGTCCCCAGCTGCTGCTTTAGTGGCTAAAGAGGCAAAAGCAGCTCAGCTAGAGACTGTTTGGGAGTTCCTGGCATGGATAAGACTGCTCCCCACCTCTCTCAGAACCTTGCACCCCCTGATCTCAGAACCGCGCACCCCTTGCCCTCCAACAGGGGTCGCCACAGGTGCCAACTCTGGTTGTTACACCTCTGCCTGCTTTATTTTGTCTGATCCAACTGGCTGTGCATAGCAAAAACTTTACAGCCCTCCCCCACTTCCCAGAGCTCAGTGGGAAATGGGAAGTTCAGCTCATGAACACACAGTCTCAATATCACATCTTCCCTTCCAAGCCAAATTTTAACAACAACACTTAACATTATTGTAATACTCACTTATGTCTCTTTTTAATGAACCTCATAGCTAACAATGCACAATCAGTCTTTGAGGTTCCATGCTCTGTTTGAATTTTCACCAATCTCCTGCAACATCTGCACAACTGTTGTCCACAGAATGGCAAGCTCACCTCTCCTAGTTGCTCTGTCTTGGGGCTTGATTATCTGAACCTGCTGTGGTGGTTGTCAGTCTGGGGTGCCCAGTACTTCTTATCTCTGTCCTTTCTGGAATGAGGAGAAGTTTCTGCTTATTTCTCCTGTATATGTTTCTGTCTGAAGTCATATGATCTTGTGACAGTACTGCTCTTTTCAATTGCTGTGCCCCATCCTAGATAAGGTCCTACTCATGAAGTACTGCAGCTCCCAAATATTTCCTTTTTATTTCCCCAGCCTAAGTAAACAATTATTTATCTGCTTATTCTAAGGACAAGTTACTCCTGCACCTCCAGTATGGGCTCCCTTTATTGCCTTGGTTTACTTCGTAGGGGGAGCACTGTGGAGGGGGCACATGCCCCCCCCTGAAATGTGCCCTCGCCGGAAGGGGAGCCAGGAGTGCTGGCCAGTACCTCCCCTGAGAAGTGCCAGTGGCACTTTCAGTTTTGCTGGCAGCATGTTCAGTTTGCCGCCTGTGCTTCCGGGGTTGTCAATCAGCTGCTGGGGGACCTCCCCCAGGTCAGCAATTGGCAGCTGGGGGCCCCCCTCTCTTCCATCAGCAATTGGCTGCTAGTGCCCCAGCAGAGCCAGGAGGCACCAGTCACCCATGGTCTACTTTGGCATGTTTTCTCAGTATCACTGTTCATCTGAAGTTGATAAGAAACTCCCTCTGGCCTAGATTTTTCAGCTCCTAAATGATTTTGCACACTTTTAAAACATTTTTTATTCAACAAGTCAGGCTCAAAGGGTAATTAATGGCTCAGGCTCTAGCTGGCAGCTGTTATCAAGTGGAATGCCCCAGGGGTTGGTCCTGGGGCTGGTTTTGTTCAGTATCTTCATCAATGACCTAGAATATGGAATGGAGTGTACCCCCAGCAAGTTTGCAGGTCATACCAAGCTGAGGGGAGTAGTAGATACACTGGAGGGTAGCACTAGGATTCAGAGAGACCTTGACAATTGTAGGATTAGACCAAAATAAATCTCATTAGGTTCAGTAAGGACAATTGCAAAGTCCTGCACTTAGGACAGAACAATTCCATGCACCAGTACAGGCTGAGAGCTGACTAACTAAGCAGCAGCTCTGCAGAAAAAGTCTGTGGGGTTACAGTGGATAATAAGTTGTATATGAGTCAACAGTTTGCCCATGTTGTACAGAAGGCTAATGGCATACTGGGCTGTCTTAGTATGAGCATTGCCAGCATATCAAGGGAAGTGATTCTTCCTTTTTATTCAGCACTGGTGAGACCACATCTGGAGTATTGTGTCCAGGTGTGGGTCCCCCACTACAGAAAGGATGTGGACAAATTGGAGAGAGTCCAGTGTACGGCAATGAAAATGGTTAGAGGGGCTGGGGCATATGATTTACAAGGAGAGGCTAAGGGAACAGGGCTTATTTAGTCTGGAGAAGAGAAGACTGAAGGGAGAATTAATAGCAGCCTTCAATTACCTGAAGGGTTGTTCCAAAGGGAATGGACCTAAACATTGGCGGCAAATGACAGAACAAGAAGCAACAGTCTCAAGTTGCAGCAAGGGAAGTTTAGGTTAGATATTAGGAAAAATTTTCTCATGAGGAGGGTAGTAAAACACTGGAACAGGTTACCTTGAGAGGTTGTGGAATCTCCATCCTTGGAGGTTTTTAAGACGCAACTAGACAAAACCTTGACTGGGATGATCTAGTTGGGGATGGTCCTGCTTTGAAAGGAGGATTGGACTAGATCACCTCCTGAGGTCCCTTCCAACCCTATTTCTTCTATGATTCTATGAACATTGTGCAATTTCTTGTGTGCACCAAACATCCAAACAGCCATCTGAAGAAAGAGCAACTTCCAAAGCCAGACTACATACATAGCCCAACCCCCACTAATGCATAAAATATAGAAAACAGTTTGGGCTCAGTGATCTAGCCAGAGATTTCTCCCTTTGTATTTATTTAATTTTGGAGGTGTATGCACAAGTCAGGTGTTACTTTTTTTTCTGCAATGACAAACAAATGAACTCACTCTTATTTTCCTGTTCACTTTCCTAATCCCCACAGCAGTGTACTTACCTAACTCTTCTTTGAGCCCCTGCCTTTAGATTAAAGGAATTGTTTTAGGGCTATAAATTATAGAGTTTTATATTTTTGTTTTCTCATGAGCTCTCCTATTTCCTGGAAGATATCCTTAAATTTTCCCTCATTTGATTTTGTTCCTAGTCCCTCCATGAATACACTCTCTTGATGAAACCAAGGAACTGATTTTCTTCTAACCCATTGATGGACACTTTTTACTTGTTCTTATCACAAACTGTATATTTTCCCATGTATTGTTTACCAATACTTTTAGCAATGTACTTTTAGTGGGCATAAACTCACCACTGTAGGTCCTGAGTTTTATCTATTTATGTCTTCATTGGTTCCGATAATTCTTTTCCTGACACCACATTGGCCCATTAAACTGAAAATTAATAAATATCTCATTTGTTGTCAGGTTGCCAGTCCAGTCATCTTCTGCTGCAATGTTGTTCATTGGTCCTATGAAGAATTCCTCTGGTCTAGTTGGTCTATTATATTCTTTGTTCCTCTCATGCATGCTGCACTGGTGCTTACAAGCTCTTGCAAAGTCATATAATCAATTATATTTCTTGTATCTTTCCCCTCTCTATGTTGGGTATGGTGTTGGCTGTATTCATTGTCATCAATGTGTGCAGTAACGTGCTATTTTTGTTGGATTTCAGCTCTGAGCTCCACGTACATTTCTATCATGACCTTCTTTTCTTGTAATATTTTTGGTTCTGTAGCACATCCACAGTTACAGAACACTTTTCACCTTCCATAAGTATAATTCTGCATTAGGTCCTCTGTAACTTTTATGTCTGTTTCATCTGTTCTATGGTAAATGTAATAGAAGCCACATGGTAAACCACAATAATATGTCTCAAATGAAACAGGGGGTAAATTTATTGCTGTTTAGCTTCTACTTGTCATGGGTCAAAGTAGATAGATGAAGCCATAACAGGGTATTCAGCTGGACCATTCCAAGTCCCACATGCACCCCTCTTTTTAAAACGATATCACTAATTCATCTGTCTACACCCTCTCTCTGGGAAACTCAATGCTTAAAGGCATAGTTCCTGATAGCACAACTGAGGATCCACATAAACACTGTACATACATTTAATGGACCAGGTGAGGCTCTGTCTCTGTGCTAAATAGCTAAATTCTAGCTGTGCACTGTTTGTGAATTAAACAACAGGGATTGTCATTTTGTTATATGTTGTTACGGTGTCTAGCACAATGGGGCTCAGGCCTCTAGGTGCTACTGTAAACTAAATAATAGAAAATAATAGTACCTATGATTATTTTAATTATAGGAATTTGTTTAGGATAGCAGGAGAGAAATATTCTCCCCCACATGCCACCTCATTGAATCTGGTGTTATTTCTTTTCTTACTATGCTGCTATTACAAAATATCTGCCATTTACATCTAATTTATTATAAACACATGTTGAGTAATAGGCCATAAAGCTTTTGCAGCTTCTAGCCTCAGTTACATTGTATTACCACTGAATAAGAAATAAAATTACTAAAATTTGCTTTTCAATAGGTTGTTGATTAAAAGCTGCTTGAGTTTAAAATTTCCAACCGTCTAAAATAAAATGCCTTCACATACTTCATATACCAGGCCAGTCAGAGAGTTTATTTTCCTACAGTGTATAAATAATGGATTTTACTGTTTGTATGAATCCATCATCAAACTAGGTTGAATTCTCAGATGACAGCCCGAATTGTCTTGCAGTGAAGCTAACTAGCTGGAACTAATTTGGAAATGGGTATAGAGAATAATTACGGTAACCTACCATAAGGAGAAGCATCTCACCTGAGCCAGTCATATCTAACAGCAGAACAAATATGAACAAAAACTACATTGGGATTAGAGCCACCTGCTTATAAAATTAATCAGTTTTGTTTAGTGGTTTAAATTTCCATATTTAACTCATAGCAAGTGTCAAAGTTAAAAATATTAATGTTAGCTTTATCAGTGAGTGCTTCAGTTGGAACCAATAGTAGCAATTTACAATTAATCTTTCCTCTGCAGATGGGGAACATGCTCCAAGAAATGTTAAAGCAGTTCAAACAAAAATCAGGATATCAAAATTTAGCTTTGGAACTGTATCTTTAGAATCTTTTAGGTGTTTAGTCGTATCAAGGTTCCACAATAGCATGCTTAAGTGAGGTTCAAGTCCCCCTTCCCATGTTCTGAGTGCCCCAGATAGTGCCTCCTCTGATCTAAGTAGTTCACAGATGACTATCAATGCCAGGAAGAGGTGCAGCAAGGGGAAAAAAAGCATTAACACTGGAACTACAGACAGGGAAAAGTCTGTGGTAGTAGGAGAGCTGCCAACAGAAGGACTCAAAAAAAGGCATTTCAGTGGAGTAGGTGTCACAAAAGAATTGTTAGGGGACATAAGGTGAGCATGAAATAACAGAGTCTGAGGAGATTAAATAAAGTGACACCTGTGCATTGGCAATGGAGTTTTAGGAAAAAGAGGGTTTCTGAGAGAGAGAGAGTGAGCAAGAGAGAGAGAGAGAGAGAGCGTAATGTATGGTGCTCCTGGCAAAGACCCTTCAGAGATGGCAAAGGATGAAGGACACTTCCAATTAATCTGACTTTGGGAGATACATCTAATTAAGGTGGTTATGATATTTAAACTTTTGTTGTTGTTGCATGATACCAGTGGTGAAGTATTTCTGCCTGAACATTATTCTGGGGCTATATGAACCAGACATTCCAGTTACATCCCCTTAAATCCTCCAGCCTCATTAGCCAATCACATACTTCCCAATATAATCAAGGGGGTGGAACATTGTTGTGCAGTGCTGTTAATCTTTTGAAAATGATAGGAAATGCAACCCACAGGTAGGAATCGAATTTTAATATCTGCCTTGTGTTTGCTTCTTCAAGAACCATACAATATTGCCATTAATAGGACATTATGGGAAGTAATTCTAGGTGCCCTTTTAGGTGATAATTGACAATAGTCTATAGCTATCCTCCTAGTTAGTTGTTTTCTCTTCAAAGAAGCAAGGTAGGTGTTAAAATGTTTACAACTGTCAAATAATACACTGCCTGTACAGCACCGCGACAGTCCATTTAAGTTTGATACATATCAAGCAGCAAATCATAGTGACTGAAATTGAAAAAAAAAAATTGGATTTTTACAGTAAAATCCTGCCTGGTTCACTTTCTCATAGAAATTAAAGAACCGAGAGACAGAGCCAGTCCTCCAGCTCATCCCCATACTAATAGTATAGGTTAGTGATAGGATTATAGGATAGCTCACTATCATTCATTTGCTAGTGTTTTGTCCAGTCATAAAGACCTAAGCAATAGATGCCTTCCTGCTTGCCTTGAAAAACTATTTCAATTCATTCTCAAGAAATATTTTTTATATTCAGTGTATATATTCCCTTAGTTACATCCTATAACACTTATTTCTGTTCCCATTCAACACATTGAATAATTCCCTTCTTTCTTTTGTGGGTGGTGGTCTTCAAATATTTGAGACCATTATCATGTCTCCCATTAACCATCTCTTGGGAAAACAACATATATATTTAACTTTTTAAAATCTTCCCTCATAAATCAATCCTTTTCATCCTTGGATCATGTTGGGTGCTCTTCCCTGAACTCTCCAATTTGTCAATATCTTTCTGGTATGTGGTAATATGATGTCCAGAAATAAATACAGTATTCCAAAAGCAGCTGCCTCTGGGCCATAGAAGAAGCAACTCTTTCTTCCTTTTTGTAAGATGTGAGACTTATTTATATAGTCCAATATTCCTCTGGCCTTTTTCATACCATATCATTGTCAGCTCATGTCAGCTCATGTACTTTGCTATGTGCTGTCTCACTTAGGCCCTTGTCATCATTACTGCTTCCCAGGTTTTTCCTTTGTGTTCTTCCTCCCCTTAGTATGCCCAGAGGCATAATTGGGTGCTTGAGTGCTGTGGGTGGCAGCAATGCATGGGGCAGCATTAGTAGCTGCTATTTTTGCACCATGCTCCCCACCTCCCAGGTCAGTGCACAGGATTGATGGCCTGTCAACTTCATTGTGCTAATACGTTAGCTTTCTTTTTTTCCAAGTTGAGTCCCATTTAGTTATTTTCTTCCAGTATTTCTAATGTCTGTAAGAAGCTCATTTTTTTTGTTTGCTCACTTCTCTTTATAACTCTTACTTATATTTGTGAATTTCATCAGTGTTGTACACTCCCTTTTCCAGATCATTAATAAAGAAGCTAAATGAGACTTGTCCTAACACTGATCCATGTAGTAGCCAAATAGGCACTTCCTCCCACCTTGACAAATTGCACTTTACTTCTTTTCTTTAGTTTTTGAGCCAGTCTTAAATCCATGCAGAAGTGGCCAAGCTGATTTAAAATAATTTTCAATCAGATAAGACTGAACGAGATACAAGATCAAATCCTTATTAGGACAGATACATAATCCATATGCTAAATCCTCTCCTTCTATGAAGGGCCCAGTCAAGGGTCCATTGAAAGTAAAGGGATTCTTTCCATTTTTGTCATTAGGCTTTGGATTCTGCAATTTCCTTTTAAGCAATTCAGTTCAAGTGGCAAAATGTATTTTTTACAAAATCTGTACAATTTATCTTTCATGTTACTTTTATGCACTAAACATTTTTATTTTCTTTCTCTTTATTTATTCTATTGTCATACCAGAGACATAAATTAGACTTCTAGGACAGTAATGGCTTCTATCATGCTAGTGTTTTGTTTTTTCAGGTTGGTAATACATTAGTTTTCATCTCTCTTCTGGTGCCTTTCAGTTGTCTGTGACATCTCAAAATAAATGCAAATGTTTCTCACTATTTTCTTTAACTACTCTTAAATGCAAATCATTCAAATTCAGTTTATATCAGGTCATATTTGCCAAGTGTATTCTTCTACTTCCTCCTTATCAATAGCTATAGTTATTTTTACTGGGCCTCATTCTGTCCTTTCCAAACTTTTTTCTTTATTTTTTTCTAGCTGAAGATAGATTGTTTAGAAAGAAATTTAGTAGGAGAGCCATTTCTGAGCCATTCATTTCATGCCCTCATTTATTAATGGACCTAGTTCCCCACTAGCATTTCTTTTTCCTCATATTTATAAAAGGTCATTTTCCTTCACCATTTTGGCAAACACAACAGCGTAAGATTTGGATTGATTTTTTGGCTGTACTTATATTTTGCTTGTGAGCCTTCACTGACTGAATCTTCTGGAGAGAATCATAGTTTTTTAATACAGTTCCACTATGTATGTAGGAAGGGAAGATTTGCTATGTAACCAGTGTCTGTAATGTCCTTCTTTCCTCTGTGCTATTGTCTTGCAACATTAGCGTGGAGATGTTTATAATGATATGGAATAACCAATCCTGACCTGAATTTCTTGTTAAAGACCTGGACTCTGGATTATAGTATATTTAGCTTTTCTTCATCTCATTTCCAGATACAATTACATTTTGTGATCACCAGAATAAGATGAAATTGAGTAACACTACACTCTTAAAATTACACTACTAAAATAATCATTAAGAAGTTGACCTTGGATGAGTTAATGGCAGTAACTACTCCCAATAACTGATGAGAGAACCTGCAGAACATAATAGCTTTCAGAAATAAGAGTCTGCTCTCAAAATGGAAAGGAGCTAAGAAGACCAGGGTAATAATGTGTATACAGAATAAGGATCAAATTATGCACATGTTCCACTCCTGTTGACTTGAATGACATAATTAAATCCTGTGAGGTAAATTAATATCATTGTTCCTATTTTGTAGATGGAGAAGTCAAAAGAGGAAGATAGGACTAACAACACACACAGTGAACTAGCCCCAGAGACGGGAGGAAGGAGAAATAAAAAATGCTTGCTTATTCCACTAAACCATCCTGCTTCTCTCTCAAAATTAGAATGGCAATACACTAAAAATAGTACTACAGGGAATAGTTTTATGAAAAAGGAGCAGATAATCCAGTGGCACTTTCATATGTTTGCATCTATAATTCCATATTTTAGCACTATGTATATCAAATCTAAGAGGTTTGCAGGTTTCAGCAAACTGTATATGCATGTTATCAAGCATGTTTTTACAACTGGGAGTTTGGAACTCTCTCTTGATCTCAGAAAGTAAAATCCTATGGAATGTGCAATAGCTGTTGTCTGTCATGTTATTAGACCAGTTAAGTTAACACAAAGATCATTTTATCCTGTTATATTTTGACCCTTTACTCAACGTGGATCTGACCCAAAGCTCAAGGAAGTCACTGGCAGGATTCTTATTGGCTTCTATGGAAGCAGCTACAGATTCTGTGGTTAGAGCAGTTTACTGGTGCATACACTGAATGATTCACTGTGTTTATTCCAAAGGAGGTAAAATAATATTCTTTTTGCAAAAAATCTAGCATCTCAGACATGAAATATAACATTTCTTGCAAAACTAATGTCTAAAAAATGTAAAAAGCATCACCCTAAAATGTAATCTTTATACCTTTCCTTTACTCCTCCTTTCTAAACAGAAAAATGGCTAACTTGGAAATGAATTCAAAGAGTGAGCAGGTTGAATTGGAAAGGAAGTCAGAGGAAAGTGTGCTTTTATGTTAAAATAAGCAGAAGTAAGAAGTGGGGAATTTAACTAGTTTAGTAGCATTGGCTGTTTGATGGCTTATATGAAATAAATTGTTACTGGCCTCGGTCAAGTTTTTTTAAGAGGAAAAAGGACTTTATTGTAAGAATAGTGTGACATGCCCTGACCCCATTTGCAACCTGGTGCACCTCTGAAACACATTCCCAGGATGCTTTCACACCTTCAGGGACACCCTTCAGCTCCAAACCCCTTGCTGTCTGCTGATTGACTACCAAGAACAGACTAAGATGCTCTGGTCCAGTGGTTCTCAACCTTTTTTGTACGTTGATGGCCAGCCCTGATGCAGTGCCCCTCACTCCCAACTCTCTGCCCCCAACCCCCAGGCCCTAGCCTCCCCAGTGTGTGGAGCAGGAGGTGGGTGTATGGGGTAGGGGGGAGCATGGGGGCCCTTAAGCAGCCCCTCAGGCTAGAACTCTGCCAGTCTGCAAGGGGAAAGCCACAGTTTCCCACATTTTTCTCCTTTAAAGGAGAATCCATTTTAAAATTTGCTTGCGACCCTTTCATATATTCTTGTGACCCACTTTTGAGTTGTGACCCACAGGTTGAGAAATGTTGCTCTAGTCCTTCCTGACTTATGGCATTTCAGCTATGCCCATCTCACCCAGGCCTTGCCAGCTCTTAGCAAAGGGAATTCTACCAACTGACCATATGCTGAGATATGAACAGAGATAAAAGATTAAACAAGTAAAAGGAAATATTAAAACAATAACCTGTTCTTACCCTGCATCTTAAATCCAAGGATAAAATTTCAATTTAGCAGTCTAGCTGAGGGATTCCTGTATTCTCCTATGCCCCGGGAACATCAGAGACAAAACCATGCTCTCAGTGCAGAGATTAAGTACAATATCTTATCTGGCCATTTATATACCTCTCATATCCAATTCTTGGGGAGCCCGGACTATGCATGTTACTTCCTGCCTTCCTAATCTAATTAAGACTAGGAGAATCTGCATCCTTTCAGACATGAAGAATGCTAATGTGGTAGCCCAAAAATACTTTCTCTCTCACTTAATTTCCACACTCTGACAAATGTCCTTCCAATCATCTGAATAACCAGGTGTTATTCCTATCTTTCTTTTAAAATGTACATTCTTCTTTGTCTGAAAGAGCCTGGTTATGTACTTCAGAGCATGTCCGCAAGGGTGATAAGTAAACAACTCAAGTCAACTGGTAATAATAATTAGCAGTAATAATTTTTCATGATTACTGTTCTTCAGCCATTTACACTTTGGGCCTAACCTAGGTGCCACAGAAACTCATTATTTGTCATCTGAAAGACATTATCACATTGTGCAATCCTGGCCCTATTATAACATATAGAAAATATTTTTTAGATCAAATACATTTTATACCACAATGCATATAAATATAAGGATGATACAGCTAAACACCTCTCTGTAGAGACTACACATGCCATATCAGTAAAACAAACTCAAGAAAATGTACATGATACCGCCCCCCCCCCCCAGCCCCTCAGGTTTGTGACAAATACTTTTATTTGCAACGCTTTCTCTATGACTGACAGAGAAGCACAGAGGTAATTAGCTGTATTAGTCTGAGGTCAGGCAGAAGGTAAGGCAGGGTGATACCTTAGGATGTCTAAACATGAGTGTGGAGGCTGCTCTGATGCTCTGTAATTACAGGATGTTGGAGCAGACTCTATTAATTGATTAATCAAGTCTCCAGCCAGCCTCGTGTCTCATGTAGCAGCATCCTGGTGCTTAAAAATGAAAGAGGGAGCACTTGAATTAAAGCTCTTTAATTCAAGCACTCCCGCTGGCATTTGGAAGAGTGGGGACACTGATACACGAGATGCTGCAGTGCTTTAATTAAAGTGGCTCTCAGAGCCACTTTAATTAAAGTGCCGCACCTCCCACCTGCTGAGCACATGTAATAGTGCCATTAGAGACTAACTGACATAGAAGCACACCACTGAACTGGCATGAATCTTGGCTACTGGGATCATCTATGGTTCAGATTTTAGTCAGACTTGTAGGGCAGCATTGAGGAAAACATGCTTTGTCTTTGAGTTTCATGGAAAACAGAACTATATAGCTAGCAATTCTTATAAGACTGTTGAAACAAAAACCTTACTTGACTTGCACAACTTGATGTCATATCTGCATATTAGAGCATCTGGAAAATAGTGTATGTTCAGATGATCAAAGGAAAGTGTGTGAGTTACAAAGAAGTTTGACATTGAAGTGCAGGTTGAATTTTGCCTGATGCCTCCAAATTGTGTCACAGGGTCTTTACTTCCTCAACCCAGTTGTTTAGGAGATGAAGCTGGTCTGAAAAGAGGCATAAAATTATTTTTACCTCCTTATTACTCAGTGTCAGCAATAATGTAACAGCTTTATTGTGACCAGATAGTAGGTTAACATTGGCCACACTATTTTGACATGTGGGCTGCACATTGTCTATATGTAGGAACAATGAACAGTAAATGTGCTATGACACTTTTCGCTTTTGCAAACACATCCTTGAACTACATTTGGCCACTGGGTCTTTCTTGGTGTATCTGTTGTAGACCTGTGATTTTGGGGTTGCATCACTTATTTGTGTTGTGCTCAGCAAGTGGCTGCATGCTCTGTAACCCATGTTAACAAGAAAAGCAAATCATTATGAACTCCCTCAATTGCTACTTCTGGCATCCTCCCATGGATAGGAAAAGGTCTTCTGTGACTGGGTTGGGTTGTATCAATCACATTTGAACCCTTCCTTTGGCCCTGATAAACACTTTGGCAATTTCTGCATTAGGCAGTGATTAATTAGCATGGCCAGTCCTGTATCATGGCTTTTCCACGCAGCTGGTCTAATATGCAAAGGTCTACTCTGAATTCAAAACCTGGTCTGCTTCAGTTTGTTAGTATGAATATAGTTAATAAACTTCTCCAGGATTTATAACATTTTAGGGAGAGAACCTGAGGAAACCTGAAGAAGGGCACTTGATGCCCCAAAACTTGTCCAGTAGCTCTCCCAGCTAGACGATCGGTTCAATAAAGATACCACAACTACAAGATACCTTGTCCACACATGCAAGAAAACATGTGGGGGCACACAGTACAAATTAAGTCCCATGCCCTTTTTTGAATTTGTCATTTTGTTACCCAAGGAATTTCAGTGGCAACATGTGGCTTTCAGTAAGGGCCTGCTTTTACCCAGTTCTACAGCTGGGTTGGCTGAGACACAAAGAAGATAAGGCATCTATCCAAGGTCTAAGTGAGTCACTGCTAGAATCTGGACTGAAACCAAGGAATGTCCTGGACCTGAGAATTAAGTTTATATAGAAACATTTATCTTGTGTGTTCTTTCTTAAGATATCACCAAATTGAATTTGCAGAAGTATGGCTAAAGTACTTTGAAGAAAACTGTAGGGGTTCACATGTAGGTGGGAGACTGTTTTAATGCTCTGTAGCTGTATGTCTAGGTCCCACTGAAGTGGACTGGAACCCCATGAGACTGTATGGGGGCAGAATTTGACTTTTTGAGGATTTTGCTATCTAATTGCCTTAAAAGGAAACATTTTAGAAAAACTCAGAATAACACCAAAACCCTTTAAAACTGGAGTTATGAGGTCATTCCCTGAATACCTTCTGCTGGAGTATCTTCAGTAAGTACCCAGGGTGATTGGGTGGTTAAATGGGACAATGATTTTTGCAGTTTGTCTTTAATTTACAGCATAACAAGAAAAGGGTGTATATCTTTAAGGCAACAAGATCCTGACTAGTCTACATTATTTGATACAGCAGTCTTTTTCTGTGCCATATTTTTTTCCTTAGACTAAAACAAAAATTGTATCTATTTACATCTACAGCTAAGCTTAAACCACAAACTTGAAAGTCAGCTATAAAGTTATCTAAAGTCAGGCCTAATTATAGTTAGAATTTGGTTTCAACTTGATGTAGAGGCAAAGATCTGAAACTCTGGATGCAAACCAGGATTTGAAAATGTCAGCCTTTTTGGGTTCAAGATTTCAGCTTGTCTTGTCTTGACTTTCAGTATCATTTAACTTGTAAGGTCTTTGCAGTGCAGGCTGTGACCATAATTTCAGTATCACTGCATGTTTACAAGAATCAGTTCACTTGCTTAAATCCTTACATGTTGTCCTTGCAAGATGAAGTTTTAGACTTCTTTCCTTCAGAATTTGGGTACATCAAATATTCATACTCAGTTGCTGTTGTCTACAAAATTCTTGTTTAGGGAAATAGTTTTGTATTCATGCTTAGTTGCAGGTCTCTAAAACAATTTTGTAAATATGGACGTGGTGTTAGGTTTTTGACTGGAACAGGTTGCTCTTTTGATAAAAATACAGCCATCATATCACTTTAATATCCAGTATAACTCCCCGAATCCCCATGTTTATGACAAAGGATCAAGTCAATAAGTCTTTATGACTTTGTCACATAAGAGTCCTTTCCTCAGCCAAGGAATAAATCCCAGGCTATTCAGAAACCTATTAGGTATTCTTGGTATGTAAACCATTTCAAAATAAAATTTAATAATGGTAGTGAAACTAAATCAACACAGCAAATTTCAAATAATCCACTGTAACACTGTTTTTTTTACCTGCCACTTGTTATTTCTTGACTAACTGAAATGGTAGAAACACAATGCGCAAAGCACTATAGAATAATATCAGGGATTTTGCTGCTGCTACTGCTGCAGCAAGAAACAACCATTATCAAAAAACATCTGCTGAGTTCCCTTTCCAATCACTTCCAGCTGAAGCCAGAGCACAGTAAATTACTCTCCTCATTCTAGCAGCTCTCTTCTTTATTCCTCTGGTGCAACATACTGATTTGTACCCACGTGCATTGGTAGTTGTTAGAATACTTGTGCTGTAAATATGGTCAGCCTTATATTTATAAAATAATAGGCCAAACCTGTAGGGAAAAGTGCAGGTACATAAAGTTTCCAACCAAGGGTCCTGTACTTAGCATTTTTTAGAATAAGGAGAAAACTAGATTTAGAGAAACATAGTTTACTCCCAACTGTAACCAGTTGGACATTCTCAGATTGCACATTTTCTGGTGTGGAATGTTATATGGATTATAACAGATTAGGGCTAGATTCTCAGATGTGAAATCAGCAAAGCTCCAGGATCTTCCTCTTGTGTTCATTTAACTTCTTCCATCCTATGGCTGGCAATTATTTAAAAGCTATAGATCCTACATTAGTTTGTGCTGCTGGAGAGGTAGCTAACAAAGACCACGTTAACTAACAAATCATGTCCTCAGAGCTGTGCTGGTTTCTGACATAATTGATAGTGCTGCAACATTAGGTAGGGCCCCATTTAGAAAATATACACAACCTTCAGGGGCTCACAAGGCTCCAGAAGGCCACATACATCAGGATGTCCTATCTAGAAGGAAAGTCAATCCAGTGTACAAGGCCCAAAAGAAAAAAAAACACACCAGATTTGCATTGTGAAATTGTATAGCAGCTTGGCAAGGAGCTCAGGTATTTGTATTCCTCACTACCGCTGTCCCAGAAATCCCAGTGCTACATTTGTCAGTCTTCCCTCCATGGGGGAAGCTGTAGTTATAGCTTTAAATAGTTGAGCAGGAGCAGCGTGAGATGCAATGTGAGGGAGATGCACAACTTGATCATTAAACTTGATTACGGTCAAAATCAGCATTGAACATCTTCATCAAACACAGAATATGCTGCCTGACTAGGGAAGAGCCTCTGTGACTACATAAGCTGGTTATATTGGGTCATCTTTGTAGAGGAATAAATTAGCTTTCATTACCTGATTTTTTCAGTAAACTTTTGTAGCATTAAACATTTGTAAACATTAAAAAGTCACACTGGCTCCTGATTCCTTCCTTTCTTATCTAGGTTTTTCAACCATGCCTATCACCAGGGCATCTGGTTTTCTGTAGGAGCTGTGCTATATTACAGCTTGAGGACAAGATTGGGGAGGGGCAGGAGCGGCTGAAAAAATCAGAAGATCTTTGCATATCTTCAGGCTGTGTGGGTTTAGGAAGGTCAGCCCCCAAGCCTGTTCTTCAAAGGAGTGAGTAAACAACATTAAATCCTGATTAGAGGTAGTGGTGGAGGATTCTTGTACCTATGGGATTACTTAGGGGAAAAAGCTGGTCCCCTTTCCCATCTTTACTCATTCTGGCTTCAGGTTTGTACAATTATACCCCTCTTTGTAACAGTTTAAAACAATTTTGCTCCTTATAATACTTTGAAGTATATGGTATACGTTTGTAAAGGGCTATTTCCTATTTTAATGATTTTGAATTTGAATTACTTGATGTACTTTCCTCCCTGAGGAACCTTCACTTTGTTGTGTTTTTGGCAGAGCACATTATGTAGTGACCTGCTTTGGGACTGCTTTTCTGAATTGCTGGTGCTAGCCTCCTGCGGTGCAGCCAAGAAAGTATTTAAGCCATTGATGTCAGCAATAAAATGTAAAATGTACCTACCACATCAATAATACTAATTCCATCAGATCACTGATGATTTTGCAATGCGCTTCAGCTCTGTTGAGAAAGAAACTTTTGGCCTCTTGGTTTAAGAAAATATAGAAGCCACGTTACCAGCTGTGGTTATGAGAGCTTTTTTGAATTCTAATGGGAATGGAGGAATAGGCTTGTGAAATCTGCCCTCAATCTGTGTGTAAGGTCAATCTAACAGAAAATAGCTCCTATAGCAGTTAGTTTCAACAGCTTTCAAGAACTGATTATGAATCTTATTTCATAGCTTCAATATTCCTTTTGAAACTTTAATTTCCTCTTTGTATACATATTTAATGCAGTGAAGTAGTTACTATGTGCTGGGGTAAACAAAGATTAAAAACACTCAACACAGATACATTCATCCCTGTTAATCAATTAATCCTTATCCCAGTGTGAGGAGGGGAAGGTACTGTTTTCCCTATATAAGTGGTGGATGAGAAAGCAGATAGGTTATTTGTAGACTGGCTGAGAATTTTTCAACAGCGGTTTTCCCATAAAAAGAGATGTTGCTTCATCAAAACTGAAACTGTTTCTAGGAGTCGGTCTTAGTGAATATCACTGATCACAAAACAAAACTGAAGAGTGGAGAGAGGCATGATGTTTCTTTTAAAAATGGTCTCATCTTGATCTTTTCTAAATAAAAAAAATCAGTTGCCTGGTTCAACTTTCTTTTGAAATATAAGATAATTAGAATGTTTTTCTAGCAGTAAAACTGAAATGTCTTGAAAGTTTTAGAGAAACACTTGGATCACTCGGAAGCTACACTGTATTAAATTTCTGAAAATTCTGGGTAGTTTGAGTTCTCATTCAATTCAGAATGGTTAAATTTTTATGTCAAATATTTTCCCAGAACAGTAATTCTTGTCTCTACTTATTTGCAAAGGCTACATAGATCCTGCCTCAAATCTCCCCAGAGATGCACAGAACAGCCTCTTTAGGCCAACCAAGCCACAGATTTCACAAGTACTAAATGGACCAACATTCTGCTCCTATGGTCTGGAGGGAGGACTGGATGTGTAGCATTAACAGGAAACATGTCCCAAAACAGAGGCAAGCAGTTTACTCTTAAGCTTGAGGTCACTGAAAAAGGGCCTGATCCAAAGTCTGGCTAAGTCAAAATATTCTGTAAGGCGTATTTTCTCACATACAACACACCCTGGGATAAGATACGCACTTTGCTTTTAAAAAAAACAGAAGGAAAAAGATCTCTCCTTGTAGTAAGGAGCGGAGTGTGTTGTAATTAAGGTACAAAATGGGTTGAGTAGCATTCTCAGATGACCTTTTTATGGTTTTGGCATGTCCCTTCACGCTTTGTGGCTTATGGTGAGTAAGACAATATGGTGCCAGTGGCAGCAGTTGAAAGGCATTTTGAGCCTGCAATCACTACTGCACTACCTTTCTTCAGAGGGCAGCATGCTCCCGCCACCCCTGCATGACCATCTCCTTTGAAGCCTTGTTGATTTTACCATTTGTTAATCCTTGGATGCCAAGAATACTGGGAACAAGCTATGGGGAAAATTTGTTTGCATTCTTCCCCTTCTCTGATGAGCTGACAAAGGCTAAGTACTCTCCAGTCCTCAAAATGCCAGTAGAAATAATATCTTCAAAAAATATATCTTTCTGAAATGTTTCTTTAATTTTGAACTCTGGCCCTATTTCAGCACAACACATTTCAGCACAACACATGCTTAAGTTCTTCCTCTCTGTAGCAGGGTACTTAGCTTAACTCAAAGTTGCTTGAAGTTAAAGATGTTCCCAAGTGCTTTGCTGCATAGGAATACATGGCTAAACCAGTGCAAAGCTTCAGTAGCTTCAGGACTGTGCAAAGCTTCAGTAGCTGAATCAATTCAGAGGCGATTCGGCTTGATTTGGTAGCTAAAACTCTGAAGCTGAATTGAATTGGGAGACCCATTAAAAGCTCTGAATTGTGTTGCCGCCAAGAGCCGCGGCGCGGGGTTCAGGGCCTTAGGAGCCCTAGTCAGCGGGCGGGTACTTGTGACGCTTGGAGTGGAATCAGGTACTGACACGTTTTGATCAAACAAAAAAGGTTGTTTACTTACACTGCTCATACAGTGCAGGCCAGAAGCTTGCTTCGATTACGGTTGTAAACAAAACTTGGGTCGGGCAGAAATTACAGAGTTTGTTTGGTCGGTCTGCAAATGTGTCGGGCCGGCAGTTGTCGGGTTACGTCTAGGTCTAGGTCGGTGACGGGGAGCGATTAGAGGTTGATCAGGCCCCTAAGTTCTTCTCTAAGACACACGTGGAGTTTGCTAGGCTCCACAGTGTGCTCAGAGCTCTCCATGAGATGTATGTGGAGTTCTCCAACTTGAGCGGAAACTGCTTCAACTTCTTATACGGCTAGCAAGCCAATCGCTGGCCACCAGATAGGAATAATTTAGAACAGTCCAATAGTGGGGTACGAATTTACATAAGATTGGCGGGAACTTTTTCTAGGTCATTAATATATAGTCACTGGGCTCTGGAGTTTTCCACTCGTGACCTACTTACATGACCTACGTACAAAATGATTGACAGACTGTGCCTTCTGTATCAAACTATGGAATTCTCCACTGTACTATAGGCATATGAACAATGGGTTCTGACAAATTGAATCGGAAGCCTCCAAATTGATTCAGAAAAGCTTCTGTGCTGATTCAAAGATTTGGCCATAGACTAAACAGGCAGCTGTTCTTGAGGTTGCTGGACGCAGCCACCTCCAGCTGGTAAGTCTGTTGTGGGGGGTGGAGGGGGTAGGGAAGGGGTGGGACAAGCTGCCCAGCCAGGGCACATGACCCCATCATGCTCTACTGCCACTTGCCTAGCCAGGGCAAAGCTGCTGCTCATCCGTGAGGCATAAGGAGCCCTGGCCTGCTCCTGCGGCTGCACACTGCTTGTCTGGAGACAGCACAGGGGCTCAGTCTCACGCTGGCCCCACACTGGCTAGGCTAGCAGTGGGGAGGGCATAGCCCCTCTCCCAGCACCTTCTGCTTTTTGCCCAGTGCAGCCCCAGCCCTGCCTGTCCCACGCAGATCCTGGGGCACGTGCCCCTGCCTCATGCCCTCCCGGACCAGTGGTGGGAGCAGCGGCGAGAGCCGCTGGACAAGCCACCACACAAGCAGCTCCCAGACCGGCAGTGTCCCCTCCCTGGCCACAGCTGCACTCCGGGAGGCAAGCCCCTGCTGCTGGGCTGTGCTCTGTGGAGTGGGCAGAGCCAGGGCTGCACTGCAGGAGGCTAGCCCCAACCACAGCCCTGGTGGTGAAGGCTTGCCACCCAGAGCACAGCCCTGGCTACACCCACCCTGCGGAGCGGAGCCCAGTGGTGGGCAGCTGGGGCTAGCCTCCCAGAGCACAGCCCAGCCCAGCCCAGCCTGCCCCATGCAGGTCCTGGGGCACGTATCCGCTCCCATGCCCTCCCAGACTGGCAGTGCATGGCAGTGTGCAGTGGTGGGACCCTTCCCTGAGTCCCAGCTGGGCAGCTCATCCCAGCCCAGCCTCAACCCCAATCCCTCCTTTGCTGTGGGGGCATTGATCTGCCCCCCCATCCCATGTCCCTTCCTTCCCCCACACCACAACAGACTTACCAGTTGGAAGCAGCTGTGTCCAGCATCGAGGACTGCTGCCTGTTTAGTCTATGGCTGAATCTCTGAAACGGCACTGAATCATTGGATCCAATTCAGCCAAATTGAATTGGGACAGTGATTCGAATCACCTAATTGAAACGCTGTCCCTCTGAATCAGCTGGATCTGAATTGAATACTTGCTGCTTCACACAGGCCTAATAGCCAAGCGACTGAACAGTAGGGCTGTGCGAAATGCCATCGTTTTGTTTCAACATCCATTTCACTGTTTCAAAGGGACAGTGTTTTGTTTCATTTTGAAGCAATGTCCCATTTTGTTTTGTCGAAACTGTTTGGATGAATTTGGACATTTCGCCCATAGGTTATAATGGAGAATCATGAAAATGCCGAAAGCCTTGTCATTTCTTGCCTTGTTTGGATGAAAATTACAGGAATAGTAGCCCCTTCTGAGGGCATGAAGTCTGCCAAGTTTCAAGGAGATAGGTGCTGATGTTTCTCAGAAACTGCAGCTCAAAGTGATTAAACCAAAAGTCCTGACACTTGCCGACATCCTCCTGTCATCCGGCGCACAGATCCAGGGGCTCGCACCCCCAGGAGGGCTGCGGGCCTGTGCCAGACTCCTCCTGGGGGTGTGAGCCTCTGGATCTGTGTACCAGATGATAGGAGGCTGCCACTGCCGCCTGGGACCAGTGGCAGCAGCAATTTTCCCTGGCACTGGGCACAGGCTGCGCCCAGTACCAGTCCCAAGCAGCAGCCTGAGCCTCTTGTCATCTGATGCAGATCCAGAGGCTTGCACCCCCAGGAGGAGTCTGGCACAGCTCAGCAACCCTCCCGGAGGTGCAAGCCCCTGGATCTGTGCCCTGGTGAGAGGAAGCTCAGCCTGCTTGCCCCTCTTTGGATTGACACTCCCCAGCTCGCCTCCCTGCTTGGCTACAGCTCCCTGTGCAACTCCCTGCTTGGCTACAGTCCCCTGCTTGGCCTGCGGCCGGCTCCAGCCCCTCCTGCATGCTCCCTGCCTGGCTACAGCCCCCCCGCATGCGCCCCTCCTGGCTGCAGCCCCCCCACATGGCCCCCATCCAGTTGCAGCCCCCCCACAGCTTACCAGTATCAGCAGCTGCACTCTTGGCCCCCTGCATAGATTCATAGATTCATAGATGTTAGGGTCGGAAGGGACCTCAGTAGATCATCGAGTCCGACCCCCTGCATAAGCAGGAAAGAGTGCTGGGTCTAGATGACCCCAGCTAGATACTCATCTAACCTCCTCTTGAAGACCCCCAGGGTAGGGGAGAGCACCACCTCCCTTGGGAGCCCGTTCCAGACCTTGGCCACTCTAACTGTGAAGAAGTTCTTCCTAATGTCCAATCTAAATCTGCTCTCTGCTAGCTTGTGGCCATTGTTTCTTGTAACCCCCGGGGGCGCCTTGGTGAATAAATACCAATTCCCTTCTGTGCCCCCGTGATGAACTTAAAGGCAGCCACAAGGTCGCCTCTCAACCTTCTCTTGCGGAGGCTGAAAAGGTCCAGTTTCTCTAGTCTCTCCTCGTAGGGCTTGGTCTGCAGGCCCTTGACCATACGAGCTGGCCTTCTCTGTACCCTCTCCAGGTTATCCGCATCCTTCTTGAAGTGCGGCGCCCAGAATTGCACGCAGTACTCCAACTGCGGTCTGACCAGCGCCCGATACAGGGGAAGTATCACCTCCCTGGACCTATTCGTCATGCATCTACTGATGCACGATAAAGTGCCATTGGCTTTTCTGATGGCTTCGTCACACTGCCGGCTCATGTTCATCTTGGAGTCCACTAGGACTCCGAGATCCCTTTCCACCTCTGTGCCACCCAGCAGGTCATTCCCTAGGCTGTAGGTGTGCTGGACATTTTTCCTCACTAGGTGCAGCACTTTGCATTTCTCCTTGTTGAACTGCATCCTGTTGTTTTCTGCCCACTTGTCCAACCTATCCAGGTCTGCTTGCAGCTGTTCCCTGCCCTCCGGCGTGTCCACTTCTCCCCATAGCTTTGTGTCATCTGCAAACTTGGACAGAGTACATTTGACTCCCTCGTCCAAGTCGCTGATGAAGACATTGAAGAGTATTGGTCCAAGGACTGAGCCCTGCGGGACCCCACTGCCCACACCCTTCCAGGTCGAGACCGACCCATCCACCACGACTCTCTGGGTGCGGCCCTCTAGCCAATTCGCCACCCACCGGACTGTGCAGTCATCCACATCACAGCCTCTTAGCTTGTTCACCAGTATGGGGTGGGATACCGTATCGAAGGCCTTCCTGAAGTCTAAGTATACGACATCCACCCCTCCTCCTGTGTCCAGGCGTTTCGTAACCTGGTCATAGAAAGAGACTAGATTGGTCAGGCACGATCTGCCCGCCACAAACCCGTGCTGGTTTCCCCTCAGCATAATTTGCCCTGCCGGGCTCTCACAAATGTGAGCCTTGATAATTTTTTCAAAGACTTTACCAAGGATGGAGGTGAGACTGACTGGCCTATAGTTGCCCGGGTCCTCCTTCCTCCCCTTTTTGAAAATGGGGACCACGTTAGCCCTTTTCCAGTCCTCTGGGACTTGGCCCGTGCGCCACGAGCGTTCTAATATTCCTGCCAGTGGCTCTGCAATGATGTCAGCCAGTGCCTTCAGCACCCTCGGATGGAGCCCATCCGGGCCTGCCGACTTAAAGGCATCCAGTTCTTCCAAGTGACTCTGCACCATCTCAGGATCTACGTATGGAAGTCTGGCGCCTTGCTGCTGCCTCTCTACAACCCCAGTGAGAGACTTGTTGTGCCCCTCACTTAGGAACACTGAGGCAAAGAACTCATTGAGGAGTTCAGCCTTGTCCCCCCTATCTGTCACCAATTGTTTCTGCCCATTTAGCAGCGGTCCTATTCCTCCCTGGGCCTTCCTTTTACTCCCAATATATCTAAAAAACAATTTCTTGTTGTCCTTTACTTGGGTTGCCATCCTCAGCTCCATGGTAGCTTTGGCCCGCCTAACTGCCTCCCTACAAGCACGAGCAGAGGAGGTATATTCATTTTTAGTGATCTCACCCTGTTTCCACTTTTTGTGCTCCCCTCTTGGCCCTTAGGCTGCCCTGGATTTCTCTGGTCAGCCAGGGAAGCCTCCTGGCCCCTTTCCCTTTTTTGCCTTGCTCGGGGATCGTTATGCTTTGTGCCCGAGGGATCGTTTCCTTTAGGCACAGCCACCCTTCTTGGGCTCCCATCCCTTCAAAACTCCTACTCTGCAGTCCTGGGCTGGTGTAGCTGGCGGTCCCTGTAAGCAGTGTGCAGCTGCAGGTGACAGCCCAGTATCCAGGGCTGCGTGCCACTAGAGGGGACCACCAGCCACACAGGCCTGGGCCCTGCATGCACAGAAATGGCACGCAGGGCTCATGCATGCAAGACCTGGGCCAGTGTGGCCAGTGGTCCCTGTGAGTGGTGTGCAACCCTGGGTGACAGCCCAGAGCTTCCCAAAAGCACACAACCCCGTGCTGTGCTGCGCCGAGCCAGGTTGAAGCAGTGTGCTGTGGCAGAGGCAGTGGGTACCTGGTGGCCCAGGCCAAGCTGCTCTGCCCTCCGCCATGCAGGGGGCCAAAAGCACAGCTGCTAATACTGGTAAGCTGCAGTGGGGTGGGAGGGCTGGAGCTGGGGGAGGGCAGGGCCCATGCAGGGGGTTGGAGCCAGGTGGGGAGGCGAGCGGAGGGCGCTGGTCCCAGGTGGTGCAAGCAGGCTGAGCTGCCTCTCACTGGCGTGCAGATCCAGGGGCTCACACCCCCAGGAGGGCTGCTGGGCTGTGCCAGACTTCTCCCGGGGGTGCGAGTTCCCAGTTCTGCGCCATATGACAGGAGGCTCAGGCTGCTGACTAGGACTGGTACTGGGCACAGGCTGCATCCAGTGCCAGGGAAGATTGCTGCTGCTGCCAGTCCCAGGCGGCAGTGGCAGCCTCGTGTCATCCAGCACATGGATCTGGGGTCTCGCACCCCCAGGAGGAGTCCAGCACAGCCCTGCAGCCGTCCTGGATGCGTGAGCCCCCAGAGCTGCGTGCCGAATGACAGGAAGCTGCTGCTGCCACCTGGGACCGGCATTGAAGCCAAGTAAGCCTGGCTTCGAAACTTGAAATGTTTCAAAACTTTCAAAATGTTTTGAGTGCCCTTGTTTTGTTTTGAAGCTGTTTTAAAGACTTTTGTTCCATTTCGATTTTGCTGTTTTGAACTTGAAACATGTTGAAACAGCTTCGAAATGAAACACCCAGTGAAATTTCGCACAGCCCTGCTGAAGAGTGGTAAGTAATAACATACTCTGACAGGCAAGGTTCTTTAGGTAAATCTGATATCTTTTATTACACCAACTTATATAGTGGAAAAATTCTTATTTGCAAGCTATCGGGTACAAATACCCTTCATGAGGCTGAGGAAGCATCTGCAGTTGTTCTGTGCTCTTCCTGGATGGAATGAATAGCAAAGAAGCCAGAGGCTAGCGTGCATGCAGGAAAACCAGTCAGTGAAGATGTAAATTGAGAGTCCCTGTAACATGCTCTGATAATCAGAAGCTTAATTTATATGTAAACTCTTTTTATTGAAACAAGGCCACTATTTACATTAAAAAAAACCAATACGTACCTGAATTGTTTTCATGTTCCAATTTCATTAAAATGGCTACCAATATAGATATTTCAAAAGTGTCTTTCTTGTGACAGCAGTGACCAGAAGGGCTGAATTCTCTGTTGCAATGCATTGGTTTTGCCGTAGGTACCATAGCAAAACAGTTTCATTTTGGTAACCCTTGTAATAGCTATCCATCCCATTCACTGACCTTGGTAGAAGGTTGAGACTTCTAGCTAACTACAGTCAATTTTGAAAATTCTGGACCAGCAGACTTGGTTGTTACTTGCAAAAATCCCCAGATGTGGTTTATCCTGTTATAATATTCATTACAAAATTACTTGTTTAATGATTTTGTTATTAATCTTTGAACCTTTTAAATGTATGTGGTTTTATTGTTCTCTGACCACCTGAGCTTAGCATTATGTTGCTGTAGTTGTGGTTATCAAGCCCCAGCACATTTGACAACTCCAACTTTACTTTTTATCATCCATTTTTTCTTAGTCTTAAAACACTTGAGGGGAAGCATGTGCATAAAGCATGCACTCTATATGATTGTCCAAACACTCACATCTGTTATTAAAGATCTAATCCACGCACCAAATAGCTGTATAGGAAATTCAATGTTCTTTCAAAAGCAAAGTATTCTGCAGAGCAATTAGAGGTGTCATAATGACCCCCCCACAAAACCAAATGGTAATCATTAAATGCACTTAAACAATATTCTTTAATATTGTTTAAATGCTAGTAAGGATAGATATTTCACTGTAACACAATAGCTTTAAAATGTAAAGTTACTGAATATGTGTATTATAATCTCTTTGTAGATTGAAAATGCGTTTCATTAACACAGCGATGATGCCTTTTTCTCTGGTAGTTTTTACTCACAGAGGCTGAAGCTTTCTAGTGAGTTCCAGAGTTTTGCTTTGCTGTGTTCAGTTTTAAAGAAAACTCATATTACTGTGATGGTCGTAATTGCATCAGTGGCAAGGAAGCATTACATTTTCAATGATATTAAAAATGTTTCCCGTTCTCATTTTGTGTTTCTCTCTCATGTACCATTTTCAGGTGACCTCCTAGTGAAATGTTTTGGGGTTCTGCAGTCACACACAACCCCCTACAGGCAGTTTAACAAAGTATCATAAATGGTGATATGTGCTTAGAAAAAAAAAAGTCAGTTGCTTCCAATTGTAGTAACTATTTCACATCCTGTTTTTGTCTTTCTATGACACTGGCTACCTCAGTAGTTCCAAAGCTGCA
This sequence comes from Alligator mississippiensis, assembly GCF_030867095.1. Classification (NCBI taxonomy): domain Eukaryota; kingdom Metazoa; phylum Chordata; order Crocodylia; family Alligatoridae; genus Alligator; species Alligator mississippiensis. The sequence continues at coordinate 208,725,011 of NC_081827.1, read as the reverse complement.
TTCCTGCCTGTTTTTAACAGGATGCAACAGCCATTTCCTTATTTTGTATGGCTATTTTTATTAGATTGCAGTTACTTTACATTATGATTCATTGAGTATCAAAGCTTAGCTGTCCATTTAATGTACATATGGCCAGAAAAGGTTTCTTTGATGTTAGAGCCCATTCTTATGGAAGATCTTCCCTCTAATTTTGCTACAGTCTCTGCTGGATCAATGAATGTGTGTTGTAGCACATGGTCTCCCACATACTGTGTGGGCTCTGTATATGTGCAGGCTTTGCAGCATTGCCTGAGTTGAGCTGAGGTTAGAAATGGATAAAATCATTTGAAACTGTTTAGAATTTTTTGTTTTATTAAAAGGAGATGCTCATTTTAAAGACTGCATAATGCATTGTATGCACACCTGATTAATTGCTTTATGCTTTTCTGCCACTGTAAAACTGCTGTAAAAATACATCATGCTAGCAAAAATATTCTCAACTTCTCAATGAAGCTAAATGAAATAAAAATATAAAGTTTGTGATACATTAAATCACAAATATATACTTTACAGCCAGCTGTTATCTCTAAATGTGCACATTTTTAAATAGAAACATTTATCCAACATGCTGATTAGCAATTTCGGTTCTGAAAAGCCTGATTACATTTAAGATGTAAAAGATTAAAATGACTAAACAGATAAAGTTAATAGTTCATCTTCCCTTATGTTTTTATATGTTTAAAATGCCGAAGTTCCACAGAACTCTACATGTAGTAAACTCAGTAAGAACAGTGTGGCAGTAATGTGGTTACAGTACAGTAGTAATGTTTAAACCCATCTCTTATAATCTATGTCTGAAACAAATGTCCAAGCTGAGAACGCATGTGTATGTTTCTGTGTATATTCATAATGTTTAGGTTAAAATAATTGCATGCTACCTGCACGTACTGAGAATGCCTAGTTAGAAAAGCCAATAACAATTGAATTAATACAGAATTCTACTTCTGCTGGATTTCATCTTTGTTGTTAATATTTCATTTTTTAAACGTTGTCATTCTTGAATTAAATTAGCCAAAGCATTTTGATTGCATTGAAATTAAATTATATCTCTGATATGTTTTCATTCTTCCATTTTCAGTGTGTATTTCTGACTATTATTAGCACGTGCAAATACAGAATTGTAAATGCTGCTACCTTTCTAATATGTTGGCAATCAATGGTTCAAAAGTTCACACAATACCATATGTCCTAATAATATTTATCTACATCTAAAACAATATTGAACTGTCAAATAGGATCCCATATCCTAACAAATGATGGAATGCAGGGAAACTCTTAGATTTAGCTTTTTCTTTTTTGTCCGACAAGCTAATGCAATAAGGCCAATAATAAAAGGTTGTGTAGTAGGCCAAAAGTCTGTGACAGATAAAAAAGAAATGTTGGAAACCGATGAAGCTTTTGCACAATTAGATTTTTTGAGGCAGTGCTGTAAGGACTGTCCAGTGCCTGTTCAGTTCTGATTGATGGTAAAATCATAACTACATCATATTAGCCATAGAGTTCACTGACAGGTTACTGCAGATTAATATTGCTACTGCTGTTCACTTACCATCAAACTGGTGGAAATATGAATTGAGCTGCTCCTCTAACAAACCCTGCATATTAAGAAGTAGGGTGTTTTACTGAACAATCTCCCTTCTGTCATTGGGGAAGGAGAGACAAACAACATGTATTTCAGAAGCATGTAAATACATAGGAACATACTAATTAGTTTGTTAGGAGACCTTGACAATGCTGACCAGGTAGCAATTGTGCATGCTTGATGCTATTTTTGAGCTTTAGTTTATGATGATAAAAATGAGAATGATAAATATTTTGCTTCAACCCTTTTTGATATGAATATTTAATCCAATGCAAATTGCAGTAATCATTTGTACATGCATGTGTATTGTAGAAAAGGAAATGAATCATTTTAGAACTCTGGTTTACAAAGGTGCTGAGCACCATTAGTGTACACTGGAGCTGAGGATTCTTAGCATTTCTGAAATTCAGGCAAGGAATGGTTAGCATCAATTGAATGTTACATTCAGCTAAGGGGATAGCACAGGGAGTACTGCTGCTTGGAGACTTAGTGACTATCATTTTCTTCAGTGGTGTAACAAAGGAGGGGTGATAGGGGCAACTGCCCCAAACACCAACTTGGGGGTGAGGGGAGGTAGGGGACCAAAAACTGGAAGCCATTGCTTCTGCTTTTCTTTAGGCGCTCTGCCACATTGCTACACTGCTGACTTTCTCAGGTTACCATGGTGGAGTTCCACTGTGGCACACAGATTCACAAAGAGCCCCGTGTTTTTCACTGTTGTTGGGATTCTGCTCTTTCAGCACCCCCTCTCAGCAACCACCTGAGGCATCCATCAAACAGGGGCCTCCTGTGACCTTCTACCACTTAAGCCCTGAGAAATTAGCTTCCTTCCTTTTCAGTGGAAAACCAGACTGAGGTCTTCCAGCTATTAAATTTCTCTCTTTTCTACTCTTGATAAGTATGCCAATGAATATCTTCTCCTAACTATGACAAAAGTTGCCTTAGATTCACCTTGTGGACTTCTCTAACATCCCAAATATGCTACACAGTTGACCACAGTTGATCTTTCTTGCTTCATAAAGGGAGGCCATCACAAAATACCTGGATATCAAAGCATATCAGATTTTAAAAAATAGTCCAAATGTTTCTCTTGGCCTGGTTTATGGCATGACAAACATTTGAAAACACTGCCTTATCTTTCCAGGCTTACTCAGTGGTTATCACATAAAGGGTGCGATGGAAGGAAATCTCATGACCCTAAATTTGCTATAATCCATTTGTGGTGAGTAACTAGTAGGAGGTGGACTATGGGGAAGGGGAGCTCCCATTGACTGGAATAGCTGCTGGGGCAAGGGGAAATAGAAAGCAATGTTCAGGTCAAAGATTCAGGCTCTTCTGAGTTCTGTGTGCCTGCTTTGAAACTGACTTCCCTGCCATAAAACTGCTTAATCTGTCTGCCTTAGTTTCCTTATCTGGAAGATGAGGGTAATACCTTGCTAAATGGTGTAAATTATAATTTAATATTTTTTAGGGTAACTTGAACAGGAGGTGAGCTATACCACTTCTCAGGATTATTTAAAAAGAACCCCAACCCAATAGCACATTTAATGCTAAAAAATTAGTCATGTATCTTTACTGTAAATCTCAGCTGAGTTTGAGTATATTTTTTGTCAAGGAGACATTAGGGGTTTTTTTTCTTTTTACTATAGCTGTTCTGTGATTCATGAGTCAACATACTGTACAAATACCAGAAGGCATAAGTGAGTTATAGACTTTTCTCAAGAGTAACGCAGCAGTCCTCCATTACCCAACTCAGTTAAAATATCCTATTTATCATGGGTTTTTTTTAAAAAAAAGAATGAATCCTACAATTTTAAGTTAAATGAAAAACCATGTGAGGGAACAAACTGTTTGGCCTGCAATGTGTTTGGGTAAGAGGTACAACTAATGTTATAAAAACGATTTAAGAAAATGATATATAATATCATCACAATAAATCATAGGTCTTGAGTGGCATTTAATAACCCTTCATTTCTATCAGAGTTATTCATTTCTTTTACAAGATATATTCTGGACATTATTTCTGCATGTTATTTTTCTGGATGCAAGCTACATTTGAAGTAAAGATATTTTTTCTATGCAAAAAATGTTGAAAACTCCTGTCTCTCAGGACGGTGCACATATGGCCCCATTACCATATGAATATATGCTTTGCCATGTTTCTGAGTGATTGTACTTGATGTAAAAGAAGTCTATAGTAGAGATGATTGGCAATTTTTGATGGGGCATTCTTTTTTTGTTGGAAAATGCCCATTTGTTGGTACTGAGGTTTTTTTTTTAACTGATAGCTTTCATAATAACTTTCAAAGGAAAAAGTTTCCAGGCTCCTGGATAGAATCTCTGTTTAAAACCAAAAAGAGATAAAAATAGTAAGTAGCCCACTGGTTTCGGCATTTACATGTAACATGGCAGATCAGGTTCAAGTCTTCTCTAAGCCATATTTGAAGCAGTGACGTGAACTTGGGTCTCCTATAGCCCAGGTGAACACTGCTGGCTCTTTGTTGTGAACATTTTTCATACTCACTTGGCTTCATTCTCATGGGAGCATTTGTTGAGGTCTAAGAATCTTCTGGATAGGAAAACCATTTCCCCCATTGCCCACATTGCTGGATAGTTTTAGGAGGCTGGGTAGCCTTCACTTACATCAGTTGTTAAAGAAATTGCCTGGCTAAAGGTAGCCATAACCATGAAGGTGTCCTGGTTCCAAATAGGATGAATTTGGTGGTTTGACTGTGTTTGTAAAGAAAGGCAACTTATCTAGTGAACAAGAAGGACAAATGTGCTTTCACTGGGGTGGAGGAGACAGATAGAAAGGAAAAGAAGAAAGGTCATAGAGTGAAAGAGTGCCATGAATTGTAAAAGTGTCTAATTAGGTTTCTGACTCTGGAATTTGCCTTTGCCCCAAGCCAAGAAGCCCAGCTGTTTTATAACAGGGCTTTTGCCTCCTAGCAATGACTGTAAATGTGTGACCTAAACTGCAAGTGTATTTATAAGGACTACTTCCTTCACAAGAGATTCCATAAAATACGTCCCAATATTATTTGGAAGGTCACACAAATGTTTCATTTTTATTTATTTTCCTGACTATGGTTTTCTGACAGGCTCTAATCAAAATTTTGAAAAGTCCAAAAATAAAAGGATGACTTTCATTAAAAGCACCTTGCTAAACTTCTGTTTCATTTGGTTATTTTTTTTTAAAAAGCATCAGTCTTCAAAATGAAATGTTTGATGGAATATTAAATTTGATGAATCATTGCCAGTTTCCATGTTTGTTAGCTTTTATATACCACATTAAAGCATTCATTAATAAAGTGTCACACAACACTGCTTTGATTGAGTCCTAAAAGGTTAATGACTTGATACAGGCTGGTATTCTTAGCTTTAGTGTTTGCAGGCGGTTTGTGGTGAACGCAGAGTGCTTTGAAATTGCAACAAAAGGAGGGCTTTTCCTTTCCTCTATTTCAAGTCCAGGAAATATTCTCAGCCTTTTTTCACGCTGAGGCTGAAATAGTTTTGTCACTGTTGAACTACAGTATAAAATTTGGTAAAGAATAGTAACGTAACATAGTTGAGACACAGACATGCAGACCTATTATTTTGCCCCCTTCACTGCTGATGCAAATTTTACCAGTAAAAAGCTGACTATTCATGTGGCCCATGATAGAATAATGGGTAAAATTAAAGCAATGTGATAAGGCTTACTGATGGGATCAAAGTCTCTTATCTCAAATATGCCATCCAATATTTCATATCACAGTGGTTGCACTTAAAATGTTTCTTCCACTTTAAGAGAGATTATGAGTTACAAGTCTGTTTCCTGTTTTTAAATATAGACAATATTTTTCAAACTGGTAGAATTTTTCAAAATGAAAGAAACTTTTAAGTGCTCCTGCTGTGGATCTCATTATGATAGTAGTCATTTTAGTCATTATGTTTTCAATATAGAACTGAAATTGCTATTTTTTCCAGTCCCTTCCTTGTTACATAATGGAATTGGTTAGAACAGTATTGTTTTCATTTTTAAAAACTCTGTTGTTGAACTCATAGTTCGGAGCAAAAGGCAAGCAAAACTCATTTTCTAAAATCTGTTCTCTTAACTACTTTATCTCCAGATTTTATGAAATTTGAAACCCTCTTGGGAAGGAAATAAGCCTCTTGGCAAAGTCATGTGTGAAGTTAATTTAAAAAAAAGATAGTATTGAGGTTCTGCTCTGATGGGAGTTGTTAGTAAAACAAATGACTCTAACTGTTTTAGTATGGAAGACAAATCAAAGCACTTCCATGAAGTAACAGGGGTGACCTGCTGTAACTTAACCATTTCCTGAGCAAATACAAGCTGTTCTATTGGACGGGTGATAGTTCCCATGTTAGCCATTGTACAGAGAAAAATAAAAGTTCATATAAAAGAGGCCACCAAGGGTTATATGGCTGCAATTGTTTCCAACCTGAAACAAGTTGGTATCTGTTTATTATTGTCAGCATCGTGTTATATTGTTCTTGTAGAATCCATAAAACCTAAAGTCTCTGCAGCATTGCCATTAAATATCCAGGGGATACAGACGGGATTTCAGGGCTGATGAGCTTAAAAAGACGAGGGTTAAAACAAAAGTTAATAAAATGTTGACCTTGATTTTATTTGCCTTCTTAACCTTACACTGACGAGGTGTTTCATTTGAGTAAAGGATAAACAAGAAAGGAAACTTATTTAAACATGTATTTCATAAAATATTCTCTTCTTTTTTTTTTAGTCAGGAATTAGAGTTGAGAAAGCAAAAGTAATAAATCTGATTCCCAACTTTCTCACTTAGCCCCCATCTTTTCACGAATAAAAATGTTATCCATTAATTTTCTGGGATATTCAGAAGCACAAAATTGTACCTTATTAGGACTATTTAGACTACTATATCAGTTTGCACTTTCATAGTCGTTACCTTTGCATTGTGCATAGCAAGTGATGCAGAACACTAATGGGCAGAGATGCAGTTACTCCTTCAGCAAAACTATTCCTTTTAAGAAGCTACAAAAACAACCCAGTGTGTCACAAGATAGAGATATAGTAAACACATATAAATATGTATTCTCTTGTGGAAGCACGGCAAGAAAACAATCTTTAATGAAACTGTGTTTCAAAAGTAAATGATTTAAAAAATACATACTTGGACTTGGAAGAAAGATGATGCTGAGAAAGAGAGAACAATCATTTGTTGGTAAATCACATGTATTGTCAAGTACTCAAACTGGCTAATTGCAGTGCTTCTTTTACTGTCGATCTGATTTTAGTGGTTTCAGATCTGCCTATTTGTGGAAGAAATGTTCATTATTTTTAACAGTCTGAGCATTAGTGTATTCAGTATAAGATACAGACAGTCTGTTTACAGGGTGAAAAAATGTCTAATGGGTATCTGCAATCCACAAACCTTTTTGTAGGGGAAACGAAAAAGAACACATCATCAGTTTAATCATATCTCAAAGATACTTCAAAGTAAATTATGTAGAGTAGTTCTGTAGCTGCTTAGTAGAAATTTTGTGAGCAATGCTCTTTGTAAGATAATGGATCTGTGTCTAGCAGGAAGTCAAATTTGTGATGACTTTGTCTAGTTTCTGTTAGGTATCATGTTGCTAATATTTTTTCTGTCCCAACAATGTCATATAATAGCTATGAATATTATTTATTTGAAGACTGTATCAGAACATATAGGGAATGCAGATGTGAAGGAGCTTAACTTCAAGGACAGATTGCAACATACGGAATTCCTTTTAAAATTTCATTTGTTAGCCGTATCTTTTGACTTTTCTGATTTAAAAAGGAGAGGTAGGGGTGCAGATTCTTAGCTCATGTAAACTCTCTTATCTCCATTGATGTAATAGAGCTATGTCAATTTATTACCTGCCCTTGTATACTACTGTATCTAATAGATGTGTTTATATTACGAGATCACAAACAGAAAGAAGGTAATTCCAGTTCTTGAATGAGATGAGCAGATCTTCATATATGTAATTACAAGAAAAGAAAAAATATAAAATTTTAAAATGTTCAACTCAGAGCTTCTTATTTTTAACTGGTTGCTCTCTCATAATATTTTCAAATTTTTTAGATTTGACCATATTAGTCTTTTACCATGTCTAACCCTCATTTTAAAGGTCTCAGAGACTACATTTAGTTTCTAAAGATCACTCCTTTTTTTAAGTTCTAAGGAAAAAAGTAAAACATTTTAGGGTCTAATCTGAAGCCTCTGAAAGTTTCATTATAAAGGCTGTAATTCAGTGACCAAGTGAATTAACACTAGTGCATAAGAGCAGATGAAAGGCACTTGTTTTCTCTTGGTCATGCTTAGTTAGGAGCATTTGGGGGTTAGTACACAGATGTGTTGAGCCCCTGTGAAGGGGGTACTTTGTGTAATTCTCAAGTGACCTACTTTGGCTACCATTACTGCTGAAGCTTTGGGACCCTGAGCCACAAGGACTGGTTAGCTCAACAAGCTTTAGAAAAAAGGAGACTGAAAGAGGCTTGTCTGGCAATCCTAGAATTCATACCTCCTTCTAAAAATCTTTGGAAGTTTTGCAACATGAAAAGTATCTTTTTTTCAAAGCCTTGTCGGAAGAAGACTCAATGCACCCCTTGGAAAATACCAACTCTTAACGTTCACTTATTTTTTGACTAGAGAAAAATAATAGAACAATTCTTCTATTACAAAGAACTCAGAAAATCCACAACAGGTCATGCTTTTAACTCTATGATGTCCTATTTGAAATACCTAGGTTTACCTTATGAATCATGTTTGCACACACCTAACAGTGCTAACATTGCATGGCAATCTGTGGTACCCTTGAAATAATCTCAAGGCACCTCCCGGGTGCTGTGACACCCTTTATGCACTGACACTTGCACATGTAATACTAGAGATGGATACACATGGTTATATGCCCACAACCAAACATGCATATACATGCACATACTCAGGGACAGATCTGGGTGGGGGAGGGTGCAGTGGTGCAGATGCCCCCACATTTTAGTTGACTATGTCATAGGAGCATCAGGCAGGGATTTTTTAAAAGTCCTCTAAGAAAGTAAGAATCTCCCATGCCCCCCTCCCCTTCTCCCTACCCCCCTCTCCTAGTCAGTGGCACTTCTCCCCCTTTCCTCCCACCATCACCACTGTCTCCAGCTGCCCTGGGGCACAGAGGGTGTAGGGGAGAAAGACTCCAGACATGGGCGACTGGTGCCTTCTGAGTCTGGGGGGCACCTGCAGAAGCCGCTGGCGGTGGGGACGGGGTTGGTGAGAACTTGCAAAAGCTGCTGGTGTTGTTGGTGTTGGGGATGGGACTGGCAAGCACCTGCAGAAGCCACTGGTGGTGTTGGTGGTGGGGGACAGCCCTGTCAGGGGGGGCACGTGCCCCGCTGTACCTCCCCTACTAGTCACCTGTGATGGGCTAGCTGGCAGTGACTTAGCCCAGCGGTTTTGAAAGGGTAAAAGATGATTAAAGGATTTGGGATTCCTTTTCTTCACCAATCAGGCCCCAGAGACTCACCCTCCATGTCCCCTGATTGGCCCCTTGGGTCACCTGGAGGGGGATAAAAGGGGCAGCGCAGCTGACTCAGGGGAGACCAGTGAGGGAACACAAGGAAGGAGCTTCAAAGAGCTGGCAAGAACTGGGCCAGTGGGGCGGGAGCAGTTGCCCCAGAAGAGCCTGAAGGAGTGGGACCTGCAGGCAGCAGTTGCACCCTCAGCAGTGTGGCGTGCGGCCGGCAGGAGAGGCTCCCCGCTGGGCTCCAGAGTCCCCTACAAGAGGCTGCGGCCAGCAGGAGAGGCTCCCCAACTCCAGCAAGGATCTGAGCAGTGACCTGAGAGGTTCCCAGCCCTGCTTCTAGCTCCTCCAATAAGAAGCCAGGCAGCTCGATGTGAGCCAGGGACTCCAGAAAGGTCAAGACCCCTAGCAGCTTGGCGCAGTACTAGCACTGGTGGTTGTGTGGTAGAGTTTCTGCTGACTACATGGGAGATCAGAGTTTAAGCCCCAGCTGGGGTGAGTGAAGTAACAGGGAGAAATTCTTGTTGCAGTGGAAAGGGGTCATTGTGTTTTCCCCGCTTTCTTCCCCTCCAGGTACCTAAGCCCTATATTCCTTGTTATTTGACGTTTTGTATTTTGTGCCTTTTATATTTCACCAACCAGTATTGTTTGTTCTGCTGTTTGTGTTTTATATTTTGTTAACCCTGTCTTTTGTCAACTGGATGAATTTGTCTATGATTGTAAGTGTCTAACCTTTGTTGAATCCTGCCCCCTCAGGGCATTGTAGTGTCTCCTATACCCCCTGGTTTATACTGGTTATGTTCCCAGTATTGTTCTCTCATTAAAGGGAATATGGTTAAGTCCCCATTGGTGGTCTGGCTCTGCTCTATAGGGGGAGGAGAGTCCCTACACCTCCCACAGCGCTTGTGCACCTGCTTTGATCCCTTTAATTGGAGAGGGGGTACCTCTTGGAGTACCGCCCAGGTTACACACCTATGACTCCAGATCTGCTTCTGCCTGCTCCAGCCAGGCACCACATGAAGCCACACTCAGCCAGGTACAGTGGCAGCAATGGACAAGTTCCTCCTCCCTGCCTGGTTCTGTCAGGCATTTCCTAACAGCCTGGGCACAGGAGTGGGGGAAGGAAACCCTCCTTCTGCCACCACTGCTGTTTCTAGTCAAGCCTGGCTCCACATGCAGCCCAGATGGATTTGGCAGGAGCAGCTCTGGAGCCCCACTCCTGCCCCTGGGTAAGCTGGGGACAGTGGCAGTGGCAGGCAGGGGATAGGAGTATGGGAGGTAAAGACCCTGATTGAAAGACTTTAAAAAGTACCCCACTGCTGCTTCTGCAGTGTGATCTGCCTGCTCTGGTGTGTGTGCAGGGGTGGGAGCCAGGGGTGCACTGCCGCCTCCCAGCACACCTCGCTGCTTCCACATCCTCATTTATGAAATACTGCATCCTCCTATGTACTCCCATATTAGGTTGCATTTATTAAGCATGCCAAAGCCCCAGAGAGTTATGGGAATCCTGAGAGAGTTGTGAGTGATCTCTGAAACTAACTCTCTACTCTCCTTTTCTGATCGCTAACAGCCAGCAAGCCTGGAACAGATGCTTTCATCTGGCAGCATTTGCAAATCAGAAGCGAAAAATCTGCATGGAATCCACGACAAATGCATTTTTACACAGGCTCTAGACAGGTAGGGGGCTGGAACCTTTACCCTACATGGGGGTGGGCAATTACTTCAGCTGGAGGACCACTTAATGAGTTTTGGTGAGCTGTCAAGGGCTCACATAAAATCTATTAGAAGAGATCATTTTAACAAATTATAGATAAAAAACCAAATCATATAGTAAAAATCAAACATCTACTATAACATATTTTAATTTTATTTCAAAAATAATTTTTGTCCTGATTTATGAGTTTTTGAGTAGTGTGTATAGAGGCAATTGCATAATATCTCAAAATAAAGTCTTATTCTTGTATATTGTGTGCGTGGAGGGCTGTGTGGGAGGGTGGGCATGGTTCCCACACAGTGGGAGTATGGGAGGCTGCCCACGTGCTAGGTCCCAGGAGCTGGCTGGGGTGAGCTGGTGTGAAGAGCAGCCACCTGCAGTTGGCTGAGTGGGTGGAAAGTGGTTGGGAGCTGGAGCGCTGTGTACTGGGGCTACTCAGCTGCAGTTTCTCCCCACCATCTGGCACGGCCATTGTCATTTCCCTACACTACCTGCTGCCCAAAGCAGCACAGGAAGGGAAGGAGAAGAAGCTGCTGGAGTTGGGGGGAGCTGAGCAGCACCCAGGCTACTACAGCTGAAGCAGAAGCAGCGCTGCTCCAGGTGGGAGTGGGTGGAGCAGAGTGTCGCAGGGGCAGCCACGGGTCAGATTGAATTAGCTGGTAGGCTGGATCTGGCCTGCGAGCCATATTTTGCCCACCCTTGCTCTACACCTTAGCAACAAGCCTGGAAAACTAGCTCAGCTGCTCTGTGCTGACTTCCATGAACTACAGCAATAGGGCTGGAGTTGTCACTGTTTCTGTTTGTGCAGCACCCAGCACAATGGGGCTTAATTTTGGATATTCTCTCTTCACATGGGAGCTTTGGTTGGTGAAGCGGAGCGTATGTAAAGCCATTGGCTATGGCCCTCAGACTTTTCCTCTGTTTCCCAGCTCTGCATTCATTATACAATATTCTGTTTCACAAAGGAGTCCTCCTGGAAGGGGCTCTCCTTCTTCCAACTCTATAAAGTGAATCAGAGCTGGTTCCATGTTATAAGCCTGGTGTACCCATCTAATAGACAGCAAATGGTAGGTAGATTTGGTTCAAAGAGGGCTCAACACAAAGTAGATGTAATAGGTTTCTTCATATTTATTTAAGATTGTGTGCTTCATTAGTGAATGTTCTGAGCACTCACTAGTTGTTAGAGTATCAAGGGACAGGTACATACAGACTTTCAGGAAGGTTAGGGGGAGGTTAGATTGAGTTAAAATAGCCACCTGATTTAAGATAAGTTGGCATGGAGGGGCTAATGGGAGGGCTTGCAGGGATCAAAGAAACAAATGGGGTCTACAGGGGAGATCGGTGGGGGAGGGCATCAAGGGGCTAGCAGAGTCCACAGGAAGAATCAGGGGAGCAAGCAGAATCTGCAGAGGGGCTTGGAGGGTTGGAGGTCTCTCTCCTACCCCAGGATGCCTGGGGGTAGTCTATCTTAGATCAGGTCCACTGAGAACAATTTGACTGAACTTCTTTATAGTTCCCAGTGCAGTCCTGGGGCTGGGAAAGCCTGGGGCTGGCTCTGGCTCCAACCCCAGGGCTGTGCTTTTTCTACCCATGCCCCTGGCACTAGGATATTTTTAACTCCTCACCCCCCCCAATCTCTGGATGAACAACCCCCCCACCAAGTAAACCTACCCCACCTATCCTACCTGCCCCTCCCCCCATGCCAGCACAATTCCATCATCTCCCAGCACTGACAAATGCTGGAACATGGCAGGGCCTGCCACTTTAAGAGGCTTGAACAGGCTGTTGAACAGCTGGCAGGTGCAGTGCGGCTTAGCAAGGCCGGCACATGACCAGAAGGGGGTTCCTGGATTGAAGGATGGGGCTGGACAGCCTCACTGTAAACCCAGGTTCTCACAACTGAGTGGGCAGTTGCTGCAGGGAGCTGGAGGGATAATATTGCCCAGCTGGAGCTGCTGCTCCCAGAACACCTGGTGATTAAGGGTAGGAGCTGTGGGGATGGAGGAGGTTCCTGGTCCTGGGGAATGACCTAAAACTACACCCTGCTAGGGTTGGATGGTGGGTGGGGCTGCCTGTGATTGGGAGGTTCCCAAGAAATGTCACAGCAGTGTCTCCCTAGTGAATGGCAAGTATGGGGTGCTATATAGCCTCAGCCCCCATGACCTGATGGGTTACCTCATAGAGGGGACAGCCAAGGGGTTCAGACATATCATCAGGCCTGGGACCCAAGGGGCATAAGGCCAAGAGCCTGAGTGAGGGAGTGGTATAGTAGCCCCAGTGCGGGAGCAGAGTATTGGCCCCAGTAAGGGGGGGGGGTGAGAATATAATCATTTCCTATTAGGTTTAATGGGTGTAGAGAAAAAATAATAGGAGAAATTTTTTTTTAAATACCTATCTCCTTCCCCCATTCTTATATCTGTTTTATAAGTGATCTAAATATATTCTTCTACCATGTTTTTTGCCCTTTCCTGCGCTGCAACTGTATTACTGTTTGCACGAGCAGGTTTTCTGGACACTTTAAAAGTCTTTCTGGTGCTTTATACTAAAACTCCTCAGATGTAGTTTAGTTTGGTTTGCCAGGAATTAAAGTGTCACATCCATGGATTCATTGCATGCAAACACAAAGGCACTCAAAGATGTGTAATGAGCCTCTTTGTTCACCAGATGGCACTGCAACTTTTTGGTAATTCACCTGTGAATTGCTTTTACTTTTTTTTTTTTTCCTTGTGTGGTTTGCTGGCTGGGTAATGGGCACATGATGGGTGGGGGGCCCCCGGCCAGCACGGGCAGCACTGCTGGACCTTCCTGTTCTCCTGTGGCACTGGCTGGAGACCAGGCTTAATTCATTCAAAAACCTACTGCATGCAAACACTGATGCAGCACTCCAAAATAAACAAGTTTAAATTTTATAAACCTATTTTATTTAATGAGAATTAAAACCTGTCGTGGCAGTGAGAAACCTCCACAGGCTCTGGAAAGATCAGGGGCAATTCCTGAAGGGGAAAGGACAGCTACCCACACCCCAGGAAACTCACCTCCCGAATGGGCTGGGATGGAGCAAGAGACGCATGAGCCGGCATTTTGCTGGCTCTTTAAGCGGCTGCTTCCGAGGTGGGGCAGCGGCCAGCTGATTGCGGCAGCTGGTGCTGCTGCTGCAGGGAATTAAAAAACACCAGCAGAAGCCAGCAGCAGAGAGGAAGCCAGCTGGGAGCACACCAGCCAGGCGGAGGCTCCAGGTGCTGGCTGTGGTGGCACTAGAAGCACTGCCTCGCGGCAGAGAAGCAGGAGCAGTGTCTGGCACCAGGCTGGGCACAGGCAGTTCCCAGCCCCTCAACATTGAAGTATTCAAGCAGCGTCCCTCTTGGGAAGGACGCCAGATGCCTGTGACTCAGGCCCCTGAGGCCAGGAACTGAAGCTCCAGTCTTATCAACATAAGGCTGGATTATTGAAGTCAACACTGGAGCCCACAGTCAAGGGGCTGACATATCATCAGGACGAAGATCTGAATACCTGAGCAGTTGGCAAGTGAATGGAGTGTAGGGGAGGCAGAGCCCCAAGGAACACCGCAGCACACCTGTGAGTACCCCGTCTTCGGATCTATAGGGGAAGAGAACACCACTGAACCCCCTCCTTCTTTATATATACCAACAAATCGTGGCAGGAGAGTTGGGGGACCCCGACCGTGGGGGCGGAGTTATACTTGCAGTGCCTACTCGAGGTGTGACACCTGTGGTATGTACAGGAGACAGTAGGCTATTAATTAAACAGGCAGAAAAATCTGTAACTTTCTTTCCTCCTTGTTTGCCTCTCCCTTACTAAGTTTCCTCCCTGCTGATTTTCCTTCTGCGGAGTCTTAGGGCATCTAAACATGTGCTCCGGGGTGGAGAGGGCTGGTGCTTTAATTAGAGCAGCTCTGAAAACCATTCTAATTAAACCGCTTGTAGCATCACGTGTATTCAGTGTCCCGCGCTTCAAAATGGTGCGGGGTGGGGCACTCTTTAATTAAAGTTCTTTTGACCAGTTTTAATAAAAGTGCCCCACCACCATTTTGAAATGCAGGGATGCTGAATACGTGTGATGTGGAGGCTGATGGAGCGTGCTAATTACCACACTCTAGCAGATTTGATTAATCGAGTCTTCTCTGACATGTGCTAATTAGCATGCATTGGAGCAGAACTCCGTCATGTGTAGAGATGCCCTTAGATTTTATGACCGGCAGTCTAACTGCATGACACAGCCAACGTACCCCAGCCCATTGATATCTGCATCAAACACGCCACTGTTCTTTCAGCTGGATGGTCTCTTATAAACCAAATGTCCCTTTCTGTCATTTGGAGACTACCAAATCCCTACATAGGTTGTTCCAATGATTAGTCAATCTTGTTCAAAATGCTTCAGCCTCCAACCCTTGCATTTGCTTCTCCTTTTTTCTGCTAGGGTAAGTAGCTGTCAATCAACAGAAATCTCTTCTTCATGTAGGTACTTGCAGGCTGTGATCAAGTCACCTCTTAAAATTCTTTTGGATAAACTGAAGAGTAAGCTTTTTAAGTCTCTTCTTAAGTCATTTAAGACATGCTTTCCATCTTTGAATCATTTTTTAGTTCTTTTCCAAACAGTTGTTTTATTATGCTGCTTGAAGTATAATATTCACTGGACACCAGTAAAGGTCTCACTGATGCAGTGATTCTGAATCAGGGTGCCACAGCAGTCTGGTATGCAAATATGATTCACAGGATAAACCCAGAGATTTCAAATAGGAATCCATGGTGTTAAAAACATTCTGGCCTATGATATTTCTGAGTTCTTTGCAACAGAAAAGTTGTTCTATTATTTTTCTACACTTAAAAATGAGTGAAAACTAAGAGATATTTTTGTTTTAAGAGGTGCCATGAGTCTAATGAGGAGTGCCTTGAATCCAGAAAGGTTGAGAAGAATCACTGTTCTAATGCCATATACAGTGGTAACACCACCACTCTAATCCTATTTGATAGTCTCCTTGCTATGCATCCAAAGATTGTTTTCACATTCTTGGTCAAACCCATGAAGAGTCCATGTCCAGTTGATTATCTGCTATTACCACCCCACCCCCCAAGTCCTTCACAGACTGCTTTTCAGGATACTGTCTCACCTCTTGTACAGGTTGTTAACATTCTTTATTTCTAGATGTATGACATTAGCTTTTTATTTCCCTAGTCTTCTGAAGCTTCTCCAAATCTATTAAAAGGTCAATAT
Source organism: Alligator mississippiensis (assembly GCF_030867095.1). NCBI lineage: Eukaryota > Metazoa > Chordata > Crocodylia > Alligatoridae > Alligator > Alligator mississippiensis. The sequence goes on along the minus strand of NC_081827.1, from coordinate 208,708,917 downwards.
TTAGTGAGTGAGAAGGTTCTTTGGCCAATTCTTTTAATACTTATGCTTAAAAGTTATCCAGTCCTACTGATTTAAAATGATTAATAGTTGTATGGGAACAATAATTATTTTAATGGGAAGATACTGTAACCAAATACTGATTTTTAAGATAGAAAATTAAAATATTTACAGTAAAATCAAAGGGCCCGATTCTAAGTTACTCCATTCCTGGAAGTGACACAGAAACAAATTGGTAAAACACAGGGGGCTTCGACGTTTTATTGTACTCTTTTTTTCTTGTGCAGGGTTGCCTAGTCATTGGTGAGAAGCCTCAGGAATGCTTTAACTTAATGTTGGCTTCCTATACCCCAATGAGCCACAGGGCTAAAATATCAAAATGTCCTATCTCCTCTGCTAAAGAGTTGAAAGCATGGCCAGTGAAGGGCATATACTTTAGTTATATCTGCAAGGTCCTCTGTAGAAAACATAGTTTCTAGCCATGTTACCAGAGCAGTATACAGTGTCTTTACTTTTATTGAGAAAATATCCTCTACATGTTTTAATTGCCTATTAGTTCTTGGTGCCTAAATAGAAAATGCTCCTTCTGTAACCCAGAAACTACAGTGTTTTGTCCTTTCAGTGACATTTTCATTCATTTCATAGTGCCAAAGCTGAAGCAAGACCAGATTTAATGGCTATGAAAGGGAGTTAATTGGCTACTGACTAACGACTTACTGCTTAAAGTACAGTTGGATTTACAGACCAGGAGATGGGGACAAGTGGTCCAAATAGTGCAAAGAACCTTGAAAAGCATTAGTGAAGGTTATAAAAAATTAAGCAGCTAATAATCAAATAAGATAAAACTGCATTTTCCATTTTCAGTTTATTTTATCTTATTCTTTTTCTAGAAACTACTTTAACATGAAAGGATATATTTTAAAATCTCCATAATTTTCTGTGAATTTTAACTTTAATGAGTTGCCTTCCATTAACAGTAAGACACTTTGTAGTGTGCATTAATTTCTGCACTTTTCAAGCTCCTGAAGATGCTCAGCATCTGTCAAATTTACTTTTTTGAGCTTTATTCATTAATATTTACTTTAAATGAGCCTGATCAGTGACATTAATCTGTTGAACTTTGCTGGGAAACGCCAACTATATAAATCATTAGGATTTCTAATTGCCTATTTCTTAGACTTGGATCCTGAGAAACAATCTGCCTTGGCTTGAGACATCCCTTGGCTTATAAGGGTAAAATCATGGCCTAGTTGGAGTCTTGTTACTGACTTCTATGGGACCAAGATCTGACCCTTACAAAGTATGAGCTAAATCCTTGAAATACTCCTCCACTGGTACAGGCCTACTTTGTGGGATATAATCCTCAGTATCTAAAGATAAAATCTTGGCACTTTTGAAGACAGTAACAAAACTGTCATTGACTGGTGCGGCCAAGACATCACCTAAATTCTCTTTTATGTCCTAGAGTAGTGGTGTTCTCACTTTTGGCCCTGTGGGCCTAATGAATGGCAGGGGGCTAGTATGCAGATTAGATTCAGCCCCATGCTATTCCTGTGCACTAGGACCCCTGCCACCTCTGCACTGCACCAGGATTCTCCCCAGGATCCCTCTACCTCCAGTGCTTTCACCTGGCTGGAGCCCAATCCTGGCTGGGGGAGAGCAGTGTGGGTTCCAGGGCCTAATCTTGGTGTATGGGGTCTTAGCAGAGGGGGGCAGGGCCCCTGGAGCCTAGTCTTGGCTCTGTGACACAGGTAGCCTCTGCCCAGCCGAGATCAGGCTCCAGGGTCCTATGCTGTCCCTGCTCAGCTGGGAATGGGGGAAGGAACATTGCTCCCACCTGGCCCCTGCATGCCAGGATCAGGTTCTATACCACCCTGTGCACCCGATCTAGTGCACAGGCTCATGGCTTATGGGACTCCACACAATATCTGTGGGGACCCCTGTGAGTCGCATCTGGTCTCTGGGCCAGGGGTTAAGCACCCCTACCCCAGATTCATCTGAGGGAGAGAGACTTGCTAATCAGGTTAACATTTTGTTTCTATCACCACCATCTTTTCAAGATCATTAAGGTAAAGTAGGGAAGAGAGAACCTAATATTTCCAAGGTAGTGTATACATATAAGGGGAAATGTTGGAGAGGGTGGTATTATGGGCTTATGCAAACTTCCACAGATATATCTGCCAAAGCATTTCTGCCCTAATTTATATCATTTACCTGATGAGTCTCAAGAAGCAATTGATGCATTTCAGCAAAACTGGCCTATATGGAGTTACATAAGCAAATGTCCACTTTCTTTTCTCCTGTGACCTGCTGAAAGGAAGACTGTACCATACATTTCTAATACCAGGTTACATATTTCATTATTGTGACAGAACACCCTTTAGGGTGTCTGTCAGTTTAAGGGCTGTAGCAGGGAGCTGGCAGGTGGCTAATGAGAGTGGCCATTTTGGGACAGCTCTGTTATAAGAGCAGAGCATTTTGAGATCAGCCAGCTGGGAGTAAAATTACTTGGTGGAGCTCCTGCTCCAGGAATATCTCGGAGGTAAGGGTGAGGCTATGGGGAAGGAGGAGGCCTCATTGGTCCTGGGCATGACCTAAAACTGTACCCTGCCAGGATAGGGAGGCCTGGTGGGCTTGCCTGTGGCAGGGCAGGACTACATAAATACCAGGACTGATCACCTCCCTGGTGTAAGGCAGGTCAGGGCACCTAAACCTCTGCCCCCATCTTTGGGTGGGTGACTAGGAGAGTTGCGGGGGCAGGCATGTAGAGTAGCTTGTGTTGGACCCTGGAGGTGGGCTAGGCATGCTGAATGAGCAGTACTTGAACCCAAGGGGGTGTGAGACCCCAGGCCCTGAGAGTTGCAGGGCACAGTTGTGGGGCCAGTTAAGCTCAGAGAGGAGCGGCTGAGTCGTAAGGGATGGAAGACCCCAGGCCCTAGTGTAAAGGGGTAGAGTTGTGGCCCGAGAGAGGGGCGTAGTGGTCCAGTGAGGGGCCAGGGCGAAGTAGGCCCATAGTTGAGTAATTGCTCCCATTCAGGTGAGGGTCACAGGAGAGGCCCAAAAGACCATGCCAGGGCTGACCAAGGGGTGGAGAGAAAAGCCTGAGGACCTGTACAGAGTAGGGCAGAGTGAGTGTGGCCTGGATAGGCAGTATGCAAGAGACCAGGTGAGAGTCAGTGGAGTGCAAGAGGCCCTGGTGAGAGAGGTGTGGTGTGGCCCCAAAGCAGGCAGTATGATAAAGATACAACTGTGTACCCAGTTTGGCCTGGCCCTGAGCCAGAGTATCATCACATGGTGAGACATCCATGAGGCATGAGACACGTATACAGATCGTAGGAGCATGTACTAATTACCCACAGTCTTTTGGGTACACGAAGGGCAGCTTCCCACCTATTTGACATCATAACCACTTATCAACAAGGCATGGCAGGTGAGCAAGGCAGGTGGTTTGCCCAGAGACAAAGGCGGGGTCATACTAATACTGGGCCTGGAAGATGCCTTTGTCACAATTATACTATGTTATGTATTTTATTTTAGATCGGTTATATTTAAGATTCTTAATCTATTATGGTTAGTACCAAATACTGTAGTAATTTATAACAGAAAAGTAATTTAGACCTGAGACTGAATTTTCTGTTTACTGTTACCTTACCCTTAACTCATGCTTTTCTTCAAAGGTATTGCAGCATATTGGCCAACATGTCTTGTAATATTTTTGTGTAAATTGGATGAGCAGGATATCTGTGTTTATTTTGCATTTCAAGACCTTCCTCCAGTTTGGTCTCTTCTTTTCCTCTATTAAAACTATTTTCTACTTTGGTAGATACATTACATATGACCCATATCATGCATAATTTGCATAATTTCTGATAAATAAGCAAATGAGTATAGCAGAGTTGGGCTATGCTACTGCTGTAAATATTAAACTGCTAAATGTTTAATTTTGCAGTCATGCACAAAGTGTTTTATCAATGTATTTTTGAATAAGCAGAGGGACTAGTAGCTATCTTTCAATGCATGGCTAAATCTGATTTTTGTTTGTGACCAGCATGAATGCTGACCTTTGCCTTCTTGAATGATCTTTGCATCTCTTAGAAAGTTCATGAAAAGGTCACAGAGCTGCATTGACTTCCTCTGTATGTGTGGACATGTTTCTGCCATTGAGCTGATGAAAGGGCTGGCCTTGCCCATTCAGTGCTTCACTTTTTATTTTTCATGGAAATCTGAACGGCAAGTACAGCTATCCCAACAATAATGAAAGTCTAGAAAAGAAAAAGAACACATCATTTTATATAAGTCAAATGTTTTAAGTCTTGCTTTTCTTTGGAAATCTCCTCATATATTCTTTTCCTAGTCTGTGTGTTAATTGTGATACATTCTTAGCATATGAAAATACTAATACATATCATGCATGATTTACAAAAAACCCAAAGGGCTAAAATGTCATGGCAATTTAGAACCAAAAAAAAATTAATAAAATAACTGAAACAATTTCCTTTTTTACAGATGCATATTTAAAGAGTCTGAATTATTCCTCTAGATTATGTTGACATAGTTGATCAACAAAATAAAAATGATTTCTTGTATATTCTTTAGATAATTCCTTTCAAAGACAAGTTCCATGTTGCTTGTCACTGTAAAAGAAGGTTATGAATCTCATGAAAGCTTCTCTGCTGACACATCAGTTGTGGAGGCACCAGTTTTCCAAATCAGACAGCAGAAAGCAGCACAGTTAGAGGGTTTTAAATCTCTGCTCAGAAACTATTTCTATTTACAAACAGCAAGAATAGCTCTAAAATTGTGAAAAATGCATCCAAGTCATATTTAGAATGATTGTATGTGGGGGATATAACAATACTTTTCAAGACTGTAAGCACTACATATATTCATATCTTATGCTATTTATCTTACAGATATACTGCACTGGAAGTTCCTTGCTGTTAGCTGGTAGGCTCGTAGCGCTGAGAAGGAAAGATCTCTAGGTTTGTCAGTGGCCGTATATCACTGCAGCTGTGCCCTTTGATTACACAGAGGGCTCCTCCAGCCATTAATAATAGGAAACACTTTTTGTCTGGTGAATGCATCTGAACACAATTCTCTAACACCTAGGCTATTCAGTGAGGTAGAAAAGGTAAATTAAAGATGGGACCTGTTTGTTTTATAGTTACACTAGATGTGTAAATGGGGATAACCTTTGCTCACTTCTAAAAAAAGAAAATATGTTCTTTTTCTTACCAGCCCCATGTGTTTCTGCATTTTATGCTAACATATCACATTAGCAGATACTTCTTGCCTAGTTAAAAGTACTGATGGATTACATTGCCCCTCCCATGGCATTCATTAATGGCATGTCTATACATGCTTTTATGCAATCCTAACTTAATGCGCATTTGCCTAATGTGCATTAAGATGATTTAGGCACACGTGTACATGTCCAGGCACCAAGGCACATTGACACTGTGTGTGGACTGCCTTTTAGATATCAAATTTAGGTACAAATGGCCTAAAATTGCCATTCTTAACGTGCATTAAGGGTGCTTATTTGTAGACATGTGCCCTTAATGCACCCTAAAAATGGCTAATGCACCTTAAATCAGCATTTGCAGATGCACTCTACAAGTACTATCTGCTGATGTCTAGGGACCTACTTAATTTGTGATTTTTGCTGATTGCACGAAGCCAAGGGAGGTAGTGCTGTCCCTTTCCTTGGAGGTGTTTAAAAGGAGATTGGACAGACACCTGGCTGGGGTCATCTGACCCCAGTGCTTTTTCCTGTCCAGGGCAGGGGGTTGGACTCGATGATCTAATAGGTCCCTTCCAAGCCTAACTTCTATGAAACTATGATAGATTTGTTACATAATAATTACATCACATGACATATTATATTAGCCATGCTACACCCACTATCCAGGTGTGTCAGTGTAAATGTTTTAAAAAATGGGAATAATTAGAAAAAAATTAATATAAAGGTTGAAAGAAGCTGTGAGTATCAGTACAACAAAGCAGATTTAAGTATCTATTTTTTTCCTGTATGAGAGATTTTGAAAGATTGGAAGGTTCTCAAATGGTATAAATCATTTAGTTCCATCTCATAATGTCTTGGACACAGTAAGAAAAGCTGAAATGTTCATCTCAACTTTATGTTTCTTCATATGCCAAAACCTGGTTTAAACATGTAATATTATGTATGTGAAGTCAATGGAAATTTGGGTACAGAAGAAATGAAAACTTGGGCCCATAAGGAGTAGGTGTTCTTCTGTCTATACATTACTTCAGAACTTTTATTGACAAAGGAAAGCAGTGCATTGGGAGGATCATAACTGGTTTTAAACCACAGGGAGACAGTCTGAAATATGTGAGTCACTTTTCAGTTATTCCAACTCTCTCACAATAAGGTGTCATGTCTCTTCACAGTTCCTGAAACAGTGCTGCCCTATTTACATATTTTGGTAGTTCACAGTTACCTTGTTGATAGTTTTGTGACTACTCCAAAATATGTTCCTCTTAAATCTATTTTGACAATTTATTTAGGTCATGGAGTCGGGATTTAATTTCTTCATGTTTAGATTTATTCCCAAAAGCTGTAAAATAAAGAGAGCATATTCTTGTTGCTGATTCAGGCTGAGAACTAGAAATCTCTAAGCTGCATGGCCCAGCTAGCATTTTCTTCCTGTATTTACAGTCTTATTTTCTTCATGATTTTAGGAGTTGGAATTTTTTTAAGTATCACAGAACGTTCTACAGGATACAATAAGTGGGTGTGTGACAGCATTTCTACCCATCCAGAATTCTTGGATGTCCTGCTTAATCGAGTCCTGTCAATAGGCACTAAAGTACTATATCACTGCTGGAACTGCAGTAAATCCTTTGCAAAAGAACACATCCTGAGTTATGTGAATAATATAACATACATGCAATAAAATATTTCACTTTTATATAGCACCTTTCCCCAGAGACATAAAAGAGGTAGCAATAGTATTTTTTAGCTGTGCATATAATCATACATTAATTAATTGGACACAGTGCACTAAAGTTTAAGTTATGCTTTATCAACTAAGATGGTGTATTTTTACTGAATAAAGAAAACAGAGAAAGATAGCATTTTGCTATTTTTCAAGTCTAGCTGCCCCAAATATTGTTAATTTGTTGGTGGCTAGATTTAAATTATGAATCCTTTTGCTTTTAAAGCTAAGGGGAATAGATCCCTAAATTTGTTATCAAGCAATAGTGATATACTTTTAAAAAATGCACAGCATCTTGAAAGTTTGGTTTCATATCACCATTTATATTCCTGAGAAATAGACATGTCTCACACTCCGTAGCAGTTTTTTGTGACATTTGGATTTACAATGCTCAAGTTTAAGTCTCTAGCCCCTTGCAGTCTGTCAAAAACGGCTTCTCTGTCCATTTATTTTTGTCTTCTGTGCTCAGTCTGAATATCTTTTGTAAATTTATATTTGACAACCCTCGTATTTCAGTAGGTAGCTTTGTTTCACAATCTACCTTGCTTGCTCTGTTGCATTAGCTGAAACAACAAATTTAATCCATGATGTCAATAGTAAATTATAGTGGCAATGTAATATATGTCTGACATCACTGAGGTCAAGGCCATGGTGAAAATATTTCAAATAAAGGATTCAAAGGGTCTTCTCATAGGGGTAGAAGCTTGCTACACACTTAATGTCACAAGAGAGAATAGTGCAGCATACTGCATTATGTTCAATTTTTAGTTACAGCTAGCATAAAACTTTGTCTAATGTAAGAGCACTCCTACAACATGAAAAGATAGTCTAAAGAAGTTTTCTAGGTAGTTATATTTCATATTTGCTAACTGATAAATAATTAAAACAAGAATTACTTTACTGAAAAGATTCATTTAGAGCACACATTTTCCATTACGCTGGCTGTTTGGAGGGGCTGGGGGGAAACATTCATTGCATACCTACCTAAACTACCTTGCCATTAAAGTATCTAAATTACCTCAGTGAATTCTGAGCACAGAAGTGGTTGATGAATTGCTTTTGCATAAATGCACTTTCCTTTGCTAGAACCTAATTTTGTGTATAAAAACACAGAGAGAGAGAGAGAATAAAGCAACCACTGAACTCTCTCAAGAAGAAAAATTGAAGCCTGGAATTTTCTCTGTGTAATGAAGTTTTTCTAAACGCTGCTTGTATTATAAGTATCCTCAGACTCTCTGAGGACAAGCCAAAAATGGGTTCTTCTCCAATAGGGAAAGAGCAGTTAATGAATCATCTTTCCCTGTGTGAAAGTGTTCATTCCTGTTAATTTGTGTTGTCATTTTTACAGGCCAAGACTCTTTTTTTAATATCAAAATTTGTTTCTAGTTTAAAAACTCATTTGGTGCCAAAGGGGAAAAATATTTCATGCCAAGTGAACCATAAATAAATTCAGTGTATGGAAGAATTAGAGATTTCCATTCCTTCAGGCTCTATTATTTGTTTTATCTGGCATCAACAGCATCAGCAGCCAAGGACTTTCAGTATGCAAGTCATCTTAACTTGGCTGAAGCATTTTCATTCCTTAATAAGAAAGGCAGGGCCAAATTTAAAAGGCTGCAGGGTGTATCTGATGTCAGAGTATGGCTCTTACATTACTTTCTACACAATGTATCTGCATATTTGTATTTTACAGAAGGGACTCTGCTCGTGGAATGGAATCATATTTCTGTCCAGTTGTGCTTTTTTGGCCTCAATACAGCACTGTCACCTTAAGAATGTTGGTAATACCATTAGGAACATGCTGAATCAGGGCCTTTTTTTCTATTTGGGCAGATTTTGGCAATGAGGGCTCAGAGTTAAGCAATAATGATTGTATAGAGTTTGGAATGCAAGCCATATTAGGAAGAGGTTGAAAGAATTAGATATATTTAGTTTGGAGAACAGGAAATTAAGGATAGAGGGTGGAGGGCAGCATGTCCAAGATACTAGTTTTCAAATATTTGGAAGTCTGCTGGAAAGATGATGGAGAAAAATGTTCTCTCATGCCACCAAAGACAGGACATGAGACAATGAGTTTAAACTGCAGTAAAACAGCTGTAGATCAACTGGAAAATAATTGGAAGTTTGCAAAAAGAGGCTGCATAACCATATATTTAGGATGGTTTATGAGTAGTGAATATTGCATCTGTGCATGAAGTTGGGTGGGATGATCCTTGAGGTCCTTCCAACGCTATGTTTCTATGAATGTTGAGCTATACTGCTCTAGGAGGAACTGTGAAAGCATTAGGTTTTCTCCTTTACTTTGTTCAAATTTAGCCCACTTTGGTAGTGAATGAAAGTTACCATCACCATATGCCATCATGTTCAGAGGCCTCCATATAATAAATAAATAGTCCAGTTCTTTGTGAACATGTGTTTATCCCAGCAAAGAAAAATCAGTATTGTCATCAATTGTTACCCTTTTTGACAATTTCAATGAAGAACTGAGTGTTCATAGACACTGCATAATACTCATCTCTAGAGAGGGGTTTACCCTGCTGGGCTGAGGCATGCTGACTAAGGAGGGTTGTTGATTCCTGCAGTGTTAATGTCTGTGCTTTTCATTTTTGTAGGCTTAAACACACAAAAACAAAAATATTTTAAGTTCTTCTGATGCTTCTTTACATGCAAATGAAAAATGGGAAGTTGCATTAGCTATGTTTGGAACTAAGCTATATGTCTCGACACCGAGTACTTTGAAGATCATTTAATCCTACCCATAAAAACAAGTTTAAATAATTTTGTTGTTCTCAGCTGCTCTTAGCAATTGTACTGTAGCATGATGTATGATTGGTGTCTGCTCCAAGAATCAACCAACTGCACATTATTCCATTAGTGATTTTCCATTTTCTACAAAGCTTTGCAATTTATTAGTGTTATTTATGTTAATGTACTAATGCATTATTTTACATATTTACAATATCTACTTTCATCTGCCATGAACAATGATGGAATGTTTAGATACTGTATGCAGGTCAATATGACTCACAAAATGTTTACAATTTTTTTATGAAAAAGCAATGTCAGAGAGAGTGTCTGTTCTGGGCTTGGAGGCAAAACTCTCACTGAAGTCAGATCTACCAGACTGAAGATCTTCCTGTCTTCTGCCCATCCCTTTCTGCCTCTTCCTAGTAGGAATTATGAAAACTATCCATATATTAGTAGAGTAATTAGACAGTGGAAAAACTGGAACAACTGTTGCAACAAGTTGTGTGGTGGCTTGAGAGGTGTATGTTTAATGGTTTTGGCAGCAGAGAGAATTTATCTAAGGGGATTAGTTGTATTTTTTCAAAGGCATGTTGAGAAGGAGAATAGACAGCAACATGGTATAGTCCCCAGTAGGGGGCGGTCCCTAATATGTTGTCAACCTCACTAGCTGTCCAAAAGCTGTCACATGACTTGATTGCACAGATGATTACAGATAAACTGTAATAAAATCACATATGTGAAGTTGATAGAGATTCATGGATAGCCCCTGAAATCAGTGACCTTCCTGATTTTTCACCTTGATAACACTGGATTATATTGAACATTATCAATTTTACTGAGGCAAAATAGGCTTCATAAAGTCTTTCTTAAGGTATTTCCAATCTATTGGTCGGTTTGATATCTATGTATACAAAACCTGCAGAACTTTTACTCTATTTCACAGTGTATGTATTTATGTATATTGTATATAGCATTATCTTTAATAATGAAAAGAGAGATTTGTATAGTGTTATATTTGGGTCATGCCTTATGGTATTGCTTGTTTTATTTGGGTTAGGAATATGTGAAAGATGTGCTCTAAATGAATTACAACTTCCAGAGCATAAGCTATTGTAGGATCTCTGTGTGTTGCTTACTAACATGTTTAGCTTTTTTATGCTTGCTTTGGAAAGGTTCACACAATCTGCATTTCTAGATAAGCTACCGATAACTTTAATTGTACTCTCCTACTTAAACTCTGGAGTTTTCTGTCCTTGCTTTTTTCTTCTATACCATGATATGCAAGTGAATGTTTACCTGAATGTGAAGGCAGAAATAAATGTCTAGATTTTGCTCAAAAGTCCTATGAAAATATTAGGCACTTGCTTGAATTAATATAAAAGTATATAATGTAAAATAGCAGGGTCATGTAAAGTTATATCCTGCTTCCAGATGTCTGTAATTAATTCAAAGCACAGTACAAAACAGAGTTCACTCCCCTGTTGGAAAATTCAAAGATCCTAATTTTAAATGCTATTTCAATAAGGAAACTGCCTTCACTGTAGGCTGTTTACGGTGAATTCATTTGACAGTACAAGGAGTCCAAGGCTTTCTGTTTATCCACCGAGTAGGTTTGGTTCAACCAATAGTAGGCTAAAATTTCCTCTTCTGCCTTGACAATATGTTTTATCCTTGCTGTAACAGCGCACTAAGGTGCCTGCTACTGAGAGAGCTGGGATAATCCCTCAGGTGCCAGTTGCTGAGGTAACTAGTGGGAAATAATGATCCACACCTGCCTAATCAGCTGATGAGAAGGGGCAGGGCCTGGCTCCTATATAAAGCACAGGCAGGGAGCCAGAGGCAGTTCTCTGCCAGCAACCATAGAGGAAGGAGCTCCCTGAGTAAAGATGCGAGGAGAAGCTGGATGCAGGAGCAGCATCTAACATGGCTGGGAGAGATAAAGGGTCTCCAGTAGGAGTGAATGTTGTTATGGCCAGACGGCTTCAGTTTGAGTTATAGCCGGAGGGTTAGTATTTTGTGTTGCTGTTTGTTTATCACCGGTGGTTTGGGAGAGGCTATGAGGGGATGGAGAAGGCCTCATAGGGGACTCACAGTAGAGTGGGGACCCCAGCGCCAGTGAGGGCGCAACAGTCAGGGTGTACAGACCCCAGCCCCAGAGAGGGGCAGTTGAGAAGCTCCAGCGTGGGCATGGTGAGCCCTGGAAAGGGGCGGCGTAACTGAGGAGGCCCGAGAGACGGGCAGCGTAACTGAGGAGGCCTGTGCGGGTGTGTTAAGCCCCAGAGAAGGGGGCGTCACTGAGAAGGCCCGAGAGAAGGGCGGCGTTATTGAGAAGGCCCTGAGATGAGGCAGTATTATAGAGAGAGCCCCGGAGAGAAGGGCGGCTGTACTGAGAGAGACAGCCCCGGAGAGAAAGGCGGTGGTGCCAAGAGAGAGAGAGACAGCCCCGGAGAGAAGGGCGACAGTGCCAAGAGAGAGAGACAGCCCCGGAGAGAAGGGCGACGGTGCCGAGAGAGAGAGAGACAGCCCCGGAGAGAAGGGCGGCGGTGCCGAGAGAGAGACAGCCCCGGAGAGAAGGGCGGCGGTGCCGAGAGAGAGAGAGACAGCCCCGGAGAGAAGGGCGGCGGTGCCGAGAGAGAGACAGCCCTGGAGAGAAGGGCGGCGGTGCCGAGAGAGAGAGAGACAGCCCCGGAGAGAAGGGCGACGGTGCCGAGAGAGAGAGACAGCCCCGGAGAGAAGGGCGGCGGTGCCGAGAGAGAGAGAGACAGCCCCGGAGAGAAGGGCGGCGGTGCCGAGAGAGAGACAGCCCCGGAGAGAAGGGCGGCGGTGCCGAGAGAGAGACAGCCCCGGAGAGAAGGGCGGCGGTGCCGAGAGAGAGAGACGGCCCCGGAGAGAAGGGCGGCGGTGCCGAGAGAGAGAGACGGCCCCGGAGAGAAGGGCGGCGGTGCCGAGAGAGAGAGACGGCCCCGGAGAGAAGGGCGGCGGTGCCGAGAGAGAGAGACGGCCCCGGAGAGAAGGGCGGCGGTGCCGAGAGAGAGAGACGGCCCCGGAGAGAAGGGCGGCGGTGCCGAGAGAGAGAGACGGCCCCGGAGAGAAGGGCGGCGGTGCCGAGAGAGAGAGACGGCCCCGGAGAGAAGGGCGGCGGTGCCGAGAGAGAGAGAGACAGCCCCGGAGAGAAGGGCGGCGGTGCCGAGAGAGAGACAGCCCCGGAGAGAAGGGCGGCGGTGCCGAGAGAGAGACAGCCCCGGAGAGAAGGGCGGCGGTGCCGAGAGAGAGAGACGGCCCCGGAGAGAAGGGCGGCGGTGCCGAGAGAGAGAGACGGCCCCGGAGAGAAGGGCGGCGGTGCCGAGAGAGAGAGACGGCCCCGGAGAGAAGGGCGGCGGTGCCGAGAGAGAGAGACGGCCCCGGAGAGAAGGGCGGCGGTGCCGAGAGAGAGAGACGGCCCCGGAGAGAAGGGCGGCGGTGCCGAGAGAGAGAGACGGCCCCGGAGAGAAGGGCGGCGGTGCCGAGAGAGAGAGACGGCCCCGGAGAGAAGGGCGGCGGTGCCGAGAGAGAGAGAGACGGCCCCGGAGAGAAGGGCGGCGGTGCCGAGAGAGAGAGACGGCCCCGGAGAGAAGGGCGGCGGTGCCGAGAGAGAGAGACGGCCCCGGAGAGAAGGGCGGCGGTGCCGAGAGAGAGAGACGGCTCCGGAGAGAAGGGCGGCGGTGCCGAGAGACAGACAGCCCCGGAGAGAAGGGCGGCGGTGCCGAGAGAGAGACAGCCCCGGAGAGCGGGCACGGAGAGAGAAAGAGAGTGAGAGACTGGGCTGCGGAGAGCCCGAGCGCTAGAGAGGGCGCGAAGATAGAGAGAGACAGAACAACGTCCATTACATCTGCAAGGCTTGGGGCGTGGTATTGGGGTGGTAGGAGCCACGCATACCCCATAGGGCTGGGGGCATACGGAACACCTGGGACAAAAGAACTGTGACCAAGAAGAAGGAAGGCAGCCTTCCTATAAAAATAAATAAAATCAAAGACGTGGCGGGCGAGAATCAGAGGGTGCAAGACGACAGCTTGGCACGGTAAAGGAGGCAACGGGAGAGCACGACGACCCTGTCGTCCCTCCTGTTACACCTGCTTTGCTCCAGTCATGTTCAGCCCTTGGTTTCCCTAATGAGGCTGCAAACATGGGTGCCAACTGTCTTGTGGAGCCCTATTAGCTAGAACCTGCAGTGACATTGACAACTCATTTCACACCACACTGAACAGATGCCAAGTGGTAATGAGTTTCAGTCTCTATTGAGATGGCATGGATTCAACTCAGTGACCTATGGCTGACAAGTTCAGTATCCCATTACCAATCTCCTGATCATCAAGTCCCAGAGACTACCTGTGGACTTTAACCCACATTCAGCAACCTTTCCAGAACTTTCATTTATACATATATGGGTTCTTTCTCTTTCAGCATTTCTAAACCACTGGATTGTTTGGAGCTCAATTGACCATAGATAGGATTTATTTCAACATACATTTTTTTTAAATAAAAAAAATATTATAAACTTAAGAGGTCTAGTGATTGTAAATGCTACTTAAACTTCATTTGATATCAGTCTTGCATCTTGTTTTAAGTGCATTGAAAAGAGAAGTTTCAGAGAAAAAGACTAACAATTTAAATGCCCTACTATGCCACATCAAAAGAACATGCTCTGTAATTATCACATAGTACCTTTTCTCCATCTCCCTTAGTTCACAGGAATCATTTAAGCTTAGAGAACCTGGTGTGGCTTCATGTTTAGCCAAGATCCATTATTGATGGAGTGATATATTATTTGATCAATAATCTGAAAGCATAAATTAAAATGATGGCAAAATGTATAGTCAGTGTTTACATAAAGAAAATATGACTATGTATCTGTGTAGTTGCGGCAGCATTTTTTACAGTACTTGCTGCCATCTCCAGCAAAGGGTAATTTTTTTACTGACTTCAAATGGGCTCTAGTCCAGATCTAGGATGCATTTTATTTACCCTGTTAAAACCAAATCTGGTGGTTATACATTCATGCTTGGTTTTATGAGGTGAATGATGATTATGATCATATCTATGGACATCAAATATAGGCAATGACCAAGGGATATGTTTCAGATATTTTTTTCAGATACCCAAATAATTTATTTGAAATAAGGAACACAGTTTTATTGACTGTGACATTTAAGTGCTATAACAAAACTAAATATCAGAAACCATAGACTTTCTTGGTCAGATTGGCTTATACATTTTTTCTAAAGCTCTGAAATGTCCTCAGAAGTTTCTTTTTTTTTATGGTAAGCAGCAAGAGTAATTCCCTTCCCATGGGTAATTTTGTACCAGGAAAAAAAGGTTTCCCATCTGTTTAAGGAAAACCCTTCCTGGTGGGAATAACATCTCAAACTGTATGAAGTAATGGACTGTGCTGAACTCTCAACAAGTCATCCCTTTGAACAAAACATTTGCAAATTCATAGTAGTGCAAGTGATGTGGATGCCCTAATTCCAGCAGGAAAATCCCACTGTATACGGTTATGTTAACTTGAAGAGCCAGGTCCTCCTCACTGCTCATTTTTTCTCATCTTCTTCCTCTGCCTTAGGATGGATCAGTCCTTAGGGAACGATCTTCCTGTCACAGTTTCTCTAGTCCTGCCAATGGACTATGAGCAGCATTAACTATGAGAAGTTGTAACTTCTGGTGGATTCTCTTCAGTTTCTCCTTCAGCTTCCTCCCCCCTCATAACCCATAGACCCAATACCCAGTTCTGCAACGCTTGCGTGGAAGGTCAGTGACCTAAGATCATCCCTAATATAACTTAATTGACAGGTGGATTGAAACTGAAGATATATTGGGTTTGTTGGCTTCAATGGATGCAGGTGTTTCTTGCAATTTTTTAAGTGGAGCAAGTGAAGAGCTATCATTTCCTTAACAGAATTTCAGTGAATACCTTATTCAAAGAAAAGTGAATTATGTTACTTTTAGTTCCTGTAACTATGTTGTTTGGGTGAATCTGATATCTTTTATTAGACCAACTTAAATAGTTGGAAAACAATTTTTAAGTAAGCTTTTGGGTTCAAAAAACCCTTTGTCAGGCTGAGGAAGTTTCAGCAGTTGGTGTGCTCTTCCTGGATGGAATGAAAAGTAAAGAAGCCAGAGACTGGGCTGGTATGCATACAAGATAGGCAGTTAGTGAAGATGTAGATTGAGGAGTCAATGGGTGAGAGAAAGGCTGGTGTGGGGTGGGAGCAAGAGGGGGAAGGGGAGGGGGGGAGAGAGAGAAGGGGGATGAATAGTGGAAGAAGTATCTGGGGAGTCAGATAGGTTATAATGTGTCATAAATCCAATGTCTATATTTAGTCCATGATTTTTAGTATCCAGGAGGTTGATGAAGTGGAGTTCATAGGCTTGTTTCTGGGAAGTGTTTTGTAAGTTCCCTTTTAGGATCAGGACTAAGAGATTGGAGAAAGAGTGGTTTTCTTGTGAGAAATGTGCCCCCACAGGTAACTGGGTATTCCTGTCTTTGATAGATTTCCGGTGTGCATTCATTCTGGTGCGCAGTTGTTGTTTGGTCTCTCCTACGTATTCTCCATCAGGGCATTTGGTGCATTGGATGAGCTATATTACATTTCTGGAGATGCAGCTATAAGATCCGGGAATGCTGATGGCTCTGTTGTGGGGTGTAGTAATTGCAGGGGTGATGGAGATGTTGGCAGGTTTTTCATTTCTTGTCATGGGATGGTCTGGATCCATATGGTGTGTTCTGGGCTTAAGAAAGTTTGCTTCTGGTGATGAGGTTAGGTTAGGGAGGTTCGGTGCTTGTTTGAAGGTTAGGATGGGTGGCTCTGGGAAGATCTCTTTAAGAATAGGGTCTCTTTCTAGTATGGGTTGCAATTGTTTGAGGATTTTCTGTATGGATTCGAGGGAGGGGTGATATGTCATAACCAGCGGTATGCAATTTGTGGGGGGTTTTCTTCTGCACTGTACAACTCCAAAAAAGCCAAACACTCTCAGAATGTGCGCTCTGTTTCAGGTTTTCTTATAAGCACTCTGTGCTCAGGTTCATGGCCAGAGAACTGGCAAATCTAAATTATGAGTTGTTTCATAGAAAAAAAAAAATGTTTGGAATGATTTTTGTCTTGTTCATATAGTTGTGTTGCTTGTTTTTGACTGAAACGTGTTGTTTTAGATATCCCATCCAATTTCCCTCTTTAACACACACATTCTCTAGGAAAACGGGGAAAAAATATGCCAACACACTTTAAACATTTGCTAATTATTAACAGGTAGTTAGTTTAGTGTGCTGCTGCTATTATCAATGTATTTGTCTAGTTGTTGAATCCAAGAAATATGAGCATGAACCAGAACCCAGTTGAACAAGGCAAAATGACAGTCACTGCACTGAAGTCTTTATAGGCTTTGGTAATGCTTTGACTTTTTTATGGACATTTTTGAAGATTAGAGAGATGGTTAGGCATGGTAGTCTCAAGTCAAACAGAAGGTAGGACAGGGTGTTATCTTAGGGTGTTTATACATGTGCTCTGGGACTGGGGGTGGAGGCGCTTTAATTAGACCAGCTTCAAGGGCACCTATACTTGTACAGCAAGGCTGCTATGATGTGCTGTAATTACAGTGCGTTGAAGCAAACTCAATTTAATTGAGTCTGCTAGAGTGTAGTAATTATCACATTCCAGCAGACTCTAGTGTCTCATGCATAAGCATCCTCACACAGAAAAATGGCAGTAGGGGCACTTTAAGTAAAGTTTGTTCAACGAACTTTAGTTAAAGTGCCCCCACAATTATTTTTCACTGTGGGGACACTGATACATGAGACACTCTGGGCACTTCAATTAGAGTGGCTCTTGGAGCCGCTTTAATTAAAGCAACCCCCGCCGCCTCCTCCACTCCAGGCACACGTGTATAAATGCTCCAAGAGCCGCCCTAATTAAAGCACCCAGAGCATCTCTTGTATCAGCATCCTTGTGCTGAAAAATGGTGGTAGGAGTGCTTTTAACTAAAGCTAGTTCAACAAGCTTTAGTTAAAGTGCCCCACAGCCATTTTTCAGTGTGGGAATGCTGATACATGAGACACTTTAGGTGCTTTAATTAGAGTGGTTCTCAGAGCTGCTCTAATGAAAATTTGCCCTTCCTCTCTATGCACATTCTTGGAGTATGCATATAAATGTCCAAAGAGCCGCTCTAATTAAAGCGCCTGAAGCATCTCATGTATCAGCATCCCCGAGCTGAAAAATGGTGGTGAGGGTGCTTTAACTAAAGCTCATTGAACGAGCTTTAGTTAAAGTGCTCCTGCCTCCATTTTTCAGTGCAGGGATGCTGATGCATAAGATGCTGGAGTCTGCTGGAGTGCAGTAATTACCATGCTCCAGCAGGCTCAATTAATCAAGTCTGCTCTGACGTGCTGTAATTACAGCACATTGGAGCAGTCTTGCTGCATGTATATAGACACCCTTAGAGACTAACTGGTTTAGCAAGGCATGAGTTTTCATAGGTCAAGCAAGCTATTGCCTATAAAAGTTCATGCCTCTGAACCAGTTAGTTGCTAAGGTGCCACTCTGCCTTACCTACCGTATATGGCTCTATGCTGAAGAGTATATGGAAGCCAACTCAAGAAGTGAATGTCAAGGACAAAAAACAAAGCAGTTGCATGGTAAGTTAAACTTCCCATTAATTCTACAGATTTTTTTTTTAAGTTTTTAGATTAATTCATGGTAAATTTAACAAATGCATATGAAGAGGTTGAAGATTCAGGCAGATTCCAAACGCAATCCTTTTGTAGTGAAAGAAAATCTGCTTTATAAAAAAAAAAATCCCCAAAACCAAAATAAAACTATGAAATATAATCAGATCAGGAAATAATATCTAAATATTTCACAAACTTGTTTATAATGAAACTTAATTAAAGATAAATTCAAACTGCAAAATATGGATCCAGATTTTCAACCGTCCAACCTGTTGACATGCTTTGATCTCACTTGGAAGTAACAAAACATTAGATAGAGCTAGATGAGAAATTTCTGATGAAATGTTTTTGTTGAAATATGTGGCTTTATCAAAACTGAAACCAAAACTTTTTTTGGGAACATGCCGGTTTCAATTAGACTTTTGCTGGGATAGGTTTCTCGGGTACAGAATAGAATTTTTGGTCAAAACTAGAGACAGATTGAGATACCCGAACGGAAGACAGCATGGCAGTCCAGGCCCACTGACCTGTTATGGGGGTCCCAAGTTCAAGTGTGTGCTCTACTTAGTTTCCATTCTCTAGTGTGAATCATCTGGACCACCAAGCCATTTGCTGTGCTAGCTGGGGTAGGTCTCTTTTTTGTTTTTTGCAAAAAACCCCCAAAAACAAACAACCCCCCCACCCTGGAAATGTCTTGTATCCTAATGCAGAACAGGTACATTTTAAAAAACTGTTTACTTCCCATTTCCAGTTGTGCACGCTCACCACTCCTAAATATGGGGACCATCGTTTAGGTATATAACCTGAGGGACCCAAGTCTAAAAAGCATATATTTTAAGAGTTACATATTTCTGTTGGGTGCCTAAGATTAGATACCTACAACTATAATTTTTTTTTATGGTAACTAGAGGCAAGACAAACTCCCATGCTTGGATTGTGATTCAGACTTTTCCAAAATTCAAGAGTGTTTGGATTCACAGCATTGCTTTAGATTCACCTTTAACAACAGATCAGAAAAGAAACCATACAATAAATTATAGAAGAAAAAGTCGTTTCCTGAAGCAAGGCTGTATAATGATCTTACATTTTCTTGATTTTTGGCATTTACTTTCATTGTGCTGGAAAAGAGTTTTCATTGTTAGGGGCATAGTTAGCAACATGGCTGTCCCTGGGGTGGGGGGGGGGGTGTGTGAATCAGGGCAACTGCCCTGCGCTTTGGGGGGCCCCGTGGAGCAAGGCAGAGCAGTGGCTCCACATCTAGCTGCTTGCTACCCCACTGTTGCTGATGGTGGCGGCAGCTTCTTCAAGTCTGAGATCAGAGCAGGGGCAGGGCCCCGCATGGGCTGATTTGCCCTGGACCTCGCACCTTGCTTGGGTCACCTCTGGTTAGCAATGCTCTTATCTGTGATTAATAGATATGATCTTTTAAGAGTGATAAGCATAGGTAAGTAAAGTACCTATACCTGGATTTATTTTGCAACAAAGATGATAAAAATAACCCTTCATTTTAGACATCGTAATAAGCCCGGAGCCAGGAGAAGCTCGGCAAGGGCAGTGTTCCCAATGTGGGACAATTTGTTCCACAACAAACTGTACATGCAGGGGCATGCGCTAAGACACAAAGTAGCGACACAAATTTGTGCCGCTACTGTTTGTGCTGCTACAAGTCTGAATGAGGCCTTTGAATGCAAAACATTTCTCGGTCAGGTTCTTGCCCTCTGCATAAAATGAACCTGTGGTCGCAGCCACTTCACAGGAAGCTTACCTCTTCGTAGCAAAAAGGACAATAAAGGCTTCAGTCCCTTGGAAGTTGCTACAGAAATGAACTATATTTATTCCATCCAGTACATGAGGAAAAAAATGGTGGCTGTTACTGACAGTCAGCATGATTAAGAACACCCATTAAAGAGATTAAAAATCTGTGAATGCTCTGTTATGTAAGAAACAGAGCACCACACTGCTATGCATATGGCAACATCTGTAGCAGAGAGACATGACATACAGAACTGTGCAGCAAGCTTTTTTGGGGCCTCTTGCAGCCTGTGATGTAGGCCACCCACTGCTAGCAGATGGCTCTACTATGCTTAGAGATACATGACACATTTATTTTTTTGCCATACTAAGGTGTGGATTTTTGCTGAGAACAGGTTAATGAAGCTTGGCAATATTTATTGGCTATTCTTTCTTGTTTTCTGGAGCATGTTATTTTTCCTCCAAAATCATGGCCCATTATAATTTATCGAACTCCTAAATACTTTTCACACAAGTAAGATGAGACTAACCCCATCATTCCCCCTTTTGATAAACCATATTCTCCCAGCACTCGGACAATTAGCAAAAGAAAAGAAGCTGCTACACCTGAGAATTTCTCTCAACCCCTCCCCTATGCTGTGCTTAGCCTGCTGTGTCTAGCTTCCTATAATCAGAAACCTGAGGAAGAATGTTTTACATTCAAAAGTTTTATCCCAGCAACATCATTGGTCAAATAAAAGATATCACCCTAAGAAATCTTTGCATCTTGCATTCTTCCTCAGTAGCACAATTAGCACAGTATTCTTTCCCCCAACACCTCCTACATTTCTTTGGACTCTGTCCCATAATGTTTGGAGCTGGTAGATATTTTTTCTCATTTCTTCTCTACAGATATTTGAATGACATCTTACCAAGTCAGAGGCTTTGGCTTGAGCATAAAAGTGTGAAGGAAGTTTTGTAGCAAGTTGCTTTGATTTCTAGCAAAAAACAAACAAACCACAAAGCATATTTTCCCCCTTGTGACTATCATCAGTGATGTGGTGCTAATCATAAGAATAAAACACAGCAAAGGGACATTTCTAAGATTAGAATCGTGTTGCTTTTTCACTTTTGAGTCTGACTAGACTCTTCCCTGATCCTGGATTCCTAGGCCGCATCCAGACAAGTGAGCATGTGCCTGTTGCAGTGCCTCAAAGCAGTTTGAGACGTCACAACAGGCACACTAAGAATGAAAAAAATGTTCCCCATGCTGCATATTTGCAGTGTGGACTCTAAATTTGATACTGTGAAATCTTGGTATCCATCCCTCCTGAGCAGTTCCTCACACAGTCCCCCACAATCCACTCACAAATCCCACACCCCCAAAACCCCACACCACCCTTAGAAATCTCCTTAAAGACCCCCACAGACTCCACACCCATCCCCACACACATCTCATACTCTGATTGTCTGTCTGTGAGACAGGACAGGACCTGCTGGTAGGAGCTGCAACTGCAGGGGCAACTGCTGCACTGCACCCCTGTCCCATGCCCATGCCAATGTTGGGATATGTCAGAGAGGCCTGGACTCATGTCCTGGTGCTGAGACAGAGCTTCTGCTGGGAGGGAGCTAGTGGAGGCAGGCAGGGGCTGCAGGTCAGAGTGAAGGTTACTGGTGGGGCTGTGGGTTGGGAGTGAAGGGCATGGGCATGGGCAGGGCACTGGCATATCAGTGCTGCTCAGTGCCTCACATCCTGGTGAGTGAAGAGGGCTGGGGCAGCTCTGATTTTGCTATGATAAAAAAACCAAAAGCAAACACCAAAGTGTACACAGATTTAGAATTTATTTTATTATGATGACAGAGGCACTGGTAGCCTTCCAAACTGCTTTAAAATTGTAAATATATCAATAAAACATTGCCTAACTGATCTCTATGTATAGTGGTATTTCATTTTAATTGCAGAAGAACATAGGTTTTGGGTATTTTAATGAGAGCATTTGGGTTTTTTATCAGAGAATTTGCAACATTAAAACAGGGAACACCAGGATATCTGCTGGTGAGGCAAGTGGCAGGACCCAGGCAGAGGAACCTGCCCAGGGCCACCACTGGGGACCCAGCTGTACAGCAGATGATGTGGCTAACCCCCTGGGCATTTGGAGCCCGGAGGAAACATTTCAACAGTGTGAAGCTGGTCACCACAAGAAGCACATCTTCTGGGCGATAGCTGCCCAGATGGCAGAGCAGGCACACTAGAAGACATGACAGCAGTGCTGCCCGAAGGCCAACTGTGCAGCCGTGGTCCACTGGCAGCTGGCCCAGAAGTGCAAGTGGCTCTGTGCAAGTGACCAGACTGCTGCAGTGGGTAGACGGTGCAAGGAACATGCTAGGTTAGGGCTGCTTCAACAGCCCAGCTGGCACAAGGGGTTCGTGTCCCCAGATACCAACTAGCTGGGCCTCAGAAGCTCCTGGGGGTAAGTAGCCCTTAGCTGCTCACCAGGGCAGCTTTTTATACTGCTGAGGCCAGCACAGGTGCTGGTCCCAGCCTCTAGTTCCCCCTGGCTGAAGGTCTGGGAGGAGTTTGCACGGTCAGTTGGCTCCAAGTGGCACAACTTGCCCCACACCAAAGTACTTGTTCAGGCACATGTACTGAGGCACAAATCTCCGGCACAAATTTGTGCTGTTGTTATTTGAGCTGCTGCAAGCACACATGCCTGCATGCGTGGATTCACGCTCCAGGCATATCCAGATATACAAGCACATGTGGTTTGTGGTGCCACAAACTACACATGGTACTCATGCTGCACATTTGCATCATGGGACCAAAATCTACTACCAGGATTTCCCAGTAGCAAAAAATACAAAACAAAAAAAAATACAGCTTAAAAAGCAGCACAATGCAGATGCAACACACAGAGGCTGGGCCATCCAGAGCAACACTCTGGCTGCTGGCCAGGCCTCCATGCTGCCCTGCCTGTGCCCCTGATGCTCCAGGGCACAAGGTGAGACTGCTGTGGCCAGCACTGGTGCTGGCCCCGGGCTCCAGCTCTACCTGGCTGAAAAGCTGGGAGGAGCTGGGCAAGGGCAGTTTGCCCATTGCGGGACAATTTGTCCCACAACAACGTGCGGGTGCAGGAGGACCTCTATCCCCGACAGTGATCGGCCACTGGGGGACCTCTATCCCCATCAGCGATCAGCTGATGGGGGATCTCTCTCCCCCACCGTTGATTGGCTGCTGGTGCCCTCCTGAGCCAGGAGGCACCAGTCACCCATGTATCCAGAACTCAGGTTCAAGACACCCTGAAAACTTCAGGTAGTTGAGAATGTGTCATCTTATTTTTTGAGTAGATTAGATTGTTTGGATTATAGCACAGTTCTTTTCTCGTCTCTCTCTTAACTGATAGCTTCTAAACGAAATTCAAGGAATTCAGTACATCCTTAGAGCCCTAACCAACTGTCTTATGAATGCGCCTCCCTATGTGCCACCATAACACTTATATTGTCAAAAGTGGTTCAGCTATCAGAACCAAGGACAAAGCTTTCAAGAAAGGAGTGAAAAATGTTCTAAGCAATGGGCCTTTGTTTCTAGGAATTCACTTCTGCCAGAAATATATCTGATCCCATGACTAGCCATATTTCCTCTGTAAAATACATATCTTCAGGCCTCCTGCTCTCTGCACATTTTGTAATCTCTCTGCTGGCTATGTTTCCCTCTAAGCGTTACCAATCGTTACAAATAGCTGCTTCTTGACTGTGTGTTATGTGATCTAAATCTACTCATATACAGGGATCCTGGTTTTCTCTGAGAAAAATGTCACAAATTCTCTGGCATTTGATTTTGGGCTTTTCATCATGGAAAATCAGAGCTCCTGCTGAGAGCACTCTATATACTCCAGGGAACTGTATGTAGAAAAATTCAAAACTATGTGCAAGAAAACTCAAAATTATGCAAAATTAATTACTTTTTCTTTTATTTTACAAATTAAACTAAATATAACACTATATGAACTTTTTTTAGAAATATATGCAGGTACTTTGTATGGTTGCAGGGTGGGTGTGGGGTGTGCGGGGGGGGATTTGTGAAGGTCTGCTGGGTGTGGGGGGATGTGGGGTTTGTGGATGGATGTAGGGTTTGTGGGAGGTGTTGTGAAGGGGTAAGGGAGTGGGGCGTGTGGGGGTGTAGGGTTTGTTGGGGAGTGTGGGTATGGGATTATGTGGGATTTGTGGGTGGGTGTGGAATTTATGGGGGGGTTGTGAACGGGTGTGGGGGGGGGTTGGATGTGTGTATGGGGTTTGTGGACGGGGGCAGGGTTTGTGGTGCACAGCCCCTGCCACCAGCAGCTCAGTGGCAGCAGGCCGTGGGCCCTCAGGGTGCTCATGGCTGCAACAGGCAGAGCCCCTGGCAGCACATGCCTCTGGCTGAGTCCCAGGGCCTGCATGTGCTGGTATGGAGCTGGCCCTGGCCCACTGGCATGTGCCTTCACATCAGACCAGGCTGGTTCCATGCCAGCATTTGTAGGCAGGAGCCATGCACGATCAGACCGGGTGGCCTCTGTGCCTCCACGTGAGGCTTCCAGTACTCCAACATGAAGCTGCAAATGGTGCCAAGCAGGAACACCCCCCCAGCCCAATGGTGCATGACTTCATGCCTCCATATGTGCCTTCCCACCCGGTCTGATGGAGTGCAGCTCATGGTCCCCATGCCATCGGGCTGAGCCGGCCCTCTACATAGGGCTTCCCATGGACGCCTCCTCCCCATTCCCTTAGCCCCTACCCACACACACACTCTGCCCCCCACCCACCCTGCTGGCTCTTCCCACAGCCCCCAACTCCTCCTCCCCTCCCCAGCCCTGCTGGTGCCCCCTATCCCTGACCCACAGCCCCCTAGCCCCCTACAGCCTCACAGGAGAGGGTCCCCAGCTGGCCCCCAGCCCCCTGCAAGCCCCATTTACCTCAAAGGTTCCAGGAAGAAAAGTGAGCCTGAGCCAAGTCCTGGCTGACTGACAGTCTCAGGCTCTGCCCCTTCCCTCTCTCCCTCCCCCTCAGTTTGCCACCCTTTTTGAAAGAAGCTTTTGTAGGCTAGAACTCTGCCAGCCAGCAGAGAGCTCTCTGCAAAAGTGGAAAATCTGAGGGTATCTCCTTTAAAATGAAAAATCCGCTTCTTTCTCTGATAAAAGGGAAAATCCATAGGTTTTTTCCTACTTTTCCCAAGCTGCACAAGCCATGGAATCCAAAGAGGCATGGGGCAGGAATATATAACTTTGTAACCATGCATTGTGTCTTCTTCTGTTCTTGAAAAATGTTCTTAATGTCACCTTATGTCTTGAAGAATGGAAGACATAAAGAAGAATGATGAAATATAAAAAAATAGGGAAATAGGCAGGAAGAGTGCTATCAAAGAAATGTTACAAAGGAATAATAAGGAAAGAAAAGCAGTCCTGAAATTCTGGATGAGCTGCTGATCAACAGCTAGTCTCAAGCCATGCAGCACTGTCAGATGAAATGTAGCTGGAAAATTTAAAGAAAAAAAAAGCCTAAAGAAATTTGACCAAGGCAAGCTTTGCAGGAGACATTGGATAGAAGACTGAAAATTTAAGCCCTGAATGGAACCAATTACACACTTATTAAGCACCTGTTTAAAAGCTTTGCTGTTTTGGCATTATCCTGGCCAATTTCAATTTGTGTATTTGCTTTAACATAGTTCTGTGGTGCAAAACAGATGGTTACAAATGTGCTGGCAAGGTAAATAGAAACAGACTTCCAATGCTTAGCAAGTCAGACCAGCCACCTCACCAACACACACCCTGTTGCCAAACTGACAAGCATAAATGTCTTGGAAGCATGCACATTTCATACCACTTGTGCCTCACTGACTGTGTCATAGTCTAGTAACAAGATATACAGGGCATAGTGATATAATCATAGTTGCATGTCAAATGCAATAAAAATGTGGAGAAAAGAACATAGATCTTTACCAAAGAGTTTTTCCTAAAAAAGTTTGTCAGGGAATTTAGTGTCAACAGATGGATGAATAATGGCATTGCCTAAAGCAGGATGCAGGGGAGGGTGGTGCTCATTAAGTGACTCACTACTGCTTCTTATTATTATTTTATCATTATTTGTTTAGTTCTGACAGTGTAAAAAGACAGTATCCTTTTCCCAAAGAGCTTAAATCTAAGAAATCAATGGGCTAGGGAAAGGGAGAGGGAAGAAAATGGAGAGTAACATGACTGAATCATGAAGTTCTCTGTGTGTTGGTTTCAAAACTTTATTTTTTAGTCAAGTGCCAAGCTTAGTGATCATTCAGTTTTATATTAATTGACATTTCTCCAATGGAAGGGACAGAAGCCCTTTTTTGTGGTGGGGTTTGTGAATTGTGATATATTGGGCTGTTTAACTGAGCAGAGCTGCCATTTTGATAATTTCCTCCTTATGGGTATCATGCGTTTGTTTCTGTCTTGCTTGTCTTCCTTAATATGCCAGGCTGCACCTACAGTCTTTCCTCCACTCTTTCCCATGGGCACCTCTGGTGGTAGCACACTTTCTAGAATGAGATTCTGTGGTTCATCCTAGCAGACTGCTCTGCTCCCTATTCTTAACTTCCTGCCATAATCATAGGAGGAGCAGTCCCATACAAATGGACTGTAGGTGCACTTAGGACAATGTTCCCTACCTTCAGCTTGCCCTGGGTAAATTGCAGTGGTTTTACCACTCTTTGTCTGGATTCCTTCTCAGGTCTTCGATTGCTAAGCATGTTAAGACAAAATATCTGACTGCAATGGGCACCTGATAGACCAGCAGCTGATTAATGTGACTTAAACAGCTCCTTCAAGTAGACTTTATCCATTCAGGCAAAGGTATACAACAAACAGGTTTAAACCACAAGTTGGCACATGAGTAGCTTGCTGAGAGCAGATCAACAATCTTAAACTTCCCTGACCCCAGCTGTTGTCAACACATCCTGCAGAGCCCTTGCCTTCGTTCCACAGCCCTCTTTGTAAATCAATGCTTCCTCTTTGTAAATCAATGCTTCTCTCTGAGAAGCTGATGTCTACTTCCCCTCCTTTGTTGGCCAAGGGCTTTAACTGCTTTGTGCTTTAACCTTAGTTTCTCTGGCCTTGGAAAAAAAACATAGGCTGCTCCCATTTCTTAAACAGAGGGTCAGGATTTCCCAATGACAAGCTTACTCTTCATTTCTGCAGTGTTCTCTCTTTAAATCCCTTATCTCCACCCTGGTTTTGGTTTCCTGTTTGCTCCCCCCTGAAACAGCCTTCTTTAGGTCTATGCAGTCTGTCACAATAATATCAAGCAGTGACACTAAGGCACATAGGTTGATGTGAAATACAGATCTCCCTTGTTCTTCAGTAGAAATTATTAGACTGAAAAGATGTATCTGGTTTACCATGTGTGAAAAATCCTAACAGGCCTTTTGGGGAGGAAGATGTGGTGACTAGGTAAGAATATGAATCCAGGGCTATGTTAAGAAAAGGTCACAGATAAATAGGTCACATTGTTCTACGTGGCTGGAAAAAGAGGTAGCAGGTGCATGAGAAAGGTGAGAGGACTTGATAATATAGCAGGGATTGGCACAGGTGAGTAAATCATGGAAGATGACATCAAGATTTTGAACCTGAGAGAGTGGTAGGAGAGGTGAGATATCAATGGAGATAGATGAGAGGTGAGAAGGATTAAGAGGAAAAGTAATATGTTTATGTTTAGAGCATGAGACTTTTGTATACCAATCAAATATACAGTGGGAGATACCAGAGACAGCTGGAAATGTTAAATTGGGCAGGGGGAAAAGAGACATTTGGAGAAGATGTAGCTGACTGGAGAAAAGAGTTAGAAGGAGAGCAAGCCAGGAATTCATTGCAGAAAGAGATGAACCAATTGTATGTAGGCACGTACATCAGGTTTTGCAAGCCTGCCATGCTCTGAATCTAATTAAACTGCATACAAATACTGCACACTTGCACAAAAAACCCCACCCACAAGCTATCATGTGACAATAAAATAGCATACAATTGATGCATATACTCAATAGCATCCTCAAACAATACTTGGCAAATGTTAAACAGGAGGACACCTGAAGAAAACAGAAGTCAAAATAGCAGCCCTCACTAAATTAAATAAAATCTCAAAATATCAGGCACTGCTGAGCTGGATTCTATAGCAGATTTCATCCTTTAGCCAAAAATGAGAATTTGTTCCACTGACTAGAAGTTGTTTGTTTGCATCAGGGAGGTCAGATTCTGACAGACTCAGACAATAAGCGTGGGATCTCCCTAGTCTCAGGTTCAAAGTCTAATTCAAACAATGTGATATGAGCTATTTTCTTTAGCTGTGGAGACCAGATATATGGGCACTGTCAAGTCAGGGATTAACTTCAACTGTCCTATCTCAGATCTATCATACATATCAAATAGCGAGATAAGATTACATGGTATGAGGTGACAAAACATGGAAAATCAGAGCTCAGACTAACTCTGCTGAGCTGAATTTATCAATTGGATGAGCTGCACTGACTCTCCCAAACATGCTGTCTCCAGCAAGGTCAAATCTGGCAAGCATTTCCTTTCTGTAGGTAAGGAAATGCTTTCTTTCCATGCCTGTAGCAGTACAGCTTGAATTTGTGTGGCAGTGACCCAGATCACTTGCAGCAGACTTGATCCACTTGGCTTTCAGTGCTTCAGCATGAAGTGGAGAAGCTGAAATTCAACTCCAGTAGCAGAAATAAGGTGTAGCGAGTATAGCAGCAATGACATTAACACAATGGTATTGCATGGAATCTGTGGCATCAGATTACTGCACAAATACAGCCAGTTCCCCAAAGACTGAATATCTTCCAAGGAGTTGCATTCAGGATCAATAATACCAAATATTTTTATTTCATTGGTCTCCAGAAAAAAACCCCCACAATTTGTTCTGAATTCCAAAATGCCTTATTGATTATCTATAGATTTTTAATATTTGAAGTCCATTAAAGTGGTGAGGATGACTCATTAGAAAGATATTAGCAATCTACTTGATGGTGAGAACAATGAGTCTTTTGCCAAACCAATACTTAGTCATTTTGGAAGGTACTGTGATTTAGTACAGTGAATTAAAAGTCAGGGACCCTTGTGTTCTACTGTCAATTTGTTACATAATGTTAGGTGAGTCATTTACTTTTACTGTAATCTGTCCAATGAGGAATACCCATTTATCAGGTATTTTGTGCAGATTAGAATTTAAAGCACTTCTGAGGTCCTAGGACAAAAAAGTCTAAATTTTAAAGTATTATTTACTAATTAAGAATACTTTCATTTTGGAATAGATCATGTCACTGGCACAGATCACATCCCAGTCTGAAAACTTACTCATAGACATCTCAGTCACCAAGGGGAACTTGTTGTATCACTAGTAATTATGTTGTTAGAACAGACGAATGGTGACGTTTTGTTGTTAGAATGCATGAATGATGCCTATGAATGAATGAAATGTAAGGTGTTGAGAGAAGTAAAGTTGTTCTGTGGTGTGTTGATGGAATGTGGGCCAGCACGGCTAGCATGTCAGATAGTGATGTATGACGTTACATGCTGAGAACCTAGATCAGATGTGTCTATAGAAATATGAGTCTATCCTGAATGACCTGAGAAATTTATGGGAGCAGGCAAGGAAAAACTCTCTTCTATTGTGGGACTGCATCCCTCTCCCTGAATTTCTAGGCCTTTGTGTTAAAAAAGTTGTTTATGTAGGAAGGATGGCTCTGATTCATCTTTGAGTTTTGTATCATGTGTCTTATTGTAAAATTGGAGAAATGCAGTAGCAAAATCAAGTTCTGTGGGCATGTCTACACAAGATACGTTAATGTGCCTTAGCCCAATTTACTGCACAGTAAAGGTGTGTGTCTACACCTGCGTGCCCTTACTGCACAGCAAAAATAGCTAATCACGGCTAAATTTGATACTTGTAAATGCAGGTATATACCAATGTTTAGGTTTTTTGTTTCAACCACGTGCAAGTCCTTAGAGTGGAGCTGGGGGTGGGCAGGGGGTAGGGGAAGTGTGGGCAGTGGGACAGGTGGACTGGAGTGGGGAGTGCAGGAGGGGGTGGTCAGCCAGGGTCTCCTGCACCCGATGCCCTGGACTCTGCTGGCATGCCTTGGGTGTGCAGCTCTCCTGGGGCCTGGGTGGGGTGGGGCCTGCTGGGGCCAGCAGGAGCACAGGGTGCTGGTCATCGCTGCCAGGAGCAGGGCTGGAGCAGTGGGGTGCTGGGCATTGCTGGTAGGGGCAGGGGCTGGAACAGCCATGGCATGGAGGCAGGGTGGGCAAGGAGGGAGCTGCCACGTGCTGCCCCTGTGCTGGGCAGGGAAGGGCCTGGCCAGGGATCAGAGGGTGGGGCTGTGTTTCCAAGATGGCTGCCAAGTGCTGGCAGCTGGGTCTGGCTTCAACATGCCTGCGAAGTGCTGGCAGCGGTGTGGCCAGAGGTTGGAGCTCCCCTCAGTGGCTACAGGGGCACATGGCAAGACTGGAGGGACTGGAGGGAAATTTTGTGCCAAGTCCTGTACGTGTAGACACCTGACAAAAATTGCTTATTGCACATTAGCTTAATGCACAGTAAATTAGGTCACAACTAACTGCATGTGTAGACACATCCTGTATGTCTGGTTTGTTACAAGGTCCAGTGGCTATGAAGTACCTCCGGAAACAACTCTACTACCACTCACTGAAAGGGTCAAATTTCATCATAGTTACACCTTTGCAAACTCAGTAAAGTCATTTTTAGCTATTAAAAAATTGTAAATGTCTGCATGTCAAAGCTAGAACCGCTTTGATTTTTTTTTTCAGTTTGCTAGTTAAATCCAAAATTGGGGAGGGAGAAGCAGTTTAGCTCATAACAAAATAAAGGTGTTTAGGTTTTCTTACCAAAAACATGTTGTTTATTTCACATCAAACAAAACATTTCATTTTAGGGATTTTTTCTTTTTAAAATTTAAGTTATTTTTGAAATTAAACATTTTGACTTTTTCAAAATTTTATTTTTTGACTTTAACAAATTGATTACATTTGACATGAATTCATGACCAGTTTCAGTTTACTCCAGTCTGCCTTTCTAGTAATAAAATATTTAAACAAAATATTTCACCCTGTTCTAGCAATGATACAGTAGCAAGCATCGTATCTTTTATGCACAAAAGAAATCTCCAAAACACAGGTAATGTCACCAGTGGCAGAATATATGCTATTATGGATAGGAATAGGTGGAGGAGGAGGAAGAGAGAAAAATGAAGGAGGAGGAAGAGAAATAAATCAGTAGTAAATTAGCAATGGAAGCAGAATTTAACCAGACAATCGCCCCCTTAATCAACATTAGAAACCAGAGAAAGTTTAAATGTCTAAGTATTGTTAGGAGGCTACTGCTTGAGAGACAAGTTATGCCAATGCATCTTGCTTCCCCCTTGAAATTCCCTCCTCCTTCCTAATCAAATGCACATTAAATGCATGTTGATAGTTGCACTTTTGTGTACAGCGTTTTTGCACTAAAATAGCCAAGATGTCCAAAACCTGGATTGGCATTCTATAGTGCAATAGCCATTCTTGTGTTAAGGCAGGTCAGTCACTGCTGACGGAAGTTATGACATGAAGGAAGGTGTAAGAGATTGACAGGTCTCATGTTTCTGGGACAATAAAGTGCAAACTCATGAAATATGGAAAACAGTGGCAACTCACCATGAGAACTGCCTGGCTGTTGCTCTGCCCTCAGTGCCCAGTCCCTCTGCAAGCAGGTAAGCACTGTAATAAATAAATTAGTTTTTTAAATGGGACGTTGCTCAATTCACAAAAGTTATGAGTTATGTCTTGTGTCCAGCAAAGGGTGCCTCAAGTCCAACAGGGTTTAGGTCCACTGCTCTAATGAAAGAACCCTGTATGACAAAGGGGATAACTTAGTATGAAATATGATCAGCTGTGGTGGACATAAATCTTGTAGAGCTCGGTATCAGGTATAGCAGACCCTCTCACCTTCCTCACTGTGATGTGGCATCTAGGAAAACAGTAATGGGGAAGTCTTAAAATGGTTGTTTGTACATTTTTCATCAAGTTAAAGTCAGATGAATTAACAATTAAATCAACATAATCTTTATATGGCTTTTCACTGGCTACAAGGAACAATTAAATCCATTCTGATAATGCAGTTCTTCCTCTTCCAAACTCATTCTTCATTTCCATGTGTTACAGTAAGCTGTCCTTTCAGAGAATGTTTGATGAGGAACAATGCTTTTCTGCGGCCTATTTAAGACAGACAAAAATGAACTGGACCTACACTGGTGATCTGCATCAAGCAATTTATCTAAGAATTGTAACATAATCATACATAAAAGTTATGGCAAACCCATGCAGCTTAAACTATGTAGTAATTATCTGAAGCTTATTTATGCATTTGTCTCAGCATGATAGGGATAGATTTCATAGACGTTAGGGCTGGAAGCGACCTCGGAAGATCATCAAGTCCAGCCCCCCGCCCAAGGGGCAGGAAGTCAGCTGGGGTCATAGGATCCCAGCAAGATAAGCATCCAAATTTCTCTTGAAGCCATTCAGTGTGGGTGCTTGAACCACCTACGATGGCAGGCGGTGGCTTATATTCAAAGGTGTCTCAACATTTACCTTAACAGGCCTTAATATTTACCTTCAGGAGATTATATCATGGCTGCAGTATTAATTATGGAACTTAGTGTATCTGGGTCTGATCTCACAAGAGAATATATATCCTGAACAGAGTTTGGAGTTACAATGATTTGGATAGTTCAAGTCACATAAAGCATAAATGCGTATGCTATTGCGCAGTAACTCAGATCACCACTGCACACTAGTGTCTTGTGTAGGTGCAGTCAGAGAGTGCATTAATATCTGTCCTAATCCTGCAGTGAGAATTGGTAATTGAGAATGTGGGCCCTTGCAGAGCCGGCGTTCATTTGGTGGAGAACTGCAGGGATGCTAATGGAACTGAATGCAGGACTGGAGCCTAAGAATCTGCTAGCCATTCTTTCATTGGATAGTCCTTTCCCTTGTCAGTACTCTCTAGTTAAATCAGTGGGAGTGCTTATAGTGTAAAGTCCTACTAACTCAATGTAATGTAGCAAAATTTAGCCTTCGGTAAATAGGGCCTTATTGCCTCCCTTGGAATAATTCACACATCTAACAGGATGTACAGTGAAATGAACATATTAAAATACAGTGGAGAACTGAGTTAATTTTGTGATTATCATGGGTCTAGTGGCAATCCACATTATCCTAAGCACAGCTCAGTTTCAAATGGTCATAGCATGCATCAGTGGTGATGGCTATCTTGATAGCCCCATTTACTTTTATTACTTTAGGACAGACTCTTATGTGTATGTAATGGTTAGAGCAAGTGGCAGAGAATTGGACCTCTGGGTATTTTATCATGTTTACAAACTACTTAGGGCTAGATCCTGCCCCCAGTCTTACACAGCACCTGAAGGGAGAAAGAAAGTAAGAAGTGGCATGACTCTTTCATGCTGACTGATAGAGCTGGCCAGCATGCCAGCTCCTTAAATATCTCCATAATATCCTTACTATCCAAATATCTCCATATCTCCTTAAATGGATATAGTGGTCTTCCCTCCCTAGGAACCTTAGGAAAGCTCCAGGAGACATTTTCTAAGGCTAAATAGAGACAGTGTCACTCTGGGCTTCACTTTAGCCAAATTAAAGGTCTCTTAATTTGGGAAAGTACCTACCGTGGGGGAGTGTCATTTGCAAGCTCTTTTAGATCCTGATATGGAAGATGTCAAGGATGTGCATTATCACGGTTACTATAAAACATACAGGGTGTGTCTACATGTGCTATTAATCTGTACACAGTAAGCCTTCCTCAGGAGCACATTTACATGCGCTTCCTGTTTGGAGCAGATTTGATCCCAATAGGAGCGGCCTGGTATAGGGCTGTTCCCACCCTGCTCTGCTTCACTGCAGCAGCCAGGTGGACCTCCAGGCTCCTATGGGTGCTAACCCAGGGGCTATCAAGGGGCATGAAGCCAGTCCTAGTGGGCACAGGGCCAGGAGAGCCCCGCCAGCTGCAGTGGTAGCTGTCTCCTGGCCCCATGCACATTGGACCAGGAGACTGAAGTACTAACTGAGTGCACAGTAACTACATTGACTGCACAGTAGCACTGGAGCACAGTTTTTTTGTGATGGTTACTGCACAGTAGCTTATTAGCATGGTTTTTGACTGGCATGCTACTCCACAGTGTTATTAGGCTACCATGCAGTAAGCCTCTCATGTAGGCACACCTACAATGTACCAAGTTACATGTAATGTGAACACCAATGTACATTAACACTTAGCTGTGTAAGAATGTACCTTTTTAAAGGGACTTACTGCATAAAAACCTAGTAAATATTATAGAGGTGGGTTTTTTTTATTTTTCAGGTTAATAATGCATGTTTTAGAACCTTCATGAAAATTCCTTGCTTGCTGCTTCTTCACTTCTAATTACTGTAAGAGAAAAGAAATTACACAGACAGATTAAAATCAAGTGATGCTCTTGAGAGATTTTTTTTCTTGCTTTGGAAAACCATAGCAGAAAAACAGTAGCTGTATAACTTCAAAGTACCTTACAGCTTGGGATGTCAATTAAAGATAATTAATCTGTTTTTCCTGTTTCTGTAGTTCTGGCTTTCACATAATGCTTGCCCTAAACAATAAAAGTAAAAAATAGATGGCACCTTATTCACACATTAGAACTGTGTGCAAATATACAACAAAATATTTTTTTTTCATATTGCTTTAAAAATCTAATCAATTTTGCTCATAACTCAGTTAAACATAAAGGTGACTGCGGCAGGCCCTTGGCCTGCCACGTGAGGGGTGGACCGTCCCTAAGCCTACTCACCCACCAAGACCTTCAGGTGTTATCCGTACCTCTGTGATGTTCAGTGGTTCTTCCTAGCTCTGGGACACCTGCTTGGTGCATCTTCTGTGGGGCTCCTCCTCCCCTACACCCTACCCCTTTCCACTCAGGTGTTCTTGTAGGTCACAGGCTGCACCTTGGTGTTGCAGGTGATTGGATGTGCAGTTGGGATGATGCTCCAGTATCATGGTCACTTGCTGTGACCTATTATGCTTGGAGAGAAAATGCTAACGCAAAAAGAAACCAAGTTAACTTAATGTGGCTCAGGCTGAGCATTGGGCAGGGTAGCATTGCCCCCACACTGCTTCCTCAAACCCTCACTCTCCTTCCTCTATCTGGCCCCCTTTTCCTTGGGGCTTTTCCCTACTGCCTTGTGGCCAGGTGTCCCTGTGGCTTCACGTGTTCCCTCCTGGGCTCATTTACGGCTGGATGCAGTAGGGTCCCCCAATGGTGCACTTTGAGCATGCAGTCAGGCTGCTGGGAGACTATGGAGTTGCAGTCCATCCCTCAGGTTTACCCCAGCCAGGTGCCCTCTGGGCCCACCGGTCCACCTTCTCCTGTCCCCATCCGATATGAGACAATGAAGGCTCTAGCCTGGCACAGGCTGCTTGGTTCTTTGGTCCTAGTGTGGGCTGCCCAGTCCCAGCAAGTGGGTTGGACCCTAGACAGGCCACCAGGGCTATACCTGGCTTACTCCAGGCAGTCTTTTTTCTGGGGCCTGGATATCCTATTGCTTCAGCCCCTTCCAGGTTTAGGCAGGCCTAAGCCAGATCCCCTGGCTTACTGGCTGGCAGAAGTGGCAGGGTATTCTCGGTGGTGGGGAGCACGTCTGGCTCCATTTCCAGTGCCCAGTGTGTCCTGTCACATTCCTGGCTTCCAGGCCACCTTTTAGTGCATGGACACCATGCCATGATGCAATCAGGACCCGGCTTGTCTGGCCGGGGGCCTGCCACAGTGACCAAGGCACTGAACTGCATAATGTTATGAATATATATACATAGAACAAATAGTGTAACTGGCCAGGTCATTAGCTTGCCCAGTATCATTTAGGATCCCCAAATTTGAGCATGGCCTCGGGATAATAGGGTTACTCAGAGCATTTTAAAGTGATGTGCTCATAAATTAAGGCCAAAGGTGTAGAATTGTATCCTTCTTGACATCTTGCTTGCATTATGATAAAGAGTCTCATAAGATTG
The DNA here is from genome assembly GCF_030867095.1 of Alligator mississippiensis. NCBI lineage: Eukaryota > Metazoa > Chordata > Crocodylia > Alligatoridae > Alligator > Alligator mississippiensis. Next base: position 208,672,674 of record NC_081827.1, on the reverse strand, counting down.
TTTATCTACCTAGACAAAGAAACAATGACACAAGAGGAAACGTTACAGCCTAGAATTCAAGGATGGTGACAAATCCCATAGAATGGCATATGCCCTCATACCATTAGCTTGTTTTATTTGTGTAGTGGCAAACTATCTCTGTATGTCTAACTTCTGATGCTTTTTCCACTCCTTATGCCAATATTAATGTAAATAAAAATAAATTAAATTATGTGATCTAATTTCAGTCCAGAATTAATACTGACATAATAGAAAATTTGTTATTAGGAAAGAACTGAATGATAATTTCTGATTCAAACACCTACATCTATCAGAGAAGTTAGAACGAGATTTAAATTTGAAGTCTGTGCCTCCATTTCATCATTAGGTATGATACCAAAACCAAGAATTCAAAGTGTATCTATCTTGCACTTCGTACTTGATTCTTACATTCCGTGCTGTCCTTGTTTCCCATAAATTGTCAGAATCTTAACCAAAACAAAATTAATATGGTGACCTAGTCCTAAATCACTGTCTTTTCTTATGATTTGTTCTGATGTGGATGTCAACTAGGTTCTTCAGTGAGAGAATAAGGTCCACGTACCTATCATTTGCTGACACTTTAACTTAGGGCTGTCCAACTTCAAAGAGGCTGAGTACCACATACTGTGTAGGCTGCAGCAACACAGGACCCTTTGCACTGTGGTGTGTAGGCATTTCCCTCCCACTGCTGCAGCCTTGTGTACCCTGGTCCCCACTCACAGCACCCCAGCTGTGGGTTCCCCTGGCACTACATGCTGAACCCTACCATTTAATAAGAAGGCAGCAGTGGAGGGAGGGAGAGCCCAGAACCTTGACTGCAGCAGCTGGGTGGAAGCTAGGAGGTCACATGTGGATGCCTGGCCGCCAGTTAGTCCTGCTTTTAAGATATCTTGATTTAGGGAGATATCACAAATATTTTCTAACGCAACACAGTAGGCAGTGCAAACAATAGGAAAAAAAGGAAAAGTTTTTAATGGAAGAAGATCCTGGAAGGGGATAAATGATGAATTATCCTTAGCCCATGAGTATGGTAAGAGTTTCCACCATCTCCTCACATTCCTTGTGAGTACCAATGCAAATTGCATTCCTGTATCTGTCACTGCATGTTAGCTACATTTACCTGCTAAAAGGATTCACATTTTAACGGTTAATATAGCCATTTCTTGATATGATCACCGGGCATCTAAATTAACACACCACTGAAATTAACGGGCGCAGTTCACGCTTTCAATTCACACTTTCAGAGCTACTCCTTTAAACTTTCTGCTGACTCATGAATTTATATTAGCTTCATATTTAAAAGGCTATTTTTGCAACCACATATGCTGGAAACTTAAAGCCAAATTCTTTGCTAGTATGAATTGGTACAGCTCCATTAACTTCCCCATGTCCTTGATCTAAGCTTGGATTTTGATGTGCAATTTTGCAACCTTGGGTAAACTACACAGAAAATCTGTGGCTGCAGTATTACAGACAGAATACACAGTGCATTGGTTATTGTCTAAAATCTAAGATAACATGTTTAGGGTTTCCACTGAAGTCAATGGTAAGATTTCCAAGCTCTTGAGGCATAATCCTACTGCCCTGAAAAGCAGTGTATTTTGATATATAGTTTTTCATCAGGAAAACCTTTATTTTTACATAGTTGCACCCAGGTGAGTGTCTGTCTCCAGGCCTTTATTTTATACAGGTATACAGGCCTTTATTTTATACAGGTATACAGTATTAACTGAACTACGCATTTGATATCTACAGGCAGTAACTTGCAAATGAGAATCACACAGCTGTTGATAAGATTCTGTGAAACAATGAAAGAGACTCGCAGGTAGCTGGGGCCATATGAAGCTACTAGACTTAAAGTAATAGGGGCTGCACACTTAAAGGAAACTTGGAATGCTAAGCAATCAGGCAACACAGATGCTGGGCTGTACTTCAAAGTCAGGAAATAAGGACATGCTTTCACAACGGTAGACTGGGAGTATGGAAAATTACCTACAACCAGGAAAATGTGAAACTACTGTTTTCAAGATTGTATTTGTACCAGTTTAATGGACTGTATCTGGTATATATTAAACCATACTAACCAAGGTTGCTGTAGTTAAGGATCAGTTGGTTTTTTGATTGTAAACACACATTTTTGAGGGGTCTATTGCTCAGCCATTTAAATTCACACCAGGCATGAAGCCTAATATATAAGTAAGCACTATGCAGGGATGCAATCCCCTTCCCCCTCCCAGACTTAACATAAATCAGTTTAGTTGTTTTTAGTTCCAAAAGAACTGTAAGCAAAAAAGCAATTTATTGGGAGGAAGGAAGGTTTGAGCACTTAAAACATACACACAGAGGCCATTTTTTTCCTTTTTGGGAAAAGGGTAGGGCTCAAATCAGATAGATAGGTTTAGTGAGCTAGAAAAACCACTGTTATACTAACCATGTCCTTCAGCTAATTTTTATAACTATTTCCATCATGGATTACTTTCCCTAAAATAATGCTTCCAAAATATTCTCTATTCTGCCTTGGCATATACCCATTCAGCATCTGACTTCAGTTGGAATAGCACACAAATATCCAAACAAGGGATGCAGCCTAATGAGAACATAAAATCCCTAAAATGGCAGTGGCTCTTCACACATCAAGATTTACATGTTGCACACTACAGGGTTAAACATTAGCTAATGGCTTGTTTACATGTGGAGGGATTTTGGAATCATTTTATAGGAATAGCTTATTCCTGAAAATTCCATGTGTGGACCTTCTTATTCTAAAATAAGAGTGCCTCGGTGCAGTTTAGCTTTAATCCCCGTTCAAAGTAAATTAAACTAAACTGGACAAAGCACTCTTTTTTCTGGAATAAAAGAATGTAATTACTCAGGAATAGGTATTGCCTTTTAAATTTACACCCTACTGGAATCCAATTTTCAGCTGTATATAAAATAGTGTTTAAAAAGAATTATCTCTGTGTAGCTGGAACATTGTTCAGTATTTCATCAAAAGGTTGCAAATGTAATATTTACGAAGGACTGGTGTCATCCCAGTCTGAAGGAGTAAATGGGTCAGAAAGATGTCTGGGGAAAGCTGTGTGTGGGGATGGCTGAAAGTCAGGTGGCTTCTTAGTGTGTCTCGCTCTCATAACAAAAAATATTTTTCTGCTTTTATTTATGATCAGATAAAAAGTCCCTTCATAGTACATTATGATGCTGCTGCTTAAAAAGGGAAATTAAAATTAAAGATATACTTAAATAACACTAAACATACAAAACCAAGGAGTAGATAGTTAATGCTGACTTTCCCTACTTCACCCATCTCTTGTACTAAGCACTGTATGGGTGTGATACATAAGAACGCACAGTTTTAAGGTCTCTGAAGATGGATATGAATTGTGACTCACGTGGGTACCCTTGACTTAAAATGTCTTTTCTTCCAGTGGTTTACTTTAGACCAGACCTGGCTGGTATTCTCAGTTATGTACACTATATATATACCAACTACTGTACTTTTTACACTAGTATGCTATTTTATAGTTAGAAGTTACAAGGGAATTGAAATGCAACATGGATTTCATGTGCCTTAATTTACATTTGCATATTATCTCCCATTTTCAGCAGAAAAAGCTAGCAACAAATATGAATAACTTGTAATTTCAGTTCCTTTAAACATAATTCACAGACTATATGGTTGATGCAAATTATTAATACATAGTAGGTGAAATCTTGGCTCCTTTGAAGCCAATGAGATTTTGCCATTGATTTTAATGGAGCCAGGATTTCATCCATTGTCTGTTTCTGTTTCAAAAATCCTGGCATTTTGTTCAATTGAGGCAATTAAGATGGCACTAAGTTTAATGGTGGTTCCCTTTAATTCTAAAAGTATCTAAAGAAACTCAGTGAAAGAAGGTGCAGTAAACAGAGCACATACACACCTAATTTCTAATCACAGAAACACATCCAGTACCACCTGCTGTAATAATCGTACTCTTCCTGTATTATTTTCCTCCTTCATCCTTTGTGTCATGTTTGAAATTCAGATTATAAACTTTCTTAGGCAAGGTCTAAATCTTATGTGAAATGCCTACCAAACTTGGAGGTGCTATAAAAAATTATGACACAAGAGTATTGAAATCAACGGGACTGATATGAAATAAATTTAAACAATAAGACTTTCAGATACTCCTCACATCAGACTCAGCCAGTTGGTTATTTGTATTTTTATTACTCTCATTTAAATTTAAGAGTCTTTTTGCTTTTTTAAAGCTGTCACTGGCATATCATACTTAGTTTTGAAATGTTACACAGAGCTAACCTGGAAAATCTTCTGCACCAATAAAGCCATATGTTTAAAATCACCCATCATAACTAGAATGCTGAATTTAAAGAAAGTGTTTCCCAAATAATTTAAGCCTGCATCCTGTAAACACTCATACACATTACTCATGTTAGTAATCTGTCCAAAATAAATGTGATTATTTGGGTGATGGAAGTTAATCAGGCAAGTGTTTGGGCAGAATTGAGCCTTTATACGGGATGCAAAGCAAAATAACAATAAATGGCAACCAGTTAACACAGTGAGAAATTTAAAAATATATTGAAAGGGAAACATTATGTGTACATAAGGATGTCACTCTAAAGCAGCTTTATGTCAAGGGTGTTCCTAAAATCAGAGCATGAACGCAATTGATCGGAGTGATTCTTTCAGCCATGTAAGCAAAATCCTATGCTTTTTTAAGTTAATTAAAAACCTCTCAAAATTATATACACACTACTCAAATACATGTGGATTTCTGTGATGCTTCAATGGCTTCTTTATTCATATACGTTCAGAACCTAGACAAAACTATTTTACTACTGCACTACATGTATTTTTGCAGTTGGTAAGTAATGTTTTACGACAGTAATTTTAAAATGCCACTTATAGTGGATGAAAAAAATGGATTTCAACTATAAAATACGTATTTTATGTGAAAGATGGTTTTGATTACAGATTTCTTGAAACATATTAAATGATGTGGTAATTTTTCTTACCCGTCCTTTAAAAAATGTAGCATTCTTTCCAAAAAAATACTCTGCACAATATTCTGTGAATGTTACTAATTACAGTATAATATATTATTACGAAATTTTAAAAAGAAAATGTCAAATATAACAAGAGCAAAGACCTTTTCATTGTAATCAAAATATATTATATTTCTGTTGCTTGCCAAAAGAACCAAATGTGGATAATGCAATACTATCCATTTAAGGGGAAAAAGGGCAAATGTAATGCTTTTAAAAAATATTACTGTCATCTCCAAATACAATGATGTGTACAGATGTTATGTCTGTATGTTCTACATATGCAAGTGGTGGTTCTAACCAGCTGTACGTACAATCAGAAATACATATTTTTTCAGGAAACCAGCCTAATTTATAACATTCAGTCTGAAGCAAGCAATACTTTAATGCTTTGCCTTCAACTTACTCATTAGTTCCTGCTTCCTATGGCTAAACATAATAGCATAATGTTTTCTGTAAGCTGTTATTTTTAACCCTATATGCATCCATGATGCATGCATTTATTATTACAAAAATTTGCAGAACTGCCAACATTACTGTTGAAAACAGCTTTACATGGTTCTTTTTTTCCTTGGGAACTGACCTTTGCTACCCATGCATACTACAGATCTTAAAAGATATTTTTGCTTCAAATGTTTCTGCTGTCTGTTTCACAAAGCAGCAAGGTATGGATGCACTCCTGTTTTCGTTTTACGGCGTGCATCCCCCCCCCCCATGGTTACCAAAGACACACCGGATTTCCGCGGTAACTAGTGATTTTGCGCTATTTGGCCTTGAACATCAGTCTTGGCCCATGAAAATCAATGATCCCTTTCCTTTAAACTAAATGGCACTTCAAAACATTTTCTGTCCACTGAGTCCGCATCACATTTTGTCCGCTTGCCTTGCTAACTTGGAGGCAGCTTTGCCAGGCACCCTGGTGCCTGCCTACATGTGACTGGGACATGTTTACTTCCTTTCTGGCAAAAATGTAGGTAAATCCAACTGCAGCACTAAAACTGAGGAAATCCTGAGAGAGAGAGTGATGCCATGAAAATCTGGCATCCTTCGCTCATTTCTTTCCTGTTTGTCTACATCCTAATTAGCAGAGCACTGTTGACTCCTAAACCAGCCAGCATCAAAGAGCTTCTCCCCCTTCTCGCGTGCAGCGGAGCCTTTGGTCTGTGCCCGTGCGGAGGAGCCGTCGCTGGTCCCTCGGGGCTCGCCACGCGGGTCTCCGCCGGGCCGGGTCGGGCCCTGGAGGCACCTGAGCTCGCTCCGCCGGGGCTGGCCGGGCCGGGCCGGGCCGGGCCGGGCGCGGGCAGCCAGCGGCCTGCAGCACAGCGCAGCGGCCGCTCCTCCCCGGAGCCCCAGCCTCCGCCGCGGGCAGGGCTCCTCGTCCCGAGCCCGCCCCGGCCGGGTGCCCGCGGTGGGACGGGCGGAGGGGAGCGGGCTCCCCGGGGCAGTGCCTCGCCCCCACCATCTTCCCCGCACCCTCCAGCCGTGCCCGCACGTCCCAGGGCAGCAGCGAAAGAGGCAGTCACTCGACTTACTTGGTTGCGGCGCCCGGCCCCGCCCGGCCACTTTTTAGGCAGCGACGCGCTGATGGCCACGGCTCTTTGCTCGCCACCCCCGACGGCGCGAGGGAGCGGGCTCGCTCGTCCCCCCGCCGGGGAGCGGCAGCCCAAGTTGCAGGAGAAAGGCACGGCGACGGCGGGCAGGCGGTCCGGACCGTCCGCGGGGCGCCCGCGCCCGCTCCCGCTCTCCCTCCCCTCGGGAAAGCCCGTGGGACCGGCGCATTGTTTGCTCCTCGCCATTTTATTTTATTTTTTTTTGATTTGTAAGAAAACGCCAAAAATGTAAATATCATTTCTACAGTGTTGGGGGGGGGGCTGGTTTCTCTCGGCCCCGGGTCCTTTCCCTGCCAGCGGCGGAGATTCCTAGTGTCACAGCGCAGCCTAGCGGGCAGCCCCCGCGCCCCAGCCCCGTCTCGGCCGCCTCCAGCCTGCGCTGTATTACTTCACCCCAAAGAAGTATCGGCAGCCCGCAGGACAGAATGACCTTAGAGCCTCTCGTCCATAATCTGCATATTTATTCCTCTCTACCTTCCCTCCAATAAAAAGATAGGATCTCCATAAACCAAGTCCCCATGACCCACATTTAGTTGGAGTGCAGGGGGGGGGGGGGGGGGGGGGGGTTTCTTTCCTGGATCCTCTTTTAAACCCCACTCCACACTGCTCCTCTGTCTATTACATGCTAATTTAATTTTACTGTGGACGATATTTTCAGCATTTGCTGAGGACAGTAAATTTTGTAGTTTATGTTATTTCACTTTTTATGACTTTTTAACACTTAATAAAATTTTATTAGAGCACTTTTGTGTTTACAAGGCCACAAAACTCTTGGCAGGTTGTCAGAAGTCCTTTTTATTATGATCCTACTGATATACTGCGAGTAATGAAATAATCATGTCCAGAAATGTATCAAAGGCCAGAGGGATTATCCAATTTAATAGCTCTACAGATGCGCTGTGAAGGATACGGACAGGCAACGTGTCGACAGGCTAAAAGGCTTGGTGGAAGGAGGAGGCAGACCTGGTTAATTTCTTTACCGTTTCAAGCTAGTTCTGTTGCTATCCTAAAGGCTAGATGCTTGGTCATGTGACTCCTGGCTCTTTCAATAAAAATGAATTTATCCTGTTGCAAAATGCTGTTTTCTTTTTATTCTTCTTAGGTGTGCATTTAATGCTGGTGTGCTTGCTCCGTCTTTCTACGGCTTGCATCCTTCATTAAAAATACCATTTATTGAAAAATCCACTTTTATAGTACCATTTGCAGCTAACAGTGCTTTTAGTGTTAGGATCTGCTCCTGCTGCTGCTGAAAAAAAAAACCAGACAATATGATGCAGAGATCCAATACAGAGCAAGATGTCTTGCTGTAGTCTCTGAAATGATTGCTTTTTGTTTTTGTTTTTGAATGGGTACAGTTGCTGGAGAACTCTGATTTGTGTATGTGTCTGAGTATCACAATGGGCTGTTTTTCTGCACTGCTCTCAGTACTATAGCCTGAGATACTGCAGCTGTTTTTAAGGTCATTTCCTTTTATTTTAAATAATTGTTCATTTAACATATGTTGTTAAACTCATTCTTGCGTCAAAAGGAGGCGATTATACTTCCTGACCCTGAAAGCAAGGTGGGTGGCTTTGTTTTATAATTAAATTTGCTGTGTTCAATTTCATATTTTTCTTTCTCTGCTGTTTCCTAAAGAGCATGCCAAATAAGATAAAAGGGACCAGCAGGACAAGAAACACTTAAATGCCCGTGTTGTCTCTCTAACACACACTGTTCTAAACTTTTTGCTTCACAGGGACATCAGCAAGGTATTTTTCATCATTTCAAAATTAATTGTTTTATTCCCTTTAGGTTTAAATAGCCCCTTGAAAGCCTGGAGCTAAAATGTATTACATATTAAAATGTACAGCATTTTCTTTTCTGTAGTACAAACATATTTATGCTATTCCAAGTTAGTTCATGATACTGTTAGTTAACAGGGTGTTTTTTTTAATGCCTAAATCATTTGTTTCAGAAATATATTTTGATGATTGACATGATTTTGTAAGTCATCGTGAGCAGAGGGGATCAAAGGGTTTATGTTACCATAACAGCAATAAGTGGTGAAATTCTGATACCTTTATTCATATTGTGTGATTCCTTACTCTTGAAGCAGAGCTTTTGAAATCAATGGGGCTTCTGGAAGAGTTAAACTACTCAGTAAATATATCAACCTGCCCCAGTATATGTAAAATAAATCATCTAATACAGTTTTGCTTCAAGACAGTTCAGTTTTCCCAGAACAATATCATCTACTGTAAATCATTTGTTTGCAGGTCAAGGTCAAATTAAACTTTTAAACCTTTAACAACCATCAAATTGGAAACCTGCAGTATGGAATGATGTGGTGAAAGGCATGATGGACTGGGAACTCTTAGACTTACAGCAGAAGTTTTCAGCTTTTCATTGAAACGGACATTTCTAAGAAAATCTCATTGAGTATAAAGATGTAAACGAGATAGAAATTATTTAAGTGATGAAGCATCTAACTGATTTAACCCTTTCCTAGTGTCTTGGATTTTCTTCTGAAATCCTACAAAATGACTGATGAAGCAAATATGGAGTCCCATCATCTTAGACAGAAAGGAAATGGAGGGTAAGCAATTCAGTGACAGTTCAACCTATGTGATCCCCAGGTGATGTTGGAAATGCAGGAACAGGACTTTGAAATGCCATGACTGGAAAAGGCATGGCTTCAGCGGAATAACTCAAGACTGACCCTGAAGCATGACCCTGGGACCTTCAGACAACCCCATGCTCACCTAGGATGAATACCAACTGAGTAAAAGGCCTCTTATCACCACTTCCAGTGTCACAGCAGGTAAGGCCAGGTCAGCAAAAAGTCATGGACATGGAATTCCTACTGATGTCAGTGGGAGAGCCCTGCACAAGAGTCAATCCCAAGGCATTTTAGCCTTTACGTTTTGCAAACAATAGCTTGTTATATGTTCATGGTAAGTCGCCATCCTTTTCCTTTTAATAGCATACCAAATCCAGGTCTTCTGGTAAAAGTCTACAAGCTCCTAGCCCATAGTGCATTATTCAGGCATTTGATACTATGCTGGACATAGAAGAGATAGATGTTAATCATTTTAATGGCTCATATCCTAGTCCCATTGAATTCAGTGGGACAAAGATTATTGCAATTAACTATTAGATATTAATATTAATTGCCATAAAACTATTAGACTAAATGGACTAAATAATGACAGTTGGTTAAACAGTTGATCATATACATATTTACATGTACTTCCATGGCGACTCCTTTCTTCTAACAACTGTAAAAATAATAAACTAAGAAAATCAATCCACAAATCTATGATTAAGTAAGATAGCATGTTTTTCAAGAGTTACTTGGGATTTAGCCACAACATTTTTATTGATTGTAATGGGTATGGTGGGAATCATAGTCTGCTCTTCGAAAACATATAGGTTGAGAATGATGATAAACCCACAAAATCAAATATATAAACTTAAGCATATATAAACTCAAGCATATAATAGCTGATGTATACCAGTTACAGGTGATTCAAGAAAATTAGGGAATGTGTGCAATATGTAGGCCGCAGAAAGCAAACTGGGCTTTAGATTTGATTTAATGTTCAGGGACTTTATCACAAAATTGCTTGTATTAGCGTTAGACTTTAGAGCTCGGTTTTAGGGCTGGCATTTTCCCCCCTCAGGTAGCTTATTTGCTGACAAATGCCGTTTTAGTTGACCCAATCTTTAGCACGTAGTTTTGTGCAAATAAAAAAGGGAGGGGGGGAATCAGGAACTTAGTGTTATTCATAAAACCAATGAGGAAGAAAGGCTGGCTCCAAATACACTGCAGGTCAAAGCTGAGATACTATCCCTGAAATGTGAAAAAACAGTGGTTAAAAGCCCCCTCTGCCAGATTCAGTTCAAGGACTGCATTTCTAGGTCTCCCACTTCCCAAGTGACTGCCCAAACCCTGGGGTAAGGAATGTTTTAGAGTGAGTCTCTCTCTCTGGGAGCATTTCTGATTGAAAGTATTCCTCTTTATATGTAACTGTTAGCTAATCATTGGGCTAGGAGAGACAGAGAAACTCTGTATCACAATGTTTTAATCTAGCCCTTTGGTTTGTTTTAAAAAAAAACTTGAAAATGTTGTTTTTAATCTACCAAAATGGGGGGGAGGGGGGAGTTAAGAGTTTGTGTAAACCTTATTTTTATTGTTGTTGTTATTTAGTTTTGCCACCAAATTATGAAACCACTCTCACACACACAGCCCTGGTCTTTTTCCTTCCTGCCCCCTCATCTCCATATGGAGATAGATCTTGAAGTTGATATACTAGGACAAAATACATGCAGAAAGTGATGACATGCATCTAAAAATATGTAATAAGCTAGTGTAAGGTCTAGATGTATAGCTTAATGCATACATGCCAATCAACTAGTGCTAGCTGCATACAATTTGTCAAAAACAAACATGTACAAATACCATATAAAAACTTTTCTGAGAAGAGAGTCAAATACATTAAATTAGATTGGGAACGAGCCATAGATTTTTAACAGCTATAGACTATGTAATCATTTAAGCATTTAGCACTACCATGGTTTCTTGGATTTTTTTCTGAACCTCCAGTTTAAGGCAGGAGTAAACACTTCCAGTCTTCCCTGATGAATGGGCTTGGGCGAAGTCCCAGTAATCCCTCATAAGCAGTAAATAGTAGCTCAGTCTGTGGGTTTTCTTGCTAAGAGATAGCTTCTCTGACTCTCAAGGTAGAGGTTGCAATTTACTTTTTGCCTGGGGATATGGTTATCATTTATAATCCAATGTAGTTTGAGTCTGATACTCCTGTATATTCTTAAAACAAGCAGTGCTTCTAATAACTAGTTTTGCTTGTTTATTATTTCAGCCTGGCTCCACTTTTCATTCCTTTATTTGTACTATATATAGCCCATTGCTAGTTTTCAGCAAAAAGCTAACTTTTATTTACAGTCTGTTTCCCACTAGTTTATGGAGACCACTTTATTTATAGTAATAGTTGTACTAGACCACAGGGAGGAACAGAGTCTAATATGATCGCCTTGGAAGCACACCACTCAGTTACTACAGAGATCCGAAGGGGCTATCTTTAGCCCTAGGAAGTGTAAACGATTACAATAAAATATGTGTAATTTCAGCGCCTTCCTCTACCCTGTATTGAAAAGTTCTATTAAATTGCTATTAAATTGCTAAAAGTTCTTTTAAATCGATAAATTAGGGATTAGGGGTTGTCATAATACTGCTTAATAGGTGCTTCTATGCTCACAAAGTCCTGTATGGAAAATCTGTAGACATGGGCAAGTAAATAAAAGTAAAGGGCAAGTCCTTATTCATGACAGCCCCTGGGACAGTCAGGTAACAGTAACAATCTCTGAGTTGCTTAGGCAAACTGCCCATGGCTGAAGAGACAGGGACAGAGTTAGTAATGTAGGCCATGAGATATCTGAACTCCTCAGCCTTGAATGCATTTATCTTTACACCCCCTGTCAGGTAGAGAAATGCTTTAATCCAGAGCTGCCCAAGTGGCTGGAGGCCTCGCATCACACAGTTTGCACCAGCAGTGACCACTTGCCCTGGGGGCTGCACTAGTGTGCTCCACGGGCCCCTGGGCTACTCCCCCACCCAACCCATTGCACCACATGTGGGCAGTCCCACCCCCTGCACTGCTGCTTGTGCACAGGTGGGGCTTACTTCAGGTAGTGTAGTATCATAGAAAAGGAGGATAGTACAGATAATCCTCTATATAGCCTTCTGCCCCAAGGGAGCTTGATAAGAAAGGTGCACTCAAAGAGTGTGAATTAAAACTTGTATTATTCTCAGTGCATAAGAATACTGGACAATACTGGAGCCACAAATTCCCTTAGCTCTATAGGCTTGGAGCAGGAAACAAAAGCTAAAGGAGGGAGGGGAAGCCTTGAGACTGACTAGAGCAGCAGGCAGAGCAATAGGGAGGAGCGGTGGCTGGGTGGGGCCCAGGGACCACACATTAAACCCTCCCATGCTTCCAGGTGGATAGTTCTGCTTTAATCTATGTTACAGCAAGTGAACCGAGGCATGGAGGGCTGGATTTCCAGAGATATTTAAGCCTCTAAAGAAGCAAATGTGTGCTTTTAAAAATCTTACTAGATGCCTAATTATCAGCAAATCCCACAAGGCACATGTCTGCTTCTTCAGTCTAAATGCCTAGAGCACTTTGGAGGCCTCTGGTGAAGCAGGAGCTGAACCCAGATTTTCCACATCCCTGACTAGCACACTAAATCCTAGACCATCTTTTCTTTCCGTGTGAAATAGGGGTGCAGTCTCCCATAGCAAGCTGCCATTATCTCCTGCACAGGATGCATTGCTGGAATAAGCCCAAGTTTATGTAAAGCATTGGGTTGTGTGCAGGAGGGTGATGCCAGCCTGCCATCTATTTCATACCTTGCCTCATATTTATGTGGATGCCAGTAATAACTACAGCAGTCATATTAAGTATGCAACTAGTAAAGCATGGACTAATGCAATGCAATTGCCAAGCCTGTGTAGAAATTATCTTCAGACTAAGGCAGTGTTGTGCCTAAACCAGAAACAGTACTGTGACTTCAAGTATAGTACAGTATCTGGATTACCCATCTTTCCTTGTCACTGTGGTTTTGGTTAAGGCATATCTTGTCCAGTATTCTTATGCAATGAGGAATACAAGCAATTTTAGTGTACCTTTCTTATTAAATTTCCTTGGGGCAGAAGGCTATACACAGGATTATCTATACTATGCTCTTTTTCTATGATACTACACTGCCTGTCTTCATAGTTTGTCAGTCTCTCACAACCCCCTCATTGGTTTTAAGGGATAAGGAGAGGCATAGCCAATGTTCCTTGTACTCTTTTTCTACATCTTGATCTGTTGCTAAGTGCTGCTTTCCTGATGCAGGCCACTGACTTAGGTGTGGTGAAACTCAGGACCATAGCACCTGTCAGAATTACACTAGCTAAAATAACCAATTACAGTTGATATAACATTAACCATAGGATTTTAACACTCTGTAATGTCAACAAAATTTTTCTCAAACATTCCTGTACATAATACCACATAATAATCGTGATAATTTTAAAAGGATAAAAATAAACGTGAAATGTACTATCCCGAAAGGAAGCTCTGTCTTGGGGTTCTGTGACAAACATACCTAGAATAATAGTCAGCTTGATAGAAGAATAATAGGTGGTAATAAGGAAAACCCAGCATGATTTCAGAGGTTGACATGATTCAAAGAAGCTTCCATATGCTTACATGCAGACTGAATTATTACGCAGACTTTGATGCTGGCCGTAGAGTACAGTCATCACTAGAGCCCAGGTCCCTCCTGCAATTGCATTTACCTCAGGCTTCTGTCTCTGAGAGATCAAACCTTTACTGTCTTACTACTCTCTTCTTTCTCTCCCACACCTGCAACTCCTTTTCTTATTAAAAGAAAACTGAAATCTGTATGCTTCTTTTGGGTTGCACTGCAGCAGAATTCCCGACCCTGTCATCCCCCCTCCCCCAGTTGCTTTCTTGGGGGAAGAAGCTCGAGCCTTCTCGCGTTAAGACTCTTTGCTAGTTCCCGAATGCTTTATCCAAATACCCAGTCTTGGGCTTAAACAACTCCATTTTATGCAGGCTGTCCAACATAGCAGATGACATTCTAGGGTTATCAGACACTATGCTAAACCCCACACTCACCTCGCACAAAAAAAAAAAAAGCAACACATTCCCCCCCCCAACCCCCCCCCCCCCAAGGAAGACAAACTGATAGGGTATGGTCTGGTGTTTGCAGGAGGCTGTTACATAGGGGGTCATATTGGAAAGCGAGATTGCTAATGGAAAAGAATAGAGGCTCTATCTTCATGGAGAGGTTCCATAATCAGTCTTTTGCAAATCTTAAAACTAATATGGTTGAAGGGGTGCGAAAAGGATTGGATTGGTTCTTAGAACACCTGACGTGTTTCTCTTATGAATAATACTGTTGGCAATTTGTCCAACAGTTCAAGTTTGCACATCAGGTTGCTGTGATTTAAGTGACATCTTTTTGTCACAATATCATTGCATCAACCTGAAAAATGTTTCAAGATACTAAATCCTTCAAGTCTGATATTTGGAATAGGGGCCCCTTTCAAACTTGGAATTTACCCATCACTGGTGATATCTTTTGTAATATGGAGCCCCTTATCTTTCATTTCAATTATACTGCATAGACCTGTCTTTGTGACACACTGAAGACCTGTGATAAAATGATGCAGTGAATTTCTTCTTTGGGATGTAAAGGAAGTATGTTTCCTTGAGGCTCTTTGCCTGCTCTTGATTCCTGTTGCATTCACATTTTTAATACAGCTATCTACTACAAAAAATGAGCACGCTCAAAGGAGAGAAATATTTAATCGATAAGGTATTCTTTAAAAAGGACAGTAGCGATATCACAGTAAGAAGAGTATTTTTAAAAGCTGTAAAATAATTATCCATGCAAAGGTTTATTTCATGACAAAGTAGCTTGTGTTTAGTTTACACTGTTTTCACATCTGCTACACCTGTTTTTGAGCTATGACTGCCCCAAATTTGTTCTGCTATTGTGTACAGTGTAATACGTTGTTACATTACATGCATGTTAGTTTAACAGCATACAAGGATGTCATCAGAATCAGTAAGGGCCTAACCCAGTGCCCATGGAAATCAATCAGAATGCTTCATTGACTTCTGTTCAGCTTGGATTGGTCCAAGACAGAACAGTATATAGAAAAATGTTGGTATAAAGATATGCAGCGTCAGCTAATTCTCAAAATGTGTGGTTTGGTAAAAACTAGTCATGGCTATCTGTGTATTAACATGCATACATTTACTGTGTATGTGCCAGGGGGTTGGGGAGGCACACAGGAAATACGTACAGTAGGTGCTGTGGAAAGATACAGAAATCTCTAATAAATTGCCAGAACTCCCATTAGAAAAGCACTTTGGTATCAAACCAGCATCATTTGTACTTAGGATTGCTTAGTAATTAAATCAGATTGCAGCTAGATGAAGTTCTTTTTTAATTTTAGGATATAAAAGCACTATTAAATGCTTTCAGTAGATAATACTTAATTGGCAAAGAAACCTAAGGGTAATATAGAGATTGATACAAATGTTCCAGACCTATGTAATTTAATCAAAGTATCAAATACCTCTCACTAGACCCCATTTAGTCTTTGTAATCTAAACACTTACTCTTGGGACCTTCCTTATGAGATGAACTTTTGGCAGTGGATTTATAAACATACTTTTTTTCACTGACGCGCTTTGTTTTTTGCACAGTAAAAAGTAGAGGAGCAATGGTGGAAGGGTCAGCTGCTTCCTGACATCTAAAATCTTTATCAGTACTAGCAACTCCTTAATTTGTGTCAGTGATTTGTGGTATTGTTGTTTATCTGTATATCAGTCACTTAGACGCACTGTTTAGATCCAAGGGTCTCAAGACCATTTGCAATCTCTGCTAGGCTTGTTGTGCCAGACAGGGCAGACATCTGGTTGTCAGTTATAATTGCATCCTGCACCAGAAGTTGTTTTTAAATACTCTTGATTCCCTTTGAACGCAGAACTGTGATGCACAACAGTTTCAAACCATTAATGCAAGAGGCAAAGTCAAGCCATGGCTTTAGCCTAGTTTGAAACAAGATTTATGAGAAATAGTTGGGAGGGGGGTCATTTTACAAAAGAGTAGCTGTTTTAGCCTGCATGGGTTTTAATGATACAGCAGTTTCCTTTCCAGGCTATACAACTTATTCTTTGAACACTGACAGAAATAGTGCATCAGAAAATTATTTTTGTGGTGTTGCCATGTTTACTGTTTCCTGTTGTCTTTCCCTGGAAGTATTTTAACAGAAATTAGGGCTACACATAAAACCTACAAGCCACTGGATGAAAGGATTTATTATTTGGCTTTCTTCTCAGTCTAACATGGTGGACTGTGATTTAAACCCAACAGACTCTCAACAGGATATGATGCCAATTAAAAACATGAAACCTAATTTTTTGACAAAATAATCACATAATTCCATTTCTATTATCTGGCTAACGGGTTATTGACACCACATTTATTTCTTGGCCAGAATCCTAGATTTATTAGGCTAACAAACTGTTCGTGTTTAACTTACATAGTCCAATGAATATTAATGCATGTCAAGATATGGAGCTGCCTTCAATATTGTAAGGAGACCTATTTAATACCAAATAAATGAATTGTTTAACATAAAACATCACAGGAAAAAAGTACAGCCTAAGACTTCCTCCTTAGTTTTGTATTCAAATAGCATTGTGCAAATGAGAACTTTAAACAACTACCAGGTCACAGAAAAAAGTGCACTACTAAAGTATTACATTTAGTTCCTTTGTCACAGTGAGCCTAACATTGTGGATTATGTTGTGTTTTAAAGACAAAAACTTCAACAGCTCAGCAAAGCTATTGGCATAACCTAAGGAGTGAACTACCAGGCTTTCTTTCATTGATACTTGGTCCCAAGAAACAATATTATTGGTTTCAGGTCAGCCCCTGGTGGACTAGGTTCCATATTACAAAAGGGCTCCAACAATACTGTTTCACACTCACACATTTTCCACAGCGCAGGCTCCAAAAGAAGAATCTGACCCACACACAAATGGAGTTTGCAGCTTTCCTAATTACTAAATTTCCCTTTCCTTACATATTAATAGTTAACATTCATTACATCTCTAAGTATACATACAGTAAGCAGAACCCTATTAAATGAGAATAGCTATCCTTCAAAATTGCCAAAGCAGCATACTTTATCAAACAAAGGTGCACCATTTGCAGTAATGATTTGGCACTGCTCAGAATTGGATATACTTATTTCTAAAATCTGGTTCTATTTTTAAAAATACTTCACTAACTTCTGCAGCATATTGTGCTGTGTGACTGCATTTTCTTAAAGGTATGTGCTCTCAAACTAGAATACACCTGACTGTAATTATTAAAATATTTCATGGAGGTGGTCCTTTCAAATGAAGAGATACTGTGTTTCCCTTATTATCAAAGTTAATTTTTACCCTGTGTATTTTTCTGAGGCACATCTACTTTTTTCCCGTCACACCTTGGCCTTTTTTTCTAATCTCAAATCTATTGTTATTTCATAAACAAGCAAAAATATGTTCTACATTCTGGTTATACATGAAATTAATGTAAGTTAAGAAACCCTTGACTTAGCTTGATGTGTTAGCTCTCTATTGTACCACCATTTTACTGCTGTTGTGAGTGGACAGCAAAATGGTGGTTACTATGCTATTCATGAACAAGGACAGGCAAATTACTATGATACTCATGAACAAGGACATGTAACAGACTTGTGTGATCATTATGGAATCTGTTATGGTATCAGCAAAAATAAGGAAGCTTTTTTGTGACCTTGTTTGGTTTTGTATATGTATGCTGATACATATTGCCTACCCTCCATTGCCCTAATATTGCCCACATTTCCTGTGTGATATTTAGAAAGAAGAAACCATTATTTAAAGTCACCCAGAAATAGTTGTGTTATATCAAGGCCCAAATGGTAATACAAAAATCGCAGCAAGTTAGTATGTATGTATGTATTTGTGCCATTACATATCACACAGTCCCAGGACTAGTTTATATTGAGAATGAATGTTCTTCTTGTGAAGAAATGGTCCCTCTAGATCAAGGTTGAGGTCATTGGCAAGGTACTGTGAGTTAGCTCATTCTGCAGCTATGCGCACATGTGAATAAAGGAATTGATTTTTAGATTGTCAATGTCTTTCATGAGCAACTTAGCCAAATTTAAAAAAAATATATATATATATTTATATACATACACACACACACACATACATATGTATATATGCATACACATGCACACATATGAATAGCTGCTTTTGGTGGCTAAATTGGAGACATAGCAAACTGTCTCTAGGCTATTACTAGCTAGATTTTAAAGAGTGGAATGGAAGGAAAACTAGACAAATCATAACTGAAATGGGAATTGTCTCTGATTATCTACAAGAAAATTAGCACCATCTTTTGTCTGTGCAAAAATAATTCCATCTCTCTCAGGTGCGCTGCTGCACTAGACTTGAGAAGGCAGAGGCTCACAGCACACTGGCAACTGCTGATGAAACAGAAATATGCTAACAGTCAAGAGCCTGTGTGTGGTTTGCCCTGTATAAAATAGGTCTGCAGCAACACTATTTATGGCCCACACAACAAAATTATTTTCTGTCTTTGGTGTGCAAGGGTTGTAAATAGAAAAAAAAATGGGTATGCTATTAAATCTAGTAGTAACAAGGCTCTTAAAGCCAGGTTTATTGTACCAGTGCAGGTAAAAGCTTTACGTTTTTTGATCTGTGGGTGTTAAATTCTCTGTCTGAAACACAATTCTTGCTCCAATATTATTTATCTAGCTGTATCTTTGGAAGTGAATAGACAGATGTCCATAAACTAAGGGCACCACCTGGTGGTTACCTAGTAGAATGTGGTTTTGATAAAAATCAATGAATATTCACTCATGAAAAGGTCCACACGATGAACAGCTTTAAATATCATGTTGAGATGGATTTATATTTTGAGGAAAATAAAATGAAACAGTCCCTAGTGTTTAGGTTTTACTGACTTTTACGCTCTCAAGCCAAGTGTTATTCAATTTTTCACATACAATCTGCTTTGAGAGCTGGCAGTGCATTTCAAAATGGCTTATTTTGATGACACGGTCATAATTCTAAATAATTTGATTTCCAAATATATACATCAAGTTGTGGCCTTTCCAGAAAAAATATTCTATTGAAAAACCTGTTTCAAGGTTTAAACTGAAAAGAAAATAAGTGAATGCTTGATACAGATACCTTTCCTGAGCTTTTTGCTGCTGTTTGCTGAGAAAAAGGCTAAACAAAGAAAATATTCTTCAAAACCAAAAAGCTGGTTTTGTAGGCAATGAATTCAAAACAGAGGCACCAAGGGTGCAATTTAGAATGTTTGAAAAGAACTAGAAAATGGTGCCTGATGCCTGATTTTTTTATCTTAGAAATATTCACAGGTTTTTTATTTACAGCATAATTCTTTCACCTCCTCAAGCTCTAAAATCAGAAAGTATGTTCAACACACATAGACAGGCTCACGTGTACACTCACACATAAATATATATGCTATACATATGCACAGTAGAAGTTCCATATATATATGACATATGTGTGTATGTAAGGTGCAATTTAAATCTTCAGCTTCCAATAAAATTGTATTTCTTTAATAAAACTGCTGCACCTTGACTCCAGACTACACTGAATCCCAAATTAAACACCCCATTTACTCTACTGTAACAAGCAGAAAGGTTTGCTACAGTGAACACTGTTACAGACAGGAAACACATATTATCATTCTCTTTACCTTCTGTACATGCTATAGCAACACCTAAACAACCCCTGTGAGCCATATTTTTCTTTAGTTCTTGGCTCCTCTTACAAGAAGGAATTGATGAGGGGAAAAAAGTGGGTTGGCACACAATGTTTAATTTTACATTGCTTCCTTAATTATTTAGCTAGATGGACAGGCAACTCGAGTAGTTTAAAAAACAAGCAGGTACCGTATTTTCCTACAAAATGTCTTCCTGGATTTCATGAATAACTCAGTGTCATAAACAGAAACAGCTGGCATGCTGTGTAGATTTCTTTATGGATTATATATAATGTAGATGCTTTCCACATAATGCAAATGAACTATCCACTCCATATCAATGTCTGTACCCCACAAATATTTTACATAATATACAGAAAATTTAAGCTCAAGGGGTTTAAATGTGTTGATTTATATTATATTTTAATTCCATTGTTAATTTAGTTTCATGGCCATTTGCCTATTTTTGTAAAGGTTTTTGTGTCTAATAATGCGATGTCCGTATGGTCCTTGGATGCTGTCACAGAATCATTGCAGAATTTTGACATTTTTGTAGAGGCTTATTGAATTATAAATTAAAGCTCACTGAGAGCAAGAGAAAGGAATGTGAATGCTGCTTTGTCAAGCCAAGTGAAAGGCAGGCAAGCAAAGCTGAATGTTCCTGAGACAGGTCTGAAGTGTTTCAGTCTTGGTCTGAAGGGAGCTACCCTCTAGTGGACTGCCAGTGAATTTTACTCTCCTTTCATGCCACATTTTGGTCGTCATTTATTAAATACATTGTACCTTCTCTAAGGAGTTTCCTGACTATTAACCTTCATGCATGATACTGGGGCTGCATATTAATAATGAGCATGTTGAATTAACTGGAATAATGTAGGCTACGCTAGCAGGCCAAGAAAGTGAATACTTGTGTTTAGCTGAAGCTAATTTGAAAATAGCTATTGGTCTGAAGTCATTTAAGGGCAGATTCAGGGCTCCAAAATATCTGATCTCTGGCCCTCCAAGGCCTGGAAAATTTGAATGCAGATACTGATTAGAGCTCTGTGGATGAGCCCTATTTGTATACCAGACTAAGTGAAACCCCTGTTTGTACCTCTGTTTACATGCAAAGAACCTGAATCAAGGCTCTGAAGCTACAATCCTGGAATTCTGGAAAGTTATGTCTAGAGCACAAACATTGTGGCCTTGGATCATTGCCAGTTAAAAGTCTAGTCCTATTTGGGTGTGTCATGCTACAGCAACGTAGTGATCACACGGATCCCCATAGCAGCGCACTCCCCGGTATAGCACGCCACTACAGTGATGTAGGTGTGAAATCTACCCATGCACACAGCACAGTAACTGCCCGTACTGTGCCATGCTTTAATACTTCCAAAAAGCACAGAGCTGTAGCAATGTTACCATATGGCAATGTGTAGATGCAACCTTTGAGTAAGTAAAAAGGGCAGAGGAGTAGGAAATAAGAAGAATGAGATGTGACTAAAGCACAGAGCTTCTTGGGCATGCACAGTGATGTTTGGCTTTGATGTATTTAAGAATCTACTAGCGCTTACTGTCATTGGCTGGGTGTAGAAGAAACAAGAGGCATGTGTGCATGACACTTTAAAGCAGGCTAAATGCTTTTGCACCACTTTAATGGTGTTTGTGTTTGCATGCCTTGCTGTCATATTGCTCATTAATTCCAGCCACTGTAGGAAATTTGGCAGTGTAATATGCCTTAAATTACTTGGGACACAGCAAACTAAAACTCTTTTGAGAAGTTTTAGTTTGCTGCTCCTACAGCCGCAGAGCGAAGCACTGGGCTCGGTGCAGCTCCACAGTTCTGCAGGAAGTCCTGTAGGCAGCCTGGCAGCAGACTGGGAAAGCAGGCTCTGCCCAAGAAAAGCAGCAAGTCTGATCTTTCCTCCTCCCCCCGCCCCCAGAGCCTGCCTGCCTGAGCTGTGCAGGGGCCCAGTGCTTTCCTCTGCAGCCATGGTGCCCCCTGGGACTGCCCAAACTGGGTGCCTGCGGGCAGGTGCTACCTATGGGGGGTGGCCACTGCTGCCGCAGAGGGAAGCACCAGAGTCCCCCGCAGCCCGGGGACCGCTCTGCCTGCTGGCAGCTCGCCCTCTCCTCCCCGCCAGAGAGGCAGATAAGTCAGCTGGGTGTGTGCACAACATGGAGGTTTCATCAGCAATAAATTGAAACAGTGTTTTTGAAAACCCACCACTTCAATTTAGGGCCCTCATTTCTTCTACACTCCCCCATTTTGTTTAAAAAGGTCAGAGTTCTGGAGCTTTAACATACAGCTTGGTAGCTTGAGTTTAGTTAGCAACACATCAGTGGAAGCTTCATAATAGGAAGCTTTATTGCACTCTGCTAAGTGAGCCACAAGCTGGGGGCATTTCCTTGTAAACATAAGACTACCTTGGCTTTCTCTGGGAGCTTTTTCCCCCCTTTTTGCCTGATGTGTTCCTTCCCACCTCCAACATCGAAGTGTTTGCTAGGGCAAGCCAACCCTGTGATTCTAGGAGCTGTATATTTCCCCTCTGAGTAGTTTCCATGCCCATTCCCTATGCCCCAGCTGCCAGAGCAGTAGCCCTCTGCTGCTTTAAGTACTCCATTAATCAACCATTGCAGTGATCTGCGCACTCCAGCCTTTTGCTACCCTGAGAAAGTTACTTGTTCAGGATATGTAATCTCCCATTAGCCCTGCCTGAGCATTTAAGAGGCTGATCTCTATTGCATTTGAATGTGTTTTCAAATGGATTTTTAATACCAGATGGTTGGCATATAATGAGATGCTATACCACCCCATGTATGGTAGACAATAACAGGGGAATGAAGTACATACATCTCTATTTCACATGTAGGTTCCAAAAGTATTGCAGCCAAATTCCATCTCCTTTTGGTGGGTAGGTAGTACTTACCAGCTTGCTTTAGCTGGGTCCCTCCAAGCATGCTCAGAAGGACTCATTTCAGCCACTTCTCCTCTGTTGTGTTGTGATTCTGTTCCACTTGGCTAGTTATATATGTAGTGTGTGAACCCCAAAACATTAGTTGCAAACAAAATACAGTTAGCAACCAGCCATTTGTGTTCTTGCTTTTTAGCTTAATATCCCTATGTTTAGAGCAGTTGCCTAGCAAGTAGGTGCTGTAAACCCAGAGGAGATCGTACCCTGTATCTCCATCATGCTAGCACACTACTCTAACCACAACGCTATGGATTAATAATAGTCAAGAAGATCCTTCATTCTTCCTGTTGAAACTGGCTCACTGGATCATCAAGAGGGGAAGATATGTAGTGCCAGGAACAGACAATTAAAGGTAGCATGTCTCAGACGACAAGTGGTCTAGAAGGGAGCGGGACATAGGTTTCAGGAGCTGCTCCAGCAAGCAGATGCCAACCTGCTCTGTTTAACAAGTGCAAGGTACAAAAATGCCATGCAAAGCAGAGGCAAGGCCAGAACCTAGGGCCTCCTCATTCTCTAGGATGAGCCACTTCTCCTCCAGCTTGCTTTTTTTCCCTTTCCTTTTTCCTGGTTCCACAGTCTCTAACCTGACCTGTGGGTTAACTTCAGCAGGAGGGATGGATGATGTGTTTGGCAGGCCTGTGGCCTGGGAGGTGGAAATGAGCAATACATGTTTAAACCCTCTTTGAATGAGAGGGACAAAGGGGCATAGATACTGGGTCTCCCACTACCTGGGCACTGGATACACAGAATAGAATAGTTTAAATGTAGTTTAAACCTGAAGTGGATAGACATACAAGCCTTTTAAACCAGTTTAAATTGACCTGGAATGGGTTAAAAAAGTGTACCTGGAAAATCAAATAATATTTTTAACCAGTTCACTGGTTCAGTGTTATTTGTGGACACTGGGTACATCTACATGAGGTGTTTACTGTGGAGCTGTCTAATTAGCTATGCAATAAAGTCCCCGCATCTACCTGTGTGGCTCTGTTAGGTCACAGTAAACTAATAAACAAGTACTATAGAATCATAGAAAATTAGGGTAGGAAGGGACCTCAGGAGTTCATCTAATCCAACCCCTTGCTCAAAGCAGGACCATCCCCAACTAGGTCAAAGCTTTGTCTAGCTGAGTTTTGAAAACCTCCAAGGATAGAGTTTCCACCATCTCTCTGGGTAACCTGTTCCAGTGTTTTACTACCCTCCTAGTGAGAAAATTCTTCCTAATAATTAACCTAAACTTCCCTTGCTGCAACTTGAGATCATTGCTCCTTGTTCTGTCATCTGCCCCCAGTGAGAACAGGCTAGCTCCATCTTCTTTCAAAACCCTGTTCAGGTAGTTGAACAACACTGGCCCCCAGGGCACTCCACTTGATACTGGCTGCCAGCTAGATCTTGAGCCACTGATTAATACTCTCTGAGCCCAATGCTTCAGCCAGTTTTCTATCTACCTTACAGTCAACCTAACCATCCTGCTGCAGTGTTCATTAGTTCATAGCAACACATATGCAGACAGGGCTGACTGGGACATGTGGGTGCTTCAGCATAAGGACTGCCTCCTGGCTAGGTCTGCACCGAAGCACCCTGGTGACCCAGCCAGCCCCTCTGCAGCACACTGAGCTGAGTCAGAGCAGCCCTAGGTCAGCAGGCTGACCCCTATGTTCCCTGGCACCTGGGGCTGCTCCAACCCAGCTCATCATGCTTGAAACCCTACTGTTCCTTCTTCCTCCCCGTCCTCTTATTAGCATTTATTATCAATGAGCTTGTGGACAAGTTGAAACCATGTCATAGAATTATAGAAAGTTAGGGTTGGAAGGGAACTTAGGAGGTCATCTAGTCCAACCTGCTGCTCAAAGCAGGACCATCCCCACTAGATTGTCCCAGCCAAAGCTTTGTTTGGCGGGGTCTTGAAAACCTCCAAGGATGGAGATTCCACCACCTCTCTGAATAACCTGTTCCAGTGTTTTACTATCCTCCTAGTGAGAAAAATCTTCCTAATATCTAACCTAAATTTCCCTTGCTGCAACTTGAGACAATTGCTGCTTGTTCTGTCATTTGCCACCACTGAGAACAATTTAGCTCTATCTTCTTTCAAATCCCCTTTCAGGTAGTTGAAGGCTGTTATGAAGTCCCCTTTCAGTCTCCTCTTCTCTAGACTAAATAAGCTTAGATGCCTCAGTCTTTCCTCATAAGTCATGTGCCCCAGGCCCCTCACCATTTTTGTTGCCCTCCACTGGACTCTCTCCAATATCTCCACATCCTTTTTGTAGTGGGGAGCCCACAACTGAACACAGTATTCCAGATGTGGCCTCACCAGCTCTGAGTAGGGGGGAATAATCACTTCCCTTGACCTACCGGCAAAACAATGGAGCCCAGTATGCCATTAGCCTTCTTGGCAACAAGGGCACATGGCTGGCTAATGTTCAGCTTACTGTCCACTGTAACCCCCATGTCCTTTTCTGCAGAGCTGCTAGTCATCCCCAAGCCTGTACTGGTGCCTGGGATTATTCCATCCTAAGTGCAGGACTTTGCACTTGTCCTTGTTGAACCTCGTGAGATTCCTTTTGGCTCAATCTTCCAATTTGTGTAGCTCACTCTGAATCCTAGCCCTACCCTCCAACATATCTACTACTCCCCACAGCTTGGTGTCATCTGCAAACTTGCTGAGGGTGCACTCTACGCCATCTTCCAAGTCTTTGATGAAGACATTGAACAGCACTGGCTCCAGGACTGATCCTGGGACACTCCACTTGATACCAGCTGCCAACTAGACACCAAGCCATTGATTACTACTGTCTGAGGCTGATGCTCCAACCAGTTTTCTATCCACCTTAGTCCAATCATGCAGCCCATACTTCCTTAGCTTGCCAGTGAGAATGTGTGGGAGACTGTATCAAAAGCCTTGCTAAAAATCAAGGTACACCACATCCACCAGTCTCTCCATATCCACAGAGCCAGTTACCTCAACGTAGAAGGCTATCAGGTTGATCAGGCATGGCTTGCCCTTGGTGAATCCATGCTGACTGTTTCTAATCACCTTTTTCTTCTCCAAGTGCTTAGAAATGGATTCCTTGAGGATCTGCTTCATGATTTTTCCAGGAACTGAGGTGACGCTGACTAGTCTGTAGTTCCCTGGATCCTTCTTTTTTCCCTTTCTTAAATATGGGTGCTATGTTTGCCCTTTTCCAATCATTCGGGACCTCTCCTGATCACCTTGAGTTTTCAAAGATGATGGTCAGTGACTCTGCAATCACATCAGCCAACTGCCTCAGCACCCTCGGGTACATCCTGTCTGGCTGCATGGACTTGTTCATGTCCAACTTTCCTAAGTAGACTTTAATCTGTTCTTTCATCACTGAGGGCTGCTCACCTCCTCCGCAATCTGTGCTGCATGGCAGTAGTCTGGAAGCTGACCTTGCTGGTGTAGACTGAGGTGAAAAAGACATTGAACACTTCAGCCTTTTCTGCATCCTCTGTTGTTAGGTTGCCTACCCCATTCAGTAAGGGACCCACACTCTCCTGGATCCTGCTCTTGCTACTGACATACTTGTAGAGACTCTTATTATCCTTCACGTCCCTTGCTATCTGCAACTCCAATTACTCTTTGGCCTTCCTGACTTCATCCCTGCATGGCTATGCAATGCTTTTATATTTTCCCCTTGTTATTTGTCTAGGTTTCCACTTCGTATAAACTTCCTTTTTGTGATTTTGTTTACTGAAGAGTTCCCTGCTAAGCCAAGCTGGTCTTGTACCATACTTGCTAGTCTTCCTGCACATCAGGATGGTTTGTTCCTGCATTCTCAGTATGACTTCTTTAAAGTACAACCAGCTGTCCTGGATTCCTCTCCCCCGTCAGACTGCCTTCCTGGGAGATCCTGTCCATGAATTCCCTAAGTGAGTTGAAATCTGCTTTTCTGAAGTCCAGGGTCCTTACTCTGCTGCTCTCCATCCTTTCTTTCCTCAGGATCCTGAACTCAATCATCTCATGGTCACTGCTGCCCAAGTTGCCATCCACTGCCACATTCCCCACAAATTCATCCCTATTTGTAAGCAGCAGGTCAAGAAAACCATGAGAACCAGTGCGTGTGATTGGGAAACTTCTACTAGCTGTTTGAAGAAAGCCTCATCCACCACTTCTTCCTGGTCTGGTGGTTTATAGCAGGCCCCACCATGACATCACCGTTGTTGCTTTCCCCTCCAGTCCTAACCCAGAGACTCTCAACAGGCCTATCTCCAGTTTCATACTGGAGTTCCGATCAATCATACAGATCTTTTACATAAAGTGCAACTCCTCCTTCTCTTCTCCCCTGCCTGTCCTTCCTGAACAGTTTGTACCCACGTATGTCCTACATCGTTGACTCACATCAATTTACTATGCTGCCTGATGGCCTTCAAGCTCTTAACACTGGTGAAGACATCATCTTAAGATGGCTGAAACAATATCCCAAAACTACATATGCTAAATAAATAAATCAATGAGCTCCCTGCCTTACTTGATCAATAAAAGACCTCTTTCTCTCCACATATCTACAAGAGAAGGCAAAACAGAAAAGTGAAAATTCCTCCCAAACCACGTCACCTACCCACTAGGATCCTGCAAAGCCTGGATACAAGCACTTCATCTCTCACATCCTGCTCCCCCCGCCCCACACAACTGTCAGGTATTCCAGGCTGAAAGCTAATTCCCTCCCTCTGGTGTCAGAGACTCAGCACTTCACAGAACTGTGAACCAGCTCCCAGTCAGTGAGATTTAGGAATGGTTCACTTGTTATATGTGTTATATGATTATAGGAAAGTAGGGCTGAAAGGGACCTCCAAAGGTCATCTAGTCCAGTCCTCTGTTCCAGGTAGGATCATTCCTGACTAAAGAATCCCACACAAATCCCAACCTGCAATGGCGTATCAACAGCGGGGGGAGAGAGAGCGCAGGGGGGGCACATGGCCCCAGGCACTGGCCTGGCGGGTGGCGGGGGAGGGGAGAGTGGCACCAGCCGGGCCCTCCAGGAGGTACTCAGTCCCCTGGCAGCACTTCTGGTTTCACCGCCAGTATTTCTAGGCTCGCCGATTGGCTGGGGGGACAAATGCAAGTATTGGCCCCTGGGTGCCAGAGAACCATGGCACATCACTGCTAACCTGTTCTTGAAAACTTAAAAGGATGGAAATTTGATGATTTCTCTAGGTAGCCTGTTCCAATGCCTTACCACCTTCCTGGTCAGAAAGTTGCTTCTAATCTCCAACCTAAATTTCCCCTGCTCCAGCTTGAGGTCATTGTTCCTAGTCCTGCCCCTTACAGCTACAGAAAAAAGCCTATCTCTACCCTCTATATAACTGCCCTTCAAGTATTTGAAGTCTGTTATCCCCCCCCCAGTCTTTTCTTCTCTAGACTAAATAACCCTAGTTTCTTTAGCCTTTCCTCATAAGCCTTGCCCACACCCTGTCCCAAACAATTGTGAACCAGTTCCAAATTACTGACATTTTTAATGTTAAGTTGTTGTTGTATGTCCACTTTCTAAGCTATTGGACTAAAAGATGGGATGGCCTCCTCCATTTAGTGACTTACACATTTGTGCCTTTTTTAGAAGGCCTTTAGGGTAGAGTCTAAAATATACACAATTTGCCCCATGCTTCTTACTTTTGCAGCTAACTTAATCATATAACTCTTACTTATGCATCTAAAGGTGGAATTGGATCAGGCCCATGATTTCCCTAAGCTGTTAAACAGGAATGCTGAACCAAGTATTAGCCTGCGTGAACAACTGTCTCCATGTACTGCTTCTAGGTTGCTACATAAAACTTATCATGTAATTATACAACAGGATAGACACAGACAAATAGAGCAGCAAAAAGAATAAGCATAAGCTTTCAGTGGCCTTCTGCAGCTCTAGGCTCTTGCAATAGGAATAGTAATAGTAATACAAAACATTTGTTTCAATGTGTCCTGTAAAACAAAGAATTAATGCTTGGGACCCATGCGGATTCACAGGATGGGGCTTGCTCTTTCTTCAATATTAAGAGGAAGTACATAGTATGTCCTATGCTGGGAAATCCATCCACCCCCAACCTGCCTTCTCGACATGCCCTGCCTTTTCCTGAACCTTCCAGCTCTTGGCCTATTTTTCAAGTCAGGAGAAAGGGATGAAATAAGTCAGTACCATGCTAAAAAGTATTAATAATATACTACTGTGTCACCAGGCTTGTGTGAGAGTAGAGATAGGGTGGAGTCAACAAATCTGGCAGTAGAGAGAAGCTAGGCTGGAAGTTTAAGAATTTTGGCTTGCTTGAAAGGCGTAGGTCCTTCCAAGTTCATGGCAAGGGATTCATCTAAGAACAAGGGAGTGCCTTGTCTGAGAAGGCAGAGGCTGGAAGAGGAAGCCAGAATGAGACGATAATTCTTGCTGGCAGAAGTGGGATGCATAGGCTTAAAACAGGATGCACATCCCTCCCTTGGTTTAGATCCATGGGACACAGAGATTTATCATGAAAGCTTGAAGGCTAAAGTTACACTGGGAATTTGTATCTGAGTTTTGCAGCTTGGGCAATGTACTACTACTGCAAGAAAAGTAGTTGCTACACACAGATGTGTGCATACACTTATGGAAGATATCCATTCTAAGGTAATCTGAAAAAAATAGATTGTAATACCCAGAATAGCCTTCAAATAAAAGCATTACTGCAGTACAATCAAATCCTCATATAGTTTCTCCAAATCATCTCATTAAGGCATTTAAGCTTTTTCTCCTTTTTTATGTATGTGTACCTGTTTCATGCTCTATATCAATGTGTTTTCCTACCTAAGTGTTTTGGCTACAGCTTTGCAACTATGCATCAAATCAAAATGACATGTTTGCATGCATATATATTCAGTGAACAATGCAAATGATTTATCCCTTGGGTTAAAGAAATTGAAAATACAGATGGTCTTGATACAGTCTGATAAGAATGTAAACAGGAAAATATCTTTGTTGACTTATTTCTTAGTAATCAGTAATAATTAGTTATTGTTGAGAGATGAATTACATTTTGCATTTCATGTTTTGATAAAGAATGCCTTGCATTTGAAAGCTTGTCTAAGTTTATCCCAAACATGCAGTCAGCCCAGTAAAAGACACTACCCTCAAGACTCCTTGCCTCTCATTTTGTTTTTCATATAGTGAACAACAGCTACATGAAATCAAAGTTGCATTTCTTATGATTAAGAAATAAACATCTCTGTCAAAATGTCCCCATTAGCAAAGTAACACAAGAGTTTTCTAAATGTGAGATTATACTTTCTATCATTCTTTGTCTACATCACATTTAAAGGGGAAAACATTAAAGGCATGATAATTGTAACCTCCCCACTTTTCTATGGCCATTTACCTGAACTTTTTATTTCCTTGTTAAGACAAGACTTGAGCCCTTCAAGTCCTTTCACTTGCCAAAAGCCCTCTTAAATCTAAATCTGTTAGCTCCACTCTTGCTGAAATCACTTCTTGCTTCTACTAGGCTGACCCCAGGATACCTGCTTCTTGAATCCTTCCATTGATTTCCTTTCTTTTGCATATTGAATTCTATATTGAATTCATGCCCTCTTACAGTAGAATGAATACATTAAAAATATTCTGTCAAATAAGATAAGCAGGATTTCAGCCAAATGCATTTATTTGTTGGAATAACTCAGCAATTGTTTGAGCATTTTCTTAACTATGTGGGTTAATAGGGAACAATTCCTTACCAGCAGTTAATAGCTGAGCAGTATTTATTTTTTTACTCTTGGTAAGTACCTTTATTACTTCTGTTTCCTGATTAAATAAGTGAACCAATATTCCCAACATGAATTTCCATGTTGTTTCTCTAAATTTGGCACATATTATTTTCAGATTCTTTGTCTAGTAGCATTCATACCAGTAGAACTTGAGTCACAGAAAGCAAATAAAAAAGGAGAATGAGCATGTCTGAACTCAAGATGTCAAAAACTGTCAGGTGAATATTCTCATAATGGCCCAACATAATCTTGCCTCCATTCACATCTCTGTTCTAACTGCTCCCCACTCCCACCACTACTCTCTTCCCAATTCTTTTGCCTCTTTGTCTTGATCTGTACAATTTTGACTGCAAATTCATGGGCACAGTAAAGATCACTTAACCTGTTTGTTAAGTTACAACATAAGTCTACAGCATTCCATTAATGACTTTAGGACACTATTAACAATAATAATATTAGTGTATGCCCAGAATATTCTTTAAGGTAGTAGGACAGTTAGACCATAGTTTAATTATTTTAAACATTAAATTGTAATAAGAAGCAACATCTTAACCTCTACTGTACTGAAACACACACAGGCTAGGGACAGAAGTTACACACAGACTGGTTTAAGTGATCAGAAACTGGTTTATTCCTGTAGCGGAACACAAGTTCAGTGCACATAAACCAGTTTCAAAATAGCTGAAACTGGTTTAAGATAAACTTGGTTGAATATAGTACCAGACTTAATTGATTTGGTTCAAACTGGTTTATGAAACTTCTGTCCCAGACCCCTTCTTGACTTAAGTTAAATCAGAGTCCCCCAGCATCCCAGAATGCTTTTCAGCCCTGGGCTGGGCTGTCTCCTCCAGAGAGCAGAGCTGGCCCTTCTCCATAGCTGGAGCTGTGGCTGACTGAGAAGGAGGTGAAGACTGCAGGCACAGCAGCATCTGCCTGTTTCCCCCCTGCCCTCCCCTCCCCTCCCCTCACTTGCTGCTCAAGCAGGGATCCCCCCTCTCCCACAGCAAGGACCCCAGAGGCATGGACTTCAGCTGGCATCTGGCCACACCACCCCCACAGTAGCTAATGCTGGGAGGTGTCTATGTGTGTGTGTCTCCAATTTCACTGGAACAAAGGCAGACAGAATGGTATCCACTTAGGGCTTTTTGGAGCTAATCAAGAGGTCAGCTGGTAATGTCCTTCCGTTCTTTCTTACAAATGCCTTGGAAAAAGCTGTTTAAAAAGAGCTTGAACTAATGAAAAAGAAACTTTGTTTTCTTGATGGGCTGATAAGCTTTGTGTCCTGATAAGCTCCCTGCTGGCTGGCTTGCTCTAAAGGCTGCAATCTATCAGTGTTCAAGAGAGGACAGAGAGAGGAGTGAGAAATGCCTGGTTTGCAATGCTTGTGACTTATGAGCACTGACAATTTGCTGCAGACAGTATGAAGAAGCAGAGAGAAGGAGATTGAAAAGCTCAGTATCATCAACAGATGCATGCACTTCACACAAGCAGTCTTTTCCCCCTCCCCAACTGGCCGTGCCTCAGAATGCTAGCCAGGGGCTGGGGTCTGGCAACACTCTCCACCCCTTGAGCAGTAAGCAGCCAAAAGTCTGGCAGGAGCTGCTTCCCCCTCTCCCTTCAGGCACACCCCAGCTGGAGACTGTGCAGGCCAAGGTGGGGATTTAGATCCCTTCTTAACCATATAGTCCTGCCAGGGCCTGGACACCACCCCCTCCCAGCTCAGCACTGTAAAAGGGAAGGAAGGGCTCACTGTAGTGCCCCCCAGCTTCTGGCCTGAGCCACTGCAGGCATGTATCTGCATTTCCTGAATCAAAAGTGAATGTCTATCACCTGCAAACTGGTTTAATTTCTGAAGGTTAGATTAACCTGCAAAGAATGAATCAATTCAGGCTCGGGCTTTTTGAATGTCTGCCCCTAACCTAATGCTTTTGTGAATGGGTGCCACTGATATGACCAGA
The DNA here is from genome assembly GCF_030867095.1 of Alligator mississippiensis. Classification (NCBI taxonomy): domain Eukaryota; kingdom Metazoa; phylum Chordata; order Crocodylia; family Alligatoridae; genus Alligator; species Alligator mississippiensis. The sequence continues at coordinate 208,639,955 of NC_081827.1, read as the reverse complement.
CAAAAAGATCTATGACTTCACTTCTTGAAGCCAACAAGAATTGACACCTTTCTCTTGGCAATAAGACACTTCTGTAGTATCTCTAGGATGAAACAGTTAACAAAAAGAGAAATTGTTTGAACCATCATTGCTGCTTTAGCCTTCTGCATTGAAGATAAGTGGTAATTGCAGGTAAGTCTGTTGGCTCTCAGCCTAGTTCAGGGTCCCTGAGGATATAATGGATTGGAGTGGAAGGTAACACTGTCATTATGCATAATATCCCTTTAATGTTTGTTACAGAGATCCCTAAAATACTTTTCTTAGAGGTTAGTACTTTTTCCTATGAAGGCTTAAAATGACCCTTTCTATATTAGGGATCTGGTTTACATAAAATAAAATTGAACCCATGAATACCTTTGTGTGGAATATGCCATCATTTGCATTCTTCTCAATCATTTAGCATCCTCAGTGCAGAAGCGGCAGAGCCACCAAACTAGCCTGCTCTACATAATAAGTGGGTAAAGTTACTTGCAATAAGGTCACGTAGGTCAGCTTTCTGTTGACAAGTGGGAGCCTAATAGAGATCTCTAACAACTGCTGTTCTTTATGGTAAGCTTTCTTTTTGTCCATTCCAGAGGTTGGCCACCTGGTAGAGGGACTTCTAGCTTAGAGGTTTTACTCTTTCACACTTTGTCTCATTTGACATCTATGGCTGCATCCAGATGAGTGCAGCCATGTGGTATGTGACACCACAGACATGTCTGTGGTGCCACACACCTCATGTTCAGTTGTTCTCTGTGCTGCAAGGGAGCAGTGTGGAGGGGTTTTTTTTACCCCCGGATAACCAAGGGTAAAAGAAAACCCATGAAAAAAAAGTAGAGTGGTGCATGCATGGGCATTACACACTGCTCAAAAGCAGATCTGGGCCACAGTGTGGCTGCTGGCCAGGCTCCGCGAGCAGAATCACCACTGCTGTAGCCCCAGGAGGCCCCCAGGAAACCCAAGTAAGCCCAGTGCTGGCCCCAGCCTCCCTACCCTACCTGGGGTAACTTCCTGCATGCCAGAGGGCATACAGTGTAGATGTTCCCTGAGGACAACTAGCGGCAGTGCAAGGAACCATGTGTGGATGCAGCCTATTAGAGCTAAAGGTGAGTTGATCAGATTCAAAAGCTGGAGCATCAAAGCATATTGATCTTCATCCAAGAAGGTTATCTGAAGATGTTTGAGCATATGAAATTTGCAGGATGAAATCTGCATGAACATGTGTCTAAGGATGAACCAATTGATAGCATGTAGGAGGGACTGACCATATTCTAAGCAAAAATGACACGGGACCTTCATGACATATTAGTCCCATGCCTGAGGCTTCTGTCAATCCAAAATAAATAAACTTCCATAAGGCTGACTGACAGAATGGTGCACAGGTTTCCCCAGGGTAAAATTGAATTTAGTTGCGTACTGCCTAAGTAATTAGGTGATATGAGAAAGAAGTACACGGAGACCTACGAATCCACTAACAAACTAGGCAGCAGTATAATCCTGACACCCATTGCACCAGCCTGTGAGCTGGAATATTAGCACAGGGTGCTAGAACTATTGGATCTATATTAAATAGTTTCAGTGAAATCAGTGGGACAGGTTCAATGAATAAGGGGTACAAAATCTAGGGATACAAAGGATAAGGAATACAAAATGCACTTATGTTAAATAAACCCATTTTTAGTCTTCCTTGAAGAAGCCAAAATAAGGTTCCTGTTCTCAATCTAGATGATGTCACTTCAGAAATCTGATACAGGTATCTCTTCTAGAAAGGCAGAAGACAGGGTTTCTATCCCCAAGTCTGCTGCTGACTGACTCTACTGCCTCAAGCAGGTATTTAAACTTTTACGGTCTTAGTTTCCTCACCTTTACAGCAGGATAATATTAACTCATGCTTGTAAAGTGTTATGAAATCTTTGACTGAAAAAAATGCTATGCAAGCTGAACCCCAAATTGGGTCTTAGCAGGTAGGTGAAAAAATACATTCATTTTTAACCTATATTTCTTGGCACTTTGTAAATTCCATTGTCTTCCTTAGACTTTATCCAAATTTTCATCTGATATAACTGACAGCAGAATATTTCTTATGCTTTTTTGCTGAATCTGATCCTGATTGCACTTCTACCTATTGAATTACTGATGTCTTTGAAGTTACTCCTGATTTTCACCAAGTTAATAAACATCAGAGTCTATATTTTGTTTTTGCAATGGCTTTTTTTCTTCAACAAAAATAATAATTCAAATTTATCTTTATGGAAATGTATCTTTTAAAACGATTAAAAAACTACTGCCTCTTGTTCAATTGGTATATGGAATACAGAAATTCATCCTGTGAGCAATAGCTGCACAGGGCAAGCTAACTTCTGCTCTCTTTTACATAATATTGTTCTATAATCCTCTGCCATTACTGACAACCAGAATTTGCCTATTTTAACCAGGTATCACATAGGAATACATATTTTAGATTGCAACAGGCATTTATTTTAGGTTGAACAGCTGTTTTTGCAACGATTGCTGCCATGCATATTGATCTTTAATTCTTTAATTAATAATGTTTATAGATTTTATAAAGTAATTTCAGTTCTGAATAATAGTTACTGCAGTTATAATAAATAAACTAACAAGATCATGATCAAGCAAGATATGACAGGCTTGATTAAAAATTAAGTGAATATAATCACTTTTAAATAAGCATGTTTCTTCAATGCAAGCATCATTAGAATTAAAACTTTTGTGTTTACCAGTGTAAAAAATTAAAATCAAATCAAATCATATACACCTTGAAGTGATTTGCCTTTAATCAGGCATGAATAGAAAGAAAATGATCAGAATTGTATGTCATATTTTCTGAAATAGACTGGAATCTCAGGAAGATCGAAGCTGTATGCTTAGAAATAAGTAAAATATTTGGACACACAAAGAATTGCCAAATGGAAAAACAGACTAATGGTTTCATAATACATGTGATGGTCCTTAAATTATGTTATCCACTTGCCTTCTTTCCACTAATGGCTATGATATAGCCAGAGAAATTTCTAAACTAAAAGAATAATCAAGGATGGGAGGCAGCAGGGGAAGAGAGACAGGAATGCGCAAAGCAGGGTGCCTTCAGTTCCCATTAGAATCAACTCAAAGGGAATCATGAGTGCTTAGAACGTGGTAAGATAGGGCTATAAATTAGTATTAAGTTACAATGTCTTATTAAGAAAACAATTAGCCAGTATAAAAGTTGTAGCTCCCAGGAGCCAGTGGCAATGTTTAAAATGTACACGGATTTTATTTAGTGATTTGGAGATTATATTTCCATTATTATATTTTTCCTTTACAGACCACTAAATATGTTGGATTCAAAAGCAGAGCTATCTTCAAGACTAAAACAGAGCTAGCTTAATGAATTGAAATGGCTCCAGTCTTTGATTTAAAACAGGTTTTTACTCTCAGTAATCTCTGGCAGTAAACCGAACATATTTTTCTTTTCAAGATGGTTTATGATCACTGACTTCACTCCACTGCACATTACTTTACCACATGTCCAGAATTGCTTGGGACAGCCCCAGATTATGGGAACATATTCTTAGGTTATGCACAAAGACTACTTTACACAGCTGTAACAAGAGCATCTCTGCATCTGTCCACAGTCCAGTTGGTAATTTTAACAATTGTACCATTTTCATACAGACTTCCTAGAAGATGGCATTGTCTGTGAAAGGAAATTCGGGCATTGCTTGTGAGATGCTAGTTTATAAACCAAATCCTAGTTTTTTGAAGGATCTATTGAAGACGCTAAATCCTGTCTTTCTTGCCATTTTGATGGATGAGATGCTGGGGAGCCGAATTTACAGTAGGTTTCTGTCCTGGCCTTTTAGAATGAAGCAGAAGTTGCAGGGGCCTAATGGACTGGTCTCTACTCTACCAAACATTAGTTTCTCTAGAGAAAGCAGCACAGAAGCAGTGGGATTCCTCTCTGCCTGTAAAATATACCCCAGTTCCCAGACAACATTTGGGCTACTGGCTAGAGATTGGGATTTGGCTTATAGAACAGTATCCTGCAATCAGTTCCCTGTCTGTGCAGGGAATCTGAAACAGGCTCAGTGGTTTTTAATTCTGGTTTGCTGTTTTCTCAAAATTGTCAGTGATAACGTTTGTTTTAGTTTTACTGTGATCCAGAAACCATTTGTTGATGATATTTTACAAGTTAAAGTGTGAAGGTTGATTTTTCACAAGGTCCAAAATTAAGACTTGTTATGAATCCTTTTTCCTTCCTTTGTTTGGTGTTTATAAAATTCTGCTATAGGAAGTGCAGTAATTTTCAACAAATAAAGCACAATGTTGCTTATAGCAAGTCTGCACCATGTTTTGCAGCCCACTACACTGCTAGCCATATTCAGGATAGTCTAACATGAGCTGCAGCAACACTTGATATACTAACAAGCAAGATCCACTTACCTTTTTTTAACACACCCCACAAATATATAGACATTTTGAGCACCCGAATTGTCATGTAATTTCTACTTCCTTTTAAAATAAATACAAGGGGGAACATAATACCAGAGTTAAGAACAATGAGGTTTACTACAAAAACCTGCCAAATAAATACATTTATCAAAATAATAGTCAAAATATCCAGATTCAATGACAAAATTGACACTGCTGGATAATTGTAACCCTATTATTATTATTATAGGAGGGGGATCATAATAAAGTGTTCAGTACCGCTGTCTGGCCTTATGTACTTTTGAGTAAAATAAAAAAGTGACATCACTTTATTTTACGTGGTATGTATCAAGCTCTACTAAAAAATGCTTAGGTTTAAATAAGAAATAATAGCAAGAAAGAGAAATTACTGCGTATATGCATAGGAGAAGAGAGATGTTTTCAGTTGAGATTTGAAATCAGATTGAGAGTCAATGAGGTAGAGATAAAGGAACGCTGTTCCAGATGGCAGGAGCTGCAGAGCAGAAGGCTGTCTCACCACCAATTAATTTAATGAAACCCACCAGTTTCATCCTGAGTTTTTCTTTCACCATGTTCAACACAAATGGAATTCAAACCTAAAATTAAACTAAATGCTGCAAAACCAGAAGAACTCCATTCTGAGCATTTCCATGCAACTTGCAGGTAGAAGTCCATTCCAGAAACAGGTCGCTGTTTTGAAACACCAAGCATGCAGAGTTGGACAGATTTCTCACAGATTAAATTATAAGTAAGTGACTAAGAAACAGATTTGGTTTTCTAGGGGCCAGTCTTTGTGGCGTCATTCTCCTAAACAGGAAATACAGGTGCCGAGCACTTCTTAAACTTTAACCCCCATCTTTAAATTAACATTAGCTGCAAGGGATGGATTTTGGTTAGGCAATAATGGGTAGTTTTCAGGGAGGATCATTAAGGACACTAATGGATTTGCAGAACCCCACTCTAACTCATGGTACTTTATGTAAAGTAGGGGATGCACCCACCCCTCCTCCAGCTCATTCCCCCTCTCCCTTCTGCTGACAGCCCTGCAGTAAAAAAAAAATCTCAAGATAACCCCCCACAACCAAGCCAAAATTCTGTTCAGCTCAATTCCCTACCCTGACAATTTCCCTATTTTAAAATACCTAGCAAAAAAGGTGAGCTTTTCATTATACTGAGAAGGTCATCAGATTCAGCTCTTAAGACCATGTACAAGTAAGCATACCAAGGCAGCCAAGCCACCCCAGAGATCACTCAGCCAACAGTACCTTACCATTTATACCAGTGGGCTTCAGCACACGCTCAGCTGATCTCCACTATGGCAGTAAGAGACTGCTTTTCTCGCAGTATCAAAGGCAGGTAAGTCTTAAACTACTTGGAGGTTTCTAGGCACCAGTATCAGAATGTAAAACTTACTACTCTCCATAACTTAAAAGGGTTCACTTTTGCTGTGCTATTTAAAATCAGTATTATGTCAGATTTGGAAAGATCTCAGAGCCAGAAAAAACAAGAGGTAATGAGAAGTGATGTCTTAAAAGCATATAAAGCTTTTAAAAATGGATTCCTGTAGAATGTAGTGAAATATTAGTTAAAAAGGTAACATGCCAAAATAATTCTTATAATAGCCTTTGTGGCAGGATTAGTAATATTCTATTTTTATTAAAGAAAATCTGATATAAAGACACTAAATTCCATGTAAATATGCTAGTTATTTAGGAATAATTTATTGTAGTTTTACTGGAAATTTTTCCCGTGGAACTTAAAAGGTTTTATGGCCTCATTTATAGCACTTTTGCTCTTAATAATCAATATTGATTTTACTCCAGTATTTTTTTTCATAGATTGTTAGGGTCTGGAAGGGACCTCGCAAGATCATCAAGTCCAGCCCCCCTGCACTAGACAAGAAAGACAACTTCTTTCCTGCCTTCTTTCCAGGTGACTGTCCAGTCTCCTCTTGAAGATTTCCAGGGTAGGTGATTGCACCACCTCTGGAGGGAGTTTATTCCACAGTTTGGACACCCTAACTGTGAAGTTTTTCCTAGTGTTAAGCCTGAAACAGTCTTCCAGGAGTTTGTGGCCATTACTCCTGGTTTTCCCCAAGGGTGTCCTGGTGAACAGTTGTTCACTGAGCCCTTGATGTATTCCCCTGATGTAGCATTAAGCTGCTACCAAATCCCCTCTCAGCCTTCTCTTTTTTTAGGCTGAAGAGGCCCAAGTCCTTCAGCCTTTCCTCATATAGCTTGCCTTGCAAGTCTCTGATCATATGGGTGGCTCTTCTCTGGACTCTCTCAAGCTTTTCCATGTCATTGTTGAAGTGCAGTGGCCAGAACAGGATGCAGTACTCCAGATGTAGTCTCACCAATGCTGAGTAAAGCGGGAGAATCACTTCCTTGGTTGTGCTTGAGATGCATCGGTTGTTGCATGCCAGAGTATTGTTTGCCCTGCTGGCTACAGCATTGCAGTGATGGCTCATGTTCATAATATGGTCTATTATTGCCCCTAGGTCCCTTTCAGTGGTGGTGCTAGTCAGTTTGGCACCACCGAGCCTGTATGTTGGGCGTTGTTCGTCCCCAGATGGAGCACTTTACACTTCTCAATGTTGAACTTCATCTGGTTTCCGTTCAACTTGTCAGCCTGTCTAGGTCCACCTCTTTCTGCAGCCTATATTCAAGCGTGACCATGCTCCCCCATAACTTGGTGTTGTCTGCAAACTTGGCCAGTGAGCTTTTCACCCCTACATCCAAATCATTGATAGAGATGTTGAAAAGCCCTGGACCAAGCACATATCCCTGAGGGACACCACTGACCACTTCTCCCCAGGACAACACAGATCTGTTCATTAAAACTCTCTGGGTCCTACCTCACAGCCAGATTCCTACCCACCTAACTGTTGAACAGTTAAGCCCTAAATCCTCCAATTTTCTCCATGAAAACATCATAGAATACCAGATCAAAGGCCTTTTGGAAGTCTAGGTATACAATGTTGACGTCCTCTCTTTTATCCAGGTGGTGAGTTACCTGGTCGTAGAAGGAGATGGGATTGGTAAAACAAGACCTGCCCAAGATGAAGCCATTCTGGCTGTCATTCAGAATCCTACCTTTTGCAAGAGTATTACACATAGACTCCTTGATGAATTTTTCCAAGATTTTCCGTGGGATAGAAGTTAGGTTAATTCACCTATAGTTGCCCTGATCCTCTGTCCTCCCCTTCTTGAAGATGGGCACAACATTGACCCTCTTCCAGTCTTCAGGGACCTCCCCTGAGCACCACAAGTTTGGGAAGGGTTTTGCCAGAGGTCCTACGATGACTTCACCTGGCTCCTTCAGCACTCCTGGATGAAGTTCATTCAGTCCTGCTGACTTATAAATGTATAACTTTTATAACTGATCATGCACCAGCTCAACATCAACAGTAAAAAGGCTGTCATTCCCACCATTCCCATTCTTAACCTTATTTAGTAAAATTTTCCCCTTAGTCTGGTGGAATACCGAAGCAAAGTAGGAGGTCAGTTTTCTCTTGAGTGTCAGTAGCCAGCTGTCCTGAATTGTTAAACAATGACCCCATGCTTCCATTTGTTTTCCTTCTGTTCCCTACATATCTAAAGAAGGACTTCTTATTGTCCTTGATTTCTGTTGCGAGTTTAAATTCAATTGCTGTCTTAGCCTTTCTAATCTACTCCCTACAAGTATGGGCTGTTGGGGACTGTCCCAAGCTTCCATTGTTTGTATGCCTCTTTCTTCTTTTTCAAGAGGACTACGATATCCCTAATAAACCTTCTGCTACCTTTCCTCCACATGGGAATGGACTTCTTTTGGGTTTCGAGGACCATGTCCTAAAGGAACGACCACTCTTCGTGTACTTCTTTCACCTTCGGTCCCTGGTTCCTCAGCGCTTCCCCTAGTGTTGCCCTGAGCCTATTGAAATTTGTTTTTTTTTTAGATGCATCTTATTTTACATAGAATCCAAATCTTGATACAGTTAATAGACTCTTGATATTTTCATTCCAAAATCTTATTAAATGTAGATATTTTGGTTAACCAATAGGTATAGATAGAATTATTAACAGATAAAATAAAACCTTATTATCTAGTAAATAAAAGTGATGATTTTGTGCAAAGAATAAACAGGTATGTGATAGTGAAAAAAAGGCAAATGACAGGAATTGGGATCCAGTACCCTGCTTTTATTGCATCCTTTTGAAATGCTGTTCGTATCTTTCACCATATTCAATATGGAGTACAACTCTTCAATGTATTTCAGCACCCATGTAATGTGCCATATCCTCCTAAAGGAACCCACAGGAGGGCAGGAAGAAGGTCTCAGATAATTCAGTAAGATGCTCTTCAAACTGTTTTCACTCTGTTTTCCTCAAAAAGAGGCGGACTTGTGCCCTGACACATGGAAAGAACTCCCCTGAAATTCGAGAAATTGCTTGGAAAATAAAACTTAAACCCTCCCGCCCATACGGCTGTTTGCAGATGCTTGCCCCTCTCTTCTGCTGTTCTTCTTCCTGTTGCCTCCTTGGCAGTGTAATTCGCCACAGGAAACATGGCATATTTGCATCTCATTTCTGTGGCTGAATCATAACATCCAGGGCTGGACACGAGCATGGGCAAACCAGGCGGCTGCCCGGGGCCCGGAAATGGTAATTTTTCTATTATTATTATCATTATCTCTGGTGAAGGGAGGCCTGAAACTAAAAGTTTGCCCAGGGCCGCCAGGAGTCAAGGTACGGTGCTGATAACATCTCACTCTGGCCAGGCCCTTGCTCTTTCCCATTGAAGAGATTCAGGGCTGCTTCTCACACTACAAAGTGTACTGGTCTTTGACATGTTTATGCTATGCAGTGGCTGCATTCCAGTTTTGTCACCCTGACATGCTCTTCCACAATAACACTTCACTACCTCATAAAAGCTTATGTGATTTTTCAAAATCACATGATTGAAAGATCCAGTTGTCTCTTTCCAGTGCTTCCAGAGCAGGTCTTCTTTGTCTGCACTATTTGAGAAGAATATCTCTTCCCTCCTTATTTATCCATATGTTTTGAGCAACTTATCTTACATGCACTGCTGAAACTTCTTTTGGAGGAAGATAAATGGAAAGTGATAAATGGAACACTCAGCATGCAGTAAGTGAGAGCTACAGTTACATGTATTTCTATATTTATAGCTCAGTTTCTTAGATGCCAGGGGCTCTTCACTAACATGTTACATAACATACCAGTACAAGGCACATTTCTTTGATCTTGCCTTCTCTAATATAAGCAAGTGGAAGAGTACATGTGTGTTCATGTCATATATAATACTATATATTAAAAAAATCCAAATCAAAACACTCTGCTGTACATACCTCTCTCCCTGGGGAGAAGTTGAGAGAATAAATATGTGACAGAACCTATGTAGACTGGAACAGTACAGACACTTTGGTTGTTTCTGTTGCCTTTTCTACACCTGTATAATATGGTCTTTCACTCAGCTTTCCTACTCTTTAGCATTGCAAACATTTCACCATCTTTTGGAATAAAAAGATACTCGTTTGTTTCAGAATTGGTACTTGACTGATGAAAAGAATGAACCCCAGGGGCTGTCTTTTCCAATCAGGCATTGTATGAGCACTTGAGCTGACTAAGTTCTGCAGAACATTGAAAACATGGCATACCCAGGAAATGTTTCCCATCACATTAGTGATGCTGTAATGGGCATCACAAATCACCTGGACATTAATAGAATGAAATCACTTACTGCTTCTGAAAGCAGCTTTATTCTCAGTTGGTGTCCTGAAGGCACCTTGTGTGCAGTCTAGAGTTTCTATCACAAAAGAGAAATTTTCAAATATCACGAAATTCCTGTTTCTACTTGCTCCTTTTAGAGTTTTGGTAAAGTCTTCACTGTAATCACTTCTGCTAAGAGTCCTTTGCACATTACTAATATTGGAAAGAAAATGCCAAAATGTAACTAGTGTCACATGTTGAACTTCAAATGATCTTTGATTATGCTAAAAGTCATAATAGACCAGGATACACATGACTCCTAATGACAGTCCTCTCTCTCACTTAACTGAAGTAAGCCATTAAAATGTGTTTCTTTATCCTGTTATTGCTGTTTTGTAATTTGATCACCAGACACATCTGAAGGCTTCTCCCCAATGTGTGCAGATGTGTCTGTAACAGGCAGAAGTGTCTGCATCCACTCTGCATTTTGCTCAGAAAATTAAACAGCTCCAGTGAATCCACGTGAAACAAAGAACAGGGATACAATTAACTATTGCAGTAAAAATTGTGTTGTTAGAATCTTTGATTTCCTGTGAGGGAAGAATTCTGTATTTTGCTCATTTTTCTTAGAACAGTTATGAATTTTTAAAATGATGCTTTAGGTAACAGTTCAAAACAAAACAAAAAAAAAAACCCTTTCCAAATACTTGTTTACATATTGTCTAAGAAGATCAGAGGAAAACAATTACTCTCTGTAATATAACTTGTCTTGTTTCTCAGACAGCTTTTTAAACTTATTTTCCCTCTGTATTAATGCAGTGTTTGTTACACTATGTTCAAGAAAGTATCTAGTTTCTTTGGTGTTATTCTAGCAATCAAATTGATAGCTGTAAAACAGATAAATAGTGCAGTACACCATTGATTCCACTGGTCCATTTTTCATCTTTTGAAATAAAACCCCCAGAGTATTTTTCAGAATAAATTGGAGATAAAAAAGTTATCTTTTGATGTGTATAGTTTGAACATGTCAGATTTGTGGAGCATTTTCTTTGGCTAGATTAGCACTCTGCCTTTTGAAAGACATATAAGACCAAACATAGCTGTCAGTATAAAGAAACTGTTGTATAACAGAAAATTAAGTGCCTCTATTAGAAGCAGAAGAATTTAAGGGCCAAATTCTTCCCCCTTGGTTTGTGCTGAGTAGTACCTTGCTCCATAAGTCTTCCCCGTGAAAATTAATGGAGCTACTTGTCAGGTAAGGTACTACTATTCAAGGTGAGTAAAGGTAGCAGAATCTAGCCCTTTTTGTCCTTGGGCTTAGCCCAGAAGGCTGCCCTAGAGTGGGAGTACAGGATTCCCCCCTTATCCACCAGTTTTATGCCTCTACATGGGGGAAGGAATGAGCAGGAAGACACCATATTAGAGGTGATAGATGGTGGATCTTGGCCAGCATAGCCATGACTGATGCAGACCGGTCTAAGGCTGTTCTAAATTACACTGGGCACTAGGGGTGTGCAAAACAGGTCATACTAGATTCAGATTCAGTCTGAATCGGGGACAGTGATTTGATTAATTGATTCAGATCACTGTCCCCAATTCGATTTGGCCGAATCCGAATCTGAAGATTCGATGACGATTCGGAGAATCAGGGATTCAGACAGAGACAGAACTTTAAATGTTTTTTCTACATACCTCAAGGTACCAGTTGTGACTCATGAACGCTGCAATGCTGGGGTGCATGGAGCATCCCACAGAAGCACAGGGTGGGGGCCCCCCCAGGTACTTCCGGTCCACTTCCGGGCCTGCTGGGGAGCACACCAGGGGCGCTCCTGCACCCCCCCTGGCTTGGCGGTCAGCCATGGGGGGGACCCTGGGAGCCCCCCCCCAGACCCAGAAGGCACCAGTCGCCAAGCCGGGAGGGCATGGGGGAGCCACCCAGCAGACCTGGAAGTGGACTGGAAGTGCTTCTGATCCACTTCCAGGTCTGCTGCTGAGCACACTGGGAAACCTCCTGCACTCCTGTGGGACTCTCCATCTGCCCCACCATCGCAGCATTGACGAGCCACCTGGTACCTTGAGGCATGTAGAAAAAAAAAAAAGCTGCGTCTATGTCCAAATCCCCGAATCTTTCTGAATCAATTCGGAGAGATTAAAGGGTCTTCTTCTGATTCAATTCAGATTCAGAGATTTGGCCACGGAGTCGGGCCAAATCAAATCAGGGACCGAGGTTTTGCACAGCCCTACTGGGCACATCTGCATGAGACATTTACTGCTGAGTAGACTAATTACTTCTGCAGTAAACATCTCAGAATCTACATGTGCAGGGCTACTAGGTTGGAGTAAACTAATAAACTCTGCAGCAGGGTAGTACTCATAAATAAAAGTACTATCCTGCTGCAAAGTTTTTTACTCCATAGCGTTATATGTGTAGGTGCTGGCCCAGCTGGCTGGGTCACAAGGGTGCTTCAGTATGCGGGCTGCTTGCCAGCTAGCCCCACACAAAAGCACCCCTTGTGTCCCAGCCAGCCTCTCCACAGCACAGTGAGCCAGGTTAGAGTGGCCCCAGGCTGTCAAACTGACCACCATGGGCCCCTTGCCAGCTGGAGCTGTTCTGACCCAGCTCAACATACTGCGATCATGGGTACATTTGTAAACACAGTCCCCAGGAGCAATAGACTACAGTGCAATAAGTGCCAGAGTTTATTGCTTTGAATTAATTGAACATATAGATACGCCCACTGTGAACAATTTTGCCCCTGGACTGAAGTAGGATGAAGGACTGGAAATGTGATTTAGAACCATATTTCCCCTCACTTATAAGTACAATAAAGTGTATTTTAATTGTCTTAACAAGGAAATAGAGTTCTATATGACAAGTCAATAATATTTTTCTTTGTGTTTCTATTTGATGACAGGAGAGACATTAATGTGTTAATTGTTTCCAAATTTAGAAAGACTCATAATATTTTCTAAGTGATTATCAGCATATCGCTACCTAGGTCTTCATTTTCCATGTAGGCTCTTTGTATATAGTGCAATCTATAGCAGGGCAAAATTTTGGTGCAACCTTCAAGAAATGGGGAAAAGTTGTAAAAAGCAAATACACTCACCTTCTAGAGTTAAAATTCACAAGTTCTGGTCTAGAAGCTCACAATACAGTTCACAATAGGTGCTTAATTTGTTTGTTCAAATGTTCCAATATTCTGTCATGCAGTCCAATCCATCAGACATCCAGCAAGGGCAAATATTCATCTGGCAGATTCCTATGAAGGCCAAAAACACTGAGACATGCTGTCTCTCCTAAAGTCAATGAGACGTCTTTTATTGACTTCATTGGGGCCAGAATTTCACCCATAGCCTGCAGAGGAGCCTGTCCAACTCTACAAACAAGAAAGAAATGACCATTCAGTTTAGTGATATTATGAACTAGATGAACTTATAATTATTTTAACACAGGGGTTCTCAAACTTTGTGATACTGTAACCCCGAGTGCTGGATGGTGGCGGCAGGGGATGTGGAGCTCGCATGCAGCAGCCGATGCTACCATTCACCATTCCGCACCGCTGCCATGTGCCGCTTCCCCATGCTGCCATGTGTACCCCCTGGGAAGTTTGCAGCCACCTTTTAAGTTGCTCACAACCCACCAGGCGGTTGCAACCCACAGTTTGGCCCCTGTTTTAACATAATGAGAGTCATAAAGGGAAATGGGTTGGTTAATGAATAGCCTACATGTAAGCATGCCTGCTATCATTTTCTTAGTATAGTACTGAACACAAGATTATACCTACAATAGGTCCAGAAAGGAAACTTCTATCTAAACACCTCCCACCTTTGTCTACTACTTTGTAGTGGGTAGGGATGGAGGGTTTGAGATGATGCTGGCAGAATAGGTCTGTACATTAGAAACAGAGAGATCCTCATGACAGAGAACAAAGGGTTCTAGCTTACAGTTTTGGCTGGAAACCATGGAAAATTCATCAAGTTGGTTCTTATGCCTACAAATATTTGTGCATATGGATAGTCTTGGTGAGCTAATGGAACTACTCATGTGACTAAATCTTTACTTTTGTTTACAGAACTGGGACCTTAGTATGGGTTTCTGCTTCCATCAAGGTGGCCATTACTGTTTTGAGATGTAAAGTCACATAACTTGAATCCCCCTTCCCATTTCTCAAAAAAAAATAAAAAAAATGACTGAGCCTAATTATGACTTCCATTTTCTGTTGTTCACCCACCAGAAAGAGGAAGCAGCACCCTTTCCTCTTAAAGGAAATTAAGAACTCCAGCCTCAGTGTGTGGGGAATGAGGGAGAGCTAATTACTTTTTCCATGCCAGGAGAGACAGGACATGTGGCCAGAAAGAAATGTAAATTCTGTTGACTTCCTGACCTTTGTATACATGTGACCCTGGCTTGTAACTAACTACACTGAGAGTGGTGAGATATTTGCACAGTGTGGGTGGCATGGACCTCAAAATCAAAGATAATGACATGCAGATCAGGAACCATACAGAAATATCCCTTATGAAGGACTGCATCCATTAAGTAGTCCATTTATCTATATACCCAATCCTTTATTTAGCCCATAGTTCATCAAATCAGCCTGGTATCAGGGTATTTTAATCTGTTTAAAATTTGGACTGGTTTAAGTTTTACAAAAGATCAGTGTGCTTTTTAGAATCCTTGCATAATACATTAACAAGACACTCCTGATCTCAGCATCATTATTAGTATGAAAATCACCTAGGAAAATGCATTTTTTTTCAGCTTTCGATCACAAATTGGGAATCCACTATTTTGCCCCTCACCTTCATAACTGTAACTTGTTAATTATTTTTCAGCTTGCAACATGATTAGAAGTTTGAGGTCCAGTTCTCTCCAATTGGCCTCAACATGAGTTTTGTGCAAGTAAATTACCAACAGACCTCAGAATGGAATTCTTTCCTAGTCTAATGCTCTTAGGCTATACTTCTTCCTTGGCATGCAGTATTTGCACAGTTAGTATACTTATATTCACTCTATAATTGAAAGTGCAGTGTTTCCATAAGTGGAAGAGATGGGGTCTGGCAGTGGGAGATAGGGAGTACTACACGTTTCTTAATTAGTTCTTCTGTAGTGGTAGTCTCTCTCTCATCTGATGTTTTTCAAGATCAAGCAATTTTAGTAATAGAAAAAAAAGAGAGACTCATTCACAGCCTTTTCTTGTCTAACAGCTAGGAAGGCCAGTATCATTATTTTTATTCATGGCTTATTGGTTTATTTTATCTCAAAGTAAAATTATGGACAAGTATTGGCATGAGCTCATTGCATGAAGGAATGAACAAAATGAAAAATTCAAATCAACTGCATACACAATAATATGATTAATTAAAAATGTATATACAAATTCCAGTTACCCAAACCTATTGTATTCATAAAAGATCATTGCAAGAATTCTTATAAAAGCTACAAGAATAGGAATATGGTGTTAAGTCAGTGTGTCACTTAAACTCAAAAAGAGGTTTTTTAAAAATAGTCCTGTGTAGGGTAAGCTTAGGCAACAGGCACTGCTGCTATGTACTTTACAAGATTGACTTCACACTCTGCAGTAGGAGTCTATAAACTGAAAGGTGTCTAACTGCATCATCATCCTAAAACAATAATGTTAATTCCTGATAAAATACTTGCAGCTTAACTGAAAACAAACTATAAGCCTCAAAATTTATGCAGCATAATTTAGTTCTCATTATTGCAATTTTCTTCTTTCATTTTCTGTTACATAAAAAAGGGGGGCGGGGAATCAATTTTCCTTTTATCCAGGTAAAAGTCCTTTTTTTTAAATGTTGCAGTCTATAAAACACTCTCATTATCCCTGAAAGACGAATTAACTTACAGTGACTGCTGAAGTTGTTGAGCAAGAATCTGAATTGAAAGCATTCTGTCTGAATGGAATATAGAAGGCTCACTCAGTAGTTAAGACTGGATCCAAGTTCATCAAAGGTGATTCTGAATTATTTTTCTGGAACTCTGACCTCTCTCTTTGACTTGAAGAAACTTGACCTGAGCAAGAACTAGCTGTCTGCACTTCTTCACTCCTCTGAACTTCCCTGGTTCTAGGGTGAAGTTAGCCGTACATAAATAGCTCATTGATCAAAGAAAAAGCTTTTTATTAAAAAAAAAAGTATTTCTAAAAATACGTATTGGCTGCAAGTAATTTCACATGCATCATGGTATCTCACAATGAAGTAACTATTCCAAATGTATTCCCCTGTAAGGTAATTCTTATAATTACTAGAGGTATGCAAAGGAGGACATCTCTGTTTGTGAATAATTTCAAGATTTTGAAATTTGATCTTGTTCCAAATTTCAAATTCTCTATGAAAGACAATTTAAAAAAAGAATCAGATTAAGCAAAATGTTTCAAGTTTGACTTTTTATGTTATCTCATAGTATGTAATGTTGCGAGAGTGGAGCTTTTGGGACATAAGGTGAAATTTTCAAACCACATTCAAAGTCATGTCTGTCTACCTTTGGTACATTTATGGCCCCATTAATATAGTCACTGAGAATCTCACAAAGTAAAATGTATGCTAGAGCTTCACAACATATTTACTGAGAGATGAAAATGTGCTGCACAAGGTAACACTGGATATCTGTAAAAGTAAAAAATTGACTCCTGACTCCTAGTGTAACAATATAATCACTGCCCCCCCTTAAAAAAAAAACCCTGCTCCTGGAGCTTCCACATTCCTGCCTTCCTTTCAAGCCTTCAGGCTGATTTTATTTGAAATTCATCTCACAGTTCAGATTTTCAAATCTGAATTTTCCAGCATTTCTGGTTTTGTTCCAAATCCTAATGAAAACTCATTTCAAAATCTCAGAATCCTCCATGAAATGGGACTACCCCTCATTATCCAAAGCTACTCCAAAGCATTTTATTGAATACACAATAAACTGTGTTCTTGACTGCACCAATGCAACACAACTAAGTCAAGTGAGTGGGAATCAGTTCCATCAACTAGCATGCATGCAACTCAAGACAAGTGAAACAAGTATAATTTTCAGGATGGAAATAAGATACAAATCCGGCAAATCACAATCACTTAGCACATGTGCGTGCTGTAGTGCCCTACTGATCTGGAAATATTTTCCTGAATCAGGAAGGCATAATGCTCAGACCCTCAAAGTTGTTTAGGGGTCTAGCTCCTTTTGAAATCAGAACAGATGTTAGCCATCTTAGTACACCTTTGAGGATCCATTTTTAAAGTTAAATGCACACAAACCTGTAAATCAGCATGCTCCACTCCGAACTGAAGTCTTAAATTGGGAAAATAAGAGTTGGGGAAAACAGAAGATTCATGTTTGCTTCAATATCCTAGCATGATCTTATCAGTTTGTCATTAATTTTAGCACAATACATGGAAGAAAAATGTTAATGTTAAATTGGATAAAATGTGTAAGTTAAATACAAAAAAATAGAAAGGCAGTTGCTAGCCCTGTTTGGAGGTGGTCATTCAATGATCCAAACCTGTAGGACGGAGATAAATTACTTGCGGTAACATTTTCCTCTTGGAAAATCACAGATGAGACTAAATGAGACGTTTTATATATATAGTAGCAAACAGTCATAGGTACATTTCATTTTGAAAGTCCCATCCGTCTTGCAGACCAAACAGTTTTTGACACCACAGAATGATTGCTTTACTTCACATTATATGAAAAGGTAGTAAGAATTGATATACATCAGAGCTCTAAACAATATGCTACTTCTTACCTTACTGAAAACTAATCTTAAGAAGACACTTAAAAAATTAGATCTATAATATACATTCAAACTCCAAAAAGGGATTATTTGATTTCAAAATACTAGAAAGATGACAAAAAGTTTAGAAAGATTATACGATTTGCAAATTTCAGGGGGTGGGGTTAAGAGCAAAAACAATACACAAATATGATTTCTCCTTTGATCACATTTTTCAATCAACTACACTAAAGCTTTGCATATTAAGGCTACTTTTAGCCTGCATTCTTCTCAGAGCCTGATTCAGCATGCATCTTAAAGCTAACTGTGTGTGGCAATCTACAAAGTCAGTAAGGTTTAAATTAATAATATAGACTTAACTATTACCATCAAAGCAAAGAGCTAATTAGTTCCCTATTTGCAAAATGGCACTGAAATGCCACAAGTAAAATAATTTGAGATGATTGTTACCATCACCAAGAAAATAAATGTGGAGTACATTCAAAATAATGAATGGAGGATTCATCCAAGATTAAAAGGGGATAAGAGTGTACTGCCTTATATCTCCTTGGTCCATCAGCAATACACTGAGCAGCCAGAAATAGTGTCATCATCTTCATCAAGGCACTAACAATTACTCCATCTCTAGTGTAAACAAACACATTTCTAGTCCTAGATCTGAATGCATATTAGTTGGGTCAACCAAATACTTCTGTCATTACTAATTTCATGTGCTCACACAAATTTATTAAAAATATTATGATCTCCATTATAAGGCTCAGTTAAATGACTATGAAAAGTGAAGAAAGAGGGCAATTTTCCTGAATCATTGAGACAGCATTACCCTTGATAGGACACCATTCATTTTTTAGATGAAGTTATCACTGTTTTTGGCCACTTATTTTTGTTTAAGAAATAATCTCCAACTAAAGAGCAAGATTAAAAAAAAAAAAAATCTAGGGAAAAAGCCTGATTTCCCCTTTGCAGTTTTTATTAACTATGGAAAATAAAGGGCTACTTTGTAGCTTGGCTCAAGAACTAGATTGTGAATCAGAGTGGTCCCCATGCTCCAGGAAGAAAGTAATCTGCTGCTGGCCAGTTTACTGCAGGGATGAAGCCAAGACTCCATCCATTCCCCCCTCAAGGTCCTTCAGTGGCTGCTATTCAATCCCATAGTGCTGGTTCAGACATGGGTAGCCCAAATAGTGAAGTAAATGGCAACCATATGTTTCTTTGCTCCCCCACACTGGTCCTCTGGTGAGTGACCATCTCGCCAATGCCATGTGGAGCTGGAATGGCAGAGTGGCTAAAAAGCTTACAGCATAATCATTTGCAACTCACTTGCTTTGTTATTTTTTTTCTGTGAACAGGATAAAATCTGCATAGAAGCCATCTGGATATTAGAAGGTGCTCTGTTTAATATGATGAGGTATCAGAGAATTGTCAAAAGAACTTACACAGCCTTTTCCTTAAATATTGTCTTGCAGATGCAACCCCTCCGCTCCACAAAAGCAGCTGCCCCCTGTCCCCGCCCAGGATCTATGAATGCCAGGAAGCCCAACCAGCCCCTTCAACGTTCTGGCTCTAAAACAATTCTCAAGAACAGTTCACAATCCTGGTAGAATATAATAGCATAAATTATAATGGAAGGCAGATACAAAATCAGTTTCACACATTCTTAATGGACAATGTGAGCTCAGTACCATACTCTGACTTTCAGAATAACAGACGATTTAATTGAATCTGTACAATCTAATGCAATCAATCTCATTTAACTAAATGTCACTGAGAGCTCCATTTACCAAGAAACAGTTTATATGTACACACTGAGGAGCAGGACCCGATTTCTGAGTCTCTCTACCACTGTAAGGTTAATTTTTATGTAAGTCTCATAGAAAAGCCATACAGTGTGGCTCTTCCATATGTACATGATTATTGCTGAATATTACCATATGCAAGAAACACGTAAATAGCTGGCTTTATTGACTAAAAGCAGACACACAGAATTAGAGTAGCAGAGAAGCATATTTAATATTTGTATATTATAGTTTTTAAGCTAAAGGGTCCAGAAGCACAAGCTTAAACTAAAAACAGTCATTATACATGGTGGAGCTACAGAATTATTTTACTCACCAGGAAAAAATGGAGGATAAATTTAATAGTTTTATGACTGGAGGAACAAAAATATCATGCACAGTACAAACAGCAGAAGGAATTTAGATACAGGAGGCAAATTTCAGACTATATACATAGTATAGTTAACCAAGTATGAATTTAATCTGAACAACAGAATTGTGACAGGTTGAACTATTAAGTGCTTTGTTTATAATTTTTCCATTAGCAATTCACAGTTTTCACATACATGTCCAGGGTTCTTTCTGTTTTTTAGCCAATGAACATTTAGCATAAAGTGTGATATGAGCAGGGACCAGGACCTAGGACTCCTCATCTCTCAAATAAGTGCCCTAACCATAGGCTACAGAGTCACGTTACTTCTTGATTGCTCTCCTTGGACCCATACATCTTGCCCTCCTTGCTTACAGAAAGAATAGGTTTATGTTCTAACCATTAACTTATTATATAAAAGCTGGGCACCTCTTTCTTTACCTCGGGCTACATTTGAAAAAAGATGAATGCTCCTCTGTTCTTTGAAAAAAATCTGTATAAGCACCTCCCCTCAGGAGCAGTTCCAAGCTCTGGATCCCTGAGAGACTGCTACACCTCTTTCACACCCTCCCATCAGGCACCTCAATTCTAGGCAGGTGGAAAGAGTACAGCACCATCTTGTGTTTAGTGGTTTCTTTTGGCCTAGGCTTTCCGGATCACCCTACTTAGCCATCTAACTCTGGGGTCTAGAAGCCTAACACTTGGGCATTGCATTAACTTGCAGGCAATTAAGTTCTTAATTGTCTCTGACCTTGAGTGCCTAGGAACTTCTGAAAATTGGACTAGACATTTATCTACAACTTTGGGCACCTAAGTGTTATTATGAAAGGAAATCTTTCTAGAAAATATAGTGCAGACTCTGAAATTACTTACTCATTTTCTTAAATATACCTGTAGCTGATGATCATACAAAGTGGTAAACTTCTAGTTCAAATCTCATCTAGACAATAGCACAATATTTCCTAAGACCATGTTAGAGCTTGGCTTTGCGTTGCCTCAGAAGAATGCAGCCTACTAGACCAGTAATTCTCAGCTAGGGTGCTGGGGCACTCCGGGATGTCATGATCCTTTGAAGGGTATATGCAGGTAATCCCAGGCTCAGGCTTCTCCCTGCCTGGTTAATCCCTCACCCCCACCTTGCCTAGAGCCTCTGCAAGGAAATAAGCACTGCAATATATAAATTCGTTTTTGAAACCGGATACCACTCAATTCATGAAAGTTATGGAGGTTTGCCTTGAGTCCAGAAAAGGTTGAGAACCACTATATTAGTCACTATTTTCTGAGTGCAACCTACTATATGCATAGTTTTTTTTCTCTGATTAGTAAGTAAATTCAATTGCTGGCTAGCTTTTGAAATCTGACAGAAACACAGAACAAGGAAGTTGGGGAACAGATGATCAAACAGCACTGATTTATGATTGAAAACACTTGAACGTTTTAAAAAACTTCAAGAGCACATTTTAAAGATTTCCCAGGTGACTTGAATTTACACAGCCCACACTTACGAGACAGATAATCCATGCAGACGTTGTCTTTGGCAACATTACAGGAGTAACAATTTTATAAAGCTGGCCTGTTTGGTAGCTGTTTTCCACTGTTTCAAGCAGCTTCTCACACATTATTTACAACATCAGGCATGCATATGTGTTTTATTTCACCTGTTTCTAATTGCAAAAACACAGTAATTATGTCCATTATAAAAAAAATGGATACAATTCATACTACAGACTGAATTTTCCTTTGTTTCCTTTACCATGTTTCAGAGTTTATGACCTTTTTTGGTAAGATTCACCTTCAGGACTGTAGTGTAATAGAACAATTGATTCTTCTAATGAGCTTGTGCACCAGGCATTGTCTACTAAGTATTGATTGATGGTGTTTTTCCTTGTTATAGTATGTGGGTCTACGGATTGTATCCCATGCTTTTCTCCTTCATCTGCTAAGTGTTTGATTCTCTTTCTGCAGTGTTATCTAAATAAATCATTTAGGATCTATTTATTTTTTCACAATCACTTACCAATAAGACACTACATGAAAAAGCATCTGAAACAGCTTTGGGATGCTCCTCACATGTTTACTGTTTTGGTGTCCCAAAAGCAGCACATCTGTTGGTTTGCAAGCCAATGGCTTTTTAATTTTGTCTATACTAAGGGGAAAAATAATTGATAAATTTAGGTTGATTCATCACCTTTCCTACTTTGCAGATCAATCAGTTAATAATTTAATTGACCTGGAAGATAATTCACTACAATATATTTAATTCAGTCATGCATTTAGTTTAATTAAGGTTTGTGGTTACAGTGCTCTCCTGGCAAAAATTTGCTATCGAGTCTGCTTCTTCACTATTTTCCATTCACCATGTAACTGCTCTATTGGAGATCTTTTGAAATAGATCTGTTTATTTTACTACAGGTGTTGGTGGTAGACTGTTTGGCTCCTGGGCTGCATCTGTTAAATTTAACACCTTTCTTTGAGTGGCCTGTGATAAGAATCACTTGAAAACCTGTTATACGTTATTTGGTAAATGATTGATTGTAGGTATAATGAAAATCTGGGAGATCTCAGACACATTTGGAAGTATATGGGGCCAGATCTTCTGGACCATATTTGGCAACTAACTACGGGAATGCAAACTTGGCTCTAAACTGGTCTGGCCTGGTCTGTAGGAGCAACTGCACTTATATGCCCAGGGGATGTTTTGAAGACTGGAAACTGGAAGAGCACAAAGGCTTTTTCCCTACCCATGATTCTTTGTCAGTTGGCACAACAATTCAATGACTACTTTGCACTTTGAAAGATTTAGCTCTTGGAATCAAATTTAGCTGTAAACTGTAGACATGTAAAATTCTGTAACAAGAATGGGTGCAAGTAGTCAATAGTCTGCACTAAACTGTCATGCTAAATGAGCATAACTTATCCTGATTTGCAATATTATGATATTGTACAGGTACCCCTATCTTGAATTCAGTGAAAGATGCCAGGAATAGACATCTAGAATATTGGGGGTCTAATATTGACCACTAGAATATTGGGATTATATGGAAATATGTAGAGAAATCATGAGTCTTTTCTAGTGAACACTTACCTAGTATTTGCTTGTCAATTGATATGCCTTATCCTGCTTTTTGTATAAATTACATTAATTTTGCATCCCCCTACCCCATGGCAAACTACTGTAAATTTACCCTGATGTACCAGCTACATTCATTTTGGAATTGCACTATTGAATTTGGCCTACAGATTTCTACATAAGTACTGGTAGTGCCACTTATAATAGTTATGATCCAAAGATCGGGTCCATCTAAGTATCATTCATCAGAGAATTAAAATGTGTAAAAAACAAACATGAATTTTAGCTACCTCTTCACATCCTCTCTACTGATAAAAGTTATGATTTGGAGATTTTGTCTAATTTAGGATAGCTGAGAATTGGGAGATGGTCTCTCAGTTTGGGAGTACTGAGTTAGAGAGAATAAAGTGTCTTTAAAGGCTTGATTCCTGCTGCACAATAAAACTTGTAGTTTAGTATTCATATGTAACTGTTTTCATTGAAAGCCAGTGATCGCTATACCTTCAATCCTTGGTGCTTCTAAAGGAGAGTTCATTCCCCCATGAAAATTATACCATTCTCAAAATGTTCTAATTTATGGTCATCTGCATGATCAAGGGAGTTTACTACAGCTGCGGCCTGCTTCCCAATAAATTCCAGCAGGTTTCTAGTATAAGATTGTGGAACTACTTCTAGAATAATAAATGTTATTGAAACAGTAAATGATATTGCTGAGACATTTCAGAAATACCCTCAAAGTTACTGAAGCAAATTATAAAGAAGCCCATTTGTTAGCATCTGGAGGAGGAAAGGCTGAATATAGATAGTTTATTAAACAAGGTTTCTTTATCTAATAGTATCTTGAGTACAATTCGGGCTCATTCTGAAAGCCTGTGTGGCCCATTTTGTTGCTTATAGCATAGTATGTCAAGCATTTCCACACCATTGGTTGAAATCTCCTTCTGGTATGTTGCCAGGTTTAGGAATTCAAAAAATCCTATGGCCATGATTTGATGTTTCTCCATTGATTTCTAATAGCTAGGGCACTCATTGGCACTCAGGCTTAGTTTTTTGGGTAGCATATGTATTACCTGCTTGGAAAAAAACATTACAGTAAGATAGATTTAACCTACCAACTTTAGAAAAGATCAAGTGCTTACAGAGGTAGTAGTACTCAGAGGCTAAAAGATACATTGGGTGTTTGACCATTTTACCCTTAGGTATTTCTTCAATGAGTTAATAACATTAGTCAACTAGCATCTACATTTTAAAAAACTAAGATGCAGCTAAACCTTTGGGATTTACCACCGCTAGATTTGGGAATCTATTTATTTTGTATAAAGGCAACTACCTCAATAACTAAAGCTTTACTGGAGATTTAACAAGCAAATTAGATAATGGGTCTGTAAGCAATTTATTTTGGGCAGAAGCACAAGTAACAGATTTCCTGATTTCCCCTCACCCAAATTGTCCACAAAAGACTGCTTTATATTTGTAGCAGAGTGCTGATCTGCCTCTTATTAGGACTGCCATTTTGGATAATGAATCCTGGCTACTGGCACCATATTAATTCTGCCCTGTGGTAAGGGAGCTAACTATATTATGCTCTTTCCAGAAGATTCTTGTCTTCTTGAAAGTGTTTAAGAAGGTTTCTGACACTGTCTCTTACAACATTCTCATTAAGAAATTAAGGAAATACAGATGAAAGTACTGTGGGTAAGGTGGATACATAACTGGTTGAATCATTTTGCTCAATGAGTAGTCATGAATGGCTCAGTGTCTAATTGGGAGGAGGATCTGTGCTGGGTTCAGTATTGTTTAATGATTTGGATGCTTAGCAAATTTGGGGATAATGCCAAGTTGGCTGGAGTTGCAGACTCTGGAGGGCAGGTCTAGGATCCAGAATAACCTCAGTAAACTGGAGAAATGGTCTGCAGTCAACCACATGAGATTCAGCAAGGATATTGCAAAGTCCTACTCTCAGGACAGAATAATTTCCTCCACAATTACAGACTGGGGAATGACTGGCTAGGCAGTGCTGCAGAGAAGGACATGGGGATTACCATGGACCATAAACTGAATGTGCCAGGAGTGTGCTCTTGTTGAAAAAAAGCCAACACCATACTGGGTTGTATTAAAAGGAGTGCCAGTTGCAAATCAAGGGAAGTGATTCTTCCACTCTATTTGTTATGGATGGGACCTCACTTGGAGTGCTTTTGTCCAGTTTTGGGTCCCACACTTCAAAACAGATGTGGACAGATTGGAAGGAGCCCAACAGTGCAATAACATTGATCAGAGTGCTGGGAAGCCTGACTTATAAGGTAAAGTTGAAAGAACTAAGATAATTTAGTCTGGAGAAAAGAAGAATGAAGGAGAATTGATAACAGTCTTCAAATACCTGAAGAGTAATTACTGTCACACCAGGTTGACATGGACAACTAGGTCTGGGGCCATTCAGGTATGGGCAAGCGGGATCCAAGGACAAAATGGGTTAGGAAGACTGGTGTTCCAAGACCTGACCAGTTAGCATACACAGACAACATGATCCTTGCCGTCCAGGAGCCAAGCAACCTGGCTTAGGTGGAGGCCTGCCAATCCATTTACTCAGTGGTGTCCTCTGTCTGGGTGAACTGGGTCAAAGGCTGTAGCCTAATAGTGGGTGATGGGTAGCAGATGGACTCACTCCCACCCACATTCCAGGGTATTGGCTGGAGTATGGTTTTGCATTCTACCTGTGGGTTTACCTGTGTTCCAGTCACCTCTCCCTACCAGAGAACTGGCATCAGCTGAGTGGCTGCAGGCATGGATGGGACTACTACACTGCTTCTCCCTCCATAGGAGGGCACTGGTCATCAACAGATCATCCCATCCATGTTCTGGCACCATTACAACATCCTGCCCATGCCCCTGGATCTCCTGACCAGTTTCCAAAAATAAGCACTAGAGTTCTTCTGACCAGGATGGCATTGGATCTCTGCAGGCATCCTGAGCCTCCCTTTGCATGAGGAGAGCAGGGCCTGGTCTGCCTATGCAGCCAGGTCCATACCTTCTGCCTTCAGGCCTTGCAGAGGCTCCTGTACAGTGCTGGTATCCAGGTGGCATGGTGCCCCATAGGTCACGCTTTCCTCTGCCGCCTCCAATACAA
Source organism: Alligator mississippiensis (assembly GCF_030867095.1). Classification (NCBI taxonomy): domain Eukaryota; kingdom Metazoa; phylum Chordata; order Crocodylia; family Alligatoridae; genus Alligator; species Alligator mississippiensis. Next base: position 208,613,696 of record NC_081827.1, on the reverse strand, counting down.
CCAACAGCTCTTCTACTGCAAGACCTCCCCAAGCAGGACCTTGAAGACCTGCTGGAGTTCTACCAGGACTTTCTCAGGGCCTGGAGTCTGGTGGCCACCTCCAGGTCCCCAGACATGGTCATTCAGGGCCCAGGCCTCCTAGCTGAACTTCTGCTGAAAGCCCCCCAGCTGGTGGTGCCAGAAACAGAGGTGCCCTAAGTAAGGCATTCCTGGTCAACATCATGTATATCAGGGACCTCCTGATCTATGCCAGATGGGTGTAGAGATCCCTCTGCACTGGCCTGGTGCATGGAGGTGCTTATACAACGTGCGCCCTGCCACTTACTCCAGGAGGTCAAAGCCTCCCTGACGGACACTGTCCTCACCTACATCCAACAAATCTTGCATGAGGTGAAGGTATTCCCTCTGGCTGGGAGGATCCCCAGTGACAGGCAGGCTATTTTCCTGTCCTTCATCCAGTCACATCTCCAGGCAGAGTTTCACTGGGTGGTATCCACTGGTTCCTGAGACACGTTCAAGGGCCAGTGGACACTGGCTGGTGTGCTTTGCTCAGTGTCCTCCCTTAGAGTATTTGCACTCTGATCCTCACAGCTGTCCCTGTTATTGTTTTAGTTGTCCCAAGGAATCAGTTGGTATGCACCTAATAAACCTTTCTAATAGCAGGGGTGGAGGGGGTAACTGTTCTTGTCTGGGCACATTCCCAGGGCCTGTTCCTGAAGGAACTGGAGAGTCAGCAGACCCTGATTGGCCACTCCAGTGCCAGGGAGCAGACAGAGGGGTGGGCCCTGCTGGAGGCTTCAGGCCAACCTGGATCAGTCTGAAAGTTAGCTATAGGATGGTGTGCCAGGATGGGTGGCTGTGTTGCCCAGGTTAAAGCTCCAGATTCAAGATGATGGAATTACAGTTAGAAAGAAGATGGAGACTGGCACTCTCTGTGACTGCAGGGGTAGGACTAGGAACATTGGTCTCAAACTGAAGCAGTGGAAATTTTGGATGTGGATTAGGAAGAACCATGATGGTGGACAAGTATTGGCACAGGCTACCTTGAGAAGTTGCAAAATATCTATCCCTAGAAACTTCCAGGAATAGGTTAAACAGGTAATTGGCTGGGATGGTTTAGTCAGAGATGATCCTTCCTTAAGCAGGTGACCGGACTAGATGACTTCATGGGGCGTATTCACACATGCAAGCACGTGTGCTTGCAGCAGCTCAAATAGAAGTGGTGCAAATTTGAGCCAGGGCTTTTTGCCTGAGCACGTGCGCTCAGATGTGCACTTTGTTGTGGAGCAAACTGTGCCACTTGGGGCAAAATAACCCTGGCTGGCTCCTCCCGGATCTGCAGCCAGGGGGAGCTAGAGCCCAGGGCCAGCACCTGTGCTGTCCCCAGGAGTATAAAAAGCTGCCCTGTCCTGGGCCAATCAGTACAAAAAGCTGCCCTGTCAAGTAGTTGAGGGCTACTCACTCTCAGGAGCTTCTGGAGCCCACCCAATTGGTACCTGGGGATACTAACCCTTGTGCCAGCTGGACTACTGAAGCAGCCCTGAGAGTTCCCTGCACCCTCTACCCACTGCAGCAGTTTGGCTGCTCCCACTGCCAAACCCAGATGGGGGCAGCAGCTGTAAACCTGCCAGACCCAGATGAGGCATCTGCCCCTCTGGGCCAGTTGCCAGTGGGCTGTGGCTGCAGAGTTGGCCTTTGTGCGGCACTACTCTCCATGTGTGCCCCCTGCCCGGCCATCTGACCAGATATCACCTGGAAGATGTTCCGGGTGTGGTGGCCTGCTTTGAACCGCCAAAGCACGTCCTCCTGGCCCCAATTGGCCAGGAGGTCAGCCATAGCCAGCTGGGTCCAAGGTGCCAGCTCTGAGCAGGCAGGGTCCTACCACTGGCCTCCCTAGCAGGAATCCCTATTTTTTCTGTCCCCCACAGGGCCTATGGCCCCCCAACAGGGGGTATGGCCCCTCCTCAGAGGCTACAGCCCCCTCAACAGGGGCTATGGCTCCCAAACTGGGATCCCAAGGAGGGACCCCAAACAGGGGCCATGGCCCCTTAACAAGGGTTACAACCCCCCCATCCAGAGGCTACAGCCCCCCCCCACAGGGGCTACGCCCCCCCCCCCGCAGGGCCCACATGCCTCAACCCACTCCTGCTTGCTCCCCCAGCCCCCTGGATTACTGCCCCATCCCCCACTGGCTCTTGCAGCCCCTCTGATGGCTGCCCCACCCAGGCCCACCCCACCCTGCTCCCCCAGACTCCCCAGTGGCTGTCCCACCCAGCCCCATCACCCACTTGCACCCCCAGCTCCCATGGTTGTCCCCCGCAACCCCAGCCTCCGGCACTTCAAAATAAAAAGCCTCTATTCACTGCAGGAGCGGGTGGGGGGAGGGGGGGGCAGCAGGGCCTGCACTGTGTGGGGGGGCAGTGACCCAGACGGCAGTTCGAACTGCTGGTAAGTGTGTGTGGGGGGGGGGTTGTTTCCCCTCCCAGGATGCTGTGGTGGGAAGGGCAGGGATCAGGGGGCTCTGGGGGGGTGGGGGGTGGGGCCAGGCAGGGCAGGGATCAGGGGGGCTCAGGGGGCTGGCAGGGTGTGGGGCTGGGCAGGGCAGGGATTGGGGGACTGGGGGAGCAAGTGGGGCTGGGAGGGGTCCCCCCCATGATCCCCTCCCCCCTCTTCCCACTCCCCCCGACCCCTTACTTGCCAGCAGTGGAGCCTGGGTCCAGCTTCCTGCTGCTGGCACACTGCCTGCCCCACACAGGCAGGCAACATGCTTCAGCACCAGGGTGAGGGCTAACCACAGAGATGCTCTGGCAGCCATAGAGTCTCTGTTAGGACCCAACCTCCAGTCACCTCAGGGCATGATTAGGGACTGTGTTCTGCCCCGCTTTTTTTTCTATGGGCTTTTTTTGACCCCTGGATATCCAAGGGTCTAATTTTGCCCCCGCAATTCAAATTTGCAGAGCAGGGAACATTTTCTCGTCCCTGCACATGCCTCTTGCAGCATCTTAAAGGGGTTTGAGATGCTGCAAGAGGCACACGCAGACTCATCTGGATGTGCCCTTTTAGCTCTGATTTCCTATGATTCTTTCCTTTCCTTTTTATCTTGCATTTCCTTTGGTAACCTTCTTTTATTTTTGTTTGATGCCTTCTTCTATACTTCCTTTTTTTTTTCTAATTAGATCTATCCTTTTTTCACTGAAACACCTTCCTATCCCCTCATTCAAATTTATCTTGGCACCATAAAATGCATTTCTTCTATGAAGCCTGGCACAGTTAATCTGAAAAGGTTTGTTTGAAAAGGAATGTCTGGACTGCTTGAATCCATAGTATGATTATTTGCAATCTAGTTACTCTTAAACGTACTGTCTTCCTTTCAGTTTTGTACAGTGCCTTTTGTGATCTTATGTTCTTGGAGGAAGCATCCTCCATATACAGTTTTCAGTTTCTGTCTAATGCATTTGCTCCCCAGTTCTCCCAGGTTACTATATCCTCCTTTTTTTCTGTGAATTTGTTTTGATGAAAGTACTGCCCTTATCCATTAAAACACCTGAGCATGTGCTTATACTGTAGATTATAAGAATGCCATAGTAAATACCTTGTCTTTTTATATGCCTATAAAGTGCTGTGTACACCCATAGCTCCATAAAAGAGAAAGGTTTAAATGATGTCTGCAATAAGAAGTAACCTTTTCTGTTCATCGCTTTATTCTCCTCTATAACATGAAGAATTCCTGAAGTTGTATTGCATATATTTCAAACAAGGTTGGTTTTGACAAATTGACTTTCTTTCCTAGTTCTATCTTGTTCTGTGGCTGTCTAAAAGAGCATCTATACACAATAAATTTTCAAGATACCAGTACTTATTGGCATCCTTCAGAAAGCCTTTTGAATTGTACTAGATATCCTAAAGAATTATTTAACAAGTTTTAACTCTTCAGTAGAGTGCTCAGTTTTTGTTTTAATAAAAATGTGTTCCAAATTTTCTCAATGGTGTTCCCCGCAAGATTACTCCAAAGTTTTATACTAAGGTAATGGATAGCAAAAGTGGTGCAACATCTCTGAGATCTATAATTTCAGTAAGCACTAACAATAAAAAGTAATTAAACCTTTGCATGGTCCTGATGTACTGTAAATACGTTAATAGAATAGGCAAAAGAGATCAACTGCTAAATTATTAGTGGCAGTAAAATGTCTGTACATTGAAATACAGTTTAATTTATTCATTTGTTATTTTTATCAGACTAAAATAGGCCTCTAGGAGCAATTTAAGTGTAACAATAATACAACTGTTCAGTAGAGCCAGCCATTAGATACACAAAAATATTTTACACAAAATCTTTACACAAAAATAATCAGAAAGCCAGTAGCAAAAGGCTGTATTACAATGTAATTTTACCTAAACCTAGCAGACTGTTTTTGCCTTTTATTTTACTTTTTTCCTTTACGAACAAGCTCCCTAAGTCATTCAGTATGAAAAATACTGGGCAATAATCCAATAGAGCTGATCTTGTTCAGTAACCGCAAAAGGAAAGTCAAAGCCTGATTATGAAATGGCCAGGTAACTGATATATCTATAAGTAACATTTATAAAATGTAAACCCTCCAGCCCCAAAATGAACTTAAAAGTTGGCTATAAGCCTTAAATGTAGTTAAATGGGTTTAGTCCAAGACAAAGCATACAGTAAAAGTATCCTACATTAATAGGGAAGAGAATTGGGAATATGTTAGCCCCTGTATTTCATCAAATATGTTCAAAAGGCAGATCAGCAGGTTTGTATTCCAAAGCTCTAACAATTATAGAAACTTTTCTATAAGTACTTTTCTATATAGAGTACTTCAAATTACAATCTATTGTAATTTAAGGAAATGTATTACAATGGAGCAGGGGGTGCGGGAGAGGGAGGTCAACTAAGTTGGACAGCCATGTATTACATGTTACTAATTAAGAACTACTATCATAACACAAGTATGAAGCTTTAAGAGTTGCAGCTACTGTATAAAAAATGCTGAGTTTTGAAAAACACTTTTATTTATTAGTTATAGAATCACGCTATTGTGGATTCCATATGCATTAACACATAAAGGGTCACGACTGGGTAGTTGGTTGTAACCATGTTGGTCTAAGGACGTAGGCAGACAAGGTTCTTTGGGTAGATGTGATATCTTTTATTAGACCAACTAAATCGTTGCAAAAATTGTTCTTCACAAGTTTTCAGGCACGAACACCCTTCTTCAGGCATATGAAGAGTCTGTTGGTGGTTGTGTGCTCTGCTGGGTAGAATAGAAGCCAATATTGGGAGAGTGCACAACCACTAACAGATTCTCCTTATGCTTGAAGAAGGGTATTTGTGACCGAAAGCTTGCAAAGAACATTTTTCCAACTATTTAGTTGGCCTAATAAAAGATATCACATCTACCCAAAGAACCTTGTCTGCAAGAGTGGGTTACATTTCTTAAGAGAGGTGAAGGAGAGATATACAATTTAGGGTTCAAATTGGGCTGAGTCTCACTAGATTGGCAATATGTCACTTATTTGCACCTGTTTCATTGTTCTCCAGAACCTCAGGTTTTATTTATATAAGAGTGAAAGTGTTGCTCTAATGGTTGGGGAGAAAATGACAAACATGTAAATTGAAACAGTAGTGAGGTCCTACATATGTAGAGGGCATAAAATAACTGCTGAGAGGAGCAAACTGCTCATTTTGTCATCAATGATGGGCCAATTCAGATGCCCAGTAATGGGTCATCATTCCTTCCTTTTTTGCTGCTATTAAAGAATGTAAGAAAAGAGATCCGCACAACAGGGGAATGTTCAGAATTATAAACAAACTAGGAACGTTCTCTTGACTTGGTGACGCAAACAGATGCAGTTATATGGAGGATCAGCATTTACCTCCTTCAATAATGTCTACAAAGTCAAAAGGCTGAATGGGTAGAGTGTTCTCTGAGGAGACTATTCCACAAAGATCAGCTGAGCATGCAAAGCCCACTGAGCGATGCAAAGCCAGTCCTGCAGAGCTAAAGAGAGGCTCTTAAGCACCCCAAGCAGACCACAATTCCCAAACAATAAGGCAAGGTCTGCCCTGGCCTTAGATAGGCAGCTTTTCCTTTGGCTTCTTCTGGAGGCTGTCTGCCCACTCCAGCCAACATCATTATGTTGGTTAGATTTGGGTTACTATTGGGCTTGTTCCTTATTCTGCATTGTTCTGAGGTACATTTGAACTCCAGTGAAGGGGAGTCAAGTCCTGGAAGCCCAGTAGACACTGTGATCATATGTTGAACATCTGCAGAATCTGATGAGTGGCATTTATTTATTTTTTGTGGGCAGTTAGAGTACTACCCTTTTCCTCTACTTCAATCCCTAATGCAAATCACAAACAAATGCAAAAAAATCTTAATTTTATTTATCTCCTGATGTAGTGCATTTAAAAACACACACTGCAGAATAGCTGTTTTAAATATATTACTGTTAGACTTTAATATGTTTACTGGGACTGTTTTATGTCTTATTCTGCCAATAAAGTCAGGTGCCTCATTATGATGAGTCAGTCTTCAGGGCTCAGAGGGAGAGGAAAGTGAAAACTAACAAGTTCTAAAACTGCTCCAGAATTTGCTTTTCTAAACCAAAGAAAGTATTTACATTAATGTTTCGGGCCCTTGTGAGGGACAGGCCAGTAAATATTAGGGGTATGCGAAGTGGGTACTCCTGTGGGACACTCCATCCATTCCACCATCTCAGGATTCACAAGCCACGCCTGGACCTCGAGGTACAAAGAAAAAACATATATAGCTGTGGCTATGGCTGACTCCTTGAATCTCTCTGAATCTCTCCGAATCAATTCGGAGGTTTCCGATTCGATTCGGAGAGATTAATGGGTCTCCTGATTCTATTTGGATTTGGAGATTCGGCCACTGAATCGGGCCAAATCTCCTCTGAATTGAATCAGTGACTAAAGCTTCGCACACCCCTAGTAAATATGCTTTTCAAGCCAGATAAGGTATAATCAAACCTGACTGAGAAGAGAAATTGGGAAGACCATGAGACTCTTCTTGATTGCTCTCACTTTACCTAGTAGATTAATACTGTCACCTAGAATGGGAAAATTATAAAGTTACACTATAATGGAAAAGAAACATTGGCTCTGCCTGTCCTGTTATTATCCTTGCCATCCTCAAGAGGCAAGCCCTGAAGACAGCATAATGTAAGATCAATTCCCTAAATCCAATTCCTTACAGAGTTTTAAAAAACCTGATCTTTTAATTAGTATAATTTAAAATAGAATAAGGTCATAATAATTGGAGGGCATATGGATAAACTGGTTCTGCTAATAAAATAGTTCACTTCTTCTTGCCTAAATTTAAATTGACAAAAAAAATTCATGAAGTTTCAAATATGTCAGTGAAGTTGCTTTGTTGTGGTTAAGCATCTTAGTTCATCTTTCCACTTTCTGTTAAAAATGGCTTTTCAGCTTTCCCAGCATTTGTAGGAGGAAGTGGTACTGGGTTTTGGTTTTCCCATAATAGAATGAGGATCCAGATGGATATTCAGATCTGAACAAAAAATTTCCCAAGCTCGAGAGGTTGAGAGGGGCTTGTTTCAATTCCATCTATGCTTCCTTTTTGGTGTGGTCACTGAAACCATGTGTGAAAATACCTAGAGAAACTCTATCCTTAATGTAAGTATTTTCCGCTTGCATAGAACTAAAAAAAGATGAAATCTTGACATATTTATTATTTATAATATTACAAAGTACCCAGATCCCCCAATTAGGATGTATTCTGTTAGGTGTTGAAGAAACTCAGACATGGTCTCTATCCCAGGGAACCTACAGTTTAGGGCCCCAGTTCTGCACAGACCTTTGCACATGGTAAACTTTATGCATTTTAAATAGTCCTCTTGGCTTTGCCAACCTAAAGTAGGACACTAAGGGCTCATCTACATGTGCCACTATGGCGACATAGTTACTGTGCCATGATTTAGTACTTCCAAAATCATGGTGCAGTAACAGTCTGTACTGTGCCATACATGTGGTGCACGGTTATTTTTAGCAGCTACTTTGCCGTAGCGGTGCGCTATACCAGGGGAGCATGTCACTACAGTGAAGTAGCTGCTCATTAGGTGTAGATGCCCGTGGTTGCTATGCTGACATAGTGTCACACATAGATGCACCCTAAATGCCATAAAATTAACCCATGCTTTTTTTTAATGATGAATTTATAATTTGGCAACATTAAACCACCATTTCAGATGAAGATGATACCAGACACTATCCTTATATAAGATAACAACAAATGATTAATTATTCTAATTATTTCTAATAAGCTCTAAGGGGTTTAATACCTAAGAAAGTATGTATGTGTTGATGACAGAAAGCAGAATGAAATGTACAGATTTATAGCAACTCTTCATTAAGTTTAAAAGCATTCTTCTGTGGTGAAGACATCAACCATTGGCTGTGATATTTTCACACTGCAAAGCAATAGTTAAGAGCAGGAAGACAAAAAAAGAAAGAAAACAATGTTTTGAGTTGAATTTGAGCCAGGCTTAACAAAAATGAGCACCTGTACAAGTTTGATGAAGTAAAGCAAGTTAACCGTACCCACAGCATTTTCCCATTTGAAAGCATACAAATGGATCTGATTTTGTGCGCTAGAAAATAGAACTATTGTAAAATAATATTTCTTTAGTAGACAACATTAACAATTCCCTGAGTAAACTTCCTTTGAACATGCACGGTTCAATTGTGATTTCGCACTAGTTCTGCTCAGGTGTAAGTCTGTTCACTTCAATTGAGTCACTACTAATTACACCAATTTAAGAGGGAAGACAATTTATGCAGAAGAGTTTTCAAAACCTTTGTTTGTATAAAATTATTTTACCTCAATAATGATTAAAATATGCTGGTTAAAATCCAGCAATCATATAATGAGCTAAAACTTCAGATTATGCTCTATATTAAGGTAAGATTTCTTTATTTGCTTTCTTTTTAATGAGTTGGTAGAAGGAGGTTTAATGTAATAGTGCTATAAATTTTGGAGATGGTCAACAAAGTGGAGAAACCTACAACCATTCAATAAGCACAAATGCAGAAATTGAAAAGTATGAGGTCAATGCCAAAACTCCATTTGACTTCAGTGGGCCTAAGTCTTCACCTTGCATGCCTGTCTATATGCAGTTGGGGTTTTGTGCCTTGGTACTCCTGACTACCATGCCATTAATATATCTACATTAAATCTCAAAATATTAGCCTAGAAAGTGCAAAACTATTTCTAAATATATGTGACATTCCAATCTCTGCAGCTGTGTTCTGGTATAGTGGATCTGAAATGCTTACTAAGCATTTACCTCCATTTTTTTCTTCAAAGGAAAGCATTCACAGTAAGTCTTTATATGCTCTGATTATAACACAATTTGGCTGCTAATCGGCAGAGAGCCAAACTCCAGCAACAAGTTAGATCATATTTAGTTTGGAAGCTTCTCAAAACAGGAACTGTCTCCTTTATGATACTTAGCAGCACATTGTCATCACTTAACAAATAAAAATAAATAATACAAATCCCAATACTTAGCAATGGCCAAATGTTTCAAAAACCAAACTGAGGAGTCCTGATTAGGCAATGGCACATTATGACTTCAGGTTTCCTATTTCTCATGCTTGGGCAGCTACTACTCCCACAATTTTTTTCACTTAGAGTTTTTATATTAAGTTATCTCTCTTTGCATCCATATTCCAAGGATTTTGCTCCAAAGGCCATTTCAGTAATACATAGTCACTGAGGCTATAAACAGTCATTGCCAAATGATCAGCTGTGCTGGGATGTGTCGGCCTGGGTTAAGACACATCTTTACACAGTTGATCCATTTCATAAGGTAAAACAGACGTTGCCTGTTGTCCTATAGAGTTAGGCCCCTGTCACTCCCAGGGCTTTAGGGGCCCAATCCTGTGGGACAATACTTAGAGTATGCCTCTGGAAATAGGGGAACATGGACAGATGCTCCTGGGACTTAAGAGGCCCAATCCTGTGCACCCCGCAAATTCCCTGGTCTGCCTGTGCTCTCCCGCCTTAAAACAAATAGACATCTTCTGCAAAATAGCTGCACAAAAGTATATTACCTTTTCCAGTGGTAACAAATTTGGGCATTTGTGACAGGACAAAGGGCATGTATGTGTGTTTGCTTTCGTTTTATGCCATTATGAAAATTCTTATTACAGCACAAAGGCAATTTCTGTTTGCAGCCTGAGTATGCTCCAGACTTGATAAGCAAACACTTTCTTTCTTATACTTAAAACCAATGAAAGGTCTCGCTCGGTGTTCATCTATGTGGTGCCCAATTCATTCTTTCAAGCACAGGAAAGTCTTTTATTGAATCCCAATTCAAATGGCCTCCTCTATATTTGCTGTCTTCTATTGTTGTTCTCAGGACAATCTTCTTGGTAGCCTGGATTCCTACAGTTCCTGGTACACTAGTCTATAGTGTCCTGGCACTCCTCTCCTGGCAACTTCAGCAGGCTCCCAAATAATTCACCTCTAGAAGAAGACCCTCATTTCTCATTTCTTTCGGTCCTTGCATAAGTGCTGGTGTTTGGACAAGCATTCTATGGTGCCTGCTACAATCAAATGACAGAGTTGTCAAATGTTCAAGCAGTGTTTCAAGTCTAATTAGGTTATACACATACAGGTTATACATAGATTCCCACTATCTCATACACAGAAGCATTACCTAACATTCTCCATATTCCAGTGGGGGCCAACCTTTTCAGCAGGTGTACCACGAAATAAGCCCCACACTCTCCCTGGGTGCCACTCTGATCCCCTTTCTCTGCCTGATCTGTTGCTCCGCTTTCAGCTCCATGCCCAATCTGTTACTTTGCTTCCTTGCTCTCTGCCCTATCTGCCGTTGTATTCCCTGGTCCCCCCGAAATTTTCACAGAGAAGCTTCCTGTGCCATTTGGTGCGCACATACTGTATGTTGTCCATGCCTGCTCTGCAGCATCCCTGAGTCAGCCTCTTTATCTTTGCTGTCCCTCATAGCTAGTGCCAAGCACAAGACTGGGGAAAATTGTGAGGATACCCTCTCGTTCCTTCCAGCTGTAATAATCAAATTATTTTCCCTTCTCATAGTTCCCTTGATAAACACTTACCACTTTTAGAATAGATTTAATAATTAAGAACATGAAGGATTGAAATATGAAGTTCAAGAAAGCTAAATGTGTATAGCTTGTCTATATAAATATGACTAATGGTAGGAAATGATAGCCTACTGTTCCAATATTTAAAGACTGTAAACAGAACAGAGGGAGGGAAATCATTTAGGGCCATAAAAGACAGCATAACAAGAGATAATGGCATTATACTAAGAAGAAAAATTTAGGCTAAATATTAGCAAAAACATCTTGACTGTATGATCTATTAGATTGTCTCATAGCCTCCCCCAGGAAGTCCTGTCTCTTGAGAGACATAAAGGTGGATATAATACCAGGAACTATGCTATAGAGCTGGAGGATGAACTAGATGACCTAATAAATCTATTTGCCTGAAATTTCTGAGGATCAAATTCTGCCATCTTTACTCAGGCTGAGTAGCACATTGCTCCTTTACTAGGAAAATTCAATTACTGCTGAGTTCTACTCAATATGATCACAGGCAGTAGAATCTGATCCTATGACTACATGTATTACTTCAACATTTAATTGGAAGCAGCCATTCACACAATATTAGCATTTAGTGATACAATTCTACTTGGCCAATCAAGGATTTTTCTAGTAGTTTTCATTTCCAAATACCTACAATTACAATTGTAGAGTTCTAAAGATTCTGCTATTACCATATCAGATCTGGAGGCCCCATAGTGCTGATCCTGTGCCAATGGAAATGACTCATGCTATTTTCTTGTTTATATCTATTACATTTAACACTGATTTAATAAAAATAACTGATAAAGCAAATAGGAAATGAATCATAAAAATGAAAAATTGCAGTTGTTCCATTGGCATCATTTCAGCTGTAAGTGGGGACGCAAATCCAATGGAAAACACTTAGGTCTAGTCAATGGTAGTAAAGAATCTCATACATTTACAGTGATTGCACTATCTTGTTCTGAGACCCACACAATCTGCTGGACAAACAAGATGAGTTACAAGTGGAATGGAAGTCATTAGTTTCTCTTTGTCCATTTAAGATAGCCTTTTAACCTTATTTTAACATCATTACTTATGTTTAACTACCACTTAAAAGCTCTCATAAAATGTCAATTACATATTATTTCATAACTGATTCTCAAAATAATGGTTGCTGTTTTAACAGTTCAGAGGGAAGTATTTCTCCTCTAATTACCAATACTTTGTCTTCACAAGAAATTTCTATTTCTTTGTTTTTTATCTCAGAGAATTACCAATCCTACACAACCATATTAAGTACCAATTAAGAAAAGATTTGTCATTTCAGCTCGGCCATTGAACTGAAGTTGGAGCTTCATATTACCCAGCATTCTGACAGAAATTATTTTAATTAGACTTCTTCTAACAGCGTTTAAATAGATCCTGCACTGTCAGAGAAGGAAGAAATGATTCTTTGATCAGATAATTTACTTATTTCTTTTTTTCCTTACCATAAATTTTAGTACAGAGATTGTTACTTAAGTCATCTTTTCCTTTCCTTATTAGGTAACCAACTGAGACCACTTCCCACTGAAAAAGTCACACATCATTCAAGTATAAATGACCTGTGTCCGCTTGTTTTTTTCATGCAATTTCTTTTGGGATGTTTGAAATATTTTTATACAATTTAAAAGATACAGGCATTTGACATAATCCATCTTTCCTCTAGTGTAACATTGAAGTAGAAAAATCTGAATAATAGTAATCTGTAGCTATAAAGTGTGCAGTACTGTGCATGTATATTCAAGTCAGACATATATGATGAATCTTACCATCCTTCTATTTAGATTTGATATGTCCACATTAATAAGTTTATGATATATTTTGAATTCAGAGATGTAAGAGCTAAATTCAGCACAAATTTAAAAAAAAATGACTTGCTGTAGTTACCGAGAAAAAGAGGTACCACCTTCAGGTCAACAAAAGTCTCTAATTTCTGTTACCTTTCATGTCAGGATTTTTAAATAAAAATTTAAATCCACCAACCCTCTGGGTAAGTTTAGGTTTTGAAACCTTGGTATTTTCCTTACAGAAATGCAATTTTTTTCCCCCAGAACTTAAGGTCACGTTGTCTGACTCATGTGAGTGTGTGTTTCCCCAGAATCTCTAGCATAGCCTGCCCAGTACTCCATGCGTTTAAGTAAACACAGCATGGTTGTTGGAGCATGTGGCCAATGAGGAGGCCAGAAGGAGGGGATGAGGCTCGGAGGAAATAAGAGCAAATTCCTCTGAAATGATCTGACAGGAAATGACAGAATGTCAGCCTTATATAACCACACTCTGAGAGAGAGGGGGTGGGAGAAGTTCTTCCTAAACACAGAGTGGTGCCAGATCTCAGTAGGTGAGGATGATGAAATAATAAAGCATTTCCCCGTGTGTGTTTTTCATTAGTCCTGTTTTGTTTTTCTTCCAAGTGCTGTGGAAACAGAACAGAAGCCCATGTTTCAGCCAGGACTGCAATGGCCTCCTCCCATGGGAATAACAGCTGCATAAATAGGAGAAAAGCCCTCCATGGAATTGCTTCCAACACCTTTCTAATGGAAATAATGATTTGCAAAGCCCAGTTTATACCTTTGCCACATAATTAGTAGCCAGAAGAGCCTAAAGATGAAAAACATTGTTCCAACTCCCAGCATCCTTGAAATTTGGCAAGACCTTAAATATTCCACTCTGTGTTCCAAAAAGGTAGCTTATATGTGATCATTGTAAGGAGAGTCTTAGGCAGTTGAGCCAAGTCCTTGAATCAATCAACACTTATTATATGGAAATTAACCAGTTTGATGTCAATTAGTGGAAATTTGTTAGCAGACATACCCTGCGGGACATTTTATTTTGAATTCCTAACACTACTTATAGAAGCTAGCTAAGACAGGGTCAGGGACTGCAAATCAATTTTCTCAAAAAGTCAGAGTAGGATTAGTTAAAAAAACAGTTTAGAAACTAAGAAAGGAAAAGCTACACTAAAACACTCTGACACATAAAACTAACTATTCTTAAATGGCTACTGTCAAACGAATCATAAGGCACACAAGGAAATGAACATCTGATATCCTGTTTTGTTTTGTTTTGTTTTTCAAAGTCAGTTTCTACAAACAGGTACAATTGGAGGAGTGCTTGTCAATATTGAGCGCAGAATAGGAAAGCCATTTTGTGCTAATGGCAATACTTAAGCTAGGTAGAAGGTAGGGTAGATTTGCACTTTACAGATTAACTAGATATCAGAGAGGCACTTGCTCCTCTTAAGCAGTTTGCACCTGGAAAGCCAGAGCTCCTTTTCCAAGATCTCGGTGTAAGAATAACTTCATACCACAGCATCTAAAAAGTATGGGGGGCAAAAAACAGCTAATAATGTTAAAATTACCATGGAAATTTACTGAATTGTGGAAAACCTTCAGTTATAAAGGAGAGCAATAGATTATGTTCCTTCTTCCATTTAAACTGATGGTAAAACTCATTGATTTCAAATGGTTCCCATTTCCAAGGGTGAGTACCCTCATTACTAAGCTTTTTGGTTAAAACATAGGAAGACTATTCTCCTCCTCTGGTGTCTAACACACACTAGTCATGAGTTTTTGTCCAGGGACTTACATCCATACAGAGCTACATGTCTGTTTGCTCAGAGTGTAGCCTACTGCCCATGCTCAGTAATCATGTGGACATGTGTGAGTCTACACGGTACATAGACTAGGATCCAAACTATAAATTCCACAGCAGTTATGTGGCTGGGTTAGTGCCATTTGGGCACATAAATTTATACAGGATTCTGCCCCTAGTATGTATTATGGTATTTCCAAGACCTATGTACCAGTTGAGGACTCACATAAGCTCAAGAACCTTTGAGAGTGGTATTTACAGGGCACATCTACAATGCATTTACTTTGGCCCAAGCTAATTGGGTATAAGCTCTTTTGGGCAGGCATCTACACAAGCAGGGATTAGGGAGAAGATTTGCACCCAGTTTTCTGCAGCCCTGAAATGGGCCCCTGTCACCACTACGGGGAGCTCCAGGCTCCCTTTGGGTGCTAGCTCAGGAGCTAGTAGGGAGCGCCAGGCCGAGAGACAAGGGGAGCACCAAGCTATCTCCTGGCCCCAGGGGACTGCCTGCTGCTGGGGCAGCAACAGTGTCCCCCTCCCTAGCTGCAGGGAGCTCCTAGCCCTGGCTCCCCAATTAGGCTTGGAAAGAG
Organism: Alligator mississippiensis; assembly: GCF_030867095.1. Taxonomy (NCBI): domain Eukaryota; kingdom Metazoa; phylum Chordata; order Crocodylia; family Alligatoridae; genus Alligator; species Alligator mississippiensis. The sequence continues at coordinate 208,598,357 of NC_081827.1, read as the reverse complement.
CTGCAGGGGAGGGGCAGGCCCCAGCCCTTTGCCCTGATGCACTGGTGGGGCAACTAGCAGCTAGCTTGCTGTTAGCTCTGTAGGGATCTGCATGTGCAGCCCAGAGCTGGCTGGGGACTGCCTGAAATAGGACAGTCCCCAGCCACCTCCAGGTTGCACGTGCTTCCCTGCACAGCCTGGGGCTGGCCAGGGACTGTCCTGGTCCCCATGAAGGGAACTCCCAGCCCCTGCACTGCTTGGGCCAAAGACTGCAAAGCAATTACAAAGTTCCCAGCCTGTTCCCAGCCTGTTCCCATCCCCAGATCCATGATTGCAGATTGCAGCTCCCTGCTGCTGGGGCAGAGGGACATTGTCTCTACATGGGCATGCATGGCGGGGGCTCAGGAGCTTGTTCTCCACCCAGCTCTGTGACTGCAGAGCTGGGGGGAACAGACTGGGGAGATATGGGTCTCCAAGCCTAAGCCCTGTGACCACAGAGATCAGGCTGGGAGATAAGGGTCTCTCAGCCCCCCGCAATCCAATCATGATGGCAATGCAGGGACTGGGAGATAAGAATCTCCCAGCCCCCACTCCTTAATTGTGATGTGGGAGCAGGGGGTTGGAGCACCCTGGTGGCAAACAGCTCCCAGGGGCAGGGAGTAATTGCTAGCCTCCTGGTGTACAGCTGGTGGGGAGCAGATTTTGCTTCAGGTCAGGTATCTACACAACTACTATGGCGCTGTTACTAATCATGAGTAAATTTGCTAGTTGCATTTGCAGGTAGCAAATTTACTCGGGATTAGAGAGGTTTACTATAAATTAAGCATGTGCATATGTAGACATCACATGCTTACTTTGCAGTAAACTATGCTAATGCAGAGTTAAGAGTCTTGTGTAGACGCACCTATGTAGGATGAACATGGATCTATCTAGGCTCCCTTCATTTGCATCTCTAGCCTTCACATGAGAGAGTTGTGTTATTCTCAAAAGACCAAGGAGTTAAATTTATAGAACGCTAAAGCTTGTTTATTCAGAGAGCCTTCTTAACCGACTTATCTGCTGTTGCCTCCTGCAATCCTCGGGCCCATGTAACAATTCTAATAAAATAAAGGGCTTGGTCCATCTGTCTGTCTGTCTGTAATGCTCTTGGAGCACTTTGGTTACTGAAACAACCAATCAGAGTGCTCCCAAAGCATTCTGGACAGGAGGCAGCGGCGGTGGCAGCAACATGGCTGAGCACTGCCATGACAGCAGGGACAGAGGGAACAGAGCAGGGTTCCCCACCTCGGCCCTGCTCTCTGGAGGTGGCGGCAGCGCAGGGTGCTGGCCAAGGGGACAGTGGGGCAAGCTTCCCTCTCTCCCCCTGTTCCTGGGAGGTGGCGGCAGTGCTCCATCCCTGCCTGCCCCCTCTCCCCACTCCTCCGTCATTCCTGATGGGCAATTGGCTAGTTTATACATAACACTCTTAAAGGTAACGTATCCCCATATAATACTAACATTGGAAGTTTATCTCAACCCATTGTTAAAGCACATTTTAACAGATCTCTATTAGTCTTTGTGTTAGCTTTTTACCTCTAAGTCAGAGGTGGGCAATTATTTCAGGTGGAAGGCCTCTTAATGAGGTTTGGTGAGCTTCCAAGGGCTGCATGGGTAGCCCCACCCCTTAACAGTTGCCCTGCCCTCAAATCACCATTTTGCGACCAAAAGTCCCTCCCCTTGCCTCCCCGGAAATACTCCTTTGGGGGGGGGAGGGGGTTGCCATCTTTGAACCAGAAAAAAACCAGATCATAAACTAAAAGTCAAATACCTACTATAACATATTTTAATTTATTACAAAAAATATTTTTGTCAAGATTTGTATTTGTATATGTATATGAAGGTGATTGCATAATAACTCAAAGTAATTCTTAGTTTTTATATTTTGTGTGTGTGGATGGTGGAGTGTCTGTGTGTGTGTGAGTATGGTAGCAGGAGATGGAGGGGTGTATGGTGAGCTGTGGGGGTGGTGTGAGGGGGTGTAGGTGTGTGGGGGGGCATAGGGTATGTTGGGGGGTTGTGGGGACTGTGTGGGTGTGTGGTGTTTGTGGGGTGTGAGGGAGTGTGGGAGGGGTGTGGGGACCCTCACACTGCTGCTGTGGTGAAGCAGGAGGTGGGAGCACTTGGGGCTCTGGTGCCTGGCTCCAGCCAGTGCTGCACATTGCAGTGAGGAGTGCAGCCCCTGCCAGGCTGTCTGTATCACCAGCACCCCCTGCACTCACGTTACAGGGGAGGGAAGCCCCACATGCTGGAGCTGGTTGCTTTCCTTGCCCCGGTTGGCTCCAGCACATGGGGCATCCCTCCCATGCCGCACAAATGTGTGGAGTGCCAGTGATACAGACATCCCGTCGGGGGCTGTGCTCCTCATTGTGATGTGCAGCACTGCACAAGCACCTGGCACATCCCCTCCTCCTGCTGCTGCTGCTGCTGCTGCCAGTCCCTGCCAGTGCTGCATGCCATGGGGGAAGCGTGGGAGGGAAGCCCACACACTCCCACCCTCCCTCACACCCACATGCTGCCCACCCGAGCTCTGCACTGCCTCTGCCCTCATGGACACGGGATCTGCGCTGCCACCATCCCCACACACTGCATTCATGCCAGCACCACCCCCACCACTGCCACTTCCACTTCCCTGCCTGCTGCTCAGAGTGAGTGGTGAAGGACATGGGAAAGCCTGCAGCAGGGGCAGCAGCAGCAGCCCCGTGCAAAAGCTGCTACTGCTTGGGTCAGGCCTTTCCACCCATGTGGGTGGGAGCTAGCCACAACAGGGTATGTTGGGGGGTGTACATAGAACATATGGTCACCTCTCTCCCACCCTGGTAGGCAGAAGGGCTGGGCGGGGCACAATTCTTTCATGGGTGCCACGGGCTAGACGAAAGTGCCTGGTGGGCCAGATGTGGCCTGCGGGCCATATTTTGCCCACCCCTGCTCTAAGTGATCTTCTCAGTTTCTCTGCATTCTCAACCCTTATTGGTTCAGTTCTTGTTTGGTTTCCTTGTTCAGATGTCTCTATTTGTGTGTCATTTTCAATCCCCTTTGTTGTTTCTTGTTGATTTGATGTTAGCTTTGTTTCCTTTGGTGAATCTTGTGATGCTGCTTCTTTTCTCCCGTTTATGAGGTGCAAGTGTCATCTGTTCCTTCTTAATACCTGTCCTTCTGGCATGACTACTTTGTAGGATCTGGAAGCTACTTGATAGGAAACTAGTGCTTTCGGTTTCTACGTTCATCCATCCATAAGCACCGTATGTTTGTTATGTAGTTGTGGTGACTCCTTGGAACCCCTGTCATAGTACTATTTTTGCTTGAGTTTGTTGAATTATTTAAATGTTTTCATGTGCTTTTCATTCTGATGAGCCTCATCCACAATACTTGGCAGTCTGGTTTTGAGTGTCCAGTTAAACAGCATTTCTGCTGGGGACAATCTGTTTCATGGGTGTTGCCCTGTAATTTAAGAGTGACAGGTAAACACTGGTGTGTGAATCTGTAACTTTTAAAACAATTTCTTCATTATTTTCTACCATTTTCCACCAGACCATTGGATTGTGGTTATTTAGGACTTAAAAAGTGTTGTGATGGAATCCATATTTGTTTGCAAACTCTTTAAAATAAAGACATTTGAATTGAGGTCTGTTGTCTGCTCTCATAATTTGTGGAATCCTGTGTCTCACAAAAATCAATTTGATGTGAGTTATGACATGGTTTGCTGTTGTGCTTTTGAACAATTGAATTTCAGGACAGTGAGAATAATAATCCAGCTCTAATACATAATTTTTTTCGGCGTGCATGAATAAGTCAAAGCCCACTTGATACCACAGAGCTATGGGCTCCTGCATGATCATCACAGGCTCTTTTCTTTGCACTGATCTGTACTTTAGGCACATTGTACAAGCCTTTACAGCATCTTCTATGTCATTATTTATGTAGTGCCAATATAAAGCACCCTTTGCTCTCCTTTTGCATTTTGCAATGGCTAGATGCCCCTCATATATTCTGTTTAACATGTCTTTCTTTAGCGCTGCTGGAACAACAAGTCATGAGCCTTTGAACAAAATGCCATCCAATACTTAGAGTAGGAGCTAGGTAAATGTTTTCTAGGCCCACCAGCACAAATAGCTGTTATCACTTTTTGCAATATGGTGTCTTGAGCAGTAGCTTTTGCAATTAGTGCCCACACTTTATCTGTGACAGGAATCACTCTTTTAATGAGATTAACATGTACTATGTCTGAGTCTGGAATTGTGTCATTTTCCATTGTGTCGTATGCTCTGGACAATGTATCTGCAATAAGTAGATGTTTTCCTGGCATGTGCTATACATTTGAAGTTGAAAGAAAAGTCTCCGTAATCTGGGTGGCATGTCTGATATAATCATTTCTTTGCTATAGTTACCAATGGTTTATGATCAGTTTCAGCTATCACAGGCTTCCCATAGATGAATATATGAAATTTCTTACAGCCATATACCAGAGCTAAACTTTCTTTCTCAATTTGTGCATATAGACACTCTGACTTAGAGAGTGCCCTAGATGTATATGCTACTGGTCTCCAGCTATTCCCATGTTTTTTAAGCCAAGCTACTCCAATGCCTTCTTTAGAAGCATCTGTTGATAATTTAATGGGTCTTTTAGGGTCATTGTATTTTTGTACTGGAGCTTTCATTATTTTTTCTTTCAAGTTTTTAAATTCAGTTTCATGTTCATGTTCCCATATCCACTGAAAATTCATTTGTAGGTATTATGTAAGGTGTTTGGTCTGCTCTGCTAAATTAGGTAGATATTTCCCCCCAAAATTAATAATTCCTAGTAACCTTTGTACTCCTTCCTTATCTGTAAGGGGTGGCATGTTTGTAATGGTGTTAACCCTAGCAGAATGGATTTGCATGCCTTTCTCAGAGAGCTTTTCTCCCAGATATGTTATTTCTTTACCCTGAATTTGCATTTTTGTCTGTTCAGTTTCAAACCTACTCTGCAAGCTGTTTCTAGAGGCTTTCTTAGCTTCAAGTCATGTTCTTCCATACTATTTCCCCAAACTAATACATCAGCAATATAAACCACAGTTCCATCAAGCCCTTCAAACATGGGTTGCACCTTTCTGTGAAACACTTCAGATACAGAACATAGTCCAAAAGGAAGCCTATGACAGCAATATCTCCTGAAGGACATATTGAAAGTACATAATCTATACTATTCTTTTCTAGGGAAACTTGCCAAAACCCAGAAGAGGCATCCAAAGTGGAGAAATATTTAGTTTCTTCCACACTGCCAAAAACCTCTTCCCTGGTGGGAATGGAAAAATGCTTCCTTTTGATGTATCTGTTCATTTGCTTAGGATCCAGACACAATCTTAAGGATGCATCTTTTTTTCTATTATGACCAGTGAATGACCCCAAGCAGTTGGTTGCTCTATTTATGTCCATGTTAACTAATCTATCTAATTCCTTTTTCAGTTTCTCCCTTAGATCAAGGGGAACAGTTCTTGGAGCATGTATGGTGGGAGTATTTGGTTATCTTAATTCTATCTTGTACTCAGTTGACAGGTTCCCTATGCCTTGAAACACATCATAAAACTATTTTTCTATGCTCTTGCTTTCTAATCTCTCAATGGCATCCATTCTCTTACCTAGAGTTTTACATGTTCACAACCCAATAATTGGCACCAGCTTTCTTGGTACTGTGACAAGCTGAACTTTTAGTATATTACCCTTGTGTCTAACATGCAGTGCACAAACACCCTTGGTTGCAATCATGTTCCCATTATATACTCCAAGTTTCACTTCTTATTCTCATAGTACACAGGTTTAGTTTTCTTTTTTTGAATAATATATTCTGGTATTATATTGACCTTTGCCCCTGTATCTAATTTAAAAGTTACCATTAGTCAATTGGTGTCCAAGGTGATTGTCCAATCCTCAGAAGAATGAACTTCTTCTTGCATTGTGCCAATGAGGAATTCTTCCTCTTCCTTGTTGTATAGAGCATGCACCTGCTGTATCTTGTGTGGTGCATCCTGCTCCTTTCTGCAAACTCTTGCAAAGCGCTTACCAAATGCAGAACATTGCACGGGTTTGCGGTAACCCCAACAGCATCTGCAGCTGACCATTGTTTCTTCAAGCAATTCTCTTTGGCCTCTGCTTGCCTGCTTCATAGTGAGGTCCTCCTTTTTGTATTGTTTGTGTGTTGCCTTAGGTTTTGGTAGTCTTGTAATCCTGTCTAGTTCAGCTCGTTCTGCTTTTCCTCCAGCTTCTGTAGCCAGGCATTTGTTGTCTCGGCTGCTTGGCACATTCTAACTGCCTTTTCCAAATTAAACTCAGGATCCTCTAGCAGTTTTTTCCTGAGGCTTGTATCCCTCATACATAATATAATTTGGTATGATCAAGGACTCTTTTAGGTCTCCACCATGAACGCTGCATGCCTCCGGAGGCTGTGGAGGGGGTACAGTGACCACCTGCAGGTAGCGGTGTCAGCAGCTGGGGCACAGCAGTGGCAAGTGGGGAGCTCCCACAGGCAGCCACAGCGGTGTTGGCAGTGCACGGAGTGGAGAGCTCCCGCAGGTGGCCACAGTGCTGTCAGTGGCAGGGTGGGGGCTGTTGAGCGCCCACAGACGCCACCAGCAGTATCTGCAGCAGCCTGCAGCAATCAGGGACCACCCACAGACATTGCCAGCAGTGTTGGCAGCATGGGGAGAGGGGGGTGGCAAGCGGTGACCGCCCGCAGGTGCTGCCAGCAGTGTCAGCAGCACTTTTTACAGGGGGTACACTGCCAAGCTCAGGGGGTACACATGCACCACGTGCACCCTATATGCATCTCCAGTGGTCTCCACAGTTGCATGTCTGGCTCAGCAGTCTGAGATCTTTGACAGACTCCTCTATTGTCTCACATTCTTTTTGCTGTCTCATGTGCAACTTATACCATTCAAAGGTTTCATTTTGTTTGTGTATACAATATTCCTCAATTTTTTTATTACTGTGCCATACCTTTTTTGTTCTGCTTCTGACAGTTGTAGGTTATTATAAAGAGACAGAATTTCTGGGCCTGCATATTTTAAAAAATAGCTGCCCTGAGTAGATCTTCCTCTCTGTAGTTCCACTGGCCATCATATATATGGTGAAGCTCTGCTTAAATTTCTTCTAGTTTTCTGCTGCATTCCTGGACAGCTTTAACTCCTTTGGAATTCTGAGATGCTCCTTTTTTCTGTCTTTCTTCACAGCCCACTCCTGGTACCATGTGTTATTCTCAAAAGACCAAGGAGTTAAACTTAAAGAATGATAAAACTCATTTATTCAGAGAGCTTTGTTAGCCTACTAATCTGCTGCTCCCTTCTGAAGTCCCAGGGCCCATGTAACTTATACATAACACTCTTAAAAGTATCCACACAAGAGTTATCAAGGGAGGCTGGTGGCTGGACTATATTGCTTTAGTATGGACAGAGGCAGTTGATTATTGTTATAGGTAGAGTTAAAAGTGGCTGAATTTGGTGGGTTTAACTACCCTTCATATAAGAAAGTGGTGGTTTCCATCACAAAGGCAAATACAAGGTAATCTGAATGATCTGGGCAAAAAAGCATTACTGAGTATTGTTTGGGGAAAACATATGAATGGATGACAGACAACTCAGGCAAAGGACATACACAGAGAACACTGAAACAGGGAGGGGAAGAAGCTTCAGCCTAGCCTTAACATTACTTCTGTATAAGACTTAACATTACTTCTGTATAACCCTTGGAGAAGCATGGAAAGCAGGCTTTTGGGTCAAGGTGCTGGCTACAAGAGATTTGGAAAGAAACAATCCTTGATTGTTTGATTCCTTATGTTCTTCAAAAACATAGGATTTTGTGCATTCTTGTAATAAACAGAATTGCATCATCATTCCATTTGTCCTAGTAATTGAAAGGAGTGATGACCCTGAATTTTGGCTAGCCATTCAAGTCTAAAGGGGAAGGAACAACCTTTTTGTATGGTTTATACACACTCAGCTGCTGGCCTGAGTTGTAGGGAGAGGGGGAAGGGATGATTTAGCTTCCCTTTTAATTCCCTTTATTTGGTTTAAAACTAATAAAGCTGACACATAACATAAACCACATATTGCTGTGCCTTAAGTATTAGCCTTGCGTGTATCAGCATGGCTAAATATATACTATCCATGTCAAAAAAATACCATCAAATTAAATATTAAGATGACAGGCAAAGTTTGAATTCCCTGTGCAAGTAACCAATAATCCTGATGAATCTGAGATTCTGGAAGATCAGTTTCTTACTAAGTAAACTTGGAAAACTCCCATTTATTTAAAAGCAAGATTTTCCCCCTCGTCTCCTTTCGCTGCTCTTTTGTATTAAGGACAAAAAACAACCACAGAATGTGCAACCCTCTATTATGGTTATTATTGCCATATTTAGCAAAAGCCTTGAATTGCTTTCCACAAACAAATTTAAGTAATACTAGTATATTCATGGGTAAAATTGTTACACATTTGAAATTATTCTTGAAAATTAAGTGTTCTAAAATGTTGCAACTCTTTTCCATTGGAAGTAATAATTTTCTGCTTTGTTTAATTCATAAACAGTTATTAAATGAGCCATTCAATGCTGTGCAGTACAACACTTCCACAAGTTGACAATGGAGGCACCACTGTCAAAATATAATGTCTTTTCTTTGATACTGATAGGGGTTCTGTAACCTACATGATCAATGCAATTTATCACCAGATTCAGGCAGTGACAGCCCTTACTTGAGAACAGCCTGATAAAGTTGCAATTATCTTCTTTTGATACAGTTGGCCATCTAGACTTCTATAGTTTCACTAGCAAGAATTGATTCTAAGGCTAGCATCTGTTTTGGGTGAGGTCATGTTCATGTGTGATCATGCAGCAATGCTCAGTATCCTACAATTCTATAAGTGAGAAAATGGTTACCCCCCCCTTCCTTCATCTATGTTAATTGCACTTTCTTCAGCAATAATTGTAGTTTATTTTAAATATTGTATACAGTGAATTACCCTTATTGTAGTAAAACACAGACAAACCTTGTACTTCCTTGATTTGGAGACAGCCTCCTTAGATTTTATACCCCCAAATTAGAAATGTTCACAGTTGATTCATTTATTAGGGAATTAATTATTGTGTACTAACACAAAGGTAAAGTGTTGTTTGTTTGTTTTTAAAGGTAAAGTGAAATAATTCCTGTAGAAGGAAGAAATGTTTCACTTAAGATATGGAGAATGATGTGCCTGATATGCTTTACAAACAGGTCTTGTACATGGACTACAAGTTGGAATGCCAAGTCTTAAGGAACAGCAAGGGGTGACTCTTGCAGTCTTTTTTTCCTATATAAAGAGTCTATGAAAGACAAAGGGAGTTTTGACTGAAGAAGTGGAAGAGGCTATCAGATAAGATGTTATCACTGTGGTAGCAGTGTGTCCTGGGGGAAATGTACCCAACCATGCCCTGCTCGCATGTTCCCACTAACTTGCTCCAAACCTGGAAATAAGCTGGTAAGCAAGCATCAGGTCATTCCCCTGTGGCCCTCTTAAGACCTCAATCACCAGTTTTGTGAAAGTGGGTGTAGATGAGTGTGCTTGGCTACTTCCACAGTATAGATGTACCTAGAGACAAAATATCTGGGGTACCTGACACTGTTTTAGCATTTAACTGCAGATGGAGCCAAATTGTAACCCTGGAATGTTTATTTTCAAGATTACCAAAAGAAAGAAAAAAAGAAAGAAAGAAAGAGTATGTTCTACAGCAGCAATCTGGGTTAACTGTGCACAGTTATCCAAATAATGCAAAAGCAAGCTTTTATATACATCCCATGGAACTATCTTTGTAGATACTGTAACTGTAGTTTGCCCTGTATTTCAGACATTGGGCCTGATAGCCTCATCTTGTAGTCTTAAAACAATAGTCTGTTTACTTCAAACTTGTTTGGTGGTAAGCAGGATGTAGTCATATTTCCTTCTGGTTATGGTGCTTCATATTGCACAGAGGAGTAAAAAGATGGAATGCTCTTCTGGGTATTAAGGGATCTGCTCTTTCTTATAAGAAATGCCTGCCCAGAAAAGCATTCCATCTTTTTACTCCTCTATGAAATATGAAGCTCCATAACCAGAAGGAAATATGACTACATCCTGCTTACCACCAAACAAGTTTGAAGTAAACAGACTATTCCAACTTTTCTCTGACCCTAATCTGCATATAAAATAAATTGTTCCAAACACAAGATTTTACCACACCTTCAACTCTCCTATGAAATATAATCTTTCATTTCTACCCAGCAGAAGTTTTACCACCTTTTCTCCTTTGCCTGAAGAAGGGTGTTTGTGCCCAAAAGCTTGCAATCAAAGAATTTTTTTTTGCAAAAATCTAGTTGGTCTAATAAAAAATATCACCTCTACCACGAGTCCTGATTCCTACTCTAAGTTAAGCACATACGCATTTGCAGCACTGGGGTCTCTGTTACTTGGGCTGGAGGGAACTGTCTTGGAAGCTGCTATGTATAAGATGATATGAGCTCTGAGAAAATAGGAAAAGCAACACATTAAAAATATTCTGAAGCACTATTTTTCATAGGTTTGTAAGAGCATATCCTCTGTCTGGATTTTGTATCTAGTAACCTAATCTGCACATAGGTAGAGAAAATGACCCATTTGTAAATAGAGGGCCAGATTCTATCAACAGTATATTCTGAAGTCAGTGCAGGGCTGTAAGTTCTTAGTGGAACCTCCCTGTACATTGTACATTCGTAGACAATATACAAAGAGTGAATGACATATTACATTATCAATCTTTGAATTTCATTTTTCAAACTAGCTGATTATATTAAGACCCAGATCCTGAAAGGCCTCACAGTGCAGAACTCTGGACTCAAAATACATGACCGACCACTAGACAAGGCTTGTCCAACATATGGCCCGCGGGCTGCCATGCAACCCACCAAGCCGTTTTCTGCGGCCCATGGTGCTGCGATGGGAAACATAGGTAAACACAGTTTAGTTTCGTTCCCACCCCTTGTCCCTCCCCAGCCCCTCAGCAGCTTCCTAATGGCTGCTGAAGGGCTGGGGAAGGGACAAGGTTCCCAAACCCACCGCGTCAGCTTGATGTTGCCGGCGCAGTGTGTGTGGGAAGATGAGTAGCCATGTGCTGCTTGGGACAGGATGAGCGCAGCTGGAGCAGCAGGGGCTCAGCTGCACTTTCCCCCTACCTGCATTGGTCAATCCTGAGTGGCACACGGCTCTGCTGCTGCTTCTGTTGGCTGGTGTCGACCCAGGCGGGTGTGTCCCATCTGGAGCAGCATGCAGCTGAAGCCACATTCCCATGTGCTGCTGGGGACGGGAGGAGCCCAGCCGGGTCTGCACCAGACAGCAGAAGCGGAGCCGTGTGCCACTTGGGGCTCACTGGCACAGGCAGGGGAAAATGCAGCCTCAGCACCTGCTGCTCTGGCCGGGCTTGTCTCATCCTGAGCGGCACACAGCTCAGCCGCCGCTTCTGCTGGCCGGTGCAGACCCAGCCGGGCTCCTCCTGTCCCCAGTACTTTGTGGGAAGCTGGCTTCAGCTGCATGCTGCTCCAGATGGGACAGACCCAGCCGGGTCAGCACCAGCCAGGAAAAGTGGCATACAGCTGAAGTTGGCTTCCCATGTGCTGCTGGGAATGGAAGGAGCCCGGCCGGGTCTGCACCGGCCAGCAGATTGGTATAACGTGACAAGCCTATGGCTGGGGAGGGGTCAGGCTCCCTAGATCTGAGACCTGATGTAGGCTTTGGCACAGAGACTCACTCTGGAACAACGTGCTAATAAACTTGTGTCTATACCTGCCAGGAACCCAAGTAGCAGGTGGTTGATACCTGGTAAGCTCATGTGAGTAAAGACTGCTTATTGCTTTCTGTGTGGCCTTCAGAATGTTTTTATCCTCCTAAAATATGCCATACTTTGTGAGAGTCATTGCCACTGTATGAGAAAGCAGAATCATAGCCACTGAACTAAATTCATGCCCCGTGGGAATAATCACAATTCAGCAAAACGGGAGGGAAGGAAAAGCCAGACTTCTAAGTGTGCACCCTAAAAGAGGCCATGAAAGAGTCAGAAGCACACCCTTAGAACCAGGACAGCTTCCCGGTAACGGCAGGCCAGGAGGCATGATGGGAATCCTCTACTCTCATGAGATTTAGGAAAGCAAGGACATGAGAACAACATGTAGGCAGAGACAGTGTAGGGCCTTGAAGCCATGTTAATAAGTGAGGACAACTGTGTTTCCACTCTGGTCAGTGACTAATTGTGGGTACATCTGCACTAGCTCCAAGCCACTCAAACCTGCTGCCAAAAAATAAGCCCTTCTTACCCGCTTACACTTTACCTGCTCTGAACTGGAAATGAAGCAGTAAGGGCCCTTCTAGGGTGGTCCAAGGACAGTAGAAGCAGATCACATACAGAGAGTGAGAGATGTTCCCAGAATGTCCTCACCACCACATTTCTTCTTAAAAGCAGGGATGTCCTGAGGTTCATTTAATGTTTGTAAAATGCTTGGAGAGCCCCACATAAATGCACTGCATAGAAATGCAAAATATATTTTTACTTATTTGGTTGGCACCTTGGGCTGAGATTTTCAAAGCTGAGTCAAAAGGCCAACTTCCATTAAAATGAATGGGATTTAGAGGGCTCCAAATCTTTTATGACAACTTTGTAACATGCCTATTGTGACGGTGGCGTGCCGCTGTTACGGGCACAGACAGGGGACAGAGAAGATTGGGGGGCAGCAACAACCCCTAATAAAAACCCCGGGCTGGGCTACTTACCCTTGGGAGGGACGGCGGCGTCGGAGCCAGGACCGCGGCAGCAGTCACAGCCGCCATTACAGCCACGCGAGCCGGCATTACGCCAGCTGTTTAAACAGCTGTTCCCGGTAAGGGGAACAGCTGAGCCAATCGCGGCAGCCGCAGTGGCCACCGCGGGAAAGTTTAAAAAACCCCAGCAAACCCCGCGGCGGGGGAGCCAGGGAAGGAGAAAAGAGACGGGCAGCACGTTGGTGGTGCGGTGGCTCCCCTGGAGCGAGAGCCTCAGACAGGCAGCTCTACATCAGCGCAGCAGCTGAAGCAAGAACCGGAAACCCCGGCAGGGGCAGAAGGAGTGGTCCCCAGGGATTGCCGGGACCAAGGCGTTGATCCGGGAAGCCTCCCCATCCCAGAGGAATATTATTTCTAAGATCTGGGGAGGAAAAGGGAGACGACCTGAGCTAGCGGTGGGGTCAGCAGGATTCTAAGGCAGGCTGACTGAAGATGACCATTGGCCTAGGTCCATACGGTCGGGAACACCTACCGGCAAGAAGGCCCGCGAATAGCGGCAAGTTACCATCTTACCGGCATGGGATCGGTTGGCGAGTGGACAGGGTGTAGGGGTGGCGGAGCCCCGTGGAACAACGGAAGCCTCAACTGTGAGTACACCTGCGTCGGGGAACCCCTCTGGTAAAAGAGCTCCACTGAACCCCTCCTTCGAATCACCCATAACATCAAAGTCGTGGCAGGCAGGACGAGGGGAGGGACTACCTGACAGATGGTGCTACTGGATGTGAGGCTCGCCAAGGTCACACCTATCTACTCCTTTTTGCAAATCTCAGCCATAGTTTGGAAGCTCAGCCAAAGAACATAAGAGCATAAAAAGTGCTATGCTTGGTCAGCCCAATGGTCCATCTAGCTCAGTATCCTGTCCCAAACAGTGGCAGAGGTGGATGCTATAGAGGGAGAGTTTTGAACTGGTTAGAGCCATTTCATTGTCACTTCCTGCAACTTCATTGGTGTCAAAGGTCATGTGACATCACTTCCTGATGTGATACTGCTTCCTGTGAGATCTTTGAATGTAGCTCGCTGGCCCACTGGGTGATAAAAAGTTCATGATCCAGCCCCACATTCAAAAAGGTTGGACATCCCTGCACTAGACATAGCAGCCTTTATTTTTTCATATCACGTCACCAAAATGGACTGCAAATAATTTTCAGATGTACTACACACAGTGAAAGAACAGGGCTTCCTGTGTCCTTTAGTGCTTTAACTGCTTTATGAAGATACATCCAAATTTTTAAATAGTATATCAAATTGTCCGACATTAAAAAAGAATGTTTTTTTTTTATTTATATGATCTAAGATAACTGAAAGCTGTGGAACTCAATACATCTAATGACTTTTTATAATACTGTTCAATTTGCATGTTTCTGTAATTTACAGCTCAAATTAATATGTAAATTATAGACACAAAGGCAAACTAAAAACCTATTCCACAGCTCTTAGTGTGTGGAAGCTTGATAACAATTAAGATGAGGTTCATAGCCAGTCCATTAGCAAAGCTCCTTCTCACCACCAAGGTGACAGTGACATCCCTGTACTAACTGAAGAGGAATATTGAACTCTAAACACTGTATTAAAATAAAGACACACAATGAAGTGATTAAAAACAAGGAAATGCCATTTTAAGGCCTTGTTTTTTTGTAGCCTGTGCATTTAAGAAACCTTAGAAAAGTTGATAATTCTGCAATATTTAGCTCATTCCCAACCTATGGGTATAGCAATATTTCAGTGATGACTGAAGTTGGTTTTAGTATAACTTATTAACTAATAATAATAAATATTTTTAAGGAAAACACATTACTGGTGCTGCTATGGCTATATTCCTTCACTCTGCAAATAGTTCTCATGTATAAGAGAGAGAGGAGGAAGTCTGGCACCGCAGAGTGTTCTGCTGTATGTATAATAGCTTCAGACTTCAGGACAAAACATAGAACCTTTAAGAGAATGCTGACAACTTGTAATTCCCATTCAACTCAGTGAACATTGCAGGTGCTCCATCCTTTTCATTAAAACATCTTATGTGGGTGATAAAAGCTATGTACAACAAAGCCAATGAAATGGAGAAGCAGAACTACAGTTCTAAATATTCTGATTGCATTAGTGAAAGTTTAAAAATTGATCTTATTTTGATATAAAGCTTTGTATTTAGCTCCCCTTGTCCTGTGTTAGTAATAAATTATATATCTCATTTTATTAATTGGGATGATAAAAAGGAAAATTATGCTCATTTTATGTATTAATTTTGATACTGTGATGTGGTTTCCATAGGATGTAAAGTGATGGGTGTAAGCCTAATTGTGTCATTGAAGGTACACAGAAGCCCTTAATCTTGTTCATGTGCAATTTAAGTGGCAGATCATTAAATTAAAAAAAAAACAGGTCAGCAGACAGATGCGTCTGGGTATAGATTTGTTCCAGCAGTAGGACTGACAGTCCTTCATTCACCATTTAGGCAGAAGTTTGAGCAATGCAGTCTTACAGAAGATAAAGGATCTCACATCAACACTTCTCAAGAAAAAAATCCTGGGAAGTAGGTAACTTGTATAGAAAGCTATGTAGAATAGCAGACACCCTGATAGAGACAGGTTTGTAGGCTGCCAGATAGAGAAAGGGCAGATGTTTTGACAAATTGAGGAGTCTCACATCTCCTAGCATCAGTATGGGGGGCACAGCCAATCCCTTAGTCTGTCCCCCTTGCTGGGTAGTATATCTCACTGTCTTGAATCCTTGTAGTTCAATAGTAGGGCTGTGCAAAATTTCACCATCTGTTTTGTTTCAATGCTCTTTCAACTCATTTCAAGCTTGAAATAGCGAAATCAAAATGAAACCAAAGTCTTTGAAACAGCCTCAAAATGAAATGAGGGCAGTCGAAACATTTTGAAAGTTTCTAAATGTTTCAAGTTTCAAAGCTGGGTTTGCTTGCAGCTAAAGAGAAACTAAGGAGAAGGAAGAGGGGGGAAGGAAGAGGTGGGAAGGACTGCTCTGATATTGACTGCGTAGCTGGCCAGTGACTGTGATCCTTCCCTGAGGTCCCTTCCAATCCCAGTGCTCTGGGGAGGAACAGAAAAACAGCATAAAAAGCATTGTTTGAACTGATCTTTCTCTGTGTCTTCATACTTACAAGTGATGCATGTTTTGCTCTGAACAGATTGAGATGCAGTTTCCCCAGAAACCCGTGCACCTATCTCCTTGAAATTTAGCAGACTTCATGGCCTCAGTAGGAGTCACCGTCCCTGCAGTTTTCATCCCACGGCACTGTAACACACACATTTACAAGTTTCACTTGTCAGCAGCCTGAGGTGCATTTTCCCAGAAACCCCTGCACCTATTTCCTTGACACTTGGCAGACTTTGTGCTAACAGCAGGGACTACCATCCCTGCAGTTTTTACCCCACTGTGCCTTAACACACACATGTGATATGGGTTTTGCTTTCAAGACTTTGAGGTTCAGTTTCCCAGAAACCCCTGCACCTATATCCTTGAAACTTGGCAGACTTCATGTCCTCAGAAGGGGCTACCATCCCTGCAAGATGCATCTAAATTGGGCAATAAATTACAAAATTATAGGCACTTTCATGCTTCCCCATTACAGCCTATGGGTGAAATATTGAAACAGCATCAAAACAGCAAAACAGTTTTGATGAAACTAAATAGAAAAGTGCTTTCAAAATGAAACAAAACTTGAAACAAAACTGTCCTGTCAAAATGGCAAAACGGAAGTCGAAATGAAATGATTGGTGCTGTTTCATACAGCCCTATTCAATAGTGCAAAAGACTATATGTTTAGTGTGTGACACCTAAATAAAAGCAATAAACATATAAGAAAATTTCCATATCATAAATGTAAGATTCCTGGATGTAGAGAGAATTTACAAAGATTTTTTCTTAGGCTTGTGTTGTAATAGACAACACCTTTGTGCTACCATAAAATTTATTATGGCAGTACAAAGGCCAAGCAACCAGACATCCATGCCCTTTGTCATACAACAAATGGCACAAATTTGTTGTGGGGACATAAGTGGTATAACGTTATGCCATTTTTTTGCTACAGACATCTGTTAGCTTTATGGTGGAAGAGTGCAGGCAACCTGGAGCTGCCCATGCTCTCCAGCCACCCCAGGGCTCTCTCAGGGCTTTAGGGGCCCAATCCTGCACAACCTGGGAATTACCATTACTGGGGCATGAAGGCTCAGGTCCCTAAAGCCTTGGGAGGACCTACCTGGGTTCTAGACTCATAGAATCATAAAAAATTAGAGCTGGAAGGAACCTCAGGAGGTTGTCTAGTTCAACCCCCTGCTCAAAGCAGGATCACCCCCTACTATATCATCTCAGCCAAGGCTTTCTTTGTCTAGCTGGGTCTTAAAAACCTCCAAGGATGGAAATTCCACAACCTCTCTGGGTAACCCATTCCAGTGCTTTACTCAGTCTTCTCTTCTTCAGACTAAATAGGCCCAGGTCCCTCAGTCTCTCTTCAGAAGTCATGTGCCCCAGTCCCCTACCCATTTCTGTTACCCTCCACTGGACTCTCTCCAATTTGTCCATATCCTTTCTGTAGTGGGGAGCCCAAAACTGGACACTAGATGTGGCCTCACTAGTGCTCAATCGATGGGAATAACCACTTCCCTTGATCTGCTGGCAAGCAGCAATGCTCCTACTAATGGAACTCAGTATGTCATTAGCCTTCTTCATACCAAGGGCACATTGCTGGTTTATATCCATCTTATTGTCCACTGTAACCCCCAGGTCCTTTCTGCAGAGCTGCTGCTTAGCCAGTTGGTCCCCAGCCTGTATTGCTGCATAGGATTTTTCTGTGCTAAGTGCAGGATTTTGCACTTGTCCTTATTAAATCTCATAAGATTTATTTTGGTCCAATCCTCCAATTTGTCAAGGTCACTCTTAATCCTAGCCCTACCCTCCAGTGTATCTATTACTCCTCCCAGCTTGGTGTCATCTGCAAACTTGCTGAGGGTGCACTGTATCCTATCTTCCAAATTGCTGGTGAAGATATCACACAAAACTGGCCCCAGAACCTGGGGCTCTCCACTTGATACCAATGGCCCAATTAGACACTGAGCCATTCATTACTGCCCTTTGAGCCTGATGATCCATAGACACATAATTATCCTTTGAAGAATTCAATATCCTGTGCACCACAATGGCCACATTTTTTTCAACTGAACAGTTGTTATAATTTCACACCAAACCAACAAACAAAAAACACACCCCAGAATCATTCCCTAAATTCTTATTGATAATTACTCAAGATTACCTATGAGTACAATCATCAAAAGAACCACAGAATGCTACTTACTATGAACATGAATAAGTAAAATATTGGTATTTCTGTGATATCCTATGTCAAAATAATTAGTTCCAGTTTCATTTATAAGATCAAAATAAATCTATTTAATAACTGCACACAAGAAATGTTAAAAGAACACAAACCAAAAAGTCAAGAGCTCAAAAACCAAGCAATGCAAGAAATGCGGTTATTATGAAATATTATTTATTTCATCCCTTTGGGCATTAAATGCACTAAAAGACAGTTTTTAAGTATATGATCACCTATAATCTTTTCCACAGGACCCCTGCCTCAGTGCACAAAATGACCAGTGTTCACTTAATAAGAAGCTTCAGTTATTTGATTTATCCTTATTGTTCACTATGTTGCCAACTACTTTATCAATAGCATAGGCCTTCTTCAAAAACTAAATTATTAATATCCTCATAGTTTTTTTTTTCCATGATGCATATTAAATGGTTCTTGCCTGTGCCTGAGCTCAGTTCAATGTTTCCCCAAAATGGGAGGAAAGAGGAATAAAAAAAAAGTGGTAATAACACTTTTGTCTTTCTTGGATTCAAGAGACTACTGCTTCAGTCATTCAGCTTGTGCTATATATATCTACTTTGATTACTCTATAAAGTAAAAAAGTATCCTGCCTTCAGTCCCAGGTTAAATTGCACTCAGGTCCCAAGGGGAATGAGTACATTATACTCCTTTGCTTGTTCACCGTATTCTGTGGGTGTTAGACGGGATAGTGGTCATGGCTATTTGGACTTCATGTATCCTGTGAGAATGTCTTGGTTTTAGAAGAATGAATATGCTTGTATGAATAGATGTGAAAAAAAGAGTCACTACAAGACAGATAGAGAAAAAATTATAAGTTTTCTCCTAAGTTCTTAAAAGATGTTTGACTTTTCTTTTTAAACTAAAGAGTCGCTGTGGGACAGGTCACTGAGTTGCCTTGTCTTTATAAAGAAGGTGTTGGAAAGCAGACCCAGATTCTTCATGGCAGCAGCAGTTCACAGAACTGGGCACTGCTGTGAGGGGCAGGGGGCTGTGGACCCAGGTACCTGGCCCCATAGCCCTGGCAGCTGGGGGCCCCCTCGGGCAGGGCTCAGGGGGTACAGGAGCTATGGCTGGGAAGTGAGGGGCACCAACACGGCTGGGGGGGCATGGGTGAAGAGTGAGAGGTGCCAGCAGAGCCAGGGGGCTGTGTGGAGTAAGGGTATCAGCAGGCAAGGCTGGATGCAGGCATGGGCAAACTGGACAGCTGCCCAGGGCCCAGATAGAAAGGGGGCCCAGCCAAAAATTGTAATTTTTTTATTATTATTATCATCATTATCTCTGGCAAAGGGGGGGCTGATACTAAGAGTTCACCTGGGGCCACCAGGAGTCTAGGTACAATGCTGCCAGCAGGGCTGGGGGGCTGTGGCTTGGGACTAAGAGGTCTGGACCTACATCCTAGTGAGCGAAGAGGGCAGGGGGAGCTCTGATTTTCCATGATAAAAAACCCCAAATCAAATACCAAATGTATAGGTAATTAGAATTTATTTTATTATAGTGATTGAGGCACTGGTACGTTTCCAACCTGCTTTTAAATTGTAACTATATCAATAAAACATTGTGTTCAATTGATACCTATATATATTGACATCTAATTTTAATTGTGGATTCTGGGGATTTTAATCAGAGAATTTATGGTTTTCATCAGATAATTTTCAGTTTTTAAACAGCAAAAATCAGGATCCCTGATAATAATACAGTGGTGAATAGAGAGGACAAACTATCCTCTCTTTTTCAGTCTCTGTTTTCTGTACTCTGATGTAGATAAGGATGGCACTGAAGAGGTCAGAAACAGTTATGTGTCATCTGACTTATATGCTAAAATAATAGGTCTACAAATGCCAGTTATCCATGTCAGTGTCTAGTACAGTATTTGTTGACCTTTTTAGACTCGTGCCACTGCTCCAAATCTTTTTTGATTTTGGCAACACCGCCAGTTATAAATTACTATTGTACTGCCTCTGCTTAGTTCAGTGGTTCTCAACCATATTTCTGCCTATATTAGGGTTATTTGATAAACCTAATGCAGGCATAAGCAGAGACATAACTACCGTGTCCTGGGAAATCTCCCCTGATTAGTAGGGGTGGACATGGGGTTTGCCAAGCACCAGACAGCTGGGGGAAGTAGGGTGGTCTTACCTGCCCTACATGCCTGTTATCTGTCAGCTCTGTGTTCCTGAGCAAACCCTGGCACCCAGCTTGCTGGACTTAAAAGGACTCTTTCTCCCCCCCTCCCGCCCCTCCCCACATACCTCACCTAACCAGAACTAAGCAAAAGAAAAGTTTAATAAGCATCTTGGGCTGTACATTGCCCAGTCCCAGTATGGGAGGCCTATTTAAATGTGATTGACTAAAACTTGGTTGCTGGGTTAGGGAATGCTGAGGCAAGAGACCAAGTCAGAGTGGGTATGGATGACATTTGAACAGTGGTTAAGGGTTCATCACAATGTCCAGCCTGTTGAAGACCTGACCGCAAATGCTGTCGTACTTTACCGGGGATGACTGATGGAAGTCCTCCCCACAAAGTTTATGAACACTCCAAGTAATCCCCTTAAGTATGTTCCATGTGCCTCTGGGATTACCTGTTTTAGAAAACAGACCAAATCAAGGCAGCAGTAAAAGATCTATAGTAAGATCTGAAAGTCATGCTAAACTGAGGTTATTCATAACAGGTAAAATACAAAACACTGAGGCTGACTTCACTGTGCAAGAAAACGCGAGTTCATAGGCCATCTGAGAAGAAATAATGAGGTATCCCTTCCAGTTTATCTTTTATATTCGTAATAATTTCAAGCCAGCTCCTAGGTGTCTGGTTACTCCTTATGTTTTTCCTGGTTGTTAATCAGTTTCTTGAGACATTCCAAACCAGAGAACCCCTTGTCATTGAAAAGGGTAATCATGTAAATTAGAACTGTTTAAATACCAGGATTTTCCCTGTCAACTATGGCTTGGGACTTTCTTGATTTACCCAGTTACAAGATTGCTTTGAAGAGGCTGGACTAAGGGTATAAGAAAGTAGTAAGCAAAAAATTGTGTACTTCAAGAGGGAGAAATCTCTCTGATACCATCCATGGTTATTCTTGAGAAGCTGGGATAAATAGATCATCTCTTCTCATCACCTATTTAACCTTCAATGATTGTGCTAGGAACTCTGCCTGTCAACAAAACACGGAGTGCCTTGGAATGGTGAGATCCCAGCTCTCTCTCTCCCTTTCTCTCTTGGTATAGCTTTCCGAACCTGAATTTTATTAGTTAATCTTGAGCTAAGTTTTCCCAAATACTCAATTGACCAGGGTAATATTGTAATTGTTTTTGTTTGTTTTTCCTTGCATGACTATTACTAGTGCCATTATAAATTTCATATACTTAGCAATAAATAACTTCTATAGTCAAAATGGTGATAACCGGGTGTACTTTTCCTTCTCTATTTCCCGTTCCCCACTTGCTCTGCAGCAACACTTCTTTTACCTAAGCCGAAGATCCCTGTAAAGCCCAAAAATACTGTGGGGTCTGCTCATCAAGAGGCTACCAGTACTAGGGCAGTTAGGGCAAAAGATTGGGACATGCTGAGTTTGGGACACGAGGGGATCAGCCTACATAGGATGATTGACCTAATGTGGCTCAAATGTGCCCTAATGAACTGAATGTTGGCCCATGAAGGTGTCAGCTAGACAGCCAGCCTGATTCAGAGGTATTTTGTTCACCTGCGTGCTTGTGTCTGACTGCATATTATTGTTACCTTAATAACTGATTCTTGGCATATGAGGGTGTCATCCTATACATGCTGATCAACCTGGCCAGGTCAGGTGTGTCACATTAAGCTCTGTGCGTGTGTGCGTGTGCGTGTGCATGTGCGTGTGTGTGTGTGTGTGTGTGTGTGTGTATTTGAATGATTTGGTGGCTGGAGGAACCCAGCCCCATTGAAACTGAGTCCTGCAAGATACCTCCATTGGGGGTGAGGACTTGCAGAAAGGAGAGATACATAAAGAAACACAAGTAACACAAGCAGCACATTGACAGAATTACAGAGACCCCAGAAATGTGCCCCTAATAAATGAGCGCACCCCAAAGTGACAGGCAAATCTGGTAACATGTCCCTACACACAGCTGCTCCAGCCAAGTGGCACACAAGGCTGTTTCAACCCAGCCTGGCCTCTTCACCCAGGCAGTGTGCAGGGCTATGGCTGGAGTGCACACTTTTGCTGCAGCCCTTCCCACTCAGATCCTGCATGCTCCTCCTGAAAACAGACAGGCACAGGATAGTTCCCCTGCTCAGTGCACTTCTGTTTTCAGGAAGAGCGTATGAGGGTTGGATCAGCAACAGCTGCAGCAAGAGCATGTACTCCAGACACAGCTGCTTCCTGATCTGCCTCTGTAGCACCCTGATGGAGAATCTTGGGTCTAACAGTGATACAGAAGGACAAGAAATTCTTTCGGTATTCATTCCTGAAAATATATGAGAAAAGTTTTGCACTGCAAAGAATATGTAGCTATTACAGATTACTGCAGTGATCACCAGGTTCAATGAACACAGGCACCCATGAATTATTAGAAGAACTAAACAATTATCTTAATTGTGGAATAGTAGGCAATCTCTGCAGACCCTTTGTGTAATGAAGCCAGACTACAGCCCTGGGTCCATCCGGTCTCAATCAGAGGATCATGGCAATTCATCCCCTGAAGCTGCAGGGAAATGTGTCACCTTCAGCAAACCTGGGTCAGTGCCCAAGCCCAGCTGGTCCTAGCAAGGCATTCAGGGCAGCCAGTCCCCTGAGGCCACAGGCAACAAGCCTACTCACTCCATCCCTTAAAAGCTAAGCCCAGCCCACAGCGTTTTCTCTGAGCAAAGACTTTGGTACTTACTCCTGACCTTTCTCCACCTTCTTGCTTACTTCTTGCATCTCTGGCCCTGACTTATGGCTTGCCCTGACTTGACTAGCTCCTGATTCTGGTTCTGACTCTTAGCTCATGCTGACCTTGGCAACTAATGCAACACAAGTTGGGTAACAAGAATCAGAGATAAAACTGCCTCGGAGTGGTATAATTTTAAGCAGCCTAAAGAGTACTTAAAACTAGTTTAAAGTGTTAGTGTGTTAATGTGTGGACAATCCAGAGGCTAAGAGCTCCAGGAGCCATGTAAAATAAAAGGCCTTGAGGCTGATTTATAGAGGTGTACCAATAAAAACTTTTTGGGCAAATACCGACGGCCAATTTTTAACACGCCATATCGGCCGATATCGATCCAATTGCTGATATGCAGCCAGGCAGGCTGGAGAGCAGTGTCCGGCTGGTAAGCCTGTTGTGGGGGAAGGGGCAAGGGGGTAAAGAAGGGACTAGGGGGGGCAGATTGAGGCCCCCATGGTAAGAAAGGGAGTGGGGATGGGGTTGGAGCAGGGGCAGGTCTTGAACAGTCAGGGTGGAGTATGGGATGCAGCCATAAGCAGCTCATCTGGGGGGGAGTGGCAGCTCCTGCCACTACATGCATCCCAGGAGGGTATGGGGGGCATGAGGGAGGGCATAGGGGCTCAGCGCTAGCCCCAGCCCACAGTGGCAGCCTGCCCTCACCCCACACGCAGATCCAGGGGAACATGCCCCCATGCCTTCTCAGGGTGTGTGCAGTGGGGGGGGGGCACCCCCTCTATGTACCCCCTGAACAAGCCACTCACATTTCTGCCCCATGCCCTGCCCAGGCCCAGCTGTGCAGAACCTGCCCCTACCCCAGCCCCACTCCCTCCCTCGTGGGGGCCTCAATCTGCACCCCCATGCCCCTTCCCTCACAACAGACTTACCTGCCAGACCCCAAATTGATTTGACTTCCCTAGGTACCACAATGAATGGGAGTTTGTATGCTCTGTTTTTATATTGGATGCTAGCATCTACTTTTCACTAGCATATTGACTCCTGAATAGCCAGGTATTTTAATATTTGTCACTTTTAGCCCCAATTTTAATTTTCTATATTCATGCACTGTTACAATATAAACCTGCACTTCAGTGTCCAGTTTAAATTAAACCATTGCTCCTTGCACTTCCACTGGCAAAATCCACTCCTTCTTATTGATTTTGTTTGATTCCAGCATATCTACATAAAATTATTCTGGTAAGCTCTCAACTGTATGCATTTGAAGTTTTTGTTTGGGATCTGCTGCACCTGGCAAAGTTAAAAAAGAGATTTCCAAAGGCAGAACAACATTTGGGGCCATGTTGCTTTCCACACTTACTGCACACCAGCCGTTTTGCTCCCTCTCTTAGCATTTTCATTGCCAATGGAAAAATCCACCCTGTGAGATGGCTTTTTCTGGCCATATTCTTTCATGCCTACTGCCTGGATGACACTTTTTGGTGCATTCAGCTCTGCGGCCTGAACTTTCACTGTTTTTGCTGCCCTGCACATTTGGCTAGCCTTTTCTAGAGACAAGTCTCCTTCATGGAGCAGCTTTTTATTGTAATGCAGAGTCTGCAATGCCATAAATAATCCTATCTCTAATCAGGTTCTGTCAAGTTCCCAAAAGCACAGTTCTTACTGAGTCTCTTTAGTTCAGTAATATACTGATCTATACTTTCTCTTGTTGTTTGTCTGCATATAAATCTGAATCTTTTGGCATGTAGCACTCCTCAGATTTGGACAATATTAAACTTAATTTCATATTTTGACTTTTTGCAAAGGTGAAGGTGTTATAAACAGCCAGTGCTTCCTCTTCCACAACATGCAAGAAATTAGATTTTTTGACTTTTTCATTTTTCTCTTCTGCCCCTGTGGGTGCAAGGTACCATTTAAACCTTTGCTAAATGCCCTCCAGTTCTCTGCTATATTTCCCAACAGCAGAAGAGAAAGTAGAGGTTGCAAAACTTGCATGGCTAATTGTTCTTTTACTTAGGCTATAACTGGCCAGGAAGCTCACTTACAGTGGTCTTTGTCCTTCTACATGGCTACACTGCTCCATTTGCTCTCAATTTCCAACTTCTTTTTCATTTTGGATCTCAAATTGTTCCAAGTTCTGTCTCATTCCAGGTCTTGTCCCATTCACTGCTTCTGACACCATGTAGTGATCACTGGATTCAGTAAACACAGGCATATATGAATGAGAAGAACCAAACAATAAACTTTATTCTAGAGCAGTAAGCAACTTCTGCAGACCTTTAGTTTCTCTAACTAGCCAACAGCTATTACCTGAGGGATTATCTCCCAATTCCCAACTCTTCTAAATTAGGGAGTATCTTTAATTATAACTTTTTTCACTGCAGTTACAATGTATTTATTACATTACATTGCATTATGCAGTGAATTTGTGCGCATTACCATCACATGGTATAACTTGGAAAGAACTGCTTGCATGGTAAAAAGAGGTAAGTAGATGGCAGGAGAAAACAATATCAGCAGCAGAGCAGATAGAAGCTGCAGCAGTAAATTTGTCTGAATTGGTGTTAATCAACTGCAGAGGCAGAGCTAGTAAGGTTTGTGCCCTGGGCTGGAGTTTGCCAATAGCATCCTTGTAACTGCCTCAGGCTGCTTCAATGTAGTCTACTACCTCCTGATGGTTAATCCTGGATTGCTGGCCCTTCCCTTTGTCTGGAGGTGCCTACTTGCCTCTTGCCTGCTATGACTTGATACTATTGAAGACTGGAAGTAGGCTCTCAGTCCTGTAGGAGGAGAGCAACTGCAAATGACTCACTCTGTAGGCACAGCCATGGGCTGTCTTTGCCCTGTCTTCTATAGTCCTATAAACTCCCTTGCTTGAACAATAATCCAGTGGTTAGATTGTCCCAATTTAGTTTCTCAAGTAAGACAGACCAAAAGTTTAGGCCAGGCCAGGGTGAGCACCTGGTGTGGTTATCTTGACCCTGCCTCTCCTTCTTGGCCTGTTCTTAGAATTCTTGCCACCTCCCACTTCTGTGATCAATCCCCATGGGCTCAGTCATCCTGCAGTCAACCAGTCATGATGTCTTCTCCCTGGTTTATCTCTGGCTTCCATCCCAAACTGCTGTGGATCTCCCTGTCACAGTTCTTCTGGGCCTACTTGCAGTTTCCAGTTTCCAGTATTTCTTTCATCAGTTCCCAGCAGGAAGCCCCTGCCTCCTGTCTCTTGACTCCTGCCTGGGTCCAACCAACTCTTTCTTCCTCTGGTGTAGGGGTCGTATCTCCAAGGCCCACCTCCTCCAGCCTCTTGGCAGTTTGTCTTAAAGACTGTTTCCATTTCTTTATATTCTTTCTAATTCTCCGGTAACGGTCCCCTCTTACAATCCTGCTATTGGGAATGGCTGCTGCTGCAGTGGGGAAGAGAGGAGACACCGCTGCTGAATGGGGAGGTGTTGGCATAGACAGTACCCAGGTGGTAATGCAGTAGCTCCTGGGTATATGGATGCTTTTGTAATCCCCTGCTCCAACCACTGCTGTTGAAGCTACCACTTTCCCCTGACTGAGTGCCACCAATTGTCATTGCTGATAGCAATCAACAGTGGTAAATGTGATGGTAAAAAGAACTGCTGGCCACACTGACATGACCACTGCAGCAGCAGCTATTCCCAATAGCAGGATGCTATTGCCAAATGCTGGTTCCTATCCCTGCTCAATGGAGCCACAGCCTTGGGCCTGCTGCCAGTGGGCCCACCTCCTGCTCCACCCTGAATGCCATCAATCACTGTTGTCAGCAACAATGGGCAATGATGGATTCAGTGATAAGAAAGGTGCAGGCTCTCCAGGGTATTTCCATTCTGACACCCCCACCAATTTGGTGCCCATGGCTTGTGTCCCACTTTCACACCCTTAGTTACATTTTTGGCTACTTACATGACATTATCCTAATCTAGGTTCAGTTTGCAGTTGCTTCTTTCTGTACTTTTGCATTAGATATGATTTCCAGACAATCACCAAAAGTCCAGAACCTTGGAACCAGCTCTACAAAGTCTTAAGCAACCCATAGTGATAGTTACATAGTACCACAACACTGCCTCCTCTTGGACTCCACCTTTTCACTCCTGTTATGCATGGCTATGAAAATGAGGGGTGGGTGTATAGCACTGGCTGTTCAGAGCTATGCCCCTTGGGGATTGCCTTATGACAGGGCAACCACCAAGGTAAGACAACTTTATTTATGCTTTATAGCACTCAGGGAGCACATCTACTTATGGAATTATTGCAGCTGAATAAACTCTGGTGCAGCTTGCACCAGAGTTTATTGCTCCCAGGAGCCACATTTTCATGTGAACCCAGGACCACGGCACATTGAGCCGGGGTGGAGCAGCCCCAGCTTGCAGGGAGCCCTGGGTGTCAGCCTGCCAGCCTGGGGCTGTTCCGATCCAGCTCAATGTTCTTGTGGAGGGGCTGGCTGGGGCACGAGAGTGCTTCAGTGTGGGGACAGCTGGCAGAAGGTCCCCACACTGAAGCACCCTTGTGCCCCAGCCAGCCCTGTCAGCATCTACATGTGCACTGTGGTGGAGTAAATAACTCTACCATAGGGTAGTACTTGTGTCTGGCAGTACCATCCGACAGCAGAGTAAATTAGTTTACTCCATCCTAACAGTACTGCATGTGTAGCTAATTAGTCAACTCCACAATAAGCATCTCATGTAGACACACCCAGGCAGGTGGAATGGGGACCAGGATCTGGCATTTTCTGATGAGTCATTCTAAACATCTGCCCTTGTCTTTCATCTTATATTTTAAAAGAAGGGAAAAAAATGTTTCTTCAAAGGCTCCCATTTGATTGTGCATCCCAGCAAGTTGTCCTCATTGCTTTTTAAATTAAGCAACACGTACAAATCCTAATTTAGACAAAAATATCTGTGACAAAATTACATTTCTTCCATGTAGTTGTTTTTCTTTTAATCCTGACCTGTGTGTGTGGAGAGAGAGAGAGGTCATTCTTGATGAACAACTTCAAACTAGGATTTTTTTTTTTACTTTAAATAATGAAAAAAATGCCATCTTATTTTACAGCTTGCATCAAGATGCAGAGAGATGAAGAACAGTGACAACACAACTGTTCACCCATAACCTTGGGACAGCAGGTAAACTGACAGTGTCATTACTAAGAGGTGATATTAAGTTAAAACATATAGCTAAATGTATATCCATCCCTCAGCTTTCAAGGTAGTGTTTAAAATAAAAACCCTTCAGCAAGGCAGAAAAACTGCTATAGTTATATCACAGCACACTGAGTTTCAAACCTTTTAATGAAAGATATAATTCTTCTCCTGTCTGCATCATACTATAGTCTCATGCAAAACACTTTAATGTATGATGTAAATTATATCAGACTTTCTTAGTATGTATTACATTTCTTAATCATAGATATTGGGTGTAAGAAGAGAGAGAAATATGTGACACACTGTAAAACAGATTGCTTGGGCTTTGTATAATACTATATTTGAAAATTGTGTGTCTGTGTGTGTATGAGTGTATGTTGGAGTTTTTTAAATGGAGAAAATTTGCTTCTAAATTCATATGTCATCAAAAATAAAGCAAAAACAACTTGTCTGAAATGCAGAGAAGTCTAAGCTTTTCATCCCAAACCACCGATCTCCAGGCAGAGGATTTGGATTTAGCACCTGAATGGTCTGTTTATTCTGAACTGCAGAACCTAACACATTGCCATATTTGGAGGGGAATGAAGCAGAGTTTATATAAACATGTTTTCAGCCACATTTACCTTTTCATTCAACAGCACTTTTTTGTGAAGCAGCAAATATTTTTTTAAGCAGCAATGCAATCCAGGTACCAGTTTAGTAGACTGCTTTGTTCATGGTAAAACAGATTAATGATTGAATAATTATTAGGATGCCAGTGATTAATTTTTTAATCTGAAAGTGCTAAGCTCTGAAGTAAATGTTAGAAACTATTGTGGAGACTCTCAGGGATGATGATGTGGCATGCCATCTGATTTACTGACACATGTTGGCCTGGTATCTGAAAGTTTACACAAGTTTCATTCCACACGATGAAAGTGCTAAAATATGACAGAATGCTTGTATTCTGAATTACAGACAATATTATTTTGAATTGCAGACAATTTTGAACAACTCTTTCAGATACTGAGCAATTTAGTCACGGGACCCAAGTCTCCACTGCCTTGACCTGGGTTGCTCATTTATGCTTATACAAAGTGAGTGTAAAATGTTATCAAATCAGAATGGCAGTTTTATTCCCCCTTGGCCCTCACTCTGCAGAGCTATAAATGAGTATGGAAGGTGCAAGGCAGAGGGCAGTAGGACATTTGAAGCTTGTAGGGATTTAGCTGGGGCACTGGGGAATAAGATGTGCACATAAATGTAGCACTTAATAGGAAGGCCCTGATCCCGCATTTAAAAATGCATTTATTGCAATGGCCATATTTTTACCTGTAAAGATACAGTCAGTATATAGTTAGTATATTTATGAGCTATCAGTATGCTAAAGACTTTGATTAATGTTGTATTTCCTGCTTTGACAAGACAGCAATTAATAAATGGAAGACAAAAATACATAAATACCAAAAATGGGCCAGGTTTTTAGAGGTAAGGAGCACCTGCCATTCCCCAATCTTACAACCTTTCAGGATTCAGCACAATATTATTCGCAACACTGAATTTTCTTCATATCATAACAACTGAAACAGTTGTGTAGAAATCATCACCAACAATGTTCCCTGCCCAGCTCCCTTCAATAGACTGAACCATAGCAATAGATCAGTCTGTGTTACCACTTGCACAGTATTATTAATCTCTACAAGTATAGCCTGAAAACATACTTAAGTTAATTGCTAAGCAATGTATATATGTAGGTATATAGAACCCAGTTTTGAGCTTTAAAATAATTAATGTCTTATAATGAAATATGGACCAAAGTAATAAGGTCAAAAAGACAACATCAAAGCTAGTAGGACTTTTTTTTAACAGATCACTAAAGGATGTAACAGGGACAACTTGTATATCTTCTGGCCCTTTTATTCATAAAATGGATCAATCATTGGCTGGTGCTTGTAGCTGTTATTCATGACATGTCTGGTGGTGTTATGACCTTTTCTCTTTTATTGTTTTATTTGATGTTTGTGGTATTTTATGTAATTGATTTATGTCTGGTGATATGTTTGGAAGCTCTCTAGTAATATACAGCAGTGCCGGTATGTCTATAAGTAATAATACATATTGCTGTTTTGGATTCTTCTTGGCCAGGTCACCACTATAAATAAAAACTTGCTCTCCATAGGCTTTTATGTGGTTAAAGATTTTGACTGCTTGAGTGACTGATTGATTGACTAGAAAAAGTTTGCTAAGAGGCTACAGAGTGAACATAGATAGAAAAATCTTATTTATATCACTAATCCAGAAAAACCCTGTTTTTTCCAACATTTTAAAATCAAGTGAGGGTCCAAAGCATAGAGCTTCTATTTAATTGTCCTTGTGTCTCAATTTCTGTACGGCATGCTGCATATTATCTTACTTTTCACTTGCATCTAATAAATTGCATGGCATTTGACTTCTTATGTAAATTTCATTGTTTCTGATATATTTTCTCCTGCACCATATTGAACTATCTCCAGTACTGTGGATTTGCCAGAAAATATATGCTGATTTGCTTTTCTTCTTTCTTCCTTATAAAAAAATCTTAGGAGTATTACAGAGTTGGAGTAAACAACCAAGCTCTATCAGTGTTTTCTTAATAGTTAGAGACAGCACAAGCTGTTTGAATGAAGTCTGTGATCCATGTTTCTTGATTAAATAGTAATAAAAATACCATTAAATAAATTCATAATGTTTGTGACCATATACAAGTGATTTTCTACTGTTTTTACCCTAGAACATACTTCAGACTTCTTGTGCTCAGCTGCCAGAGAATCTATAGTTATTTAGAAGACATCAGTTGTTCAGCACTGTTCATACAAAACAAAGATTCAGCCCTTTAGGAATTCTCTCCTTATTCACATTTGTATGTAGAAAAACATATACAACCCCAAGTGTGATCATATGTAGATCACCACATGATGAAGATAAAAAAATCAGTCACACTGACAAACAAGATAGGCCTCTTGAAAGGTGGATGAAAACATTTTAGCTGTACGTTTGTCTTAAGCCTTCACTTCTTTATTGTTTTCTAAGCCTGGTTAACAGACATTTTAAGGTTCTAGACCATGATAAAAGCTGATATGCTTCTATTGAAGTAGTCAAAATCCTAGGTTTACAGCTCTTCCAAAAGAGGCACTTTCAACAGCACGCTATGTACCCCATAGCACCATGCTTGGCGACTGACTCTGAACTGCTGCATGGGGAAATTGCCACCTTCTTCACCACCCTGGTTTTCCTTGGAGGTCTCCTGTTCAAGTACTGACCAGCATGACCCTGCTTTACTTAAGAGACGTGATGAGATCACAACCTGAGGTGTTACAGGAGGGCCATTAATCAATGTCTGCTTTTCCCCCATGCCTTAAACATTGCAGGTTGCAAAGCCACTGCCAGGAGGAAACAGAGACTTGTTTAAAATATAAGAAAGGAGAAGAGAAGGTCAAAACTTCAAGAAGTGAATCACCTCCCTTTTAACCGACAAAACTGCCAAACAAAATTGCTGTCACTGTTGTGTTTTAACAATGCCTCTCAAAGGCAGATTCCTTAGCCTTAAATCAGTAGAATGCATTGAATTTAACCCTAGTATAATCTTATTCAACATAGAGAAGTGTGACATCAACAGAGAAATAAAAGGATAAAATATGGAAGAAGCATGGCAAAAGTCTGCCCAATTTCTATCCATTTTCAGCTGCTAAGATGGCAGTTTTATACAGTATAGACTCTTGCAGCCCCAATGTGGAAATCTTGGGAAAGACGTATTTCTATTGCTTCCTTTGCCTGCCAAAGGAAGGTCACTGGAGCTCAGTTTTTCTTGCAGCCAAATAGATTTTTTTTTGCTTTCCAAAAAGTGATGGATCAATGAGTCAAGACAAATTTTGGGACCACTTCCATGGAATGTAAGGGTGAATAAATTACAGTCTGAGGCCTTCTTAATTAACACTTTTATTTACTAAACTGCAGCACAGAATTTAATGGGTAGAACAGGGAAGAATCAAATATGGAACCAAAGAAAATATGTGGAGAAATCATTCTTAAAACCCTCTGTTTTCTACCACCATTTCAGATTCTCGCTCAGTGACTGAGCTAAGCATCTCAAGTACCTCTAGAGTCTGTATTATATTTCTAAGTTATCACTCCCTCTGTCATCTCACAAGATCTGCTATAAAGCATTAAATAGGGAGAATGACTGTTTAATTTGAGGACTACCAAGTAGTAGCCAAATACTAAGCATAGGCTAGACCTTTATTTACATTTCTAGCATAGAAAATTTGTAGCATCTTCACATGAAATGAGACTCTCACATGTCAGTTCTGGATTCTTCATCTTTGATTGGGATTTTAGTGGGCAAAAGGAATGTAAGGGCTCACTCATAATTATCAGGCACCTTACATCTGGTTCCTGTGCTTATGCTGTTTGCATTGTATAAATGAGTACAGTGATGACTCAAAGGGTTCTAGTGGTCTTCAGCCTTTGTACCAAGACAGCAGGAACTATGTTAAGTTTGCCTTAATTGAAAGCTGCCTCTGTTTTTGCATACTATCTTTATCTGTCCTTGGTGTGTGTTTCTATTGTGGTGTCTCTCTTAAGAAGAATGCACTAATGAAAATACTATTCCAGGGATTACTTGATATTGGGGTGCTAGCAGGCTGAATTGGTTAGGAGGATGGACTAAAATATCCAAAGATGGGTCTGGTATTTGACTATCTAACTCCTTCAGCAAAGATGGTATCATCACTCATCATTCTGAGTGAAGCCCAGGACACTTCTAGAAATTAGGAATCCTGAAATGTAGTCATGACATTGGACTCTGATTAGTTTAATATACAACACCAAAAGTATCACCATCTGAAATGATTCATTTAACCTATATCTCTGGAATAAATGTAGGCAGAAAAGTGATTGGAAATCTCAGAAAAACTCCCACCTGTATTTAAAGTGTATACATCTGAATATATATAGTTCACCATACCACACTGGATCAATTATCTATCAATACTGGTATCCTGTCTCTGTTACTGGTCTATGTTTGATGCTTTAAAGAAAACAGCTGGTTAATTATGCAATGTTCTGCATGGTAGAAAGGCCTGGTAGGATTATTTCTTATCCTCGTGATCTGCTAGCACATTGGAGTATGAGGTGTGTCTGCTCCTTCCTAGGATGCAAAACTACAAATGTTTTCCATTAGACAGAACATTCTGCATCCCCTTTTAAAATCTCATTAGAGTTTTTAACTGTTTGACTTCTACAGGATAACTATTGTGTGTGCTGTGTAAGGAACTATTTAAATTATTTTTTAATAATATGGTAAGTTTTTGAAAACTTGGCAGGCTGCTAGTGAAAGTGAAGGTATACACGAATTACAAAGGCTGTAAATGATGCCATTAATTTTATGACAGCATAACAAGTTTTCAAAAATATACTTATTTATTAAAAATATTTAGCAAAAGAATTAAACCTATGACTAGTGGGAAAGATTAAAAGGATTTGTCCATGGAAAATCACATTAGATGGGTTTTTAGTTGAACTCATATTTACTGAAAAATGAATGTAGGCTTAATCTCCAAATAAGCAACACTTCTCTTTTTGTTTTCTTTCCTTTCTGTTCGGATGTGTGTGCATGTATTTCAGTTCTTTGAAGCTTGAAGGCTGAGATTCTTTCTGATATCAGAAAGAATATACAATATACAACACAGGCTCTTCAAAACCTAAACCACCCTGCCTAAACACCTCCATCCTTGGCTGCAGTACCTGTGATATGTTTGTTACCAAGCCATCCAGTTCAAATAAACATTATGCAAATTTTACTGATGGTTTTGAGACATGAACAAATGTCCACTGAATCCTGCTGTGAAAACCATTAAACTCATTTCAAATGTAAGACACAATCCACTACTGAATCCGGGTGTTGCAGCTAATGCTTTAACCCTTTGCACCACAAAGTGTTCCTGAAAATTGTTTAATAAGCTTCTTTTACAGAAAGAGGAAACATGATGTGAGAAGGAATAACACATCTTTAATTAGAAAAATTCAAATCAGCTCTTAATTTAATTCACCATACCAGCAACCATGATTAGATCTGCATCATGATATATCTCCAATACTATCAATTTTCATAAATGCAAACTTTCCTGAATATGGTTCTGATGTATCCTGACATTTTAAAATATGTCCTATTGTCCTTTTCTGTGCAGCAGACCAAGCACAGAGTGTTCAGTCCTATATCACTGTCACAGTGGTATTAGACCAGATGGCTGCTTCCTCGCAGAATCAAGAATTAGAGATAATTTATGCTGTTCACTGTTATTAGAATGTAGAAATATAAAGAGTTTGCTGCATGCATTCATGAAAAGCTGCTCAGATCCATCAGTGACACACTGATGAAAAGGCATTTTACACTGTTACTGCACTCAGAAAGGTAATGTTTTGTTCAGGTGAGGTGTGGACTTCTAGAAGGCCAGTTGACTGCTCCCTTTACACATGATAAGATTCAGGAGTAACTGATTTAAGGTGACAGAACACTTTGTTAATAATAGTAATATCAAAATTATTTTGTAACAGAAACAAACTCTTTTGTTTCCCTTTTTCTTGTAAAATAAATTATTCTCTAAACATTCTTATTAAGATTTTGGGCTAGTTGAGTTTTTTTCCAAGATTAAGAGTTAGAAATTGTAGTTCTTTTCATTCATTGGTTGCTAAACATTACATAATGTTATATACCCTTTATTTCAAATGACTTTATTAAGCTAAGTGCTACAGACAATCCATAGAGAGATCCTTGTTCCACTGAAGTCAATGAGAATTTTGTCATTCAATAGGACCACAATCTCACTCTATAAATTGACTTATTCTTCAGTATTTTTAGTATGGATTGACGGCTGCATTAAAATGTTGAGGACTCATATCAATTCAGTTATATTAAGCTCATTTCAGTTAGGAATTTTAATACCTGTATTCCAAAGTAAAAAAGGATATTCCATTTTCGTAATACATATGTTTAACAGGATTTAGTCTGTTTTAAAGGAAAACTCAGCATATTCAAAAATAAAAACATTAGGAATTCTTTGACATCATAAGAGTCCTAAAACTGAGGGAAAAAAAAACCTTGAACAACTTATCCATCCTGTCACAAATGAAAGCATATATTGCAGTACACTGCAGCATATTTCTCCTTTCTTTGTACAATCTACTTTCAAAATGTTTCAAGCTCTGGAATGATGAAATATTGTGACATTACATCATTTCACTGCTCTTTGCTTTAACTGCTTATCAGATTATATGCATATATTGCCAAAGATAAAATTTCAGTGGCAAAAACAGAGAAAATAAAAGATGTATCCCAAAGTAAAAAGTGTCCATGAAACAATCTACACAGTGAGAAAGGTCAAGAATTGGGAAAGGTAGTGGGCAGTTAATGATAGTTAATTGCTTTATCTTCTCAATGCAGGAAGTTTATCAGAGCTCACCAAGCACACCATCAACATGATTTTTAGGTTTGTACTCAAAGTAATGATAATAATTCTCCCTTCAATATCTGGGAATATTATAAGTGAGTGGGAGAAATTTTATTGGCTGATGCAGGCCATTGCATATCTAATTGATATGACATAATTACTCTATGTGAACTTGGAAAAAGTATATCGAGTCAATGATTGAATTTGCTTAAGATCGTTTTAAATTATGCCAAGAAACACTAGTAAGGACAGATTTGTTTACAACTCTTTGTGATCTTATAATTTGTACTTATGGCACACAGTTAGAATATTGTGACTTTGAATGACTGACTAGCACTTTATGAAAGTCATTATTTTTGTATTAAGACCAATATTTATAACATTATATGTTCTTGAACTGATCAGGACAGCAGGAGGCAACTAAGTGGATCACTTATCTTTATTTTGCAATTTAACCTACGTTGTGACAGGGAACAAAAAATTTAGATAATTTATAATTTTCACTCAGCCTTGCATACTTCGGAGTAATCTTGTAAGTGTTTAGCAAAACTGAAAAGTAAGGGGATTTTGGTGCCAAATAAAATGGAAAATGAAAGATTATTTTAAGAAACAGAGTGTAATGAATAACTGCCTGAATGTTAAGACTATATCATAATGACTTCTTTCATTTTAAGTTTCCTGTCCAATATTGTTGCTTACTGGATTTCTCCTGATTCCTTCTTTATATAAAAAGCCTGGAGCAGTTTTATTAAAAGAAGTCCATCAGAATGGAAGATAGTTGTTATGCAGGAGCAGTAACTCACATAATGTGAGATGGCATTTCTTTCCAGCTCTTGCTGCTCTGCTGGTTCTAATAGCAACCTGGAGCTCAATTTCCTCCTCAAGAACATTGCATTTCATGTGGAATGTCAATTATTAAAATGCAGTGTCCCGTGTCTTACTTTTCACTAGATGAATTCATTTGCAAACTTGCTAATTTATGCAAATGATCCTTAACCTGTAACTGCCTGGTATGTATTTCTCAGTACTTCTTTGCAACTCAAAAATATATGAGAGAAATAAGTGCATTATTGCCTTGTCAGCTAAACAGCCAAACGGGGCTGAAGTTGGGTATATCATGTCAATGCTACAAAATACAGAGTTTTAATTTAAGATAAACTTGGAAAAATCCATCTGATATCTGCACCTTCAGTCATATTTCAGCAATGTCATGCCACGGAGCTCAGGCCTGGTATGTAATCTATTTACTCAACACACACCTAGTTCAAAACTATTTGGAAGCAATTAATCCCTAAATTATTTTACAGGATGCTTTGTGTTACCAGAGATGAGATGAAACACTCCACTGTTGAGGAACTGAAAACCCATTCATAATTTTGGACATGGTTCATGTTTGTTATGGGCCAAGCCAAAGCCCAAATCTGAATAACTAGAAATCTAATTTTGTATTCAGCTCCAAATTCCAAGCTCTGCCTGTCTATAATGCTAACAAAATAGGTTTTAAAAAGTCAATACATAAATAGCATATTTAACTTCAAGGAGAAAAATTTTCATTAGAGTTTTAGAAGGCAGCCACAATTAGCTTTTTACATTTATGGTGCACATCACTTTCAAAGTGCTCCCCTCAGTTGCTCCACCTATGTACTATCGGAACAGACATAAACCTCTCATTGTGCAAGTAGAACATTGCACAGTTCTATTTACCTCTCAGGGAGTTCATGGATGTTCATATTCTTGATGTTTGCTTGGATTTGTAGTGAATCCTAGAACAGAAAGCAAAATTCAGCCAAAACTGAAGACTTCTGCCTGGTTTCAAAGCTACCACGTTTTGCTTACTTACCATCCAAAAACCTAAATGGCCTATGTCATGACTAATGGTTTTGAACCTTTCAGCAAACCTGGCCCTAGTTATGGGTTGTAGGAAAACCTAAAACTATGCAACATTCCTCTACGTTTAGCTGTTGTTACTTTTTAGTAATTTCATATAGAGTCCACATATGATGATCCAAATTCCCTATGACAAAATTACAGGCAAAATTCTATTGATCTCAGTGAACTGGCCATGGCAGTGAGAAAGCTGGCCCAAAATCTCACCTTGACAAACTAGTGAAAACTTCTTTTGTCTGAGCTCCAGTATGAGTTTGACCTTTTCAAAAGGAGCAGATGAGTCCCCTCTAGTTTATGTTACAACCTCCCCCCCCAAAGGAAATCTTTTGTCAGGGGCAGGATTCTTAACTCTCTCCTAGCCATTTCTCACCCAGTAAGAGGTACCACTGCAGTGCACTTCCGAGTCCTTCCTGACTCAGGAATGAGTCATAGTGAGATATGGGACCTGTGATCCTGATTCTGTGGTTCTTATCCAACAGCACAATATACAAGCTAAAGAGCCATTGTATTGCTTTATTCATAATATTTGGGCATTCAAATTCTTAGTTTAAAAGCTCACACGAGTATTAGCTTGTAGGGTTGGTAGATATTTTCATTGTAATTGATGCCTTGTATAGCTGAGCATTCACATCACACTTAGACACCTCATTTCCTTTGATATCAGTGCAGATAGCAGAGTAATGTATTCCCCAAAAAATTACTAATAGAAAAGCAATTGTGGTTTTGGATTTAATAGTGCTTTTCCCCAGGACTTTTTAGGGAAATAAATATTTTTGGGATATGCAAATAGGTGAGAGTCAAAATATAGCCTTTCAAGCTAGCAGCCACTGCTTTTTACAAAGGACTTACGTTTACAGGGCCATGTCTCTTTAAATCTGCCCAGGAAGATATTCCTTCTGGCCCACAGGATGCCAAAATGACTTGATGATTTATTTATGTGGAGTTTGGCAGACCGTAGTCCAGATTGTGGCTGAAGCTGAATTTTATGAGTGTTCCCCCTTGTGAGTATATTTAAAAATTAAAAAGAAAGAAAGAAAGAAAAAGAAATTTAAAAGGTCTTTGTAGAGTTTGGCACAAGATTTCAGTAAATATTATCAGGAAGAGGAATGATTAGGAGTTAAAACAGTATATAAATATGAACATACTAGTAGCATTTTGTGCAATGAGGAGTTAGATTTTCCCTGTGTTCTTTAAAACTCAAGCGAGGAAGTTTTCATTTTAGCAGAGGATGAACTGTTGGAATGGAATGGTTTTAGTCACATATAACTTGGCACTGAAGACAGTAAACTGGCAGTTTTGTCCACAAAGAAAGATGGATGTTTCATTGTCATGCCAAAGCATACAAGAAGGAGCTTGTTGGTACAATGATGTAAGAAAACAATTTTCTGTCCTATTTTACTGAATGACAGCATTTTAGTAATCCTGCAAGTGACAAAACCTTAACACATGGGGATCTATAGATCTGGTGGCAGTACAAATGCTGGGAGGGAAGAGAATCCCAGATGAACCTGTATCACTCATTTGACACATGCATCTGAGCCAATAATTGAATTGATAAACCATATTTAAACTCAGAGTAAATGAGCCTCCTACTAAACATTTCCTAACAAAATTCAGCTGCTCAGCACGGGCAAAGTCAAACTGCATCTTAGTTGAAGTGCTGGAATGTGATTTTTAAAGGACAGATAGGCTTACATCAGGGAAGGAGCTAAGAGGGACTGCTGTAGGGACAAATGTTTCTGTTAAGAAAAAGGTAGGCATAATGCAGGAAGAGACAGACTCTGAAGGATTGTCTCCATGCAGAAGAATTTCCAGCACGCCAGCTGCTGTGCACTAACTTCCTGTGTGGACATTTGTAGTGCACACATGGAAATAGTATGGAGTAGAAAAGCACTGTAAATTCTCACTGTGACTTTTAAATTCTCACCCTCACTGAGGGCAGAATCCTATTTTACTTTACACACCCAAGTGACAATTATACAGGAATGTAGCTGGTCTTTTTGGCATTTTGCTACCCTATTCTGTACATTGTATGGACATGTGAAGTAAGTGTCCACACAGCTACTGAGTACACACAGGCAGGTAGGTACAAGGTTTTACAGGCACATGCCTGGGTGAGCCTAAGTCACAAAACTGGAGCCAGACAAAAACCCATGACAAAACAGAAGGGCTAGGTACAGACATACAAAAACCCAGAGGCAGAATTGATTTGTTACATGGTTTTCTGTAAGCAGCATATTTTAGATCCGTAGTGAATAGAACACACATTTTTGGTTGTGAGGGGTAAATTTTAGATTAGATTTGCCATTTTTAAAACAGTCTATGAGTGCCAAACTTCTGTTCTGTTCCAGGTTTAAACTGGCTTCCTGTCACCTATACCAGTAAAAGTGTAATGTCTGTACCTGGCCAAAGGAGGAGGAGACCTCTCACATTTTAGTCCATTATACTATTGGTCATGTTATGTATTAGTGACAGGAAAACTTTATTTTGCCTTTGAAACAAGAAATTATCTAATTAGTACTCTACCATTTGCTGGAGAACTGATGTTTTGTTGCATATCTGACAGTTAATTCCTTATATGAGGAGATATGAAAGTGAGAGAGCAGCATTTAAGGGAATCTTTCATTCACCATCTCTACTATCTCCTTTTAATTTATGCACCTCATGGGAGGTGGTCGACTGTCATCCCTGGAGACTTTTGTCTTCCATTTGTCCACAAAATAAATATGGTATGGACTGTAAGAGTTCAAGCCTCTCTTGTATCTCTATAATGTGGCTCAGTTTTGACCCAACGGAAAACACCTCTCAAGGTATAGTAGTTCACTAATCATACCTATTCAATCCCTGGCCTCCCTGCTGAGATATCATAAAAGGTATTAGTTCCAGTAGACAGAGAGCACCAAACCAATTTCATGGGTGTGCCCTCAACAGCCATCAGATGATATGGACTTCCAGGCATTACAATTTTGGGCTAGATTTGAATCAGCCAGCCAGAAATAAAAGTTTATCTGCATCTTACAGGTATTTTAACCTATGGTACTGTGATTTGCCAGTGATAACAATAACAAAATCACTGACAGTATACTGCTCTAGAAGGTGCTTATGCGTTGTGTGAATCCACACACATGGAACATCTCCTTCATCTGCAATTGTTGCAAGAAGGGAGAAGAGAAAAATTGATTTGTACAGGTGAACTGAGCTAATTACACAGATCCCAAACAATGACAGGGGAATATTGACACAACTTATCCTGTAATTAACTATTGCCTTCCATGAAGCATGTATGGTTAACCATGTAATAACATGCATTTTTTTCACAGCAACGATGCAAGGGCTCATTGTCAATAGAATATGTTGCACAAATGGAGAAAATCATTGGTGACCAAAACAGCTATGAGTAACTCTAAGGAATGACATGTGTTTTATTAAATGGACGATTTTTACTTTTTTTATTAACCGCCACTGAGGCTTGGAGCAGAGCTACGCTGCCCCTAGAGAGCCTCTGGAAAGCTCTCTGTAGGACTCCCCCATAATTCTCCCCACCTTAAAAGACTCTTTCCATAGTTTTCATCATTTACAGGGTCCACTCCATAATCCAGCACAGAAAACAGTTCCTGAACATCACTCAGGGTAAGAATGACAATGCTGTCTGACCTTTAAACAGCCAAAGACAGGGTTAGTTCTCTATACCGCCTTCTTTTTTGTGTATCTGGTTCAATTCAACCCTAAATTAGCCAGCTCACTGATAAAGGCAACAGGATACCAGGAGGGTGCACATAGTAGAAATGTCTTGATCAGTAATAGAGATATGGCCTACCAAGCAGCAGTGTGAAACAATTTTAGTCCAACATACTGAACCTTCTGAGTTGAGAAGATTATGGAAAATATTTACTAACAATAGAAAAAGGAGAATTTGTTCTGTATAGTTAATGTAATAGAAAGCAAGCTTAATTGAATAAAGCTACCTCAGTAGAGAGATTAACACGAAAGAATGGAATCAAAAACTGTGAAACAAAAATTACTATACAAGGACACACCTCCATCTACCTTCAATATCTGAACTAAAAGCCAGTGATTAATATAAATACATATAAACTAATGTTCATTTACATTTTTAGATGAGTTTGCTTGGCTCATAGTCATGCTGTGATTTGTGTTCCCCTTCCACATTGAACTAGTTTATTTGCAGGAATGTTTGGAGAAATGGAATATTGCAATAAGATACCTACTTTCCTGTTTTATATACTGAATGCTCAAGACTGTCTGCTGACAAACAATCTACTGCAAAAAAACCCAAGAAGTCGGAGAATTTGGGGAGGGGGAAGGAAATTTCAACTAGTGAATAATTTTAAAAAATCAAGGCCATTTGCAAGCAGCAAAATGGGTTAATTTACTGGAATAAGTTTATGTACAGGATTATCTGGGGTGATCAGCCACAACTGCAAGGGCCTCAGTTCACTGATCCAAGAGGTCCCTACCAGTCTTAAGTCCCTAAAATATTGGTTCAAGTCTAAGTACAACAGCACACTATTCTGTGAATATCTTCGTCTTAATCCCATACTATGTGTTTCTCTTTGCCAGAGCATCTAAAATGTAATGGTTCTTAATCTTAACTGTTTGGATTTAGGTACACCCAGAACATACCTCCTCCCATGTTTCTATACTGCTGTTTAACTTTGTAGATATTATTCTCATTGCTAGAAAGATACAGTAACGCTTCATGATGCTTTCTATTCTAATGCAGTATGGCAGTTGCTTTCTTTAGGCCATAGCTCTCACCTACATCTGTGCTTACTGAAGTGAAACTTTAATTTGCTACACCATGCCAGAGTATTAATAGACAATTATTTATTGCAAATCTGAACCATTTATACTGTTTACTGGCTGACACAATGTAAAATTTTGATCCAAATGTTAATGTGTCCATGACATTGCATAATTCTGTTCCATGCCAAGGTTTTTTCTTTTCTAAATGAATCGAACTTGCAGTATGAGGAAATAGAGTTTTTAATGGATGAATGATTTACAGTTTCAAACTTATAAGCCTGCTTATTTGTACAACTAAGGAAGGATTGACTAATTAAAATAACAGAGCAAATTGGAAAAATTTAAGATTTTACTAAGGGCAAAATTATAGGAAGAAAATGGAAATGACTCGCAAAGTACCTAAAGGGTAACTGAATAAATCTTACTTTAGGCATTCTGGGGCAATTGAATTTTTTTAGCAGGCACGTTTGAGGCCAACCAGACTTATAAATATTCAACTGAGTAAAGCATAGATAAAAATTACATGTTCATAAAGAAGCATATGGGTAGAAAAATCACTTCCAGTTCTCCAAATGTTTGCTGAAATTGCCTTTACAAATGTTTTCTGCAATAGAAAAAAGAGGGATTTATAGTTATGCCATTTTCATTAAAAAACACATAATTTAGAGTGTTTAGCTCTTCTGTTTTCAATATTGTACTCATAATGCTATCCGAAAGTGGATTCTTTAATCATTAATTCTTAGATTAATTCTTTAATCTACCTATGTGGATGTGTTCAAGCAAAAATCATATTTTTCTAGCTATCTTTCTTCACAGGTACTTTGTATTGATCCATGCTATTTGGTTATTTTTTCTGGTGTTACCAGCAGAAAACTTGTTAAAATAAAGGTGCTGTAAAGCAGCTCAAATTAACAATTACAAGAGTACGTTCAAATAGTAATAGTTTGAGTCTATGTTTAATCCACAAACACAAATCCAAAGAGAATTAGGGCTTTGTAATTTGTACAGTTTAGTGGGGCTTTTTTGGTGTTTTTATCTAATAGCCTATTTAATCAGCTTCAGATAAAAGTGCCAAAAAGCCTGACCAAAGCATCTGATCTATACAAACACTGCGGATCCTGGTCAAACTAACACACAGTGGTAAAGTGTGGTTGGTTTGTTTTTTTAATGTCTGTAAGCAGCCTACAGGCATGATTCCTACAACAGATATGATAGAGCTCTATTTAGTATGAGAATTTTACCTGTAAATCTGACCTGAAAATTAAACAGGCTCACACCATTCAATCCGAAAATTACAACGGCCCAGTCCACTGTAAGACCTCAGATGGCATGATTCTGTGATAACACAAATACCAAGAAAACACTATGGAGCCAGTACACGATGAGTTTGCATAAGTAGTATTTTGTAAATTACACAGCTAGTTATGTAGCTGACTCCA
The DNA here is from genome assembly GCF_030867095.1 of Alligator mississippiensis. NCBI lineage: Eukaryota > Metazoa > Chordata > Crocodylia > Alligatoridae > Alligator > Alligator mississippiensis. The sequence continues at coordinate 208,554,592 of NC_081827.1, read as the reverse complement.
GCTGCAATTCCGTGCAAGCACTGTTATTAGAGACTGAAGTATTTTGGGATATCACAAGAAAATGAAACCAGCTGGTACAATTTGTGGACTACCAAAGAAGAGGAGCAAGGGGACATTCAGAATACATCTGATATAGATTAAATCAATGGAAGTAGGAGCACGCCACTTAGTCACAGGTCATTTTTAACCATTTTGGGGGGGTTCAACAGTAAGACACAAACAAGATACTTGGTAGTTGGCTTAATTTTTTTATTAATAATTTTTAGGGAAACAAATATTTGTATCCTATGGTGTCATGGCTTCTTTGACAAAATACCATGTTCACTGATGGCTGCAGATTGAAGTTTTCGATAGCACACTGTAAATAGCTTTATTTACAAATGAGTCTTCATTTAAGACACTTTTGAAAGTATCCATCAGCTCTGTTGTGGCTGACAGACTGTTCAAATTGCAGTTGCTTTCTTGGAGCCCCCTGATGGACCATGTACAGTATTGGTCCTTTCTAGGATTTTCTGTTGCAGTTCTTTGTGGCACCAGAACACTTGCCCTTGCAGGAGTGAGTGGCATACAAAGCTAAGAATAAGATGTATTTGTTTCACAATTTGCTTTCTTCATGCAGAGTGAGTTATAAATACAAATTCCCTAACAGTAACCCTATTAATGACGTAAACAGCTTTTCTATATTCTTAACATGCATCCATGGGGGAACAACTCCATTTGGGCCATTAGGCTGCATGCTGTCTGTGAATCTTCAGAACAACATACCTGTGTTTCATTGCTCTATAATGCAGACTATGTCTAGCCATGCTTTGTTTATTATTCATAATACACGCTGAGAGGAGACACCAAAATGGCTCTTTTGGAGACTTTACATGCTAGGCTGCAAATACATATTAACAATAGTACACTTTTTTACATTATGGATTTATAAAATATGTTTGCATAATATGAAAGCATAATCCCATATGTGAAGTAAAAATCCTATGAAAAACAGTTACTTCTTCTCTACTACACAGTGGTTGATTTTAATCTTCACTAGCTCAGATATCGAATTGGTTATTATGGGTTTTGTTTATAATTAGGAAAATGGCCCAGCCCATCCTACAGAATAAGTTCTGCAAATTTAGTTTTACGGGAAAATGAGCCAATTGTATTATTACAGGACTATTCTATAAAAGGTAATAGTCAAAGAGAGTTTGTCAGCAATTTGTATGCATATTTCATTTAATAGGTATAGTACTTGCAGGCTGAGACGTGTTTTAAGACTCCATACAAGAGCCTGAAATAAACAGGAAATGCCAGCAGGTCTTGCTGCACAACACTGTGGAGGCCAAATGCTGCCTGCCTTGTGCATGTAAAAATTTTTATCAGATTCAGTGGGAGCTGAACAGGAATTAGCCCTGAAGAAGATATGATACTGGTCCATCCTTCAGGCTTAAAAAAACCGTGTGCTAAAATTTAGATGTTGCAACGGAAATTCATATGGAAGGCTGCGCATAACATTTCTCTTACAGTACTATGGCACAAATGGGTAAGGCTGTTTTAGTGTCACTTCCATTTCACTGCAACTGCATGCAGAAGAAAGATTGACGAGGTAGCCATAACCCCTATGTGTCATAACTAAGGCTGTATGTTTGTCACAGCTGCAGTTTCTGTGGAGGAAAACAGTGACTTTCACTTCCCCTCCCCAGCTAAAAATCCATGGTTTGCATTCAAGACTCTTATAGAGAATTTATTTATGCGGTTAAATAAAATGGGGGGGGCGGAGAAAAGAAAGGATGGTGTGCCTTTACTTTCTTTTTTTCCTAATTATGACTTTTGCATTTTTATCAATTAAAAATCCATTACTTCTCCTTTTTCCATACCAAACAAACAACTTTGATTAGATTTAAGTCACAGAGCCTTCAAATGATAATGTGTGGGGGCAGCTGAGTTCTATGCATTATTGAATACAGACAGGACTTCAATGAATCTTTCTTCCTCTAAGACACTGGGTTTGGTGCATTTGACATCCTCAGTATTAAAGCCTCAGTATTAAATCATTTACTAAAAGCACCTCATAGGTTCTTTACTCATCCACTTGCCTCCTAGCATAAGAATGAATGTGTAATTATTGGGCAGTTATGTTTGACAGAACAAAAGGGGGGAATTTCTTTTATTGAGATCAGCATTTGTGTTTTTCTAGAATGAGACTGCTTAAAGGAAAAATCTTGGAAAAATAAATATGAAACTATTTGGTCATTAGACATTTCCAGTGATTTACAAGGCACCAGCAAAATGCTAAGAACTCGTCAGATTCTCTGATCACAATCCAGCACTTCTGATTTTTGCTCTGGTTAAAACCAGTAAAATGAACACTGTACAACAAAGAATAATAGTAAGAGTTATTCTGTTTATTCACCCATGGTTTATATCAAGGCAGACAACTACAACCAGGTGCATCTACCTACATTTGTCATTGCCAGTGAATGCAAAACCCAGAGTTCCTACAAAAGGATATATTTCCACTGTTTTAAAAAGATGCATTGTTTTATAATTTACTTACGTGAAGGATGGTGCTCTCAGATGCAGTTGTTAAATGCTATGACTACTACTGATAGATAATTGCAATAAGCAAGGGAAAAGGGAAAAAAAGTTCTTTTTGATAAAGTGGATTTGTGATTTTTTTTGTTTATTTGTTTGTGTGTTTTTGTGCTCATCCTCAGAGCCATAACAGGTTGACTGATATCTTCTTCCTGTCCCATACTACAGGTAATGCAGAGCTAACAAATTCATGCACCAAAGAATGGCAGGTAAGCTGATTTATAATTTACTGCCGGCAGCTTTTTCACTGGCCAGAAGAGTACCTTCTTACCCATCACCTTATTCTGGGTTGGATTAAGATATAGCCACTGCAGGATTTTGCTGAGTGCTATGGCCTCTGGAGTCTTGTGATTTCATCAGCATTTCAATTTAACTTTTTAAAGAAATACGTTTTAAGAAAAGCTTGAAAATGTGAAGTGAGTATAACCAAAGCAGCAACATCAGCTTAAGTTTGCTGGGAATCTGAAACAATATTTTGGGGAGGCATGAACTCATATGAATTGAGTGTTTGCTCCAAGACCCACTTCACACAGGAGAAAAGTGCAATGGCCTACACTACCCACGGAAGCAGATCTACTTCACGTGTGGGGTAGAAGGTCTCTTTGATGATACCATCCCCTAAAGAGAGAAAAGGGGGATGGTTTCTGCATAGACCCTGCTGTCACCACCACCACCACTGCCCCAGGCTTCAAGATGAGGTCCTATGCTTCATACTTTGTGGAAGCAAAAATTACATTTAGACTTCCAACTGCCTAATCTGCAGGCACAATTGGGTAGTTGGACCTGTAAGTGGCAAACAGCATGGGCAGAGAATGGCAGGCACAAAAGAGATTTGTTCCCCCCAAAATCAGGGATTAAAAATAAGTGATTAAGGACTATCAGGAGTGGAAGGAGGATTGTTCAGCAGTTGCTCAGCTAAGAAGCCTGTCAGAATAGGCTTCAATCAACATCTGAGTTGTAACTGAAAGCACTGAATGACATGAGCCTCTGCTCAACTGGGTCCAGCAGCCTCTTGTGAGAGTCTCTCAATAGTACAGTTTCCCACAGAAGGACCCCATGCCACTGCCACTCCAAGTTACAGGCAGAGCTACGGGGTGCTCCATGTTATACTGTACCTACAGCATCATGTTGTCTTAATCTGGCCCTGACCTTGCCTGGGGAGAAAGTGGTAGGTGAAGGGGATGCAATGAAAATGTGATTTAAATGGTTCCGTTAAAAAGAGCCTAGAGGGAGAAGAGCAGCTAATTTTTTTCACACATGCTGCTGTTGACAGCAGAAACAGGATACATTTCTCTCAAGGCCACAAGGCTGGTCTTGAATTCTTGCCTAGTCAACAACCCCCTTCATACTCATGAGGGTTTTAGGGTACACAAGGAAGGCAGGAAAGGACCCTGAGGGACAGTGACACTTTTGTTTTAAAAAAGCAAGCTTAAGAGAGATTAAACCATATCCTGTAGGTCTTAGGGCTTCATTAGGAATTTTGTCCAAAATTGGAGCCTGGTGTTTTCAACAGGATATCCCCCTTCCACACCTTCTCTATGAGACAGTGGATATATATATATGAGATAGAAAAACTGCAACCAAAGGACAAATTCTGCCCAACCTTATCCAACTTGCAACTGTAGTGTAGTCAATGGGATTTATGAGACTGAATTTGGCTCTGACTTTTGTTGGAAGGATAAGGATGGAAAGTGTAGCACACCCCTTTTGAGCCAGAGTTTGAAAGCCCAGACTCTCATTATGCACATGAAAATTGTGGAAGCGATGAAAGGTAGTTAGAAGTCTAAGTGCCAAATTTGCAAGCACAATCAAATAGTTGGACAGCTAAGTGACAATAACTGTGGGCACAGAACTGCAGGAATAGAAAGGGAGGCCAGTAAAAAAGAAAAAGTCAGACAGTTAAAATCAGTGACCAAGAACCTAAAGGGAAGAAATATCATAAAATACAGGAGAGGAGGAAGCTGGAAAGTGGATGAAGTTTTCTATAATCTCAGTTTCAAGTTTCAACATTTTTATGTCAATAATTTACAAGGGTAAACAGTAACATAACACCAAGTATTTGAGGGACGAAAGTAAATTTGGGCCTACAATAGCAATGAACCTTGTAATGAAGTATAGTTGAGAGGTATATTGCTACCTTTAAATATTAAGCCATTGCAGTGGGGTGTCTTTTTGAGATAAGATACAATATTTTTTGCTCATTTTAATAGAAATAATAAAAATGAGACACTAAAAAGACATCATTACTTGAAGAAGTAAGAGAAGAATTTAGAACTCCTATTCTACAAGTTAACAGAAGAAAATGCCACTCCTGTACTGCAGCTGTACCTGAATATCAGCAATCCTCAATTTGTTTTTTAAAGTGTGTTAGGTGAAAGCTGATGACCTATGTTTCAGGTGATACTGATATACGTATGAATTCTGCATGTGTGTAGATAAAGACTTTATTTCAGGCAAAAATAAATAGCTGGCAGTAACAGAACTCTCTCTCTCTCTCTCCACTGAAAGAATGCTATGGGGCTGAATATAGCCACTGCAGTAGTGCAATAAAATGAGATGAGCTTAACACTACCAGATGGTACCCTGTACAGTGCCTGAAATAAAATGGAGAATTAGGGTGCCCTAAGGTGTGCACAGGGAAGGCAATTACATGAAATAAATGGGCCTCAGGCCTAGATGATGCTTGAGTATGCTACACAGGAGACAGATAGTACATCTGGTGAACAGATTTTATCACACACTGGAAAGCTATAAAGCATGCCGTTGAATTTCAGATCTGGGTTTCACAATGACATTTTACCTGTGTTGGTATTCAGTGCTGTTTATTTTTAAAGGTGTTGTAATCTCAATGATGTGTTTTAAAAGCCTTCTTAACATTGTTTTCTGATGTGCCGCATTTTTTGGACAGATTGATGTAACACAATGGTTTTTCATGGACAAAATACAAACTACTCGGGCTGCAGCCAATCACATTTTTTATTGAATATATCACACTGCTGATGTGATTTTAGTAATATGATTATACTTGTCAGCACTCCCTGTTTGGGAGGAAGTCAGTATGTTTTTAACGTTAACTCCCACATCTCCGTTTCACAGCAAGGTCTCATTGTCTGTAAATTAGCACAAATTCCTTTATATTTAAATCAAATATATGAAACTATTCGGGGGAAATCTATTACAGTGAATCATGGGGGTACTTTGGTTTTATCTGCAGGAGGAGTTTAACTTGATTTCTGGAAACTCAAAAAGCTCACTTTTGAGTATAACATTAAAATACAGCTAACAAGAATAAAATTCTTTTTTATTATAATGGTGGGGTCGCCACTTAAAAGACTGAGAAAATTCATTTTAGGTCCCCTTCCCTGATATTCACTCATTTTCAATATATCCTCTTCATTCTGCATAATTTGGGGTATTCTTCCCTTCAGCTTCTTAATGAATAAACTCATCCCAGAGAATTAAAAATGTTACCAACTTAAATAAAAAGAAACATTAGGTAGAGTAGAAGGTGAAACTTTCTGACAGAAAGATCTATGGACTGTAGAATAGTGTCTCTATGGAAATGGTGAAAACCCATCCCATGAGATATTTAAAATTAGGAGAGACAAAGCACTAACAGCATACTGTGAGGATACAATCCTGCCCTGACTTCCAGTGGAAGGACTAGATACTTCTGATACCTGCAGTTCCATGTACTACCGTATTTATGATCCAAAACTGCAATTTAATATTGATAATAAATTGATTTGGGGCTTACCTATATAGGGCAATTTACTGCCATTAACATGGTGGTATAATTATATCACTATGGTTATACCACTATAATTCCCCATATAATAATTTTTAATCCAATTGAGTGCCTTTGTCAGATTAGCTTTTATGACTTCCAAAGTGACACAAGTATAGTAATTGATGCCAGTAAATTTCTCTATGTATGTAAGCTCTTAAGCTCACTGTCTTGACTTCTGGATATCTGGGATTCCTGTAATAAATTACTTCCTTGCTGGGGGGGAAAAGTCTTAGGTGTAGACATAGGGTACTAAATTCCCACTCAAGTTTATTCAGAGGGAAGTGTGTATCTGTGTGTGTGCCTGTGTGTTTCCCTATACAGGTAGGCCCCAAATAAAGTTATTAACAATATTAAATTGTAGTTTTGGATCATGATAATAGTACATGGAATTGCTGATATATACACATATATACACATACACATATATAAACACACATATATCTGTGAATACACACACACACACACACATATTTGATGGCAAAAGCAAGTTGCATTTTACAACTAAAATGTTTTTATCATTTACAGATTTGGGGCAAAAAACCCTTTGTATTAAAGTTCTAAATAGACTTCTCTGCATCTGATATTCTTTTTTAAACTGTGCCATGTCTCTATATTTGTTTTAACCCCTTATCAGAATATTTTATTATGCTAAAATTTTAAATTATTGTCACACACAGTATGACTATAATTTTAAAAGTTATTATGATATTTCAACAGAAGTAAATGAATGTTGATTTAAACCATGTAATTTTGTTGTAAATAAAAACTTCCACTTTGTATTTTAGAATACACAGCAACAAAGGTCTGTTTTTAATTGTAGAAATGAAACTTGCCACTTTTTTGGAGTAGTCTTGCAATAACAACAATAATGATAAAAACAACAATATGGTTTTCAAAACAGTCATGATCTTTTATTTCCAGGTACCACCCTAACCAAATTTTTAAGGTAAGGAAAGGATTATAAAATACAAATGATGACAAGCTATTCAATGTGCCACTACAGCTGAGCAACGTAGTACTGCAATGTAGTACCTTTCAACCATCCGTTATGCAAAGACTCTGCTTGTCTACATGTCTGCAGTCATATGCTTTATTCATCTTCATATCTGAATGCTTAAGGCTTGACCATTAAGCAGAATTAGAAACCACTAGGAATGGTAGGAAGAAAGGAAGGAAATAAATAGGAAAAAAAAGAGTGGATAAAGTCTTTTGGCTTCTGTCAGACACCCTTGCCTCCCACAAACATACAAGCATCTCTCCTCACACACAAATTGGGCAACTGCTCAAGCTGAATTCTTTGTGTTACAGTTTTCTGTACTAAAAAAAAGCCACTGCCTTTGAGTCAGAATGACCTCAAGATTAATGAAATACCAAAGAAATATGAAAGAATAAGTGTAAACCTCAGCATGCTGTGGGAGCATCTACACGAGATGCTTTACTGCACAGTAGAGCAAATTACTACACAGAAAGCATCACCACCTACTCATCCAGACACTTACTGTAAATACAAGTAGCAAATTAACTCCTGAGTAGTGCTGCACAATAACATATGTGTAAACGCTGACCAGGAGAAAATTTGCTCCCAACCCCAGCACCAGGCAGCCACCTCAGCCTAGCCCCAAGGCCACGGGGCTGGAAGCTTCTCCAGCCTCAAAGCTAGGGCAGCTCTTTGCCTGCCCCAGCCCTTAGCCCTTAAAAGCTTGTGGAGATGCTGGGTCCCTGGGCCACCTACAGCCAGCTTCTGGCCACTGTGTTGCACAGCAGAGGCCCCAGGCCAGCCACAGCAGCCTACCTGGACCCTGCCTATGGGCCCCAGCACCACATTGCCACATGGCTTCCAGGCCTGTGCCATCGCACTTTGCTGGGTGCTGCAACCACCTGCTTAGCCTGGCAGCACCCTGGGCCACCTGCAGCCAGCTTCTAGCTGCCGGGCCGCTCCAGCTGACCTCAGGCCAGCCACAGTAGCCTTCCTGGACCCTGCTGCTGGTATCCAGCACAGCATTGCTGCATGTGGGCCTGCCCCTCACTGTGCCTCTATGCTGGGTGCTGCACACACCTGCCCAGGCTTGCCAGCACTGGGACTGCCACACAGAGGCCCAGAAGACCATTGAGGGAGCCATGCTGGCATCCTCCCTGATGGCGCACACAGCTTCCCAGGGCTGCAACTGGTCCCTGGAGGAGGCTGTGAACCTTGTCATGCTGTGTGGTGAGGCCGAGGTCCTTAGCCAATTTGCATAGAGCGAGCACTCCAATTCACACATCTATGAGGGCCTATCCAACCACTTGCAAGAGCATGGGCACAACCAGTTGGCATGTCATAAAGGTCAAGGCCTTGCGGGCTCAGTGTATCACTGTCACTGACCACAACTGCTAGTCAGGACTGCCCACAGGTCCATGCTTTTTATGCAGCAGCTGCGTGACATCCTCATGCCCTGGGACCCTGTCTGGACCTGTGCTATGTACTCAAGCCCAGCAGCCTGCCTGAGCTTCTGTTGAGCCCTGACACCTTGGGGAGGGCTACTTGAGCAGCTCCAAGCCCATTCCACCACTCTCCCCACCCCTGGCCTTCTCCAGCGGCTCCAGGAGCCCAGGCCAATGCCTGCCTTGCCAGCTCTGGGTGTGCAAGCCCACCCAGGAGATCAGAGTGGCCATGGCACCACCAGCCCTCAGCAGCTCCAGCTCCTGCCCAGAGGGAGCCTCTGCCTGAGTAGCTGGATGCTGAGCCTCTGTGCCCCAGGACACCACTGGGAGCTGCACATCCTCGCCGCTAGTGGGGATGGACTTGGGCTACTAGGCATACCTGCCATGCCCACCTGGTAAGCCCCACACTAGGGGGGGGGGAGTTCCCCACCCCTTCCCTGCCCCTGCCTCCCCTCCCCACCAGCCCTGCCTTATGATTTTTTATGATATCCTTTACAGAGCTAAAGGATAAAGAAGCTGCATGCCCAATGCAGCCCAAAGCACAGTAGGTAAAAACCTGATCACCTCTCAAGTGTCAGAGAACTTTTCTGAACAGAAGAAAAACTGGTTTGCCCACCCAGTCAGGCTAGCTACCTTGAAAGTCCTTCAGTTTGTCATCCACTAAAAACCCCTGGCTTTGTGGAAATTTTTACATTTCAAAGACACCAATCATCACCTTTCAAGCAGAGCTCCATTGCTTTTGTTCTCTCACCCAGAAACCAACATGCAACTTTATTGCACTGGAGATATTTCTAGGAACACACACACAATCCTGATCTGCAGCTCCCTGCCCCCCATAGCACTGAGGTGCCTCTCACTCCTGAGCCACAGCCCCTACCCCTGCCCCCCATAGGCCTGCGGTGCCCCTCACTCCTGAGCCATAGCCCCTACCCCTGCCCCCCCAGCCCTGCCTTATGATTCTGACAGGAGGTGACCCCTGCTCTGCCAGCGGAGCAAAGCAAAATCTCAAACTCAGCTCCCAATCAGGCACGTGCTGTGCTAGGTATTCTGAGAACTGTAGTTCTAAGTAGCAGCAGCCACGCTGAAAGCAAACCCGAGGAGGAAATCCTGGACCTTTGTCTTGCATTTAAAAAACCTGCCAGGATGCAACACAGGGATGGGGCTGGCCACAGCCCCACCTCCCTCTCCTTCCCCCCAGGCAGCATCTTCTGCCCACTCAGCCCGTGAGCACAGGCAGTGGCCCCTGTGCTGCCCTCAGAGGCAACCCCTGCCCCTCCTGCCCTGTAGCAGCCCCTGCCTCCACCCCCGCCCCCCTGCCCTGACCAAATGTCAGGGATTTCACTTTACTCAGGTGATGGGAGCAGGGGAAGGGTAATCTGAGCTAGATTAGTATTTGGCTCTGCCTGCTGGAATCCACGGGGAATGACACATGGGGCTTAAATCGCTCAAAAGAGCATGTTGTGCGAACACAAACGTGATGCACCAAATTAACCTGGGTTAAAATTTTTAAGGCATAGTAAATTAATGAGATTTGAGCTCTGTGTTGTGTACAAATGCCCATAGAGGGTAAATTCAGGCTAGATATAAGGAATAGCTTCTTTTCTATAAGGGTTGCCAGAATCTGGAACACACTCCCAGCAGAGGTGGTGCAGTCACCTTCCTTGGAGGTGTTCAAGAGGAGGCTGGCCGGGCACTTTGTTGAGCTTGTCTGAGCCCAATAACTTCCTGCCCATGGCAGGGGACTAGATTTGATGATTTTTACAGGTCTCTTCTGGTTCTACAATTCTATGATTCTATTAGCTTTTTTTGAATTGTATAGGTCAAGATTACTGCAAGTCTTGGTTCACAGTTGACCTGAATTGTTTAGTTGCAACTGGTCAGCTTTAGCCATGATTTAAACAAAAATCTATACAACTGTATAAGTAGTTTTTAATTAATATTTGAGCTTGGGATATTCCATTGCTTGAATGTTCATGGACAATTCAAATAAAAGGGACATGAACATAAGTACTGTAAATTTTTCTAAAAATTTATCCAAATGTTTGCAATTTTTTCAGGTCTTTACTCAGCTCTCCTTTACATTTGCTCAGAGATTATGTGTTTTTTATAAATACAACTTATAATATCCCATGTATAATTTATAATATATTGCAATTTCTTCAATACAAAGTTAGAATTTTAATAATGCTTATCACCAATATAGCTAAATATAAAAATAGCTTCCTGCTAAGTAAACTTGCAGTGGTGTCATAAATAAAACACTGTACAAGTCATTGATTAGCTGTGTATTATAGAGATGGGTTTTTAAATCTGATGGAATAGTGTAAATAAATAAAAGATTAATATCCAACATTTATAAGCAAGCAATACATCATTAATGATCATTATGAAGAACTTGCTTAGTTCAAATGAGGTTCCAGAAGACTGGAAGCATTTCACTGTAGCACTGATATTTATGATGGCCATGCTAGGGAACTGCAGGCCCATCAATTTGACATCTATAACATGCAAGGTAATGGAAATAAGTAGAGGTGAAGCAGAGATATCCAGGCACTGAATTATCCTGGAGTCTAAATGACATGCAGATAATTAGAAATATCCTTGTTTATATAGATGCAAAATGTACCTAAAGGAAAGTATTGGAAATGTTTGTTTGGGGTTTTTTTTACATATTATTTGAAACTTATGATTATCTTATTGCAGAAGAAAATTAGCATGACATTGGTCACTTTTTAGCAAATGCCAACGTCAGATACCTACACCTCTTTTTTATTTAAATCATATACCTACTATTAATTCTTATTAGCTAAGTACAGACAGTCAAAAAGCCTGAGGCTGAATCGATTCAGCCTTTGCAGTTTAGTCTAAACTGCAGAGATTAAACTAAGAAACACCTGGACAGACATTCACTTTTGATTCAGGAAATGCAGCCGCATACCTGCAGTGACTCAAGTCAGCCGCCAGGGGGTGCTAGAGCATAGCTTTCTAGCACATAGCCAGCATGGGCTGTGTGTTCACTTCCTCTTCCTGCTGCCCCCAAGATCTCTGGAATTTGCAGTCTAGAATCACAGCAGAAGGACTTTGCAGCATTGCTCATCACTTCCTGCTTCAAAGTGCCTCTGGGATTTGTAGTCCACAGTCGCAGCCAGCAGTAAGATTTTTAGCAGGACAGTGCAGGACAGCTTTGTACTCAGGGGAATGGAAGTCCCCCCCCCCTCCCCCCCAACCCTTCTCAGCTGGAACAGACAGCACAGCCCAGGGTTGGAAAGCATACAAGGATGCTGGGGGACTGTAATTCATCTTGAACAAGGAAGGGGCATGGGGCAGAAGTTTCATAAACTTGTTTGACCTGAATCAGTTATGTCTGATACTACATTCAACCATTTTATCTTAAACCAGTTGCAGCCATTTTTAAACTGGCTTATGTACACTGAACTGCTGTTCTGTTACAGGTTTAAACCAGTTTCTGATTACTTCAACAGGTTTATGTGCAACTTCTGTCCCTAGCTATTGTGACAATCTGACTCAACTAAAGTTTCAAAGCTGAAGCTGGAGTTTTCATAGTAATGTACTAGCAAGCAGAATTTATTGATTTGTCACCTATAGCTTGCCAGGTAAAGTAATAACCTGATAAAATGCATCCTCTTAAATTTAGGATGAAAAATATTCAAATTTTAAAAGGTTACAGAGAAAAGAACAATAAAGATATGTTAATCATAGGTGCACCTTTGTGCAGAAAACCAGTACATGACTTAAGTATAATTTACATTCTGCTTAAGCTGTTGTTTCCAAAACTAACTCTACTCCTAATTCAATCCAGCATTCCAAAACCCAGTCTGGATCTGGATATAAACACCCCTTTTCTTGTGAAGTTTCAGTGCTGGTGAAGAAATATTGGCTGATGAGTAAAGTAAAAGATTAAGAAGTAGAAAATAAGGATCTTTAACTAGCTGAAAAACTGATACATGGAAAATCTAATGTATTATTGGCAAACACGTATAGTGGTGGTAAAAATAATTAATACAAACAGAAAAGGAATAGAAATGAAATGGGGCTGTAAGATTTTGAAAAAGAGGGTGCAGTGCTTGCTAAAACTGCATAGATAATGCTGTAAACATGATTAAAGTGTCCAATAGAACTGCTGAATAAGTACTTACAACAGCACTAGGCAAATCTGGGCAAGATAAAATGAAAATATGAGATTGGAATTCTACACTAAGGCCACAGAACTGATGCAATTCCGCTGTGAGAGGTATCATTAGGGACGGTTGATGTCATTGAACAACCCACAGAATCTATACCAAGAATGGTCAAAATACAGCCCACAGGCTGAATCCAACCTGCCAACTAACTGGATTCAGCCCAAGGGCGGGCACTTGCCAATTGATTGTATCTGGCCTGGCTGTCCCCACAGTGCTCCACATGGAGCTAAGCCCTGCCTGCTCCTGCCTGGCATAGCCTGTGCCATGCCCCCACCCACACCCACCCCGCAGTCCCCAGACAGCACCACCCTGGCCCCAGCCAGCACACACAACTTCCCAGCAGGGCTGCTCCCAGTGCAGCTGCAGCCACCCGGGTACTGCTTGGCTCTCCCTGTCTCCAACAGCTCCTTCTTCTCCTCCTTCCCCTGCTGTGCTGCTCCAGGCAGTAGGCAGTGTGAGGATGCTGTGGGGATGGGCACTGGGCAGCAGATGCCCAGCCAGATGAGATGGGGGAGGGGGGGAGAGCTGTAGCTGGGTGCTGCCTGTCCTGGCATGTGGGGCTTCAGCTCCTGGCTACCTTCCACCCACTCCATTCACCCTGTGTGTTGAGTAGCCACATACAGGTGGCCGACTGTGCAAAAGGAAACTGGGAGCCACCCAGCTGCAGCTCTCCCCTTGCCTAGCTAGGCATCTGCTGTCTGGCACCTATCCCCACAGCTTTCCCATACTGCCTGTCACCTGGAGTGCCACAGCAGGGACAACAGGAGGAAGAGAAGGGGCCACTAGAGGCAGGGAGAGCTGAATAGTACTGGGGTGAATGCAGTAGCAGCTCCACCAGGAATCTGTGGGACCATGGCTTGGGCTGCCCTGGGCAGAAGTGGCAAGGCATAGCCCCATGTGGAGCACTGCAGGTACAGCCACAGGCTGGGAGCAGGGAGCAGCTGACCGCATTTGAACCCCACCCAGGCAAGCTCTGCTGCATACACCCCCTGCCCCCACCCCTCTCCCATGGCCAGCTTCTAGGACCTAGCGTGCAAGCAACACCCAGACATGCACTCCCACCCCCAACATACAAGACTAAGGTTTTAATTTTGAACTATTATGCAATTGCTTCTATATACACTACTCAAAAAAACCCCATAGATCAGGACAAAAATATTTTTTTTTAATAAAATTGAAATATGTTATAACAAATGTTTAATTTTAGTATATAATTTGTTTTTTATCTATAATTTGTTAAAATGATATCTTCTGAAAGATTTTGTTCATGCAGCCCTCGACAGCTCACTAAAACTTATTAAGTGGCCTGCCAGCCAAAGTAATTGCCCCCCTCTGGTCTACACTCTTTGTTTGAAGCATTCGAAACAACAAGCCCACACAGTAAGGAAAATGGAAAGATGATGTGTCATTGTGTGGCCCATTTACTCCACTCTCTGGGTGGAGGAACTAAGTAAAGATTCTGCACTCAGCATTCCCAGAGTGGCTCTGCAACTACTCAGTAGAATGAGAGGGAAAAATTTCTTCCCCAAACACTTCCATCATACCAGCTCAGTTACTCATCCTGGGTATTTTGGTCTGCCTTACTTCCAATGTGACTATATATAGTAAGTCTAAGCCTCAGAATGGCTGGGTAATGTCGTGTTCTAAGATGAGCAATGCATTTAGCTAGTCTTCATCAGAGGCTGAAATCTGCATAATGCACCCAAGGAAGAGCTTTCTCAACCTTCCTTGCAAAGCAACATTCAGAACAGCAGTGAAGTGTGTCATAAAAGCAGTCTGGGCACTATACTTGTCTAGAGTGGCAGTGGAGTTCACTACTGCTGGGAGGAACTTTCACCCCATCTCTTTTCTACCAAAGCGCATGTTGGGAAGGAAAAAATACTGCTGACTGGTGGCAAAACATGGGTCAATTCTCCCCCAAGCAGTAGCAAACTACACTGACTCTCTACAAAACTATGGTTCCCAGAACATCTTGCACTCCATGACATAGATAACCTTCACTGCTGTAATGTGCAGCCTGGAAGCACCAGCCAAGCAGGCGCTCCCCCCAACCTTCTCTAGCACCTCTCCCCATAGGTAGTTGCCAGGGGCACGTATCCTACTTGTCCACCCTATGTTACACTACTGGCCGTCATACCAAGGGTGGCCAAATTT
Source organism: Alligator mississippiensis (assembly GCF_030867095.1). Lineage (NCBI taxonomy): Eukaryota > Metazoa > Chordata > Crocodylia > Alligatoridae > Alligator > Alligator mississippiensis. Next base: position 208,539,442 of record NC_081827.1, on the reverse strand, counting down.
CCTTAGCCTTCTAACCCCAAATTAAAATCCTGACATGGCCAAGATGTACAGAAAACACAATTTATGTTTGTGCACATGGCCCAAACTCAATGATCAGCAGACAGTGCCCAAGCTCAAATAATAGATTGTTGTGAAATGCCTTCCTTGAATGTTTAATGAAGAACTGAATGAAATAAAACCAGAGAATAATAAGTGAACAGCCATCAAGAAAAAGAATGTTTTTATTTAACTTCTTTCCACTCATTCTTCAGGAGATGCATTTAAACTGCTCAGGAGTTGCATGCAACTCACAAGCTGTTGGTCTGGCCATCCCTGCATTATACTTTTCCATTAAAATTCTCTGAGTGACACTTGAAAATATAAAATGCAAAATTAGGCTTCCTGCTGCATTCACAAAGCCCCTCTGGTTAACTAGAAATTTAACGGAAAATATATTGACACTAAAAAACCTTTTCATACTCAAATTGCAGTTATGTATTACCACAAAGTAAGACAAAGTTTTGATGCATTAAGAAGAACAAAGAGACAATGCTTGGCATGTATATATTAAAATATGAATTGGCCTACATGAGCTGAACAGTATTTTGCAAACTGTCAGAAATAAATAAAAAAATAAAACCGTATTTCCGCTAATTTGTAATGCCTTAGGAAAAAATCATGATCTTAAAAAACAAATGAGCAATAGCATTTATTATTTAAAATGGCATCTATTTATAGTGATATAAAGCAGTTATATCAATCCACAAAGGGCCTTTATAATGTGAAAATTGCCAGTATCATAACATTGAATAAGAACAATAGAAAGAGACCTTCATGGTTTTAAAGTCTTTTAGTACTCCATGTATTATAGAAGAAAATGGGGCAAGATATTTAGGGCCAGATGCATAAAAGGCCTTAGACAGGCTTAGATGGAACTACATGATCCAAAAAACCAAAAAAAACCCCACAACTCAACAGCTCAGTGGGTGCCTAATCCTCCAGGCATTTACATTTACTGGGCACCTCCCTTTTTTGACCAGACAGTCACCTATGTGTCTGTAGTTCTGCTTTCTTGCATATGCTCAGAACTGTCCTAGCCTGACTAGGTAGGAGATCACCCTTCAGCCCTTCTCACATTTTTCAGAACGTTTGCAAGTGGCTTTGCTTAGGGGGAGTTTTCAGGCTCTGGATTTCAAGCAGGCAGAGGTGCGTGCCTTGTGGCCCTGATTCAAGCATCTAAGCTCTGAAGAAGTCCATTTCCTTTTGACTCTCTCACTAGATGGGCTCATGCTTTTGAGGCACCTAATTCTCTCCATGCATTATTCAGGAAATCTGGACACTTATACAGTTCCACTGTGGCAACCAGGCACCAAAAATTTTGGCCTTGCAGCAACTAACATATAAAGTCTCAATCCTTTATTGTATTTGGTTCTTACTCTCTCAATGCCACATGTTCCTCCAGTTGTTCCTTATGTTGTTCTTGAGTCTTCAAAAGACTCTCATAGATCACAGTTGTCTCTATTCTGTGCTCTCACAACACTTAAGCTAAATCTTCAGGGAAATATGGGTAGAGTTCAGAAGGGAGAGCATAAAGGAAGCTGAAATTCCTAAAGACAAGGGATCAAATAAGAAAAGAAAAAAATAAATAAAAAGGAATACATTGTCAGGAAAATGAATATAGGGAAAAAATGCAGGCATAGTATGGAACCAGAGCATCTACCTAGGGGAGGAGTATCCTGCTATCCTAAGGGGACTCTGCCAAAAGAGGTTAGGAACAAGTAAATTAATTTCAACTGTTTATATCTTGGCATACTCTGAGGAATAAATCATATCTCTTTTTATAATGTTTGTCAGTGCCAAGTGACTTCATTTTTTCTGCTTTAGAAGGAAAGTGGACAGAATATTATATTTTAACTAAATAAATATTTACTAGAGAAGATTTAAATAGAGCTCTACTGTTTCAATTTTTAAAACATACCCGTTGTTACTTCCTACCATGCAGGGACAGAGTTAAGGGTGGTTTTTGAATGTGCAGTTGATATTTGAGAAATATCATTTTAAGACAGTATGCGAACTGGAAGTACATTCCAATCATTGTTTTCCTTTACATTTTTCAGAGTTGTATATGCCTAGGTTTTTTAATTTGATTTTTAACCCTAAAATGTAGACATGCATACTTTCAAGTATTTCCATCAATTAAGAATAGTTTCTGTTACATCCTCAGTTCATCATGGCCTGTCAAAAATAATTGTCATATAATAATACCCCAACCCGGACATACTTACTCATAGAATCATAGCATTGAGAGGGCCCTTAATGGTTACTGAGTCCAATGTTCCCTCCCATCCCACACAAATGCAGGATCTGCTCTTCCTAAATTATGACAGAGAGATGCCTCTCCCACCCCTTTTTTGAATACCACCAATGAAGGGGATTTCACAAATCCAGGCAGTTTGTTCCAGTCTCCTATGATTCTTATTATCCCATGATGTTAAGTTTCTGGTCAGCAGAGGCATAACAACCAGGATCTGTGTTCTGGGCAGCAGCAAAGTTGGTGACAAGGGCCAAGCTACCTATGGTGGTTATGGTAGCTGGGCTGCCAGTGTCAATGGCTGCTGTTCATGCACCACCTGTAAGGGAGCATCTATCACTAGTGCCTTGGTCTCCCACCACTTCTTATGCTACTGCTATCAGATAGTTTCACTTCTTTTTAAAGAGTAAGGTCCTTGTCTTATTCAATTACACAAAAGAATATGAGGAAAGATTGTTTCCAGGCCTATCTGATAATTGCCATACTTCCCCATAATAGCAGAGCACATGAATCTCATGCAAAAAAGCAACCCCTGCTTTCCCAGTGGATGGGAAGCTAAGTGGATGGGAAGAAGACAGAAAGGGATGGAAGAAAGGCAAAGCCTATTAGTCAGTATTCCTTCCTGTTGCTGCTGGTGAGGTAAATGTAATGTGACACCTTTTTTTCGCTCCATCCTGGCTGAACCTCAGTTGAGCTCTGATACATTCAGTCCCATATTATGTTATAACATTATTTCATTAACCCTTTTAATTTTGGCAGTCTACATGGTGACAAGGTTTGGTTTTTTTCATTTGAGTTTAAATCTAAAATAAGAAAAAGGAAAAAAGACTTCCTAACAAGGACTGTCTGTTTATCAAAAAACTATATAGTAGTTTAGTGCAACATAGTGCTTGATACTATGGCATAGGAGTCCAGACCATCCTGGAAACTTCTTAAGGTAGGGCCTCTTTCAGTGTTGTAAAATCTCAGCACTGGGCAAGAAGTCAAAAACAACTTTCAAGTAATTTAAGATGCCCTAACGTCACAAAGAATGGCTTCTCTGAGCAAAATCCTTCCAAGAGGCTTTTGTGCAATAAAATAAGCTGAAATGTTGTCTGTGCGCATCTCTGATTTTCCCTTTTTACTTGTTGAACTTCACAGTCTGTCAGTTTCAAATTCTAATTTGCCACTATAACTGTTAATATCCCAAGAGACAGACTTTCCAGCAGTGTGATCATCTGTGTGTTATGAACCAACCACAAATTAAAGCCATTACGTGGTGCTTAATTTTATGTAACTTTCCTGAGCAGTGTGATCAAAAAGAATGTATTTTAAACAAGAGTTTTGTAAATAATAGGTGCCAAAATTAACTGCAGGCCATAATTAGCTTATTGACTCACCATTTAATTTTCTGCAATAATTTACTCAAAAGAAGTTTCATCATAAAATATGCAGGTCAGAAGCCAAAAGGCATTTTTGAAAGGCCAAAACTTGTCCTTGTATGTGTGCAAAGTGTCCATTTACTTCAGCTATTTCCTTATCTCCTTATCTTCCTTTCCTTATCTGTACAAGAAAAAAAAGGAAGAATTCAGACCTAGATCATGTCTTTAATGAGGGACTTTTTCTAAAGTTAGATTTGATTGCTAGTGGATGCATCTACACATGCATTCACTCTGCCCCAAATTTACTCTGGTATAAACTACTCTGGAGTAAGTGTTTTTGGACAGGCGTCTACACATGCAGAGATTAAAGAGCAGATTTGCACCCAGTTTCCTGCAGCCCTGCAATGGACCCCTGATGCCACTGGAGGGAGTTCCAGGCTCCAGGTGCAGCTGCCAACACCCAGCAGCCATCTTTAAAAGCCAGCCCCGTTCTCTGTTCTCTGGCCAGCCCCTTCCCTGCCCAGGAGCAGCATGCTTAGTGCAGAAACAGCATACAGCAGCTTTCTCTTTGTCCACTCTGCTTCCCCACATTATGGCTGCTCCAGCCTTTGCCCCTGGCAGTGACAACCAGTGCCTCGCACTCCTGCTGGCCATAGTATTGGCCCTGCTAGCCTAGCAGGCCTCCCCTGCCCAGGCCCCAAGATAGCCACACATCCATCATTGGGGGCCAGGGCTGATCACCTTCTCTAGCCCTCCCCACTCTAGTTCACCTGCACTGCTGCCCATGGACTCCACAGCCCACCTGCCCATCCCCAGCACCACTCTCACTGCACACACATCAGAAGAACAAGTCTTTATTTCCCAACAAACAAAGCCCCCTCCCTCCCCAACAAACAGAGCCCCTCCACCACCCACCAACAATAAAAAACCCTCTTTCCTGTGTAAACTATATACAATGTCATTTTTGTGGTGTCCCAGAGTGGGAAGCTATGGGGTACAGGTGCCTAGGGGTCAGAGTCTGGGGGCAGTCAGCCTCTGGCCATTCCCCCACAGGTGTGGATGCTGCAGTGAGTGCAGCAGGTGGGGAACTCACCCAGGGGTGATGGTAGCCACTGGTCCCCTGGTGCAGGTGGCTCCCCCTCTGCCAGGTGCTGTCCGTGGCCAGCAGGGCTGGCGTGTGGTCCTGGTCCTGTTGCTGGCAGCTCTGGCTCTGCACCCACATGGATCCAGGGCAAGTGGTGGGCCTGGGTCCAGATGGGGTGCCTGGGTAGTGGGGCACCCAGGGCAGGGGCTGGGCCAAAGGATCCTGGCAGTTACAGGTGCCTCAGAACCTCCTCCCAGGCCCAGGCATGGGCCTGCTGTGGGGCAGTGGGAAGCTGCTAGGGGGTGTGCACGGCCAGGGTCAGGGACTGGGCAGCAGCAGGCATGAACCAGATTGCTAGACCCAGAAAGGTGTCCAGCACCCAGCAGCTGGTGTCTTGTGGCCTGCACTGCCCAGCCCAGTCGGCTGTTTGGCTCCCGCAGCACCTGGAGCTGCTTGTGCTCCAGGGCTAGGAGCTTGACCTGGAATTCCCAGTCTGCCCAGTCCCTCCCCTCCTCACAGGCAACACTCTTCACCCACCACCTGTCCTGGTGGGCCATAACATCTTCCTGCCTGCCAGGCCCTTGCATTCTCCTGCTTCTCTGCAACCACCACCAGCCACTGGAGGAGGAGGGTGCAGTCCATCATGTGCCTGTGGCAAAGCCAGCGCATCTGCAGGGCCCCATTGCTGAGGGGTGGTGGCAACCTTGAGCTGGCATCCCCATGTCCAGATATAGGATCTGCAGAGCCATGAGACAGAAGCCTTTTTGTGAGAGTTGGCAACATTTCTGAGATAAGATGCTCTGTACCACGAGCCATGCACTACCCAACCTTAGATCAGGGATCAGCTGTGCATGGGTGCCCAAGGACCATGGTAAGTTGGCTGGGCAGGCCTGGGCCCAGGTGGCTGCTGGCTGAACCCTCTGTCCTCACACTCCCTTGGGGCTGGCGTTCCACTGGGTGCTGGACACAGGCAGCCTGCCTCCCCCAGGACAGGACAGGCTTCTGGCAGCAACTGCTGCTGCAGCTCCAGACCCACTGCCCCCTGCTCCTACAAGCCAACCTCTCTGCTGTACTGCTGTGCAGCCCATGGTGCCTGGTCTCATGGTCTCAGGGTGTGCAGGGCTCCCAGACAACTGGGATGAGGAGCTGGCTGCACCCCTGTCCTCCCCACTGAGGGCCTCTCTGGAGAGGTGCCCTGGTGCCAGCCCTGCACCACGCTGATGCTGCATCCTGGCTGTGCCCCTGATGTGCATACCCTGGGTAGTGCATGAGGAGATGTTTACTCAGGTCAAGGGGTACCCAACCCACTATGCTTTGCTGATGATGGTGGTCATGTTGCTCCAGGCACACCTGCACTCCTGGTTTGGGACTCTGAGCTTTGACAGTGCAGTGGGCAAGCCCGGGCTGCCCCACAACCTCCACCACCAGCTGAATGGCTACTTGTCACTGCACTACACATCCCTACCCCACACTGCTGAGGAGGACATCACTGCTAGCATTGACACAGTCCTAACTGCCTAGCTGTGAGGGAATGGGCTGCTCAATAAAGTTTTTCATTGTCTCCTGCCTCCCTAAGTGCTATGGGGGGAAGCCCAGAGCCAGGGGAGTGAAGGCAGCCTGGCGGAGGGAGGGGGAGGAGAAGAGGAAGGGGGAAAGAGGCAAGGGCTGGGGAAGGGAGGGCCCTCCCTGCAGTGCAGGGATTATCACATGGCATGGGCTGGCATGGTTGGAAGCTTGGTCTGGTTCTCCCAGTTGGTGATAACATGCAGCTGCACCCAGTGTCCTCAGTCTGTGGGGTGCACCATGCAGGTGCCTGACTGGGTGACTGGCGCTGCTGGTGGTTAGTGGCATCAAGCCAGGCCATGCCTCATTGCTGGCCTTGGGTCTGCACAGCTGGTGAGGCTGCTGCTGGCCAGGGCTCCCCAAGCTGCTGGTGGAAATTGTAGTGAGGGAGCTGGGTGGGATGGGGTGCTGCACGCCCAAGGGTCCTTCCTTCCGTGATGAGTCACCATAGGTGCCAGGCCAGGGTAGGGGCTCAGGCAGGTCACCCATGCTGTTATAAAATGCACAGCTGTGGCCTGGGTCCTAGAGCACCAGAATGCTGGTCAGTTGCCACATAAAGGGCATGGTCTTGTGGGTATGGCTGGATCAATGATGTTGTTGCTCACAGCAACCCACTGTGGCCGCAAGGCCTTGACCTTTATGTAGCACTGCTGCACCAAGTCATGCCCTCGCTCCCACACCTACCCTGACAGGGCCTCATAAATGTGGGCATTGGAGTGCCTGCCCCATTCAAACTGGTGCAGCACCTCCATCTCACTCCACAGCACCACAAGGTCACCAGTATCCTCCTGGCTCCAGTTGGGGCCCTTGGTGAAGGCATGGGCCTACAAATGCATGTGATCATGGCCCAGGGTGGGGAGGATGACACCATGCTGGCTCCCTAGGCCCCTGTTCTGGTGTTGCCAGCCCTCAGCAGCTGCCAGCAGTGCCCAGTACAGGGGTATGGCATGGGACTGGCAGCTGCATGGCAGAGGCAATGCCTCACAACACCTGCAGGCCTAAGGCAGGTTTTAGGAGGCATGCTGCAGGCAGGTGGTAATGACCTTGCTGCTCAGAAACTGCCTGCAGGTGGCCCTGGGGGGCTACAGGCCTGGCCAGCGGCTGCAGCACTCTGCAGCATCCTTTTATAGCCTGCAGATAGGGGCTGCCATAGAGGCACCCCAGCCCTGAGCCAGGACAGGCTGCTAGCCTGCAGCCCTGGGGCTGGCCTTAGGTCAGCCCCCTAGTGGCTGGGCAGACCCAAGAGCAAACTTGCTTCCAGGTCACTTCTACACATGCATTACTGTGCATTAACTAATCTCACTTAAGTTTGCTACTTGCAAGCAGCAAATTTAAGTGGGATTAAGAGTTTTCACTGTGCAGTAAGCATGCCCATGTGTAGGCATGTGCACTTACTGCGTAGTAAACTACAGTAATGCATCTCATGTAGATGCACCCAGTAAGTAACAAAGTAATACTCAGAAATAGGGTGTGTCACAAATAGAAATTACTTTGATGCCCTATATTTGACTTTGCAAAATATGTAAGTTCTGCATGAAGAATCTCTCTATCAGAGATATAATATCTAAAAGTGGTTGAATAATATTCACTGATCAATTTATTTGAATATTTTTCCCATATTGTTTGGTGAATAAAGTATAGCATATATTTTTTCCTTGTTCAGCCAATTCTAATAACATCCCTAGGAGGGACATTATGTGTTCGCTTCCTACTAACTTAATTAAACTGCTGTCACTATAATATACAAGGAAAAGATGATAAGTAAAAGATAAAAGCTAAACAACAGGTATAAGAGACTGGATTTCTTGGGTGGCTGTGGACTTAGCAACAATATTGTAGAAGGGCTGCAAAGCAGCCTCATTCTTCCTTCTACTTTTTCATGTAGCAGCAGGAATAGCTCACCCTGGCTGATCCATTCTCTTCTTAGTTTGTCAACATAGCTTCCATTAGTATCCATAGAACTCTGAATGAAAATCAAAGATGAAGTAGGCTGCTGAGAATGGTACCACACTACCATGTGAAGTACAGTTCAAATATATGAGGAATACGCTTAACCCAAATACCCTGAGAACCCACAATTAAACTTCCAGTGTAGATACTAATTATTCATAAAAGGTACACATTCAGTTCCTGGAGATGACTTAATTAGCCAACTCTACCTCAGTTCTATCAATGTTATTCTCTTCTTTTGATATAGTAAATATAAATATTTGTAAGATATGATGCCATTTTCTGTCCCAGTGTCATTACATGGGTGCATCCTAACCTAGGGACAGACATTTAAAAAGCCTGAGCCTAAATTGATTCAATCTTTGCAGGTTAGTCTAACCTGGCTAGGCTGAACCAGTTTGTAACTAGACAGACATTCTCTCTGGACTAAGGACATTCAGGCACATGCCTGCAGTGCCTTAGGCTAGAAGCTAGGGGGTGCTAGAGCAGCCCTCCCTTCCCCCCCCTAGTGCTGAGCTGAGGGGAGGTGTGGTGAGGCCCTGGCAGGACATTTTGATTAGGAAGTTCTGCCTGCACCATCCCAGGCTTTTCCCTGCTGGCTGCTCAAGGGACAGGAGTATTGCCAGCTCCCAGACACCTGCTAGCACTCTGAGGCAAGGGAGGGTGTGCAGTGCTTTTCAATCTCCCTCCCTGCCTCTTTATACTGTCTGCAGAAAACTGACAGGCAAGCAAGCCAGCAGGGGACTGATAATAGTGTTTATCACCCCATCAGCAAAACAACAGCCTTTCTCCATTAGTTCAAACTCTTCTTAAACAGCTTACCAGCTGACCTGTTGATTAGCTTCAAAAAGCCCTAAGCAGTCACTGTTCTGTTTGCTTGTCCCAGTGAAATTAGACACACACACACACACACACACCCCTCTTGGCATTAGCTAGCAAAGCACATGCCTAGGGTCCTTGAGGCTGAGGTCCATGCTTGAGCAGTGAGGGGTGGAGGGGTAGGGCAGAGGGAAGCCAGGCAGACCCTGCTGTGCCTGTAGTCTCTGCTGGAGCTCCAATGAGGGAGCAGAGGGGAGGGGCCAACTCTGCTGTGGAGTAGAGAGCCCTGCAAAGCCCACAGTTCATGCTGGGGTGCTGGGAGAGTCTGGTTTATCTTAAACCAGCAAGGGGCCTGGGACAGATTTGGTTTGAGCCAAATCAGTTAAGTCTGATACTACATTCAACCAGGTACATCTCAAACCAGTTTCAGCCATTTTCAAACTGGTTTATGTGCACTGAACATCTGTTCTGTTACAGGTTTAAGCCAGTTTCTGATCACTTAAATGAGCTTATATGTAATGTCTGTCCCTAGCACTAGAGTTTGCTCCATAACTTATTTACAATATTCTTTAAGCATGCTCTCGTTTCTTCCATAACAGCATTGAACTCCTTCCTAAGGATCCCTTCACGATAACAAGCCCCTTATTTGATTGATAACAATAATTTTGAGGGTAACTAAGGTTAGCCTTTTTAACTTAAAAATAAAAGTTAACAAAAAAGCCAAACACCATGCTATCAAATACTACAAGTCTGATACGCAAAAGAGTTGAGGGCCGGATTTTCAAGTGCTTAACAAAAACAAAGAGGCCTGAATTTTCAAGAAAGTTCAGTTTCTGTATAAACACCTAAAAGTGTGCAGTTTTTCAAAAAGCACAATATCTATATCATCTTCCACTGGGATAGCTATAGCCAGATGTTCTAAATAGCTGAGATCTTAGGGGGTTGAGCACTCTTGAAAAGGCATGCATTGACATTAGCATCTAAACAAGTGAGCTGTTCTGAAAATCTTCTCCAACATTTCACTGCAGAGAGTTGCTTCTGAATGAGAGTAGGAATGGAGACTCAGGTCCCCCATTCATGTTCAGAGTAAGCTTTTCCTACTGCCTTTCACTTTTCTGATACAGTCTGGTACTGGAAAGGTGTCAGGAGATAGGATCATTTTGAGCCTGGAAAGTGCCATCCACAGTGCTCAATATTGATTTTCAAAGTCAATGGCTAATGAACAGAAATTATATGTCTAGCAAACTATTACCCTTTTTGAGGCAAATCAATCATACTTGCAAACTCAGAATGAAAGATCAAGTGGCACACATCCAAAAGCAAGCACAGAAAAACAAAAAATACTGGCCAGTCTAACTTTCTAACCATATGGTCTCTTCCAAGGTGTGGTGACCTGTCTTTAGTTCATATTTAAAGTCTGGGTCACCTTCACATCTACAGACTAAACAAAGGACTGTAGGCTGTGACAAAATCCTGTAATGACTGCATTTGTTAATATATGGTTTCACATCCATAGGTTTTATTCCCGAAAGGGAAATAGCCAATAAAGCCAAGGAGGAAGAAGGCTACACACACACCACCCAGTCCCCTCCCCGCCAGATCTTCAGTCACATTCTGGTTGGTTTTTTATGTTTCTTACCACTCTAGTTGTAAAAAGAACGTTGAAAAATGGCTGACCCAGCCTGTCCTGTAGTCCTCTAGCTGAGAAGAAGTAGTTCTTAAAAATCCAGTACTGGGGCTTGGGTAGAATAAGAGGAGTACGATCAGAGCATCTTTACACTCTGTTGATCTCTGCTGGAACATCCCTTTCAGAGTGATAGATAGACAATTATACTACCAGCCATAAGACAGATCTGAATTAAATGTAGGCCCCAGAATGGAGAACCACACAAATGACATAAAACTATTTGCCCGTCTGGTCTTTGGCTATCCCAGTTTCTTTTTAGTTGCAGTCCTTTTTAATCAGTATTTCTTGAAGAAAATCTGGGCAAAAACATATTTTAGATTAGATATTAGGAAGAATTCTCACTAGGAGGGTAGCAAAGCACTGGAACAGGTTACCCAGAGAGGTGGTGGAATCTCCATCCTTGGAGGTCTTTAAGACCTGGCTAGACAAAGCTTTGGCTGGGATGATCTAGTTGGGGATGGTCCGATTTTGAGCAGGGGGTTGGATTAGATGACTTCCTGAGGTCCCTTCCAACTCTAATTTTCTATTATTCTATGATTCTGTGATATTGCATTGTTCTCTGAAGGAGGAAATAATGAGTTCATAATTATCTTTTGCAAAAGAGCCTGGGCCCCTCCACAAAAAATGTTTATTCTCCAGTTTTGCCTTAAAAAAAAAATCAGCAGCAGCTTCTGTTTGCTGGAGTTATATGAAAGTAGTAAGAGTCCTTGAGATAGACCCTGTCCTGTAGGAAAGGAAATTTAAGCACTTTTACCTTGAATTAAATAGGATAGTGAAGAACCAGCATGATGAGTGGAATACTAGTGTAAAGTCTTTTTGCCTCTTTTCCACTTCCAGATATGCAGATAAATTTGAGCTAGCTACAGCTTTGTAGGCCCTAATTGGAAGAGTATTGTCATAGACCAGCCTTGGAATAACAGTGGCCAACAAAATAAACTTATCTCAAGTTTTCTTACAAATTCTGTTAAGATGCTCAGTAGGGGTGTGTGAAATGAGCCAGATTTGATTCTGATTCTGCCCAAATCAGGGACAATGATTCAATTCGTTGATTCAGACCACAGTCCCCAATTCAATTTAGCCAAATCTGAATCTGAAGATTCAATGCTGATTTGGCGAATCAGTGATTCAGCCACAGACATAGCTTTAAATGTTTTATCTACATACCTCAAGGTACCAGGAGTGGCTTGTGAATGCTGCGATGGTGGGGCAGGTGGGGCAGATGGGCTCCCCCCACCCCCCCTGGCATGCTCAGCGGCCAACTTGTAAGTGGACTGGAAGTACTTCCAATCTACTTCCAGGTCTGCTGCCGAGCACAGGGGGGGGGCCCTACACCCACCAGGCTCAGTGATTGGCCACAGTGGGATCCTGGGTGCCCCTCCAGACCCAGCAGGCACTAGTTGCCGAGATGGGGAAGCATGGGGGGGAAGGGGAGGGGCCTGCATGCTCCCCGGCAGGCCTGGAAGTGGACTGGAAGTGCTTCTGGTCCACTTCCAGTTCTTCTGCCGAGTGTGCTGGGCCCCGCCCCACGCTCCTGTGGGATGCTCCATCTGCCCCACCATCGCAGCATTCACAAGCTGCCTGGTACCTTGAGGTATGTAGAAAAAATATTTAAAGCTGTGTCTCTCCAAATCGTCGAATCTTTCCGAATCAGTTTGGAGGGTTCCAATTTAATTCAGAGTGAATCAGGAGACCCATTAATCTGTTTGGATTTGAAGATTCAGCCACCGAGTAGGGCTGAATCTCCGCCAAATTGAATCAGCGACTGAAGCTTCACACAGCCCTCATGGTCAGTATATTACTTTATAACCAGTTTGTCACGGGATGGGGTCCTCGAGGATGGCCGTCACCCCTAGAGCCCCTCGACCGTGCCAATTTGGCACCCTCTATTCTCACCTGCCACATCTTGATGGATTTATGATATAGGGAGGCTGCCTTCACGTCCCATTGGACATGGTCCTGATGAATTTCCTCAACCCCATGGGTTCCTGGACCCTTTGTGGGTCCCGTTCCAAAATAGATATCACAGGACACCCCAGCTTTATGGGTTATATGCATGGCTCCAATCACCCTTTTACCACACCCCAAGCCTTACAGATGGCACCGACGTTGTCCTGTCTAGGCCTTGCTGTAATTGGCTCCCTTGTCCTCACTGGCACCTGGGTTCTCGGTCGCCCTGTGGGAACTGCCCTCCTAGCCTCAGCCTTGGCGTTTATATATGAGCCAGGCCCTACCCCTTCTGGTCAGCTGACCATGTGCAGGTGCAGGCTAATTTGCCCTCTGGCTTGTTGCCCTGGTAACCTGCACTTGGGCTTCTGTCTTTCTCTTTGGGCTCTCCCCCCAGGCAGTTTCTGCTCTTCTAGGAGCAGAGCACCTTAGTGCCCTGCGACACAGTTCTTCATCACAACTGTCCTATGTTGTTGTGGATCCCTTTCCTCCCACTGAAGAAGATAAACCTTTTCTAAAATTAACTCAATTTTAACTTATTAGAAGACATCCTCACTGTCTCTGAGCATACCTACCAAGCAACCTAAAGTGCTTACTTTTCTTTATATTCTAGTAAACTGTAATAGTGATGAAATCTGATTGGCAAACATTGTTTTGCCAGGTATAAAGTTCTTTATTTAGGCTATATTGTTGAAGTGTCTGCCATGAACCCTGAAGCTGCTGGGATTTTAATTGACTCCTAGAAGTCCAATGAAAGTATAGCAGATAAAAAATGACAGAGTTGTTGCTGATGCAAGTAAAATTGTTACAGCAAAGCAGCTGGGGAGACCACTGTAGATGTTTACATTATACCAACATGCTTACATTGTTCCTGCCACGTTTCCAGCCAAAGCTCACCTGGTTTTGCTCAAGACCTGGAATGCAATGAATTGTATGCAGCACCTAATATTTATTCATGCCATTGTTGAGAACATCTTTGCAGTTCTTGCCAAGATCTGTCATTAAATGTGTTTGTTCAGCTGCATGGCAAAAACATAATACACAGTCATCATTTTTACTCAGTCACCTACTCAATATTTTTCTTCTCTGATTAAATTAACTCATAAATACTGAGCTTTTCATGCCAGAAATTCTTACTACCTCCATTCAACTGAACACCCATTTGTATGTTTTTATGTTGCTGGATAGTTAGTTCCTTTTCTAATAAGTTCAGAAACAATGAAGAAGGTGAATAATCTAATATGCCTGGGACCTTGGAAGCACAAATTTCAATTTTAAAAGATTATTTAGTCCCTCTTTTTATTAACTATATCACAATATTACATGCTAATGAGCGTTAAAAAATTGTAGTACAAATGAATGGAGAGGACACGTGTTAAAGGATATGTTCGCCTTCTGCTAAAAGTGGGACAGCATTTTAAAGCCAAGCCACTTTGACTCTTTGGGTATGTCCACACTGCAATTAAAGGTGTGATTGCAACACAGGTACACACACCCATGGTAGGGGCACCTATAGTCATTTTAATGTAGTAACTAGAATGAATAACAACAGCAGTGAAGAAACAGCTGCATTAGCTTCAGCCACCAGCTGCATTAGCACATGGGAGATTCTAACAGGGTAGCTGAGTTGCTAGTCATCACTGAAGTCCACAGCAGTGCATGTTCACTGCTATTACCTATCCTAGCTAATTAGAAATTAGTGCAGAGATGCCTACCCATGCTACAATCAAACCTTCAATTGCATTGTAAATATACCCTATAAGTAAAGAGAACAGCAATATGCTTTCATTGTATATAAAACCCCTTCTTAACAAAGCTGTGATATTATGCATAAAGCTATTTATTTATTACTGTAACAAAATCTAACAATACATCACTCTATTGAATCACCTGCTGCTTTTCTGCTGTAGTGTCTACCCTAGTCTGCAGCTCTATAAAATTTCTCACCTTAATACCACCCTAACACCTAAAATTTCTCAGGCTAACACCAGTGTAGCTCATCTACTTATACGGGGAAGAAGAGTGCTACTGTTAGGGCTTCAGGGGAACATTAGTGTTTTTAGCAACACACCACTTGACAGCTCAGAGCAGTTCAGTAAGAGGAGGTGCTTAAAAGGCCGATCACTTGTCTACATTCCTGTAATTGCTACAACTAGTAAAACTATGCTCTCACAATTAATGCTGTTCTAAATACCCACCCTCTTCAACACCAAAGTTACATAATATCTGTCACATTGTCAGCCCAGCTTGAATCAGACTTCCATGTCTATGATTGCAAGTTTTGGACTGCAAATATGTGAAGCTATACTTTGGATCACTTAGGCATCCAGCTTCCTAATCATGCCTCACAAATCTAAAACTTACACAGCTAAGAGTGATATCTTTTACCAAACCAACTGTATAGTTGGGCTAGCTGTTTGAAAAGCTTTTGGGCATCAGGTGTGCTTCCTCAGACCCAAAGCCCAGAAGCCTGTCCAACAGCTGTCCCAACTGTATAGCAGGTCTAATAAAAAAGATCACAAAAAAGTCTCAATGTTTCTTGGACCATCACAGCTACAACAACATTCCAACCCTACTATAACAAATAGCAAAATTATCTTCTGCACTTCACAGAGACAGCACAGAACTCATAGGCCCAGGAAATGGAGGAGCTAAAGTGGCTTTAAGCATTGCCTCTAAGCATTCCAGGCTGCTGCAGGAGCCCAAGTGACTGTCAAGTTGAGTTAAACAGAACAAGAAATGCTATAATATGCAGTGCCCTATCATCTATTAATGGGCTCCTTTGAAGTCTGAAACAATTGAGAATCCTCAAAATTAGAACAGATTATGGTGACCTTGTTCCATCTTGCCTGCCCCCCTAATCTTAAGTAATGCTTTCCCTGGTGGATCTGCATTAAAAGTATTAAAATCCTTTTATTCTACTCCAAATCCCTTACCTGTTGTTCCCTTGCTGTTCAGGAGAGGCAGCTGGAGTGAGTATCTCATCCAAAGTGGTGATATTCTAAGTGGATTAGTCTTTCAAAACTGGCTTTTTTGTTGGGGAGTATCAAATTTTCACTCATAGACATAAAAGTCATGTTCACACCTACCCCAATTAACTGGCAGCTATATCTCTAGCATAAATGTGGCTCACACACAAAGTGCAGCATCATACTTCATACATAGCAACAATAAGAGAGCAGTCTATGATAGAACAGCAGGCTATTAAACAAAATGCCAAATCACATAGATTCAGATACTTTTCACAATGGCCATTTAGTGCCAGTGGTGGTAATGACTTTTGTAGTGTTGCAGATCCTTACTGGGATCTGGACGAAGACCCCCAAATAGTCCTATAATAGGATCACTTTTAGGAGACCATTGACCTGGATTGGATTGGGGAACAGATTTACCTTTTGGCTCATTTTGGAACTTTATTTTAGTGGCTTGCCTTCTGAATCTCATCTTGACAGCAACCCAACAGACACAAGAATTGCCCGCTCTGGGACCTTTATCAAATAACCCTCTGAATAGAATATTTATAGTGTCTTCCAGGCCTGCAGTGATGTCTGCCATCTATCCTCAGTGAGGTGCTGAAAAGTAAAGCTTTCATAAAGGTTGTGTAATCCTTATTTGCTTTGGTTTTTCTTTTGTTTTTTAAGAAAAATAAAATGCACTTTAACTAGTAGGTTTCAGATTTTCTCAGGATAACCCAATGATGTTTTTGTGCTAATAATTCTAATAATGATCCTGTTTGCCCCTGGTAGTGGAAAGACTGGTGGATATATGTGGAACTTCTAAACTTGCCTTTGCAAACTATCTAAAGCATTTTGGAATGCATCAGACCAGAAATGAGAATAGCTTATTGCAAGTACCATATGGGCATTAAATCTGAACTTGTCAAAAAGAGAATGAATGAACCATTTTTACTTTCCTTGTGGCTAATTTTTTATTCTTCCAGAAGATGAATTATTTCTAACCGTGTTTTCTTTTTAACTACACAGTTTGAGCCAAAAAAAAGAGCCAGGTTGGTATAAAAACCTTGGCAGGTTTGTGGTCCTCTCTGATGATTACCTAATGCATTTGTGTCATCTGCTTTCCTTGCTGTGTGAAAACACACTGAGGAAATGTGTAAGTGCAGTGAATTGTTCCCAACTCTTTTATTCACCTTTCAGCATGCTAGTTCCTTCCCTTGGCATTGATATCATTATGCATTTGTCAAAGATAGACTGTCACTTTAGGGTTTCTATTATGTGCAAGATTTGGCAGCACATTTTGCCTTTGGGATTTGCTTATATCCTTTGTATGTTATTGTACTGCTTTGGCATTCAGTAAATTCAGTACACCCATTTCTTTGATGTTCATTCCAGCCCCTAAATGTGGAAACAATGACTGAAATTTTGGATCAAAGCATCCCTCCATAGATGGCAAGCAACACAGTTCTGTGATAATTTACATGAACAGAAAGCAATCCCATAGCTGAAATCTAGGCCAGTAAGCCTCTCTGAATGGTTCTAACATTTCTGTACTCAAAAACATTCAAGGATATTAAAAATGAGTTCCAAGACAAGAAAAAGACTAGCTTGAAAAACTACTTATTTGAATCCTCTGGTAACTTCATATTATAATGTAGAGAAAGCAGGTTTGTTTCTGTTTTGAACCAACTTCTGAGGGCCAACTACTTTTTGTGCCTGCTATAGCAGCATTTTAGGACTAGACCCTGGATTCTTTGCACATGAAGGAACACTACAGGTCACACATTTGTTCTACTGTCTCAGGAAACCCAAACCAATTCAATATTGTATCCTGAGAAGCAAATACCAGAGGCAATTACTTAAATGCAAATTATTTCTATGTTTTTAAAAATGAATTAAAAGGATGGGCTAAGAATTTTCCAGATTAATGGTCCCTTCAGTAACTGTAGCAAAAGTCAAACGGTTTTTTTAGCAAACCTGACTCACAATTCATTGTTCTCATAGCGGTTTCCTCTCTGTTGCACAATTAGACTATTTCTTCCTTACAGGATTTCCAATTTAAGATTACATAAAGATTTAAAATCAAAATCTGAATAAGAAGTTTGCTCTTCTTTGCTTCTAGAAATGTATAAGTGATAGGACAGTTACTCAGGGGCATCATGGTATTAAAGACACATATTGCCAGATTTATGCTTCCTGTCTTGCTAGGTGAATATAGCATTGTGGTACTGTTTGTTTATTCAGTAACTGCATACAGATAGGCAAGATTAACTGCCCCAAACTGTCATTTTCAAATTGTGGTCTTTAAGAGACAAGTTTTTTACTGCCAGATATATGCAACAGTGACATCCAGTGGCAGTTTGGATTACTCACATGTGCGTATTCCCCAGGAATGTGGTATGAATTACAATGTTAAATAAATAAACAAATGCTTTTTTTAAAGGTGGTAAATCCAAGTTCAAATTAAATGTTAACTGAAGTGTATAAATGCAAGAATATGACTAGCTATAAAATCCTGTATCTGTTTCTTTTTGTTTATCTGAACTTTATCAATAAGACTGCATTCTCCTCTGGGTTTGTGTGAATGTGTATGGGGGTGGGGCAAACAATCTCCCATATGGAAAGAAGAATCCAGATCTTGGTATATATAAAGCTTTCACAAAATGCTGACTTGCCTATTGCCACAGAAATAATCCAGGGCTCTCACCATCTGAAATTTGACCTCACAGCTAAACCTGGAGTCTCTGTGACTTATCTGGAGACTAATTGCAATTTAGGGCTTCTAATTTAGGACACAAATCCCACCCCTTCCTTATCTACCATGGCAATGAGGCCCCCTTCAAGTGACAACACCATCATTTTACACTAAATGTAGTGCTTTTGATAATATAATTTCAATGCCCTTATTATTATTTAGATACCTGTTCAGACCCAATAAATACACATATATTATTACACATACTCTATGGAAATAAGCTGCTGTTATTGAAATATATTAATAAAGTCCTAACTCAAGTTGTAAGAAAAGAATGCATCGTATAAAAATTTACTCAGTGTATGACATGCAGGAAGTGCAATTTTCAATTTAGTTATAAGAAAAAAAGTAATAAAAGACCCTAGTTAGTTAACTCTTACACAGTAGCCCTGTGAAACATGTAAAGGTGCTTCAAAGGTGGACCAGCTAAAGCAGAGAAAGCTTAAGTGACTTATCCAATGTTCCCAGCAAATAGTGACAGAGGCAAAAAAATAAGTTAACTAGTTCTGTCCCTTAGCTTTGTGTAAAAACTAGCAGCCCAAACTAGAGACAGTGAAGAGAGTGATAAAGGGGGGGGGGGGGTTTCCTTATTTTTCAGGACATGAAAAAGCTCTTCAATTTTAATATATACAAGGGAAAAAAATAATGGAGAATCTCTTAAGGAGCATTATGTCAGTTTAAATTTCTTTCCTTCCAGTTTGTCTTCTTCTGGAATGATTAGATCTCAGAGAAACAATCAAAACAGGCACTCATTCATTTTGGTGGGAAAAAATCAATCCAGAAACAAATATTCTGAGGTCATGTGCTCTGTGCAACCTAATGGGGAAAACCACAGAAAGTCTTGTTATTTATGCCTCAATTTTAGCCTGATGAAGGGTTTTTGAACCCGAAAGCTTGCTTAATAACTTTTCTCCAACTATATGGGTTGGTCTAATAAAAGATATCAAATTCACCCAAGGAATTTTGTCTGCCTCAATTCTAACAATACATTTATGCACATGCATAATTTTTAGTGAGTACTCCTGTCAAAGTGAATGGGAACCGCCACATGCTTAAGTCATACATATAGTCTTAATTACTTTATTGAATTGCAGCCTCAATAAAGAAGAATAATTTATTTTGGAGATACCAGAATTAGAAACTGTTCAGTAGTGTACTTTATGGGACAGTGCACCCCATGGGAGCACATTTGAGGCTTTGTATGAGCTGCTTAAAGAGTACATTCCTCCTATGTCTTGATAAATTAATCTCCTTTAACTCAATAGGAGCTGCATGTCTATAGGGAGAGGAGCACAGAGCTCCACATTCTAAACCTAATTCAGAATGAGCTACTGTTAACATTTTAAAGATCATTCTGAACAAGATACTAATATTATAATTCATTCTGGTTTGTTCCTCAGAGCATGGGGGAGGGAGGCTGCCATATCTCAGAAGAAGCCTTGAACATCCACCATTTCTTTCACTTGAGCCTCTCTTCACCCTGGCATGCACTGTGGCTTCCATCCCTTGAGCTGAGGAAGGCTGGATGGCATTCTCTTTGGAGCTCCTCCATGCGGCTCCTGATTCAGCCAGAGAGGTGCTTGTTGTTCAGTGATGTGATACTCCCTCCCCCAGGGGTTGAATCACATTGCCTCGTCAGCACTACCAACTCCTGCCACCCTGAGGAGCAAGAGACCACACTAGGAATCAATACTCAGATTTTCCTCAGAAATTTCCAAAATGCAGACATGTTCTTTTGACTTATGAAGATTTCTTCAGTATGACAAATAAGAAACCCACAGTGATCTGTATATGTTTTCTTATAATCTTCAAATAACCATGTATTTTATTGTATTGCCTAATCTAATAAACCATTATGTTTTGTATGGATATTTTACACTTACAGGCCATATTTTGATGGAAACAGACACAATAAACCTGTCTGACCAAATCCAGGCTTTAGACTACAGCAGAAAAAATTGTTTTACAAGCTTTCTATCATTTTTACATGGTCAATTGGCTGTTTTTTGTATTCCAGAACATATCAGAGCATCCATAGGAAAAATATAAATTCCATAAAATGGTGACAGGGTTTCTGATTTATTGACAGTTGCTGGTTTGAGTTTTCACAAAAATATTTAGCTCTAGGACAATGTATGAGGCGTATTCTTAAAGGTAAATAACTGCAGCCAATAAAAGTTCAGCCTATAAAGGATCCCATCTTCTAGGAGTTTTCTTCACTGAGAATTACTACCAGCATAATCATGGCTCCCTGCACACTAATATTTCCTCTGATACAGTATGATCAATGTTGTGGAAAAACATTTATTATATTTCTTCTAGCTACTTAAAGGCATTACTGAATTATGAGCATCGCAAAACGAATCCACTGTGCATTTTTTCTTTATGTGACGTTTTTACAATCTTCATTTTCTGCTTTGCAGCCACTGAGCTATCGTGATCACACTATGTACCCTCTTATGACTGCCACAGGGGCCAGGAACTCCTCTCTGCTTTATTGCAGTTGAAATGCACTTCATATGATAACATTCCTTTTCATTCTGTATTGGCCCCTTATTTAAAGGGAGAAATTATGAAAGAAATTAAATAATCAGGTATTTTTTAATAACAGTTCCTTATGTCCTGACTTAACATAAATGAGGGCGTCTAGGTTTGAAAAAGACAAGGAAATCCTATTTTTTAACTGATCTTAGGATATTAAAGATCCTGAAAGTGATGTCAATTTCTTTTCCTGTCAGTTTTGACATGTAACAGTACTCTGCTTATAATGGGAGAGTCCTTACTTCATGGAGAATTTGCCTGAGTATGGAAGAAATAAAAGCTAAGTAAGAAGCGATACCTCAATATCTAATTCTATTATGTTTAACACAGAGTATCTTAAGCTGCAGGGGGCCATCTAGCTAAAGGCTAATCTTTATCTCAGTTGTAGAACCATTAAAATCTTTGTGATAAAGAGTCAGTTAAACCAAAAACTAAGATGTAAATGCTAATAGGCCAGAGGAAATTGTGTTTTCCTTTTGGCAGAAGAATACATAAAGCTACCATTCAGAAAATAAACCCAGGAAGTCAAATGAATTTTCTATAGGGCTGAAGGAAATGTTCTCCCCCTCTGCCTTTTCCTCTTTACATTCAGTGAAAATATGCAAACAAATCAAAAGTGTTTAATAGAAAGACAGCATGAGGCAAGAGTGAAATATTTGATAATTTTAGTACTAGAACCAATGATTTATGACATAGAGCTCCAGCCAACTTTATTACAAAAATGACTTCACCTATAATAACCTTATTGAGGGCTCTCTGGAGGATGATGTAGTGCTGAACAGCATTAGAACATCACTGATATTCACAAACAATTCAGAGCTCATTCTCAATTCTCCCATCCCCCTCACATACATATACATCCTTTCTTGCCTCCTTCACCTGCTGCTTGAGGTAGGATTACAATGGTCCTACTCACTGTCCTCCTGTGGGGACTGGCCAAAGCCTCTAATTTATCATTATATAGTGCAGAAAGATTCCTCCTGTATTTGTCTTTCCACCCTCCCCCCAACTCCATTCCCCGAAGACAGCCCCTTCGGTAACTCATTGAGTTCTGGAAATTTGCTAATTACAGTTTGCTGTGTACTGTAACCGATGATACTGGGCATTCAAGCACAGTCTCTAGAGCACAACACAATCCAGCAGCTACCCTCTGTCTTGTCAAACTACTGTGTCAGTTTCTAGCAATTATTATAAAGTTAGATCAGTGCATGGTTTAAGGGGATTACATGTCCATTTGCATTAAAGCAGGTTTCTGTTTTTAACTTGTCTACCTGTCTAGAAATAAGCACATTTAAGACAAATTAAAAATATACAAATGTTGTTAAAAATACAATTTGCCTTTGTGAAGACAGCCAATATAATGTCCTCACTAACAGCAGCTTACTAGTGACAGGCCACATCTCCTGGTGCTATGATCCCACAGAAATCTTGAGCTAATGAACAGAAATGCTATTTGTTTTGGAGCAGAGGGATGGTAGCTGCATTACTTTTAAAGATCGTCCCTGTCAGCTATTACAAGGCATCCTCTGGCATGAGCCTGAAAGTGATGAAAAGCACTCCTAGCTGGCATCTTGGGAGTGTGAAAATGAGACAGGAGCTAGCACGTAGTCTGTGACTTTCTGCAGCATACACATGGTCCATAGTCTTATTTAAGGCATGTAAGTGTTTCCCCTCTCCCCTAACTAATAGTTATTACTTCATTATACAAGAGATATGACTAGCTGTCAACCAGATTTCAAAGCATAGATAAGCCATGATCTCATTTAGGTGTAGTGTTTACAAGTGACAGTAATATGTATGAGTGACTGCTTTATTTAGGAATGACAAGATGGGCATTATTAATAGCTTAATTGACATTATTGCAATTACCCCTATCCTTATTATGGTTTGCAGAATTACACAGAAAGTCTTGGCTGAGGCCTTATTTTCCCTAGAGCTAACCAAGGATGTGACATTTTATTCCAAACCAGATCTAGTCTTTGACATTAGATAGTTAACTATAGAATCATTCCAATAAATCATTGTAAATGCATTATAATAAAGATGTTATGAGCTATCAAATATTAACCCCCAGCCCCTAAAGAGAGATAAATAGTCTGGTTGCAAGATTCCAGCTTTTATTTTGCCAACAACTAATGAATTATAAAATGTTATATTGGTAATTAAACAATGCACTTCACTATCTCCTATGGGATTCAAGCTAAGCATACATAAGAAAAATAGTCAAGCAATATTAAGGGCCAAATTTTTGGACAGCCTCACCCAAGATTCTTAATTTCCATTTGTACATATCTGCTCATTTGGGCACACACAGCACTGACAGAATTTACATTTGTCATGTGATGGCCCCTTGAAATTGTTCTCCAATCCATCTGCCGCACCTTCCAGGGCAGGCTGGGCAAACCTCCCTTCCCTTCCCCCCTTGTCATTCTGAACATAGCATGCGAACTGTGAGGCAGGGCAGAAGAGTTCGGTGGGAGCAGTTGCAGACATGCAGCTGCTCTAAATTGGAGATTGATCCCCCAAAACCCCGGATCCCCAACAGTGAACGTCTGTTGGGTCAGGGGGAACGCTGTAAATCTGCTCTGAATCCAGGCATAATTTACATCAGTGTAAATCTCACTAGTGTAAGTGTGTTGCCTGTCCTAAGCCCTAAGGTTAAGCAACAGATGGATACAGTGAGGAGAGCACAAGTCACAATGAGAAGTTATTGCTCATGATGAAATGGGTTGTTGCAGCATGCTAGCTAAAACAAATTAAGCACTTAGAGCTAAATTTTCAAAAAGAGTATCTAAGTTGCTTTTTCAAAATTTATATAAGCAGATGTCCATCCTGCTACTTGATTTTCCCCTGGTAGTGCCTATTAGCATGGCCCACTATGAGACTGGCATAAAGCAACTTGACACATACAGCATGGCCAGCTAATAATTATATCTATTCCAGGCATATATATCCCTGGGACTGGCCAAATCGCTCGTGACCATCCACCTTGGAGGTCATCAGTCCAGAGAGGAGCACTTGCCTTCGAGCAGCAGCACACAGATGAGGCAGTGAGGAAGCGCATGGCCAGGAAAGCAAAGAACTCTTGTGTCCAGTTTTCGTCACTCTCCCGCCCCTGCTGCAGCAGATTGTTCAAGGCAAAGATCGGGCTTATAAGTCACCATGCAACCTGACCTCCACCCCCTCCTCTCTCTTTCCCCTCTTCTTTTTCCCTTTTCTTCTCTTTCTCCACTTCTCTTTTCTCTCTCCTTTTTTCTTTCCTGCTTCCTCTCTCCCCACTCCCTCCACTGCTGGATGCAGTCATCTTTGCCCACAGCCACCCCTTCCCTCCCCCCAACAGCTCAAGCCAGGGAAAGACACTGGCTGCACTTGGTGGCCAACCCCTTCCCTTCCCTCCAGCCCTCATTCTTCATTTCACCACTCTTCCCCCACCCCCATTTCCTTTCCACTTCCCATTTCATTACACACCCCTATCCCATTAACTCTCTACCTCCCAGCGTCATGTTCCCACCCCTCACCCCCATCCCATCTCTCTCACACCCTAGAAGCCTGTTCTGGCTTATCAGCCCTGTACTGACAACTCACAACTGTAGCTCCTAGTCAGGCCCCTGCTTCCCAGCCCTCTAGTGGCAAGTCACAGCTGTGCAGGTGGAGGTCAGTCTGAGAATGTTTTCAACCAAGGTGTGACTGCTCCCAACTCAAGCTAACACTAATAGGGCACATCCCAGTGAGTGTGCACGTGTAGTTTCCGGTGCCTCAAACCTGTTTGAGGTATCACAAACTGTAGGTGGCACATGTGCACCCCTTCACTGCACTGCTAATTAGCATTAGGTTTTTTTGACACAAGGAGATCCTGGTGTCAAAAAAAATCCCTGCTAAAAAAAAAGCAGCATGGTGCACAAAGCAGCAGTATGCGCTGCCAGAAATGGAGACTGGCCAGCCAGAGCCACACTCTGGCTGCCTGCCAGGCTCTGAGCAGCTAGCTTGGCACCACTGCTGCCCCAGGAGGGTCTCCAGGTAAGGCTGCTGGGGCCAGCACCAGCAATGCACGTTACATTTAGTACTTCCAATGTGAGATACTAGAAAAAATGCGCATTAGCCTATTTTAATGCACATTAGTGAAAGTGCAGGTTTTCTGTGATGCTTTAATGGGCTTTAAAATAAGCTAATGCACATTAAAGTGCACATGTAGATGTGCCCAGGGTGATTAATCAGTGGAACAAACTACCAAGGGAAGATTCTCTGCCTCTTAATGTCTTCAAATTTGTGTTAGCCAAATATAACTTAAAGGGCTCAAAATGTGTCCAAGTTTTTGGCCTATCTTACACAGAAGGCCAGTTGGTGATCAAATGATCCCTCTGGCTTTAAAAGCTATGAATCACAATCTTTAATAACATTGTGACATAATTTTGTAAAGAGTAAGATTTATGACCATATTATCAGCTTTGTTGCTTTACATTGTGGGGTTCAAAAAACAGAACTCCCACTCTAGTTTGAGTCAGAACCACTCTGAAGCAAATTAAGGCAACATTATGAAATTCCACCAAGGAGCAGAGGATGCACAGCAGCATAAGAAAAACTGCTGTAACAACTATAGAATAATACTGTCAAACTATTTATTTTCTTTTTTCCTATAACATTTCTCTACATTAGTTCATAAGCTTATCATGGGGGAATCCAAAGCCCCTGTTCTCCACTGAATTGAAGATTGGAGACAAAACAAACTGTGTTTAAGAAACTATAATGTGACCCAGGAGGCATGAGTACAATTCCTGCCCCTACCAGAGATTTCCTATGTGATCAAGGAAGTGGCATAGGAACTATTCTTTTGAGCAGTTTATCTTCAGAGGCAGGAAGTCTAGGCAAGAGCTGCAGAATCCCATACTATAATATGTATTTGCAAATAAAATTGGTCACAGAATAAAGCATGTTTCCTGCAAGCACTTTGGACCAGAAGTGAAACTTGAATCCCAAAATTAAATAGAAATTAAGGAAAAATTCCTAAATTTAAGAATGGAGAAGCTAAAAGCCGTACTAGAACTGGAACTGTCTGAAAGAAAATGTGAAAGACAATCGGAAGAGATTCAAGCAGCACTACTCTCTCTACCTACAAGCTGTGTCAGTGAAAAGGAAAGCAATCAGAAGGTGGCCTTATATTTCTGACAACAGAAGGTTCTGATGCACTTGATGTGTTTAACAAGTTTCAGTAAACTCAAGCAGAGAAGACTAACTATGAAACTATATTACCAGAAATACTGATCTCCATGGAAAATGAAACACAATAGGTATGTTTTTTTACCTGAGGGTACAATGAGAAAGGTGAAACTATAGAAGAGTTTAAACTGAGGCTGAAGAGATAATCTTGTATTTTTAGGGGCCCATATGAATCCCTAATAAGAGACTAGATTGTGATTAGAATCCAGAACAAAAACTCAGAGAGAGATTGCTGAAAGATCCCAAATTAACCTTCAGCAAACAAATTAGAATGTTCTAAGTAAAGGAAAGTGATCTAGTCCTGAATTAAGTTATGAAAGGTAGGTGATGTTCTATCACCAGAATGTAATTAAGGTATTTTGAGAGAAGGAGTTAGCCATGTTAATGTGAAATCAGGCAGAAGGCAGGGCAGTGTAGTAACTTAGAGACTAACTGATTCAAAGAAGCATAAGCTTTTGCAGGCAACAGCAAATGTCATCAGATGCTATGAATGGATTTGCAGGGGTACTAATAGAAGGGAATTTAAATTTAAACTACATGTACATTTACATAATTATATATTTACATATAAATTCCCTTCTGTGACACACTTTCCTGCCTTCTGTCTGAGAAAAGAAACAAAGCAGAAGTGCATGCAGAATTCAAAGTCAGAGCAAGAACTGCACAGAACTGCACACATTGTGACAAAGTTGAACAGTTCTCAACATACTTAAAAGGGTGCAAGAAAATAAATATTTTACATTGCTTTGCAGAAGTTTGCGATCATCAGTAGAGTGTGCAGTGTAAATGGAGAGAAAAATGGACAATGAACAACACTGCAGAAGACAATGATTAAACTATCAATCTGGCAGCAAATGGAACACTTCTTTATTTTAAGACACTGGTGTACAAGTCAATATTTTGCCAGTAACAGTGTTATTAAAACAAAAGGAAAAGCCACAGATAGTGAAAGGTAAAAAGCAAAAATTCAGGGCTTACAGTGGTGAACTTATTGCCATTACATGAACATGCAAACTAGCTGTATGAGTAAGTAACAATTGAAAAGAAAAAAATTTTAATTGTACTAGAGAAAAGAGCACCCATTATTGGGTTAAAAATGTTTGACATGCCCTCTCCTTAAGAGTGTGCATTCTTTGGAGGGGAAAGGAACAAAATATTTGAGAAAAAGTTCAAAAATATATTTGAGGTGACAAGGAAACCTCAACATACTGCTGGAAGAGTACAACATACTGCTGGAAGAGTATGCTAAACCAGTAGTTCCCAAACTCTGACAGTCTGAGTACCACCAGTTTAAAATGATACAGACTTAAGTACCACCAGCAAATTTTTCATACATGTAGGTAACAGACTATGTATTAAAACCACATCAAAACCTTTAATAATCATAAAACATTGTTTTATCAGTTACGGTAGCCATATAAAACAATCGTAAATTGGAAAAAGGACAGTGTAAACCAGGGTAGGCAACATTTTGGCCGGAGTACTGGAAAAAAAAAATGTGTATCCTGTAAGGTGCCAGACTGCTGGCACACCAGAAAAGCAAAACTGGGGTGAGAGGTACATGGCAGGATATACTGCATATTAATATAGTTAATAATCATAAATGTTGCTGCTTCTTTTTTTTACAGTAAATACCATGCTTTCTAAAAATGCTAAACCTGGTGACAATAAATAAACCATCATATACTATCTTTGTTCTTGTGAATTAATTTTTTAAGCATGTTGTGATGAGAGAGGGGGAAGAGGGAGAGGGAAGAGAGAGACGAGAGGAGAGAGAGGGAAGAGACATGGGAAGAGCAGACTTGGGTGGAGGCACTGTGGGCAGTCTGGCTCAGCCAGGCCCTTGGGAGGGCTGCAGCCAGAGGAAAGCAGGGACCAGGCAGGGAGGGAGGCTGCCCTGGGGCTCCGCAGACTAGGGCTGCAGTGGGGCTCAGCAGCACTGGAGGTGGGTCTCGGCCTGGGCCGTGCAGCTCTGCGGGGATGGGGCACAGCTGTCCTGCCCACAAGGGAATGCTGCCTGGCTGGAGCAGAATGCAAGGCTCGGGGGCATTGCATTCTGCTCCCCCCGGCTCAGCCTCTGGGTACACCGGGTGCAGCGCCAGTGGGACAAAGCCCCCCAGGCCACAGCCGGGACTCTCTGGGCTCTGGGAATAGCTGCCACAAGCGCTGCTCAGAGCCAAGTCATCCAGGAGCCTGCAGAGCAGCGGCTCTGCACAGTACCTGCACTGGCCCCAGCCCCAGCCCTTTGAGGGGAGCTGTGGTTGGGCAAGGCCAGGGCCCAGGTAGGCTGGTGCAGCTGCAGTGGCTGTTCCCAGGATCTCCCATGGCTAGGCCCTTGCAGCGGGGGCGGCTTCACCCTGCTCACACTGTGCCCTGCATGTAGGGAGGCCAAGCCCAGAGCCAAAATCTCCCCTGAGCCCAGCACCTGCCTTGGCCAGATGACATCCCCTTGCAGAGCCAGCACAGAAGAATGTGGCCCCTCCCACCACCCAGGCCCTTCCTGGGGTGACCTGGGCCTTTCCAGGGATGCAGAGTGACTCCCACCACATAACATATATATTTTTTCTATACTGGATGTGTTAGCAGGTCTCTTATAGGTGTAGAGATGTACTTAGAACTCATGTAGACATGCCTTGGTTGGCATGATCAAAAATGGTCTACATATGAATGAAGTTGCCTCAGAGAGACAAAACAGACCACAGGCTAATAACCAACGTGCAGCCGAGGGAGCCAAACATGTAACTATTACATGGCTGCAAGTAAAGGGAAAAAGACAAATGTGTGAGATTGTGATAAAGTGATATAAGGAGTCAGATGGCAGAGCAGTGGATGAAAGATGGAGATCGAGAATAAGAGACACATTAAGTTTGGGAGCTTTGGATCAGAGACGCAAGCAATATTGCCCACTTATATGCCCATTTGAACTTTATCATTCTTAACTAAACACCCTGCATACTGGACGTGCCTCCATGTGCATTTACTGTGCGGTAACTTACTGCGCAGAAAGTTGACGGCTAGAAAACGGTATTTATAGGTTTGCTTTTGGGAACTGACTTGTAGGTAAAGTCGATATTCATTAGAATAACAGTCCAAGGCAATGGCAAGGGTGAATTGATTTCTAAAAGCCTGTCTGTGACACGGTTTCCTCAAAGCCCACTGTGTCTGACACAGGCAAGCAGCAAGCAGAGACACAGGCCAGGAAATTGAAGACATGTACCACACTGTTCCATAACAGAGATAAGGGTAGCATTGGCGCAGGGTCACCATGCCCAACTTCAGGGCCTTTGGGATTGGTGTTCATAAATGGACCAAATTAAGAGGACACTGGGGAAAAAAAACAAATTATGATGTATGCATGTGATGGGTTTGTGAAACAAGGGAGCATGCTGACAGAACAGAATGTGGACAGTATGATGACCACAGGTAGACCAATCAATGATACCCAAAGATAAAGACTCAGCAGAGGGAGAAAAGAATACGAAAGGGATTTCAGAGCAGCAAAGGGTCCCCAGTGGACAGAGGGCATGCCACCAGCCCAGCTCACCCACCCCACCAGGGGAGAGGAGGGAGCCTCCCGCAGGGTGGATTGATTTAAAGCAAGGTGATTTAAATCATTGATTTAAATCACATTTCCCAGTGATACTTCTTCACATATTTCTTAAACAATGGCACAAATCTGATCACTAAAACACGTTAATTTACAACTCAATACAACATTTTACAACATCTGTCCTTAAACTTTTTTTAATTTTCAAATGTTATTAACTCTAACAAACAAGTTAGCACAACACTAAATGTACACTGTACTTAAAACTTCTACAGCTAGATCTCATCTTCCCCACTCCCACTGTCATTTTTATTCATAGACTGAAACAGAAATATGAGTTTTCGTGCTTTTTCAACTCCCAGTCAATTTCTTAGCTTTCAGTGAATAATACTAAACAATGAAAATATTCTCTTTGTGCCTGCAGAGGAAGCTACTGCTGTGAAAAGTTGGCTTAGCAACTGAAGGAACTCTGTTTCAAGGTGCCTGGCTAATGATTTCCACCAATTCAGGGGAGTGACTTTGTTCAAAACATCATCAGTAAACATGCACTGTTTAAATGGTTCCCCTCCAGCCCTGAAATTTATTATTACTGAGGCATGATTTTGAGATGCCCATGCCATAGCAGCAGCATCTTCTTCAGAAGTTAGGCATCTACCTTTATATCTGGAGTTGAGAATGTTCACAAGAAAATAGGGTGGAGTTAGTTCTTGATCCATTCGCTTCTTTATTGCCTGCAGTTTAACTTTCTGGTTAGGTATTTCTTTCTTCAATGTCTCTTGAAGTGCCTTCCAAATTTTGACAGCATTAGCAATGCAGCAACAATCTCTCTGAAGTTTGTTTAAGGCTATGGATATAGGCTTAAGTATACTGAGCATATCCTCTACATTCCTTTTTAATCCAATGTTAGATACTTTGGATGAGATACTTTGAGATATTTTATCATGGTTTTCTTCACAATTTTTTAATGAGAATATGGAAGTTCTTAATAAATTGCTCAAAACAATCAACCACACAATTCCATCGAACATCTAGAGGGAGCAATCTTTTCATCTATGGTGTCTTCTTGGTATTTGCTGGTCCTTACTACAAACCCATCCATGGTGGTGGTTTTATTGGATGATTGAAATCTTTTGCTTGCTACTGATACTTTGTTGTCTTAAATACATTTAGCTGCACATAACCCAAGTTAATGTCTATAAAGTTAGAAGCTGCTGCTAAAAGTACTAACAGATGACTCTGAAGTTGTTGCAGATAGACAGTCAAAGTCTCTTATGCTTAAATAGGATCCTGAAACAAAAATGAGTTTTGAATAGTCATTCTTCTCAGTTCTTCTCACTCTATTATTTAAATAATCATTAACATTTTTTTCAGCAAGGATGCAGATCCAATTCCAAATTACCAAAAAAAGCTAAGACTGACTGCACATAGACTGCGCTTAATTTTAGAGTAAGCCCCATTGAACTCACTGGCACTTCTGTTTTTTGAGAAAACAAGTATAGGATGGGGTTCCCTTAGGAAAGCAGAGTTATGCTGAAACAAAATACGGAATAGACTTATGGCATCATCTTTATGGTCTGGGGCCACGATGTTCCAAAATAAGGGGCATTTATTATGTAATATAAAATTTAAAAATGACACCCAGTGGCAACTGGCAACTCTAGATTTCTCTTACTGCAGCTTTCTGTACCATAAACTTGGGCGATAGATTCTAAACCTAGTTAATTAATTAAACAAGCCATAAGGATTAGCTAAGCTAAACTTTTTTTTCTAGCAACATCCAACATAGCAAATAGCTTGGGAATTTACTTGTTAAATCACACTTACACTAAAAGGCATAGAGACAGTCTTGAAGAATGATGTGTTGCAAAGTGAATTCTTTAATTTACTAACCAGTTGATCCACATTGTTCTTCAGACATATCCACTTCTTCATCCACATCATTTTCTCCCAAAAAGAAGTTTTTATTATGATGTTTCATTCTTGCAACTAGGCCCTGCATCTCCTTCTTGCACTGCTTACACTTGACACGTTTTCCTTTTTACCCAGGGAAGGCATGTCTTCAAAATAGTCCCAGCTATGGTCTCTCTCATGCCCAGAGGCCATGACAGTTTTTCTGTGGCAAAAGTGTGGGGGAATATAGGAAGGTGTGTGTGTACTACTGAATAATGTCTTCCCTTTTTCTTTCCAGTCCACCCCGCTGTTCCTTTCTACTCTGACTCTTTCCTTTCCTATATTGTCTCTCTGTCTTTAAGACAGTGTCTTAACTAACTCCTCCGCCTTCCTTGGCCCAGCTCCACCACCACATAAGCACAGAAGAACAACAATCCTATCCAGCCTGTGCCTTTGCACATGTGACTTTAGTTTGCTGAGAAACAGAAACTGAAAGCCCAGAACTTTCAAGAAGCAAGAGCTGGTAGTTAGGCTGGACAGACAGACTAGAGCCATTTTCATGAGATGAAAAACTGAAATGAATGCCCATGTTTGATTGACAGGTAACTCAATGTGTGTGAGTGTGACAGAGCCATTAATTATTTTTATGAGACTGTAAGTGTAGGTTTAACATGTTTGTGATGAGATTTAATCGTAACTGTTACTTTTTAAACAAGAAATTTAGTATTTTATTGATGATTTAAAAAAAAATGTGATTTAAATTTTTAAAATCTGATTTTTTAAATATTTTTTTAAATAATCGATTTTTATCCACCCTAAGCCTCAGCTTCCAACTTCCATGCTGCTGACATCTGGCATTCAAGCGAGAACCTCAAAGTGAAGCTCATGTACTGGCCAGACGTACCTTGACTCGGTGAGCCCTGAGACTGGTAGATATAGAATTGTTTGCATTATTATCTGCTATCACTGTGTATCAATAAAATTTGTCTATTATTGAATGGAGAGCTTGTGGTTGGTCTGAGGGTTTGGGACCGCCTGGAACAAGGTATCTGGGTCATGAACCCAGTGCCAACATTTTTACGCCAGTGTCTACATGCGTAGCCGTTACAGCGCAGTAATGCTGTGTGGGGACTGACTTGGGACTAAAATTAGTCCACACACACAGGGTTACTGCTCAGTAAGGCGTCTACAGGTAGCAAATTTATGCCCAAGTCAGCGTAAATCACCATAGTTACTGTGTAGTATGGGTGCGTACATGTAGACACCTGCCCATACTCTGCATTAATTTTTGGTTACTGCACAGTAACCTGAGTTACTGTGCAGTAACTATGCACTTGTAGACACACCCACTGTATTACATGCTACTTATATATATATATAAGCCTGTTTTGAAAAGATTGTCTTGTCACCAATATACCTAACTTGTTGCTTCCTAAAATGGTAAAGTACTAGGATCCATTGGAGAGCTATGATGCTGAAGCCAATAGGCCCAGGCCTGAAGTAGTAGAAACTGAATGGCCTTGAAAGAAAAGTATACACCGAGGTCCTAGCACTAAGCAGTAGATGCTGTCAGAGCTACTGTGGAAAACGTTAGCAGCATAGTGCATTCTTTACCTTCATGACTGTCTAACATAAGGTATCTGAAAATGGACTGCAATTTAGGAGCATAAATTTGAGCAGTAGGCAGTACAGTTTGGGGTCTTTCAGAATTACTAATTCACATTATGCCCACTCAATGAATTGGTAGAAAATGGTGTTAAAATAAAGAATACTATTTAAAAAGAATACAGAATCAGACCCTGATTCCATGTTTAGCACTGTTAAATTATAAGGTGGCTGTAGCAGGGCACTAAGGTACCTGCTACTTTTGGGCAGTGAGGAAGGAGCCCAGCTGCTGGTTACCACAGCAACTGGAGGTAGCCAGTGGCCCACACCTGCTAGCAGTCAGCTGACCAGAAGGGGCAGGCAGGGCCTGGCTCCCATATAAACACCAGGGCTGAGGGCAGGTGGGGAGTTCTCTGCTGGCAACCAAGGGGGAAGGAGCTCTGCCTGCATGAGCAAAGGGGAGAGGCCTGACTGCACGAGCAGCTCCTGACGCTGGTGAGAGATGGAGCACCCTTGGGGTGGCTTGAATGGTGTTTTAGCTGAGTGGCTTGAATTTATGTTATAGCCCAGGGGCTTGTGTTTTGTTTGCTGTTTTACTGGTGGCTTGGGCGAGGCTATAAGGGGATGGAGGCCTCATAGGGCACCAACGGCAGTGTGGAGACCCCAGCCCC
Organism: Alligator mississippiensis; assembly: GCF_030867095.1. Classification (NCBI taxonomy): domain Eukaryota; kingdom Metazoa; phylum Chordata; order Crocodylia; family Alligatoridae; genus Alligator; species Alligator mississippiensis. The sequence goes on along the minus strand of NC_081827.1, from coordinate 208,505,567 downwards.
AGAGAGGGGGCAGCGCAACGCCCCAGAGAGGGGGCAGCACAAGACCGAAGAACATCAGTTCCATCAGTGAGGCTTGGGGTGTGGTAAAGGGGTGGTTGGAGCCACACATAACCCATAAGACTGGGGTGCACAGGAACACCCATCACAGAATGGGACCAGTGTACAGCAGGAAACCATGTCCAAGAGGATGGAAAGGCAGCCTCCCTATTATATATTTAACATCAAAGATGTGGTGGGAGAGAACTGAGGGTGCTTTTTAGGCTAACTTGGCATGGTAAGGGGGCGTTAGGGGAGATCACGGCAACCCCAAGGACGCCATCCTGTTACAGTGGCACTAATGAAACGATATGGTCTCCCGCAGCATTCTCTCAGGCAAGCTACGGAAGTCTGGGCTGAATGAATGAACTGTAAGATGGATAGAAAACTGGCTGGAGCATCAGACTTGGAGAGTAGTAATCAATGGCCCAGTGTCTAGTTGGCAGCTGGTATCAAATGGAGTGTCCTGGGGGTCAGTCCTGGGGCTGGTTTTGTTCAATGACTTCATCAACAATCTGGAAGATGGCATAGAGTGCTCCCTCAGTAAGTTTGCAGATGAAACCAAACTGTGGGGAGGAGTAGATATGCTGGAGGGTAGGGCTAGGATTCAAAGAGACCTTGCCAAATTGGAAGAGTGGACCAAAAGAGATCTCATGAGGTTCAAAAAGGTCAAATGCAAAGTCCTACACTTAAGATGGAAAAATCCTGTGGATTGGTTCAGGCTAGGGACTGACTGGCTAAGCAGCAGCTCTGCAGAACAGGACCTGGGGATTCCAGTGGACAATAAGATGTATGTGAGCCACAGTGTGCCCTTGTTGCCAAGAAAGCTAACGGCATACTGGGCTGCATTAGCAGGAGTGTTGCCAGCAGACTGAGGGAAGTGATTATTTCCATCTCTTCAGCACAGGTAAGACCACATCTAGAGTACTGTATTCAGTTTTGGGGCCCCCACTACAGAAAGGATGTGGACAAATTGGAGAAAGTCCAGTGGAGCACAACAAAAATGGTTAGGAGTCTGGGGCACATGACTTCTGAGCAGAGGCTGAGGGAATTGGGCATATTTAGTCTGAAGAAGACTGAGAGGGGATTTAATAGCAGCCTTCAACTACCTGAAGGATGGTTACAAAGAGGATAGAACTAGACCAGGGTGGGCAAAATATGGCCCACAGGCTGGATCCAGCCCACCAGGTAATTTCATCTGACCTGAAGGTGCCCTACAATTAATTGTACCCCACCCAGCCTATGTGCCTTGCTCCCACCCTCATGCGTGGGAGGGCCCTGACTGAACCAGGATGCACGGCTTATGGCTGGGACCACTACTGTCACTGCAGCTGTTCAGGGCCCTGCTCAGCTTCCCCAGCCTCCAGCAGCTCCTCATGTCCCTGCTGCAGCACTCACTCCAGGCACCAGCTAGGGAAGCAGTTTTGGGGTTGTGGGGGGGAGCTGCAGCTGGGCAGAAGCACAAGGTATGGGGCTGAGGCTGGTGAGAGCACAATGACTGTGCCCAGGGGGGGCAGCGGGAGCATGGAGCTCAGGTGGGTAGGGTGTGGGTGTGTGCAGTTTCTGGGGTGTAGAGGGGGAGGGGGTGCACAGACCCAGTTGGCAGCGGCAGCAGCAGCTGCAGCAGGCCCTTAGGGTGCTTGTGGCCCATGCAAGCTCAGCTGCCCAGCAGAACACAGCTCCAGCCAGTTCCAGGGGCTGCACATGGCAACAAGGAGAGGAGCCAAGCCGGCCCACCTCTATCACCCGAGGCTCACCATGACTCATGTGCAGCTCCCAGCATTCATGCTCCACCAGGGGGAAGCCCTGTACAATGGACTCAGCTGCCTTCCCCACACCCTGCCTCCATGTGCAGCTGTCCAGACTCTCAGAAATAGAGGGGAGTCCTGCCCCATGCCTCCCAATGGAGCCTTGGCAGCTGCATGTAGTGGCAGGGAGTGGGGAAAGCACCCAGCTCCATTGTGCAGGGCTTAACCCTGGTAATACATGAGTGCTAGGAGCTGCACATGAGTCGCAGGGAGCCCCACTTGATAAAGGCGGGCAGGCTGGACTGGCTCTACTCCATGCTGCCATGTGCACCTCCTGGAACAGGCTGGACCCATGCACTGCCAGGCAGCTGCATCTGTGTGGGCCATGAGCAACCTGAAGGCTCACCACCTGCTGCTGCTGCTGGCAGTGAGGAGTATGCACCATGAGGAAGAGTATGTTGTGGGGGGGGGGTCCCCACATCCCCCACCTTCCCTCACACCCCACAAACCCAACTCCACACCCTGCCCCATAAGCCCCCCATATACACATACCTTCACCCTGCGACATACCCTACACCCCCCACACACAGCTACACCCCCTCACAAGCTCCCTCCACACACCCCCAACCATATCCCACACTTTCCTCCACACATTATATACAAGAGTAAGACTTTATTTTTGAGCTATTGTGCAATCCTCTCTATATACACAATGCAAACACAAACCAGGACTTTAAAAAAAAATGTTATAATAAAAGTTTGACTTTTATTATAGGATTTGTTGTTTTTTTGTCCTGGTTTCAAGATGGCAATGCCCTCAAAATAAATATTTCTGGGGGTAAAAGTGGAGAGAGGTGAGGGAAGGAGACTTCTGGTGGCAAAGGTCAGGGGTTAGGGTCCAGACTGCCAGTCCCATGATGGCAACCAGGGGGTGGGTCACCTGTCAAGGGGTGGGGCTACCCTTGTGGCCTTAAACAGCTCACCAAAACTCATTAAGCAGCCCTCCAGCCAAAATAATTGCCCACCACTGAGCTAGACTTTTCTCAGTGGTGGCAGATGACAGAACAAGGAGCAATGGTCTCAAGTTGCAGCAAGGAAAGTTTAGGTTAGTTATTAGGAAAAACTTTCTCACTAGGAGGGTAGCAAAGCACTGGAATAGGTTACCCAGAGAAGTAATGAAATCTCCATCCTTGGAGGTTTTTCAGACCCAACTAGATAAAGTTTTGGCTGGGATGTTGTTGTTGGGGATAGTCCTGCTTTGAACAGGGGTTTGGACTAGATGACTTCCTTAGGTCCCTTCCAACCCTAAGTGTGTACGGTTCTATAATTCTATCATTATGGGGCATGTAGCACTATATTGGATGTATTGGGTACTACAGTAACATGAATAATAGCTCAAAAGAATAATTTGAAACATTTTGAATAAAATGTATAAATCTTAGTGGCCATGGACTGAATTTGCTATACTAAGTAAAATTATCTTTAAAAATACCAAAAAAATTAATTTGTTTTGAGCAGTTTAAATGAGAATTTTTCTAGGTCATATGATTATTTCTTACTGCACTTTTCATGAATTACCCCAATTTCTAATGCCTCACTATACCATCAATGTAATTTGTTCTTTAGCATAAGGTATGACTCGTACCCAGCCCTCCATGAAGTGACAGACATTCATTGCAAACAAAGTGACTTTCACTCCCTTTCAACTTAAAAAGTAAAACATTTTTTGTAATTATTAATGGTCCATTCTTGTGACTATTCATGGGTGAAGGGTGTTTCCCACTCTCACATCTTTAATAGCAAATAATTAATGATGTGTTGGAAATTAACAACAATTAACAATGCATGGGAACAACAGCAGAAGGTACTTGATCCTCTGAAGATAAAGTCGAAAGGATTTGCTTTTAAGGCAAGGGCTTGTGATTGCAAGGAGCGAGAGATGGAGGAGGATTTCTAATGTGATCCTCCTCTTTCTCTGTCACCTTACTGAAAGTCATTGAAGTGACTAGTCAAGTTAGAAAATGAAAGCATTAAGGATATATTTACATAGGACAATGCAGTGATATTCAAAGATTTCCAGAATACCTGTGAATGAACCGATTCCAATATTAGAAGCAGTATAACCACATTTGCCCTGAGAGGCAGAATACATTAGCCCATATTAGCTGTGTTCACACCATTACACTTTCCCTAGTACATGAGCTAACTCATTCAGGACTAGTTTGTCTCTTTATTGTGCCATGTAGGTATATGAAGGCCCTGATCCCATGATACCATGAGAATTTCTCAATTGCCTTGATTTTCAATAGGAATTTAGAGCTTTATACTCAGGCCTTTTGAAAAGGAAAGCAGAACTATGTAGGATTGCCCCCAAACCATATATATGAAACTAGCCACACTAATATGGCAAATATACAAATTTACCTGGATATACATTTAGACTATACATTTAGAAATGCATGTGGGAGGTCATTCTTGGTAGTTTCTCCTCAGCTTTGGAACGCTTTCCTCCTGAGGCCCAGCAGAGCACAAGCTTGGTCATTTTCCTGAAGTACTAAAAGACCTTCCTATTTTGGCAGGCATTTAGCAAGCAAAGGTAAGCTGGGATATTGCTTCAGGAGGTTTTTGTTTTCTATTTTATTTCAATATTCTATTTCTTTAAGTTATTTTGTCTCTTAATATAAGTGACCCTGAGCCTTTGCTGGGAAGGGCAATATATATATCTAATAAATAAAATAAACATAAGGTAGGAGCAATCTCATTCTTCTTTTTTTTTTTTTTTTATCCTCCCTTTCCTCTTGCTGAACAAATCCAGGTCAAGATCCCTGTATCTCAGCCAAACCCAGTGTAGGACCTGATTTTTACATGTGCTACACTGCAGTGTATTTTTGGGGTTTATTTTTATAATGTGGTCTGTGGCTGTGGTGTGTGAGATGTGAAGGAATGAATGATTTTTAGAGTTCCTTGGATAAATAGTGGCCTGTGAATGCAGAGGATTGAAGTTGTAACCCGGGTGGTACTCCAAGAGGTACCCCCTCTCCAATCGAAGGGATCAAAGCAGGTGCACAAGCGCTGTGGGAGGTGTAGGGACTCTCCTCCCCCTATAGAGCAGAGCCAGACCACCAATGGGGACTTAGCCATATATCTTTTAATGAGAGAACAATACTGGGAACATAACTAGTATAAACCAGGGGGTATCGGGGACACTACAATGCCCCGAGGGGGCAGGATTCAACAAAGGTTAGACACTTACAATCATAGACAGTCATCCAGTTGACAAAAGACAGGGTTAACCAAAATGTAAAACACAAACAGCAGAACAAACAATACTGGTTGGTGAAATATAAAAGGCACAAAATGTCAAATGACAAGGAATATAGGGCCTAGGTACCTGGAGGGGGAGAAAGAGGGGAAAACACAATGGCCCCTTTCCACTGCAAGAAGAATTTCTCCCTGCTGGCCACACGCCGCGCTGCTGAGGATCTAAGTGCTGCCTGCAGGTCCCACTCCTTCAGGCTCTTCTGGGGCAACTGCTCCCGCCCCACTGGCCCAGTTCTTGCCAGCTATTTGAAGCTCCTTCCTTGTGGTCCTTCGCTGGTCTCCCCTGGGTCGGCTGTGCTCCCCCTTTTATCCCCCTCCAGGTGACCCAAGGGGCCAATCGGGGAACATGGAGGGTGAGTCTCTGGGGTCCGATTGGTGAGGAAAGGGAATCCCAAGTCCTCCAATCATCTCTTACCCTTTCAAAACCCCTGGGCTAGGTCACTGCCAGCTAGCCCATCACAAAGTCAATGATCCAAAAGGCCCCTTCAGTCCTATGAACTTTCCTGGGGCGAAGGGAGACCAAAGGCAATCTGTGGAGTGTACATACATATCCCTGAGGCTGGCTACACATCCAAGAAGACCCCATTGTACCTTGGAACAGTTTTTAAGCTACTCTAAATTGCATTCAGCTACCCAAGGTCTTTCCCTAACCATGCTTTTATGGCAGGAGTTAGAATTGATATACTGAGGGCACAACTACATGTCACCCTACAGCAACATAGTGACGCACTATGTCATCGTACAACACACTATGGTGACATAGCAATCATGTGTGTCTACACATGATCTCCAACTACATCACCGTAGTGATGCATTCCCATAGTGGTGCATTCCCTGATTATAGCTCGCCACTATGGTAACATAGCAGCAAAATTTAACCACGTGCTGTGCACACAGTGCAGTAACCACCTGTACTGCGCTATGCTTTAGTATTTCCTTCTGGAAGTACTAAACTAAACTAAAGCACAGCACCATAGCAACATTGCTGTACGGTGACGTGGAGACATACCCTGATTCTATATGGGTAAATATTGAGGAAACTGGTAAAAAAACAGATGTATGCACAGGTGGTGCCAGGATTTGTGGTGATGTAAATGTGGCTGCAGCCCCTCTGGGGGGGATGCCACACAGGTGAAAGGGATGTGGCTCCAGCTTCTCACTGTAGGCATGTGATCCTGGATGCCAGAGAGATCAGCAGCTCCTGCTGGAGCTCCTCATATAAGCTCTGAGCTCAGCAGTGTGGAGTTGGCCCAGACTCCCTGCTTTAAAGCAGCTTCAGAACCTGAAAGCAGGGGCTGTATGTTGCTGCTGGCTGCTCCTCCCCTCCTTTCCCCTGCTGCTGAATTCAGTGGGGAGAAGGAAGGAAACAGGGAGGTGAGAGGGGAAGAGTGAAGAGCAGCAGTGTACTCACAGCACAATCACAGCTCCGAGCAGGACCTGCACTGAAGTGAGCTCACTGCGCATGCAGGGAACAGCCAAAGGGGAGTGAAGACTTGCTGCTGCACTGCCCCTGGTACCACCCTTGGCTGTATGGCCTCTTTGTGGTACAGTACAGTTCAAAGAGCTATCACTTTACTGAGCATCTGGCTCTGAACCTATAGAGCTTGTAGGACTTGTTTACTTGTATATGCCTGGACATCTACTGTTTGTTACTTTGAAATCCAGTGGGAAAGATCTACCATTACTGAACTGCAGTGTCTGGTCAAAATTCTGTTTGAAGTGTATGTAAGTTGGAGCAAAAAGCCTGGGATACAAGCGACATTAGCATTTTACCCATATGAGAGGAATAGTAGGAGAATGTCAGTAAAGAAATCAAATTTAGCATCCACCCATGGTTTTTTTCCACTCAGAGTTCCATTAATTTTTTTCAACTTTTGATCTTATCGCCTTATTCTTAATCTATAGTAAGCTTTTTTCAAAAGGTTGTACAAAGTTCAGAAAGGCCCAAAGCAGGCAGGGGAGAGAGAGAAAAAATGAGATAGGGCCCACTGAAAGATGAAAAACTCGAATAGATGATCACATTCCAGTATCTTAACCGAACATAGAAAGAAAAAACATAACTGAACATAGAAGGCTTTTTTCTGAGAAAGAAATGACACTGCACAAGTGAGCTGTAAGGAGAAACCCACAGTCCTCCTCTCCTATTTTGTATTTAATCCAGTGATTGAGTTCATCAAACAGAGAAAATCTAGGTCAGTAATATTCCATGTATGAAAGACCAATTAAGCTTGCTGAGTTCTTAGCGCCTGTTCTAGTTAAATGTACAGCTTAATCCCCAGCTTGATGGGAGAATATATTTGAATGCGCAGACAGAAGACACTGCTACAACTGGCACTATCTTTGGTGATCTGTAGAAACCACACAGACTGAATGTAGTGGCAGTTTCCATATTTTCTCATCCTTAGGATGAAACTTTCTCTCTCACATGTGTCTCCTTCCAGCAACTCTGTAATACAGAGCCGACTCAGACACAATAGTCATTAACAGAACATTTTACATGCAGGGATTCTTAACAGGACACACACATACCGCATTTGGCCCTCAGATCCATGCCTTCGGATGGAATTTTATGCACCTATTGTTTATTCAAGATTAGGGATCTAGGGAATCTAAGGCACCTGAGTATGAATATAGTCTCAGAATTATTCTTACTGCTTCATGCGCTGAATACTATTGATTAATATCAATTTACCACCTTTCATTTCCTGTAGCATTTTTCATTCTTGAGATGGGGAATACTACAAAACTGTAATGAAGCACTAAATACTTCAGTGTGGTAAAAATACAGTACACATATTAACTGTGTCCAGTGCATCTAAATAATGGAAAATGAGATTAAAATGTCTCGGACTTTAGAAACAAGCAGCACCAACCCAAATGAAGCAGGATGAATAGCGCCCTGACCCATCATTCAGAATTACACAAGAGAAAAGAAAGCAAACAGTTAAGAACAACAGGCCTGTAACCACAGACTCTTGAGGACCTTGTCTATATGGCATAGGAAGGGGTAAGAAATAAAGCAGATGCATGAAACTTCAGGAGCTGTTATATAAGGTTAAGCCTCCATTTTTTAGGTCAAATGATGCAGACAAATTCATCATTTAGTGAATTCTGACTAAGTGATAGGAGTTCTAGTTAGTTTATATCTACAAGCAAGGGTCAAACACCATCTGCCCAAACAAACAGATAGCGGACAGTTTCATTAGAGCCAACTAGTTAGGGAAGGAATGCACTTCAGCAGTTGTTAACATTAAATGGCTTTATTTGAACTTCTCTGGTGTGGCAGCATTAGTGGTATTTATGACCTAAAAGAATTTCCATCTGTAAGTTTATCTTCATGCAAAAATCATGGGGAAAACAAGTAAAATATAGTATATCAAGTTTATACAGAGGTAGAAAGATTTACCTCTGTCTTGTAAATTGGAATAGCTGTAGCATGTTGCCTTTTAATATGCACATTATCTGAGCTGCAAGATTTTTTGGAATTTTTTTGAGCTCCTATCCAAATGAATAACTAGAATCTATGAAATGGGGTGCGACCCTATGTATATGATAGTTTCAGAAGCAGCTAGCTATAGGTACACAACAAATATTGGATCAGTCCTATGATTCTGAGATTATGAACCATCTAAATGTCTCTACCTATTCTGCCTTCATAATTATTCTTAGCCGTTTCCTGTTATGACAGACCACAGCGTTTTTACTCAGGTAATATTTCTATTGTCTACAAGTACTGCAGAACTGGGAACTAAATATATTAGTAAAGTAGTATATTCTCTTGAAAGTAATGAGGGGATCAGGGAGGGGAATTAAACAATTAATGGGATGTTTTTTGTGGGTAAAAGAAAAAAAATTCAGGAATTCATAGGCTAAAGCAAACATTTCGAACTTCATTAGGAATTCATTTGGTGACCATTAGCAAAATGAAAAAGAACACACCATCCACATAAATCCTCAGTCTCCAGTTATAGGATAGAGAGCAGGGGAAGAAGCAACTATAAAAAAGACATCTAATTCCTGCCAGTCCTTGTTCATTAATTATCAATATAATATTCAAATTACAAACTGATCTCTTCTTCAGAAGCTTTGAGGCAACAGTAACAATAATTCAGTTGAAATACAATAAGTCCAATGCCAAGATTTTAAAAATGTCATCACATGTCAAAGCCTAAAGCAATATTAGCTACTGAAATCACTGTCACTGGTTTGGTTTTTTTTTTTTAATTTTGAGCATCTAACAGAACTTCAGCTTAAAGTACCTATATTTTAAAATCCTGTCCCAAAGGTGTTAGGAGTTTGACTCCTCCAGATAGAATAGTAAGGCAGCCAATGGGGAGTATACACACAATATTCCACTTCAAAGGCACACTTGCCTCCTGACCTGACTGCTAGATACCTAATAAGCCGGAGCTCGGATATTAACCAGGACCAGGCTCAGGAAACAGACTCTAATGTCAAAAAGGTTGCATCACTCCCTGCAGACGTAAAAAAATTTCAAAATAGGAAAGATATCTAAGGGAAGTTTAAATCTGAAACCAGAAACTTTCCAGGAGTACACTGAAAGCTAAACAGCTAAACTGATTACAACCATGATACAACAGAAATACTAATTGGTTTTTCCTTATCTAGTTCTCTCTTCACTTTACATGTTTTCTTTTGTTATCATTAATCAAAATATTTTTCCTAATGCAACTGAATGCAAACTTTGCTGGAAAGTACAGCCATATAAATACAAAACAAAACTCATTTTATGTTTCCTTCAAGTCCTATGAGGAGTCACCTCTATTTAATCTGACAATAGTAAATATGCTGTCCCAACTACATATTTACAATTGAAACATCACATTTCACTTAGTGAAATGTCTAAGGAATATTGTTAAGGTGAGAGCTGTGTGCAATATTCCAAATTTGATTTTGTAATTGGTGACTTAAGTGGTCCATAAATTTAGAAGATTTTTAAAACAGAAACTAACTCCCCTTTTAAACAGTCCAAAGCCTAAATAGACTTTGGGTTTCTGACAAGACAAGCTGCCCAGTTTTCTCAGACTGCATTCTTTGGAAGTGGTTTTTGCATCCCATATATTATAAAGAATCCCTTGGCATTATCAAGAGTCCACTGGCATCCCTACCAAGAACTGATGCTTTCTCAATAGAATCTACAAGCATGCAGTTATTCACTCAATTTCTTCCAGGGAAACATGCCCCCTCCAAGAGAAAGGTCATCTAGGTGTCAACCTGGAAGATCTCCCCTGTGAGAGGAACTCTCTCACAAGAAGAGTTATCAGAGGGTAGTAGTCAATGGCTCGATGTCTAGTTGGCAGCCAGTATCAAGTGGAACACCCCAGGGGTTGGTCCTGGGGCCAGTTTTGTTCAATATTTTCAGCAGTTACCAGGAAGATAGGATGGATTGCATCCTTGGCAAGTTTGCAAATGATACCAAGCCAAGGAGGAGAAGTAGATACACCAAAAGGTAGGGCTAGGATTCAGAGAGACTGTGACAAATTGGAGGAGTAGACCAAAAGAAATGTCATGAGGTTCAATAAGGACAAGTGCAAAGTCCAGCATTTAGGATGGAACAATCCCATGCATCGGGTACAGGCTTGGGGGCTGACTGGCTAAGCAGCAGCTCTGCAGAAAAGGACCTAGGGGTTACAGTGAACAGTAAGCTTCATATAAGCCAACAGTGTTCCCTTGTAGTGAAGAAGGCTAATGGCATACTGGGCTGCATTAACAGGAGCATTGCCAGCAGACTGAGGGAAGTGATTCTTCTCCTCTATTCAGTACTCCATATCTGGAGTACTGTGTCCAGGTTTGGACCCTCCGCTACAGACAGGATGTGGATAAATTGGAGAGAGTTTAGCCGAGAGCAACAAAAATGATTAGGGAGCTGGGGAACATGACTTACGAAGAGAGGCTCAGAGAAGTGAGCTTATTTAGTCTGCAGAAGAGAAGACTGAGGGCTGTTTTAATAGCAGTCTCCAACTACCTTAAGGGGGTTCAAAAGAGGATGGTGCTAGGCTGTTCTCAGTGGTGGCAGATGACAGAACAAAAAACAATGGTCTCAAGTTGCAGCAGGGGAAGTTTAGGTTAGATATTAGGAAAAACTTTCTGACTAAGAGGGAAGTAAAACACTGGAATTAGGTCATCCAGAGAGGTTGTGGACACTCCATCCTTGGAGATTTTTAAGACCTGGGGAGATGCCTTGGCTGGGATGATCTATTTGGGGATGGTCCTGCTTTGAGCAGGGGGTTGGACTAGATGACCTCCTGAGGTCCCTTCTAACCCTAATTTTTCCATGATTCTATGATTCTAACTGTTTGATCTTAAAATTGGCACTAAAACTGTCAGAAGCTTTTAGCAAAATGCAGGAATCCTTTAACATTGCTCTAATTTTTTTAATAGAACTGTTACCCCTTAAAAATGTTAGGCATTTTATAATGTGGCCTTGTTTCATTCTATCACAAAATGTTAGGATAATGGGGTTGCTTCTGAATGACTCAGATTCTACTTTCTTATACAAGATTTCATCCAGAAAGCTCACTCTATTACACTGAACATAGTTATTGGAAGAAGCGGTTGGGAAGGGGGCATGCCATGAGTTGTCTTCTCTTAGTGGTCTACACTAATTTTGACTAGGATTTTAGAGAATGAGAAACTCTTGAAGTCAGACTTTAGAATGCTTTTGTTTGCGGGGAATAAGTATCTATTTCACGTTATACAGTTCTGTCTTGTACTTCTCAAGCTACTGTAAGTTTGTTTCATAAATTTTATAAATGCTTCCTCCTTTCCCATGAAGCCCTTATAGGGACCTGTCTTTCTCACTTCAGAATCTCACAACAAAGAGCACTGAGATACAAACCAGGAAATACAGAGACACATCAGTAGTGGATTAAATCTCTGTTGAAGGTAGAACATTAATTCATTGTAAACCTTTTATCAGATAGTATATATTCCTGAAAAAGCTGTCTCTACCTTTCTGACCAAGTATCAGTAGTTTGTGTTTAAACTAAAAGATACATTTTCAAATGTGCTCTCCTAAATTCCTTCCATAAAATTGCAATTCATATTCAGTTTTAGACCCCAAGCCTGACTTTTTTCCCCACCCTGAACACAAATGCATGCAAGTACCCATATTGAATGCATGACTATAGATTGCTACCAGGACAGGTAGCTAGTAAGTGAGGGTCTGAGAGCCCTGGCCCTCCTTGGGAAGAGGACTGTCACCTGAAATGCATAAAACTTTCCACATGTCCATCATCGGAGCCTCCCCTCTGGCAAAAATAGAAGTTGGTGTCTATGGATACCAGTGGGGTATCTCCTAGAGAAATCAGAAGTTCTTAAATCTTTAGATTTCTTCTGTAATCTCAGTATATGGGACAGTAAGACATAACCTGCTTTGGGGCATCTAAAGTTATAATGTATGGGTAACCTGTTCCAGTGTTTTACTACCCTCCTAGTGAGAAAAATTTTCCTAATATCTAACCTAAACTTCTCTTGCTCCAACTTGAGACTGTTGGTCCTTGTTCTGTCATCTGCCACCACTGAGAACAGTCTAGCTCCATCCTCTTTCAAACACTCCTTTGTGTGGGTTGAAGGCTGCTATTAAATCCCCTCTCAGTCTTCTTTTCTCTAAACTAAATAAGCCCAGTTCCCTCAGCCTCTCCCATCAGTCACATGCCCCAGTCCCTGAACCATTTTTGTTGCCCTCTGCTAGACTCCCTCCAATTTGTCCACATTCTTTCTGTAGTGGGGGGACCAAAACTGAACTTAGTACTCTAGATGTGGCCTCACCAGTGCTGAATAGATGGGAATCATTACTTCCCTTGACCTACTGGCAACACTCCTACCAATGCAGCCCAGTATGTTCTTAGTCTTTTTGGCAGCAAGTGCACACTGTTGGCTCATATTCAGTTTATTGTCCACTGTAACCCCAAGGTCCTTTTATGCAGATCTGCTGCCTAACCAGTCAGCCCCCATCCTGTAGCTGTGCATGGGATTCTTCCATCCTAAGCGCAGGACTTTGCACTTGTCCTTGTTGAACCTCATGAGATTTCATTTGGCCCAATCCTCCAATTTGTCTAGATCACTCTGAATCCTAGACCTACCTTCCAGCATACCTACTACTCCCCCCCAGGTTCGTATCATCTGCAAACTTGCTGAGGGTGAACTCTATGATATCTTCAGGGTCGTTGATGAAGATAGTAAACAAAACCAGCCCCAGGACCAACCCCTGGGGCACTCCACTTAATACAGGCTGGGTTAGGATACATGGAGGTTGAGGGGAAAGGGACTTGGTGATGGGGGTCTGTTACAGACCACCACACCAAGAGGAAAAGCTAGACTTAGAGTTCTTGAGGCAGCTCTCAAAGGCTGTACAGTCTAGGGACATGGTTGTCATGGGGGACCTAAACTACCCTGACATCTGCTGGGAGAAGCAGTCAGTCAAATCCAACCGTTAACGTAGATTCTTAACCTGCGTGCAGGACCTTCACCTAATGCAGGAGGTATATGGTCCCACTAGGGGGAATGACTTACTGGACTTGACGTTGGCTATGGGGGAGGACCTGGTAGGGGAGCTGCAGATTCGTGGTCATCTTGGGGAGAGTAATCGCCAATCAATCAAATTCACCATATGGCGTAGGGTGGATAAGATAACTAGTAGGGTGGAAGTGCTTGACTTTAGGAAGGCTAACTTCAGTGTGCTTAGGAGTCTAGTCAATGATGCACTGCAGAAAAAGAGTATTGGTGAGATGGGAGTCCAGGAAGGGAGATCGTTCCTAAAGGAAGCGATCCTTCGGGCGTAGAGTGAGACTATCCCAGTACAAGGGAAAAGGGGGAAAGGAGCCAAAAAACTTTCTTGGCTAAACAGGGAAATCCAGGGGAACCTAAGGCCAAAAAAGAAGGCATATAGGCAGTGGAAGCAGGGGGAAGCTACCAAGGAGGAGTATACGTACTTGGCCCACACTTGCAGGGAGGCAGTTAGAAAGGCCAAAGCAACTACAGAGCTCAGACTGGCAACACAAATTAAAGACAACAAAAAGTCTTTTTTAGGTATGTAGGGAGTAAAAGGAAGGTGCAGGGAAGCATAGGATCGCTACTGAACAAGAAGGAGCAATTATTGACAGACAGGGGGGACCAGGCTAAGCTATTCAATGAGTTTTTTGCCTCGGTGTTCCTGAACAGGGGTCAAGATAAGTGTCCTAATGGGTTCTTAGATGGACATCAGGGGGACAACAGCCCACCAACTGTCAATGATGACTTGGTGCAGGGTCACTTGGATGGACTGGAAGTGTTCAAGTCAGCAGGCCCAGATGAGCTGCATCTGAGTGTACTGAAGGAATTGGCCAATGTCATAGCAGAACCACTGGCACGGCTGTTTGAGTGCTCGTGGTGCTTGGGTCAGGTCCTGGAGGACTGGAAAAGGGCCAATGTGTTCCCTATTTTCAGGAAGGGGAGGAAGGAGGATCCAAGTAATTATAGGCCAGTCAGTCTCACCTTCATCCTTGGAAAGGTCTTTGAAAAGATTATGAAGTATCATATTTGTGGGAGTCCAGCGGGAAAAATAATGCAGCAGGGAAACCAACATGGATTCATAGCAGGTAGATCATGCCTGACCAATCTGGTTTCATTTTATGACAGGGTCACAAAATACTTAGACGCAGGAGTAGAGGTGGATGTCATTTTCTTGGATTAGCAAGGCCTTTGATACAGTATCTCATCCCATTCTCATAAATAAATTAAGAGGCTGTGACATAGATATTTACACGGTCCAGTGGGTGGCAAATTGGTTTCACGGTCACACCTAGAGAGTAGTAGTGGATGGGTCAGTATCGACCTGGAAGGATGTGGGTAGTGGGGGCCCACAGGGCTCAGTCCTTGGACCTGTACTCTTCAAAATCTTCATCAGTGACTTAGATGTGGGCGTGAAGTGTACTCTGTCCAAGTTTGTGGATGATACTAAATTGTGGGGTGAAGTGCACACTCCGGAGGGTAGGGAATGATTGCAGGCAGACCTGGACAGGTCAGAAAAGTGGGTAGTACACAATAGGATTCAGTACAACAAGGACAAGTGCAGAGTGCTGCACCTAGGGCAGAAAAATATCCAGCACACCTACTGGCTGGGAAGTGACCCTCTCAGCAGCACAGAAGCAGAAAGGGATCTCAGTGTCATAGTGGACTCCAAAATGAATGTGAGTTGTCAGTGTGACGAAGTCATCAGCAAAGCTAACCGCACTTTATCATGCATCAGCAGATGCATGACAAATAGAACCAAGAAGGTGATACTTCCCCTCTGCAGCAGTGGTCAGACCACAGTTGGAGTAGTGCATCCAGTTTTGGGCACCGTACTTCAAGAAGGATGTTGATAGACTTGAGAGGATCCAGAGGAGGGCCACTCATATGGTTAGGGGCTTACAGGACAAACCCTAAGAGGAGAGACTGAGGGACCTGGACCTCTTTAGCTTTCACAATAGAAGGCTGAGAGGTGATCTTGTGGCCACCTACAAATTCATTAGCGGGGCGCAGCAAGGGATCAGAGATGCTCTGTTCACCAGGGTGCCTCTTGGGGTAACAAGGAACAATGGTCACAGACTGACAAAGAGCAGATTTAGGCTAGATATCAGGAACAAATTATTCATGGTAAGGGTGGCCAAAATTTGGAATGGGCTTCCAAGGGAGGTGGTGCTCTCCCCTACGTTGGGGGTCTTTAAGAGAAGGCTAGACAGGCATCTGGCTGGGGTCATCTGACCCCAGCACTCTTTCCTGCCTAGGCAGGGGGTCAGACTCAATGATCTGTTAAGGTCCCTTCCAACCCTAGCATCTATGAATCTATGAACTAGAGGTCAAGTCATTGATTACTACCCTCTGAACCCAATGCTCCAGCCAGTTTTCTATCCACCTTACAGTCCATTCATCCAGCCCAGACGTCCTTAGCTTGCCTGTGAGAACGTTGTGGGAGACTGTATCAGAACCCTTGCTAATCAAGGTATACCACATCCACTGGTCTCCCCACATCCAGAGAGACAGTCATCTCATAACAGAAGGCAATCAGGTTGGTCAGTTATAAAAAGGTCCAAATCGATTTGAAGCTCTCTGAATCTTCAGAAAAGATTCAGAGAGCTTCGGTGATTTGGGCAGTCCCCACCTACTGCAGCAGGGTGCTGGAGCCAGACTCCATGCCAGTAAGTAGTGGGGTGTGGGAGGTGGGACTCAAGGAGGGGGAAGGGGACCGTGGGGGGACCCCTGCCAGGCCCCATCCCCTACCTGCTCCTCCAGGCCCCCTCCCCCCCTGCCCACTGTCCCACTGTTATCAAATTAACCTAATTGCTTAAATTATAAGTGAGACTTTATAAGGGGAGATAAGGCAAGGTGCCGCATTTATTGATTACATGAGTTAGACATAGAGGTTTGGACACACCATTCATACAAACACACAGAAATCATCATACACATCATTACACACAGGCATACATAAAACAACCATTCATCCACACACACACCAGATAGAGTTACCAGCAATAGTTGCTCAGTATCAGTCCAGGGTGGCCAACTTGGGCTTATTGAGTAGATGCTGATGATTTGAAGATAGCAGATTTGAAGATAACAGCTGGAGCAGGGTGAACAGATGCATCTGTGCTCCGATGAAACAGCAGTAGAGAAAAAGACTCACCCAACTTGGCATTTTCAAAGTGTTCTTTTATAGGGACTGGCATCCTTTGTTTCAGTGCTTTGGAGTTTTTCTATACCCAGCTTCTGTTTTTGAGGTTGTTATTCTTTTGTTTTCAGCTTATCTTAGCTTTGGAGTGTTCTTGCTACCTGTCTGGCAGGATGGGTGCATTCCTTCTCCTCATTATCTTTTTTGTGCCCAAGGCCTAAAAGGGATTCTTCAGCCATTTATTAATTAGTTTACTGACTGATAACTTACATTTGGTGCCTTGTTGCTTACATAAACAGTTAAATTTTCTTCTCCCATCTCTATGCCATTCTCTCACCATTCATCCTTTTACACACACTCATACATAAAGGCTATGCAGAGTTCATTCATTTATGTGAAGTAGAAGTGTTCCCATCTCCTCTCGATGGTTCACTCCTGTGCTGCCTTGGCCTGAGCAGCTGACCTTGCTCACCAGGGAACCTCATGCAGACCCCAGAGGGTACCTCAGTTACCTTCAGTGTGACCCCCAAACTCACCTGCCACAACTTTGGATGGTCCTTCAGTGGAGGGGGGTCCCCTTTGAGGATGTCTCCAGAGTTGTCACACATCCCAGCGGATGTTCACGGGGCTCCAACCTCCCTTACACCCCAGCCATATGCCAACCTTTGAGACGAGCCTCAAGATCTTTTGCGGCTATCCACTGCTGATGTCTTCCCCAGTCCCCATGTCTACTCTTGCAGACAAGCAACCTAGCCTCTGGCCGGACCTGGAGGGTCTGGTGACACTTGGCCTTTGGGCTTGTCTCCTTCAACGCCCTGAGCCTTCTATGGCTGATGCCGTTGGCCCTCACTGCATTCTCATGTGGTTCCTTTCCCATCCTTGCATGAAGTCCCTGCTACCTAAGCCTGGTACCGAGGGCTCCACTAACCTGCTCTCAAAAGGGAACTAAAAATAGATCAACCCAAAAAGAGAAACACAACTGAAACCTTCACCATCATAAAACCCCTTGCCCTGAAATGACCCGATGTGAAACCAAAAAAAATGAAACTAGCAACACGACTACCAGAGAAGTGTGACAAAGGGAGAACAAAAAGAAGAGGAGCACCCACGGGGAGAGTCCCATACTCCCCTAGTCCCTAATGCCCCTAGGCTAGCGCGTCCTCTGGGTCGGGGTCCACGCCTTCACCCCGCCCGGGGTCTCTCTCCTCCCCTCCAAGACCTGCCTCCAGCCTGGAGCCACAGGACCCATTGCCTTTGATGAGAGTTCCCATGCAAGTTTTCGCTGTAGCCGCTGCCGGCCTCTCCGACGGTTCCTTTGATCCCCGCCGGTCTTCTCCAGCACGGGGATCCCTCACAGATCCTGCTGCCGCTGCCTCTGCCAGCCTCCCTGCTGGCTCCTTCGGTCCCTGCTGGTCTTCCCCGACTCGGGGATCTCTTGTGGCTCTGGCTGCTGCCACCACTGCTGGCCTCCCTACCGGCTCCTTCAATCCCCACCGGTCCTCCCCGGCTCGGGGATCTCTTGCTGTTCCAGCTGTCACCACCACCACTGCCGATTGCAGCAGCTGGATGCTCTCCACCCCGTGGTTCCCCGCCACTCCTCCAGCCCTCGACGTCCTTCTTCCTGCGCTCTCGGGGCTGATTTTTATCTTCACCAGGTGGCGTCTCTTCATGACATCACCCAGCCCCAGCTGGAGATAGGCGTGGCTGATAAACTGCCTGGACGGTTTTCCACCGCACGCTTCCTCGCTCCTCCGGACCCCTGTAACAGGTATGGTTTTTTTCTTCTTTTATTTTGGTCTGGGGTTTGCCTCTGAACAAGACTTCCCCTTTGTCTGTTCCTGTGCCCCTGGGACAAGAAGGATACAAAACGGAGTTTTCAAGTTGCTTACAGAACAAGACTAACATGGTTATATTTCACTACTATTACACTCTATGTTAACATCAGCTACATTAGTTCAATTCATGCTACACCAGCCTCCCACCATGGCTGCCCCACTCGTCCCAGCTCCCAGTGCTTTAAAAAAAAAAAGCCCCACTCACCAGGTGCTGCTGGGTGGAGGGGCGATCCCTGCTGCCTCCCACTGCCCCCCCCACTGCCCCACGCTGCATGGGGGGGCTCTGCCACAAGCCCTCTGCCCCCCTTCACTCCCCTGGGGTTTTTTTATTCTTAAAGGGCTGGAGCTGGGGTGGGCGGGGAAGCCATGGGGGGGCTGAGGGATTGGGGGAGGGGGTTGGGGGGCTCATGCAGAGCCCCCCATGCACAATGGGGCAGTGGGGGGCAGCAGGGACCACCCCCCCTGCCCAGCAGTGCCCAGTGCCAGGAGCTGGGGTGGGCAAGGCAGCCATTGCTGGGGCTGGGAGAACAGGCAGGGGATGGGCCTGGCCTGGGTGATTCAGAGATTTGACAGTACCCGAATCTCCAAATCAGATTCGGCCGGATCAATTCAGGACAGTGATTTGAATCACCGAATTGAATCACTGTCCCCTGAATCGTCCAAATCCAAAGCAAATACTAGCCACTTCGCACAGGCCTGTTGACTACATTACAAAATACTGCATAATTTGATATGAGTCTCAGCTTCTGGGCAGGGGTCACTGAAAATTGGAACAATGGAGCTATTATAATAAAAGCACACTAATAGAATGCTCAAACACACGCTACAGTCCAGATCCTATTCCACTTGTTAGGTGTCTACATGTACTTTGTCACCTAAGCATGACTCTATTCCATTCCGTCCAAGTTCCTGAAAATCTATTACTGCATCTACTTTTATAGCATACCACCATCTTACTCTTAAGAATGAGTCACAAAAATTCAGTGTGGAGAAGGACTCACTTACTTTTTTAATGTAACGGTTTTTCAAGGATTCAAGCAGGGAGGAATAGAATCATATTTAGACACCTAAGTCCACTTGCGCATCTAAAAGTTGAAAGAGAATCTGGCCAACAATATGCCTGGCTCTCAACATTATTAGTAATCTCTCGCTCTGGTAAGCAAGAGATTGCAATTGTGAAAAATTATTGTGCTCTGAAAATGTTTTAGACTACAATAGTATCTTGAACCTCAGATAATGATTTCCATATAGGATCTGTCCTGTATACGGAGGCTATTTGCAAGTTTAAAAGTATTACGCCTACTATAAACTGGCTGTTTACTGGTGGTTCAGTGTTCTGATCAAGTTAAATTGCTATGACTTACACATGTGCTTTATTGCGGAGCTGACTAATCAGCTCCTCAGTAAAACATCACCATTCACATATGCACTGGTATTAGGGCACAGTAAATTAATTAACTTTGCCATAGATAGCACTGTCCCTGATAGAACTATCTTATGGCAGAGTAATTAACTGCAATCAAACACTCATGTGGATGTTGACTGCCAAGTGAAAATTGCACTCTGACAGCCCAGCTTACCAGGGACCAAACCCCTGGCTCTTGCCACACCCTCTGCCACCCAACTGTGACCCAGAGCCTGGGACAGACCCCCCAACCCCCATCACCCCTGCAAGCCCTGGGCTGCTCTGCCCAAGCTCTAACTGCTGCAGTCCCAGGCGCACATGTAAATGCTACTCTAAGGAGCAGTTAACTCCAACGCAAACTGCTCCAGAGTTTTATTGCATCACCTTAATAGGACTTGTAGATACACCCAGTGACCAGCACACTTGATTTCACTAAGTGAGCTGAAATGCTGTTATCATTTCCTTAGTGTTAACAGATCTGAAGACTTCAGAATTCCAAGTAATATGAAATGACTTTGACATGGATACAGGAAAATAAAGGTAAATGAAGTATCACTTACAATGGTACAGTTACAATGAGGATTCTGCCTGCTAAGGATTTGCTAGATATCACTGTGTGAAACATAAACGGTGTCGTATCTGTGAACCAAATGACCGATATTCCTTCCTTAATAACATCCTATAACCCTAACAGCCTTCCCTGTATGAGTAAGGCTGCATTTGCTTGTCACAATCACATCCTAGTTTCCTAGTGGATCATCTACCAACATTGACCTCACCCAGATTAATTTCAGCATAATTTAGTACACACCTTGGAAGATTCTGAGTACTCATGGTACAGAATAAAAGACAAATAAAAAAATGTAACCTCCAACTATTTCTGAGAATAGAAAGGCATCCTAAGATAAATGGCTTCAACAAAATGAGAAAGAGACAAGTTACCATATTTAAAATACTGTCTTAGAAACATTAACAATTAATTACAAATATTTATTCTATTTATGGACACCTGCTTGACATCAGCAGAACTGACACACCCCTTCAGTTATTTCCTTATATGATGGCACATTTATTTGACTCTGATGACACAAGGCTTTTCTAATTTCCTGTATAACCACCTCCAGCTCTCCATACATCTCCCATTTTAAATTATGAACAGGCTTCACACATATTTGTAGATGTTTGAAAACAGCAGGAAGAAGTGTTTGATCTTTCTGAAAATGCTTGACCAAAGTTCTTTCAGTCTGAGTACAATATCTCAATATTCTTTGTTTGTGAAGTATCTCTTTTGGCTTATGCCATCCATATGAAAGGACTAGAGTCTTCTGAGAAAGCGTTTGCCATATTATTAACATATGTCCAAACTGCTATAGTATGAGTTCTCCCTTATTAAGAACAACGTCACTTTAAAAATAAAGTAGCAGAAACCATACTGGTACATTTTAGAAGTCAGTGTAAGATGTTATCTTCTAGAATTAGTCCTTAACAATGTCAAGTGTGAAATTTAAATTAATGAGCACTTCACTTATTGAAATGGCTTCAGCACTTTTGCTGCTTTCATTGATTTCTGTTTACTTTGGCAGCCACAAACATGAAGAACATATTTCTAGAAGTGACTAAGCAGACAAATAATATACTAGTATAGATGTACCCAGTGATCAACTATTACACTTAACTCTGAGCCTACACTGAAAAATTAACATAATTGAAGAGATATATTATTTATGAAGTACCATTACACTTCCTGCATCCAGCCAGTGTCACCTTAAAAGTTATTTCCTTCTCACTCTCTCCATGCTAATGACTGGCCTACACTACTTTAACATGCTGGTAAATATGGTGTCAATATTTTTCATAGAATCAATTTAAATGTGAACTAATTTATTCATCATCCACTAAATACAAGCTAGGCCACAGATAGTGCTATAATTAACCTTTAAGGCATTTTAGACTGGCTAAAAGAATTAACTGTACTCAGCCCTTGCAAGGTTGAGGAGCAAATAAGAAACCTTCCCTCATCACTACTTTATGTTTCTTAATCAGGGTATAGTAGCTCTTAGGTCCCTTTCTAGCACTCCTAGAGTGCTAACCAACCCAAAAGAGAGACGGGGAGAGTTGGTCAGAAGGAAAGGCCATATTTCCAGCCCCCAGGGATGGAAATATCGTAACTTGTCTCTTTCTCCCTTTGTTGAAGCCATTTATCTTAGGATGCCTTTCTATTCTCAAAAATAGGTGGAGGTTGCATTTTTTTCATTTATCTTTTATTCTATACCATGAGTACTCAGAATCTTCCAAGTGTGCCAGAAACCTCTCAGAATAAATGGTCAACTGGATAAGAGATTTGCAGTAACATAACAAACAATGGGCAACTGGTGTGCCAGCCCTGGGCATCTACTTTGAGTGGGTCTGGAAGAGAGTAAACAATAGTTTTTTAAGAAGTGATACACTCATTGTATGCAAGCAGCATCTATACATGGAAATGCTCTGGGTTCTTAACTCCTAGCCCCTGCTCCACAATGGAACTGGGAGTGTTCATCAAGTATACTTTGGGCTCCTGAAAATTGAGTCTTTAAAAAAAATGATAGAGATATTGTAATGATTAGGGGAGTCTGTCTACAAACAGTTCATAAAATAATAGAGAAGTACAGCTGGAAAGGACCTTGAGAGGTCATTCAGTCCAACCCCCTGCCTGAGGCAGGAGCATCCCTATCCAAACCATCTTGTACAAATCCACTGTCTAACCCATTAGCAAAACTAGACAATTAACCCTGACAAAATCCACAAGACATAACATCCTAATCTGCCACACATAAAGCAAGGGAACCACGGTCGCCAGTGTCCTGCTGCTCCAAGGTTGTTAAAATATGTTCAAAAGAGCTAAGGAAGAGGGCTATGCCCCCCCGCCCCGAGGTAGGCAAAAATCCCCACAGTCCATACTAATAAGACCAAGGAGTAAAATTCTTTCCAGACCCCAAATATGACAATCAGTCTGACCCTGAATGGAGGGGCAAGACCCTCTAGCCAGGAACCTCAAGGTTTAAGTCCCAGCACACCCCAGTCACAGTTTATTACTTTTCCTTGGAAACTATCTAGCTCAGACTGCAAACACTATTTGGAATGTGGAACTAGTATCTTTTCCCCCATATTGCAATAATCCCATAGGAAGCAACAGAAAAAAAGAAAAATCACCTAGCACAGGGCTCAGCTGTGAAATGCCACTGTGAAGGGATACCACAGAAGCCTACTCACACCAAGAGAGGCAGAAGGCACATGGGCTCCTTTGATGAGACCCAAACACAGCAGTCTGATGAGTGTTCAGCTGAGAAAAGTGTGTGACAGATGTGGATAAGGAAGGTCTTATCCTCCATCTGTTTTCTTATTTTGCTTTCTTTTATGCCCACTAAAAGAGGCCATTAAAGTCTATAAAAGTTATTCAAGGGACTTCAACAAGAGAAGGCTCAGGTCCAGAGGTGTTCACCTAATTTTAGTTAGGAATAATGAGGCTATTTCACCTCAACAATTAGCCATCAATCCTTTCCTTCTTAATGGTATCTATCCTAGAAAGATATCAGAACTGCTAAGTATTGATCTATCTTCTTGAACTACAAGAGCTTAGCTCCAGCCAAAAATCATGCAAAAAAATAGTTACGTAAGGGCCAGTCCTTCCATTCTAACAAATGTCAGGATGGAGAGCATTCACAGAGATCCCATGTCAACATTTCTAGCACCTGAAAATGGGTTGGTCGATTTTGGATGAAGAGCATCCTAGGCTTAAAAAGACTCTTCTGATAAGCAAATATTTTGTTTTATGGAAAAGAGCACGTTTCACCAAATATTTGGTATTTATAAAAATGCTGAGTGAGCAAGCTGTAACCCAGATATCACCGATGCTTCATTCGAAATCTATATACTCACATTTAACTTTGTGGTACAATACATATCTACCTAAACCGTTAATATCCTTAAGTTGTTTGAGAAGCAGTATTATCTAAATTGAAAAGGTATTCTTTATCCAGAAGGAAAGAGACTTTTACAGGGGAAGTTATACTGGCATATTGACAGTGGTATAATTATATTGGTATAGATACTCCAGTAAATTACTCTATGTAGAAAAACCCTTAGTGTGCATTTCAGAACCAAAATGAAAACATTTCCAGCAAGCACTATTAATATGTCTCTTTGCCCAGTGGTCTTGTTCCCTCTCTTGTCACAGCTATGATGTGTGTGTGTGTTTCTCCTTAATTAGGAAAAAGAAAGGATTGTTCCTTTCTCATGCCTCTTGCCCACAAGTATTCATATTCCTGGCACAGTTTATATCATAGGTGAAAGAAGTCTTGTACATCTCCTGGTTAAAATACTGATTGTGCATCACTGACTATGACTCAAACAAAACTGATATATCTGCTGGATGAAATAAAAGGACCTTTTATTTCTTCAAAAGAATCCCAGAAACACAAATTTCAGGGAAAGCTTGGCTCTAGATCAGACTTTGTTGCTCAAGTTTGTTTGTTTGCTGTCTATATCGCAGCCACCTATGTGATAGGATACAATAGAAATTCTGCACTAGCAGAGCTACACAACAGCTAATAGGAAATGAAGAATGCTTTGTCAGAAACTGCAGGTGTGAAAAGTTGGTAGGCTGAATATAACTGTTCAAGCTGAAATGTGGCAACAGTTTGGAGGCTGACATTTCTTAGAACACAGTTTTAGGATGTAATTTTGCATCTCATAATTGGAAACATTTTGGAAAAAAGGCCAATTATTAAAGTTTGTGATCAGCACAATTCAAGTTTACTGGGTATCAGTCCAGTTTTTTAGTTACCTTTAGTTATTTCTTTATGGATTTTCTATGGCAGTGCTGAAAACACTTACTTCAAATCTAGAATAAATGTAAGTAAACCAAATATGTGGCTTAATGAACAAAGCTTATCCCAGAAAAAATAAAACAACGCATATTTAATAAACCAACAAACACATTCTAATGAGCCATAGCCATGACTTCAGAAGTTTGCCCAAAAAAACCAATATTCATCTGTGTCTATAGATTGGTTTGAGGGAAAAAAATTTCAAATATGGAAAAGGCCATTCCCTTTGTTATATCATATAAAGGAAAATGGCACATGAAATAATGATGTACAGAACATATAGGTTGGATATGTAAAATGTAATTCTGTATTAATAGGGGGTCAGACTTGAGTTTGAATCCTAAAATGTGCTTGGTTTCATGCTGCATAGCAACAGCATCCACAGGAAAAAGGATAGAAAGGGACGGAACTTTCCAAACATATTGTACTTACCCTGACAATTGATAATAAGGCCACATGTGTTGCTCAAAATGCTGTTGCTGTTACCATAACCCCTGCTGCTACTACCAGTGCTCAAACTTGGATTATTTGTCAGAGGCACAAATGAAGTCATGACATGGAGAAATCAGTATAATCTCAAACTGACACCAGCTCCAACCATCCATATTATAAAGCTACCCTTAAAAAATTACATATTACTAGAACTGAACTGTGTAATTGTATATCAGTAACTTGAGTCTTAAAGGTGAGTAAAAATAATAATAATAAAAAAGAAAAGAACCTGGAATAAGATTTGGTATCATGCAATGTCATTGTCATAGGTTAGAGAGACACTCAGGCTTAAAGGTAGGCTTTTCTTTTACAACCTATAGAAAAGCTTTTTAAGTGAAGAAGCAAGAGAACAAAAAAGGAAACAAATAAGGGCCTGATGTAAAAGGAAACATAGGACTGACTACTGCTGAAGTGTGGGTGCGTGTGGAATCAGGCATGGCCCTTCGTATGGAATACAGCTGCACCTAGGCAGTAGGAAAGAAGGACTTTGGAAAGAAGAGTTTGTGGTTCCTATTAAGAGGAGTGATACCAGTTGGTGTGGTACAATTAAACAATCACCTCTTTTAAACTGAAATGGGAAAATTAGTTTTTCATCAGAGTTTTGGATTGTATTGTTATTTTAATGAACCATTCATGTGTAATCCGTCTGCCAGAACCTCTTCCATTTCTCCAGTTGTAGCCTGTTAGACACCTCTTGGGGTTTGGTGACCCTATGATAAGCATAAGCTTAAACATAAGAGTTTAGAGAGCACTAAGCAGATGGCACTGAAGTAGAGACACTTGGCATTCTCTACCTTGCACCATCAAATTTAACAATCTGAGTTTCATAGAAATATAGGGAATAGATATTGCAACTGCTTAAAGTTTGGAGGATTATTTTGTACTAAAAATATATTACTACAGCATTATCTCCTCTCTTTCATATTGTTACTGATTAGGAAATATCTACATTGATTGCCTGTCATTAAAGAATTGTTTTGCCCCACACAATGCAGTGGTTTGCATATTTGCTGATGTTTCCCCAAAAGCACTGGGGGAATGAATCATTACTGAAACAATTTACTTTCAGTTAGTGCATGAATGCCTTCCCATGATGCTTTGATGCTTTGTTTGTCCTCCTATAAAAATTATTTATGACCCAAGTGTGATCTTTTAAATCAGAATACTTATTTGGAAATCAAAGCTTCAGCATGCTAATGCAAGTAGAAGCCCTGACTAATTTTTCAAAGCCATGTTGAATATTCAAAAGCTGGAACTGAAGGAAAGGAGTTAACATTAATTAATATTTGAAGCAGTAAAATAAAAGCAACAGTGAAGCTAATTTTGCAGGACAATTAATCATGAGTCTTGCTAATTACACATGGGATTTTGCAAATGATTTTTTTCTCAGGTAGCAGAGTAAAAATGATAATCCGCTACCCATCAAAATCATTGGCTTCTCACCAATGTCCCCAGCAAGAGCAATTAGTGGGAACAGCAGAGCCCTAGTAATTGCATGTCAAGAGAGGAGAATGTTAGAATTTTAATTGCTCCAAATAAAGACCACTTGCTCATACATACACCTGACTGTCCAAAACAAGCTTGCAAGCCAGAGCAAGTATGTAACCACTTCCAGGTGTCTGCATAAAAATAACTCCGTGGGAGCAGCACTCTCTAAGCAACACATGCAGTTTCTGGAAGAAAATATCAATATGCACTTACATTCTGAACTGCAGTGTCATCACTTGACTATAAGAACTGCAAAAAAAATATCGCCCACTTGGGAAAAATGTGCATATTCTTTATATTTTCCAAATATTTATTGCTGACATTTTTGAAGAACTTTAACTATCTTCAGGGTGCCAAGGGCTTCAAATTTACTGAATTTTAGGATCACCAATAAAATGTTTTTAACAAGACATCTCAAGAGGGCATAAAATAAAAAATTACCATATTCATGAGAGCAAGCCTGTAAGATTGCAATGCTATAAACGGGATGTCTATAATTTGCTGGTGGTTTTCTTAATTAAAAAAAAAAAAAAACAGTAATTAGAAACTCCAGTACCATTTTTGCACTTTATTCCAAACACTTTAAATGCTGCCATTATTTTTTTGTTTAATATATGTACACATGGATGCACACAATTGCAAATGATCAATAATATTTAACTGTGTGACTAAGACCTAAATGATGATGGATACATTTAAATATTGCTTTCCAAGAAAGTATTACTCCACTGGTCATGTAGTAACTTAAAACATTTTTAGTTTAATATAAGATAGCTACTTTTTTGCTTCCCCCTCCCCCTCTCCAAGTTTCAAACATGTATCATTTACTCTCATTTTTAAACAAAATGACTGAATTGCCTTCCAAATACCAGTTGTTCCTATTGTCTTTCCTTCCATTTCTAAGTACACCATATTGAGGTGCTAAACCGTGTACTTCCTGCTATTAGCTTTGTTTGGGCATTAAGCTGAGAGCAGTAACCTTAACTTGCCTAAATATATTCTTTGCATGTTCAAAATCAGTGTACACTGTTTATTACACCATGACTACTTGAAAGAAAAAAGCAGGTCATCCAGAGTTCTGCTTCCTTTCCTGAATTACCAGCAGATCACAGGTGTTTATCAGACTCCCGGAGGTGATTCAGGTAATAAACACTAGGATGGCAGTTTAAATGGCTAGAAGCTTTTCCATTGAACACAGTCCTTACAGTCCTATCATTTTGCATATATTGCTCACAAATGGCAAATTATTTATGCAACCTCCTTAAGTGGTTCCTTATGGTTTTTATTTTATTTTTCCAAAGCAGAAACCTTTTGAAGATGTGTGTTCTCATGACAAGGCAAACTATAATTTCATCCATAAGTCTGACTCATTTCTTAAAGCTTACCATGGATGCATATTGCCTGTGACCTTATTGTGCCCTCCTGCTCCATTCAAATGTTTTTCCTATGAAAGCATTGGCATGTTAATATAAGTTACTTTGCTGTAATTATTTGAAAAAGGACAACATGAATATACAGTATGCCAGTTTTTCAAGAATGTCTTTACAGAAATAGGAAGGCAAGGCATGAAGCTTGAACCTTTGTTGAACATTAAAGTCATTATGTCTGATGTGGCTTTAGAAGGATCTGACATGAATTATAAGATGATTTTTCCGAACAGAAATATTTATTTAAGACAACTGTGGGGGAAATGCTACTATCAAGGCTAAGCAGATGATTCTGTAGTGTGAAGAAACAGCAATTTCTGAATCTAAAATTTTAAAATGCATTTACACAAACTTCTGGTGTTATACAAGTTACTGATCTGAAAATGCTCCTTGCATGCCCACGTTTTTACCTTGACTTTGCTTTACAGAGCTGCTGATGAAGGGGATGTCAAACTTTATCTGAGGGTGTTTTATGCAAAGTAGGGCTGTGCGAAGCTTCAGCTGGTGATTCGATTCAAAGGAGATTCCACCTGATCCGGTGGCAGAATCTCCAAATCTGAATCGAATCAAGGGACCAATTTAAAGGTCCGAATCGATTCAAAGCTCTCTGAATCTTCGGAAAAGCTGGACTCAGAGCTGGTAAGTACTAAGGGTGGGGGAGGGGAGGGGATGGGGGAGGGGGCCATGGGGAGATCCCTGCCAGCCCCCATTCCCTGCCTGCTCCCCCAGCTCCCTCGACCCCCACCCACTCCCCCAACCCCCCCCATGGCTGCCCCCACCTGCCCCACTTCCCAGTGCTTAAAAAAAAAAAGCCCCAGTGCTCACCAGGTGCTGCCCAGGGGGGGCAATCCCCACTGCCCCCAACTGCTCCATGCTGCATGGGGGCTCTGCCACGAGCCCCCCGACCCCCCCCCCCCACTCCCTCAGCCCCCGCACAGGTGGTCTGCCCAGGCCAGCTCTGGCCCTTTAAGGAAAAAAAAAAGAGAAAAGCCCCAGGACTCACCACTTCTGCAGTGGCCTTGGGGCTTTGGGAGCTTGTGCAGAGCCCCCCATGTGGCACGGGGCAGCGGGGATTGCTCCCCGCGGGGAGGAGCGGAGAGTCGGGGGGGGGAGGTCAGGTTTTTTTTTTCTTTAAAGGGCCAGAGCTGCAGCGGGTGGGGCAGCTATGGGGAGGGGCTGGGGGAATAAGTGGGAGGGTTGGAGGGGCTCATGCAGATCCCCCCCCATGCAGCATGGGTCAGTGGGGGGCAGCAGGGATTGCCCCCTGCCCAGTAGCACCCACTGAGTCAGGGCTTTTTTTTTCCAAAGAGCTGAGAGCTGGGGTGGGTGCGGCAGCCATTGCTGGGCTGGGACAGTGGGTAGGGGATGGTCCTGGCTGATTCAGAGATTTGGCAGCAGCTGAATCTCCAAATCAGATTTGGCTGAATTGAATTGCGACGGTGATTCAAATCACTTAATTGAATTGCTGTCCCTGGAATCAGCCGAATCCAAAGTGAATGCTAGCCACTTCGTACAGGCAGTGAGCTACTGGGAAGGGACAACCTCCACTTCTCTCTGCTGTGGAGGAGGCTCTTCTCAGCCAGACTGGCTGACCTGCTCCATCGAGCTTTAACCTAAGCCTGCCGGGGGATGGGGGGACTACTGCCACTGTTGGCCCACTGAGCAACCCTTGCAAAGCTAGCAGGCCAAGGCACTTAATGGAACCCACCCCCTGCCGCAGCCCTGGAATGAACTGTAGGCAGGGCAAGGGCCCCCAAGGGGACACTTGTGTGCCTATACATAAATGCCATGAGCTTGGAGAATAAACAGGAGGAACTTGTCCTCCTGCTAAACACAAATAATCATGATGTCATAGGGATAATGGAGACCTGGTGGAACTCCATCCATGACTGGGCCACGGATATAGACTGCTATACCCTGTATAGGAGAGAGAGAGAGTTACACCCTGGCCCCTTTTATCCACTCTATGTCAAGGAAAGCTACGCATCCCTGCAAGGCAACATTGGCACCCAAGGTGAACGACTTGAGACCCTCTGGGTTAAAATCCATGGGGAACACAGTGCAGGGGACACTATGGTGGGAGTCTACTACAGACCCCCTAACCAGGATCAAGACCTTGACCAGGAGTTTGCCAGGGAATTGGCTGAGGCTGCATGCTCCTAGTGCATGGTTGTCACGGGAGACTTCAACTACCCAGACATCTCATGGGAAGAGCGCTTGGCCAAATCTGAGCGGTCGCAAAGCTTTCTCTCATGCATGAACGAGCTCTATTTGATGCAGGAAGTCTACGAGCCGACAAGAGGTAAAGCGCTGCTCAACCTGGTACTGGCAACTGGGAATGACCTAATCAGTGACCTAATGATTGAAGGGAAGCTGAGTGACAGTGACCATGAGCTGATCACCTTCACTATCCACCGTTAAGTTGGCAAGTCAGTCAGTAATACAGAAGTCCTTGACTTCAGGAAAGCTGACTTTGACAAGCTAAGGAGGCTTGTCATTGAGGCCCTCAAGGGCCACAACCCAAAGGGGAGGGGAGTCCAGGACAAGTGGTTGCTCCTCAAGGGAGCAATCCTGGATGCACAAGCAAAGTCTATCCCGTCTCGGAGGAAAGGCAGCAAAAGGGCACAACAGCCTCCTTGGCTCTCTAGGGAACTAGCGGACCTCCTGCATCTTAAAAGAAAGACCTACAAAAGATGGAGGACTGCACTCACCACCAAGAAGGAATACTCTGCACTACTCCGGACCTGCAGAGAGTGAACCAGGACAGCCAAGGCTGTGACAGAACTCCAGTTAGCTATACATATCAAGGACAATAAAAAGTCCTTTTTTAGATATGTGGGGAGCTGGAGGAAAAGCAAGGGCAACATTGGTCCCCTGCTAAATCAGACGGGACAGCTGATGCCCAGGAAAAAGCAAACTTGCTAGATAGGTACTTTGCATCAGTTTTCCACCAGTCCCATGGGATACCCCTGCCCACTACAGGACAGGGAGGCATGGGTGGGGGAGATTCCTTACCCTTCATCAATGCTGACCTCGTGAAGGAACACCTTGAGAGGCTGGATACCTTCAAGTCAGCCTGTCCTGATGGTTTACACCCGAGCGTACTCAAGGGGCTGGCGAGCATCATAGCTCAGCCCCTGGCATGGATCTTCGAGAACTCCTGGCACTCTGGTGAAGTGCCCGATGACTGGAAGAAGGCCAATGTGGTGCCTGTCTTCAAGAAAGGGAGGAAAGTGGATCCGGCAAACCACAGGCCCATCAGCCTGACCTCTATCCTGGGGAAGGTCTTGGAAAAGATTGTCAAAGAGGCCATTCTTAACACGCTGGCTGATGGTGACATCCTGAGGGATAGCCAGCACAGGTGTGTTGCAGGTAGGTCTTGCTTGACCAATCTCATTTCCTTTTACGACCAAGTGACCTATCACCTGGACAACGGGGAAGAGATTGATGTCATATATCCTGACTTCAAAAAAGCCTTCCATCTGGTATCCCATGATCACCTCTTGGCAAAACTGGCAAACTGTGGCCTCAGTCTCACCACAATCTGCTGGCTGGGGAATTGGCTCTGCGGTAGGATCCAGAGGGTGGTAGTGGACAGAAGTCAATTGTCGTGGTGTGCTGTGACTAGTGTGGTCTCTCAAGGCTCAGTCCTAGGGCATGTACTATTAAGCATCTTCATTAATGATGTAGACATTGGTGTCAGAAGCGGACTGGCTAAGTTCGATGACACCAAACTCTGGGGTAAAGCATCCACACCTGAGGACAGGAGGGTGATCCAGGCAGACCTTGACAGGCTCAGGAAATGGGCGGACGAGAACCTGATGGTGTTTAACACCGAAAAATGCAAGGTTCTCCACCTTGGGAGAAAAAACCTGCAGCATGCTTATAGGCTTGGCAGTGCTACGCTGGTTAGCACTACAGACAAATGGGACTTGGGGGTCATGACTGACCACAAGATGAACATGAGCCTTCAATGTGATGCTGCAGCTAGTAAAGCGAGCAAAACGCTGGCTCGCATCCATAGATGCTTCTCAAGCAAATCCCAGGACATCATTCTCCCACTGTACTTGGCCTTGGTGAGGCCACAGCTGGAGTACTGTGTCCAGTTTTGGGGTCCACAATTCAAAAAGGATATGGAGAAGCTTGAGAGAGTGCAGAGGAGAGCCATGCGCATGATCAGAGGTCAGGAAACAGACCTTATGATGAGAGACTGAGCGCTATGGGACTCTTCAGCCTGGAAAAGCACAGGGTCAGGGATGATCTGCAAAGCCACCTATAAATTTATCAGGGGTGTTCACCAGGATCTGGGGGAACATCTGTTCACCAGAGCACCCCAAGGGATGACAAGGTCAAACGGTCACAAACTCTTCTGTAACTGTTTCAGGCTGGACATAAGAAAGAACTTCTTTACTTTCCAAGCCTCCAAGGTTTGGAAGAGACTACCACCAGAGGTAGTTCAAGCACCTACTTTGAACACGTTCAAGAGACATTTGGATGTTTATCTTGCTGGGATCCTATGATCCCTGCTGACTTCCTGCCCACGGGGCAGGGGGCTGGACTCGATGATCCTCTGGGGTCCCTCTTAGCCCAAATGTCTATGAAATCTATAAGCCTAATGCAAAGCTTTTCACATGGGTCAACTCCCTTCCCATTCACAAGCATGCAGACCACCATTGCACTATCTGCAATGATATAACAGTTCTGTTGCACCCACTGAGCAATATAAAAAAGTAGTATTAGTAGAATAATTGCAATTTAACATCTGGAAATAACAAGGAAAGCTAATACCATCATGGACAGTCAGCTTGCCATGAACCACCAACTCACAAAATTTCAGTGCTACCTTATGAATTATTGCCTGTCCTATGAGGCAATAAATGCATCCAACTCCCATGAGACTCACAGGTAGCTAAGGGTGCTTACGCAGGACACTCCATACCTTTCAGGGTTAGATTTTATTAGGTATTTGTGTACGAGTAGTACCTGAATTCACAATGAAGATGATGGCTCCATTGTGCTAAGAGCTGTACGTATACCTAATACATGCAAAATCCCTGTCTAAAGTATTCTAAGGAGATGACAGACAAAGGAAGTATGATTGTGTCAATTTTACAGATATGAAATGGAAGTGCAAAGATATTAGATACATAGTAAATCTATCTCAGAGCCAAGAATTGACCCATATCTCTTGAGCACCAGGCCAGTGCTTTAACCCAGAAGACAGTCCTTCCTATGTGTTCAAACTCATTAAATGAATACATCATTTTATATCCATGTTCTCCAAATCCAGTGAAAAGTAGCTCAAAAGGAAACCATGTTAGATACTGTGAGACCTTGACAAGCATTGTATGACCCAGTGGGTGCATCTACACAAGATGCTAGGTCACTGTAGCAATTGCTACAGTGACATAACAGCTGTAAGCACTAACCATGATGCCACTGCTACTGTGTAGTAGCAACAAGCTACTGCATAGAAGGGTTGAAAATGACCTGTGCAATGCTGGGACCTCACAGTACTGGTGGGTACTTCACAGTACTTGCTTTAACTAATTAATAAAGCATTTAGTAATTGATTTAGCAAGTACTAAATGACTGTACAGTACCCACCAGTAATTATATTGGTATAGGACTTGCTTTAGCTTTAACTCTGCAGTCAGAGGCACGTGTAGATGCATCTAGTATGTAATTCAAGTTCTGATTGATCTTTGTCCTTTTAATTCTGCCTACTACTTGTCTAGAATTTAGGTTTTCTATTTCTGTAGATATTTTTGGTGCCATTTCAAACTGTCATTGTAGTAAATCTGATATTATCTCCCAGAGTATGAAAAACGGTTTTTGGGACCCTAGCCAATATGTGCAAGTAAAAGAAAGCATGGCAGGGAACACTAATGGTTTGGGAGTAGTTTAGAAAGATTTTCAATAGTTCCGGTTTCATAATTCCAGACACTTTGGAGGGTAATAATTTTCAGACAAAGGAAAAATGGCTAAGCACATCAGATCTGTGTTAAAAAAGGAGAAACATCATTTTA
Organism: Alligator mississippiensis; assembly: GCF_030867095.1. Taxonomy (NCBI): domain Eukaryota; kingdom Metazoa; phylum Chordata; order Crocodylia; family Alligatoridae; genus Alligator; species Alligator mississippiensis. Next base: position 208,471,268 of record NC_081827.1, on the reverse strand, counting down.
AATGAATTCATATTGCAGGAATGTCCCATGAGGTGGAACTGGGAGAACTCCAAATGACAGATTTAACCAGGAAACTTGTCTATTTCCAATTCTTTCTTTTCAAAGAAAAATAACAAGAATCTAGTAACTCCACTAGGCTGCAACCTAATGAAAGTCTATGAAAAAATAAGAGAGAGAGGAAATGATTAAAGAACATGTTCTAGATGAAAAGGAAAGGATGCATTTTGAGAAACTCCACAAGCCAAATTCAACCCTGGTAAAACTTCAGTAATTTCAAAAGAATTACACCAGGCAAGATTCTTCCCACCTGTTCTTATTCTACTGTGTAGGCTTTCCATTAAAACAAAAATCACTTTCCCAAAACACCATGAGTAAAATACCTAAGCAACTGGTACTGCATATGGCATGCAATTTGCAGATGGGTCAGATGATGTACATATAGTACAGATGTTTTTATCTGGCAAACAGGTGCTTGATTTGGGATTTGCTGACTAGCCACAATTTTAATGACTTTTCAATGAGAAGTGAAATGGGAAACTGGGGAGTCCTCCACTCATGCTTATCTGGCTATTTTGTTTTTGTTTGCTTGCCAAAAAAATTCAACCTGAGTAGAGTACATCAGCAGTGCCCTTTCCCGGGGTACCTGGCATGTTGAACAGGGAGCAGAAGCCCATAGCCAACTGGCAAAGAACCAGGACAACAAGGTACTGAAGAAAAGCAAATATAATGCCCATCTTTAGAAGAAATTTTGAAAAGCCAGACAATTAATAACCACTCAAGGCTATCTTCAGTGTAGATGATGGCCTTGAGTACCTATCTTGAGTGCAAGATTTTAGAGAAAATCATCAAGATGAAATCTCAAAACATTTAGATTTTGCATGCTGTAAATCAGAGAAGCTGCTCTTATTTATACAAGCTAAGGATTTAGCCCTGAAAAGGCAAATATAAAAAGAAAATAGTTCAGCATCAAAAGTGCTAAGTATTCTTTCCCCCAAATTTGGTAGAATATTTTTAGAAAAATAGTATGGAAGTAGGAAACATAATGTAGCTATATTTCAGAAAGGTAGGGGACATAGTTCCACACGATAAATTATACAATAATTTATGGAATAAGATTTCTGAGACTGTCTCCAATTTTTAAGCCCACCTATAATTATAGGTACAAATAACTGAGGGCACTTCTAACATCTAACTCACAATACAGTAATTAGATGTCTAGAGCTGTCCTGTCAAATCTAATAGCTAGCGAAGCAGCTAACCTAGAGGTGTTGAGAAAAGAACGATAGATATACAGCAGAATTGGATGTGCATAATCATTAGCTAAGAAACTGAGATGAATATTTAAAAATATTCTCTTCTGAGCTCAAAGAATCAAGCCAGATGATGTTTTGGAGCAGAAGAAAGCTGAGTGGGGAAAAAAAAGCTTAAAATTCCATGATTCATTTTTTTTCCAAGCTATACTCAAGCACCTTCCTTTCGAGTTCAAGCTGAGCGGAATTGTCCCCCACCAGCTGCTCCACAGCCCCTCTCCAACACTGCGCACTTCACGGTTACTCAAGACCCCACTGCAGAGCCATAGTGAAGTGGCTCACTCTTAGTTTTGTCCCCAGGCCCTTACCCCAAAAATGGACTGGGAAGTATTCCCTATTTGATCTTACTCCAGAATTGTACCTTATCTTTATCAAGATCCTTTAACTCAATCCTTTATCTGTTTTATGTTCCCACCCACGTTCCTATTTGCTAGTCTGACCTATTTAGCCATTTCTTGGGGCCTTTTCAGATGCTGAAAGATGAAAATGCACAGGGAGGAAGACAGAAAATATATTGGGAAATAACCCTAACTTAGAATTTAAACAGGAAGCAGTTAGAAGAAATTCTCAAATTATCTCCCACAAGGCAGATCAGTGAACAATTACCCAGAAAGCTTGAGATCAGGTAACAGAATTCAGAGCTGCTCATGACTTTAGCTTCTGCTGAAGTGAACTTACATTGCTCTTCTCCCTTTGATGCATGTGTGTATTTGAGCAGTAATGAAAGCTGGACATTTTCAAAGTGAATTAGCATGAAGTTATAAGAGACAAGTACCTCTGTAACTCTGCTAAAGTGGAAGAATTCAGTATCAAATAGACAAAGTGCCTCTATGGGATTATAGTCAGTCTAGTGTTCTGTATATATATAATATTCATCCGTATGGCTGTAAGACTCAAACTACTAGAACAGATGTAGCCAGCCAGAAATCCCTTCTCATTAAGGGCTTCATTTTGCCTTGCCTTCTGAAAGGCAAAATGGGGTGAACATTGGGTGAAAAGGCCAGGTCACAAACACTTTTGTCTCTCACCCTTTCCAGCTACCACCAGATTATCAGGCTAACACAAGGCAAAATAACAAAGCACCTCCTTGCCCCCAAAAAAGAGTGTTGCTAAGCAGTTGGGGCAGAAGCTGAGACTTCCCTGGATGCCCATACTTAGTAATAGGTGCCACAGAGGGCAGTAACACCCTCTCCATATGGTATACCTGCTGAGTGGGCTACCTCTGGTTTCTCTTGAATCATTCTGTCTATGCCTATCCTTAAAGAAAAAATGATGCAGGAAACCTATGCTAAAATTCTATGGTTCTGCACATGGAGCTCAGTTAAGAAGAGCCAGAATGTAGTCCTAAACTCTGTAAAGGTGACTGGAGATAATGGAGCAGGTTGTAATGAATTCTATTCTTTAATTAATGTCTCTGCCTCTCTAAAGGGGGAAGTGTCCTCAGTAATTAGATGTGTATGAGGTATGACTATGCATCCTTCAGTGGTTCCACTGCAGGGAAGCACTGCTGTCATACTATATTCAGGAAGAATTGAATTCCTGGTTACACAAATGTTCCCAGTGTTTATTGTCATATAGAATTTGTGTATATGACTTATCCTCTGTGCTGTTCCTTATACTTATGCCAATACAGAAGTGCTGGGTACCCCCAGTACTCCTCTCAGGAGGTCACCAAAAAAAGCATCCCTACACACACTCAAAAAGCAAGCCCCCATTTTTTACAAGCAGCAAATGAAAAAGTGGGAGTGAGTGGACAGGGCTTGTTTATGACAATCTTGGTCTCACTGTATAGGAATTATAGACATTAGGGCTGTGTGAGGCTTTGGATCTGGGGCCGCTTCGGACGCTTTGGCGTCCAAAGCAGCATGCCCGGAGCAAAGTGCTGGCTCATTCAAGCTGTCCAAAGTGGTTCGGAGCTTCCAAAGTGCTTCGGAAAAGCTTCAGATGCTTCGGATGCCTCAGACGCCGAAAGTGAAAGTTAGAAGAGGGAGGGGGAATGGGAGAGGGAGGGAGAGGGGGGATGGGGGGGGGGGGCGGGAAGACTGACATGTGTAGGTGGCCAGGGAGAAGGATTTCTCTCTGCCTGCCTTTCCAGTGACAGTGTCTGGGGAGGGACCTAGAAACAGCATAAAATCCTCTGTATGGAGGCATGCTGTGTCTTTTGCTAGCTTGTTCCCTCTCTGGAACTGTGTGAGAGAGGTACCCTCAGACTCAGGCATCTCAGCTTGCTTGCTTTACTTAGTAGTTGAACTTGCTCCTTTTTGTTGTTAGAAAGGATTGGATAGGATTTGGCTTAGCTTAGCATAGCTTCACATCTCTTAGTACTATTACTATTCAATTCATTTCTTTCAATTTATATTTGTTCTGTTTTTTTGTTTTTTGCAAACTCTGAAAAAAGAAAGCTATGTTTTCCCTGTCAGCATGATCCATCACTGTGCAGGGAGGCACACAGATTGTACACATACGCGTGCGCGCACACACACACACACACACACACACAATATAAAGAAAAAAAATGAGATATGCATAGGAGGAGAAGACGACAGACAGACAGGCAGCACACAATTTTTACATAGCTCTTAACACCTGAAGCAAACAATCAAAGAAGAGTCCAGCGCACGCATGCAACAGAGGGAATAAAACACACAACATAAAAGGAGTGACACACACAGAGGAAGATTAATATGAAGCGTGCTGGCAGGTGCCAGGTCTTGTGGCAGGGGAGGGAGAGGGGGTAGGGGGAGAGCTACAGCTGTAAGCCCCCCACCCTCCAAACACAGACGCATTCTCTTCCCAAGCAGCCATGACATCAGTGCTGCCAGTGGAAGCAAGGAGGTGGGAGCAGTGTCTGCACCTGACATCCCTGCACCTGCACCACCTCCCCTCAGTCCAGAAGCAGGCACCAGCAGTGGAATCACTGTCTCCTCCACCCCAATGTCAGCTCTCAGTGTGAGCCTCCCACTGCCAAAGGAGAAGCTGGAGCTGGAACCAGGGATGCTGAGCATGCTGGCTCAAGCAATTCTGGGGACTGAGGGGGAATCAGAGTTTGTACTCCACACCCCTCAAATTTCCCCAAGACCCAGGTGTCCTCCAGAAAGCAGCATCTCAGAGGAGGCTGAGGTTGTGGAGGTAAGTGGCTCAGCTGAGGCAGCTCCTCCTGCTGTTGAGCCTAAGCCTGCTGAGGAGTGGGATAAAGCAGGATCAGCAGCCTCAACCCAGAAGCGGGGGAGTAGTGTAGTGTGGGAGTATTTTGAGCTGGCAGATGATCCCAGGTTTGCCAGCACTGCCAAAGGCACATGAGCCGTGGCAAGGATGTGAGACACTTTTCCACCACAGCGATGCTGCTGCATCTGAGGAGGCAGCACCCCCTTGCCTTTCTTCCTGCTCAGCCTGGCACCAGTACAAGTGTGCCGAAAGGGAAGTCCCCTGCTCTCTCCAAAGCCCCCTTCCACCCAAAGCAGAGGCAGGCCACCCTGGATCAGTGGGGGAAAGGTGGACAGAAAGGGGGGCACGTTCCCAATGCGCGCGAGATCACCCAGAGCATTGGGGAGATGCTTGCTGTAGATAGCCAGCCCTTCTTCCTAGTTGAGAGGCCAAGGTTCAGGTATTTTGTAGCACTTCTGGCCCCATCTTAAAAAGTGCCCGCATGCACCACCTTTAGCAGGACGGTGGTGCCCTCCCTGTATGAGGCATGCAGGGAATACTTGAGGGAGGAGCTGTGCAAGGCAGGGCTGCAGGTAGCCTTCCACTTCACCTCTGACATCTGGAGCAGCCGGGGTGGCAATCATGCCTACCTCTCCCTCACAGGTCACTGGTGTGATCAGTCAGGCCATCAGTGGGCTCTACTACAAGCCAAGATGCTGGATGAGTCCCACATAGCAAGAGAGATCATGGGGACCATGAACTGCATGGTGCAGGGGTGGCTCGTTGGGCAGACCGAGCTCACCCATGGGTTCATGGTCACCAACAATGGGGCCAATATGGTGAAGGCTGTCCGTGATGCCAACTTTGTTGGCATCTGTTGAGTGGCAAACAGGCTGCACCTAATAGTGAGGGATACCTTGGAGGGGAGCAGGGCTGCCAGTGACAGTGCTACCACCACTACTGCTACAAGCCAGCTGATTTTGAAATGCAGGAAGGTGGCGGGCTACTTCCACCACAACAGCAAGTGGGGGCAAGATGCTGCGGGAGAAACAGGCAAAGCTGAGTATCCCGCAGCACAAAATCATGCAGGATGTGGAGCCTCAGTAGGACTCCACATACCCGATGCTTGAAAGGTTGGTGGAGAAAAAGAAGGACATCCATGAGATGGCCTTGCTTGGGGAGATTGGTATCAGCACCCCCCTGAACAGAGCTGAGTGGGGTACCATCTCCCAGATCTTGGTGGTCCTCAAGCCCTTCCTCAAGGCCACCGAGACCCTTAGTGCTGGCGATGCCTTCCTCAGCCAGGTGATCCCCCTAGTGAGGGAACTGGATAACCAAATAGAGAAGTTCCAGGGGATCAATGTTCCTGCCTGGGGCAGGCCGCTGTCACCAGACATGCAGGCACTGGTGAGGCAGCTGAAGGAGGTCATCAGGAGATGGCTGGATCCCTTGCTGTCCAGTACGGTCCACATGATGGTGAGCATGTGCAACCTGAGGGTGAAGAGGAGCATGTGCACTGGCAGCACCAAAAACCTCGATCACTGGATGCAGGTACTGGTCAACAAAGTCAGGGAAGCCAAATTACAGAAGTGAGAGGATGTGGAAGAGGGGGATCCACTTTCCTGTGCCAGCACCAGCACCGCCACCAGCACCAGCACCAGCCAGTCTCCTCCATGCCAGCCACTGCCAATGTGGGCCATGGGCATGGCTTCAATGCTGGGGTCCAAACGCACCAGACCCCAGCCTCAGGCAGGTAGCACCAAGGCTTCGGTGGCTACCTATCTCACTGAGGATGTGGCGCTACTGGACTGAGACCCTTTGGCCTACTGGGCAAGCCGCAGCCAGATGTGGCAGGATCTGGCCACGGTTGCCTAGCAACACCTGTCCTGTCCACCAACCAGTGTTCCAAGTGAGAGGATGTTCAGCATTGCTGGGGATGTGGTGACACCCCACCGCACCTCCTTGGATCCTGCTTTGGTGGAGCAGTTGGTGCCCCTAAAGGTGAACCTCCCGCTGCTGCGGTTCCCCAAGCTCCACCTGCAGATGGACTGAATACTATCCTCCTCACTCCATCTGCACAAATTTCCTTTTTTGAGTTTTTTTAAAAGCTGAGTAATGCCCCGCTCTCAGCTGGAGGGGGCACTAACTGCATTACCAGCCAGCAGGGGAAGAACATGTCTCTGCTAAGCTCATTCCCCTGCCAGGACGAACTTGGAGATTTGGGATTGGGTCTATGGGGAAGGAGTAGGCCCCAGGTCCTGGGCATGACCACTAAAACTGCATCCTGCCGGGATAGGGAGGCCTGGTGGGACTGCTGGTGGCGCGGCAGCCCTGTAAATGCCAGGAACAACAATCCCCTGGTGAAAGGCAGGTAGGAGGCACCATAACCTCCAGCTAACGCGCACACACACACAGAGTCCTGGCTGGGAAATGCCCAGACCTGTCACGTCTTTGACAGGCCTGACGCTTGCTGGTTGTAGTGCAGTTGTGAGGCTCCCGGTGAGCTCAGCTTAGCTGCCCAGGATGCCAGCCTTCAGGTTGAAAACCCCTTTGTCAGGCTGAGGAAGTACCTGCAGTTGGTCCTGGATGGAAGGAATAGTAAAGAAGCCAGAGGCTGGCCTGGTCCACAATGCAGGCAAGAAAGCCAGTCAGTGAAAATGGAAATGGAGGCATCAGGGGGTGAGGGACAGGCTGGGGCAGAGGGGAGGGGGGAGAGGGGGATGTAGCAGCGCAGGTAAAAGTGCAGAGGTGCCTGGGGTGTCAGATGTCCGGCAGGTCGCAGCGTGCCAGAACTCCACTGTGTGTATTGAGTCCATGAGTTTCTGTACCTACTACCTAGGAGGCTGATGAAGTGCAGTTCATAGGCCCAGCTTTGAAAAGTGGTTTGCATTGTAATTTGTTCCCTCTAAGGATCAGGCCTGAGACACTGGAGGCAGAGTGTTTTTTGGTGAGAAATGTGCCCCCACAGATAGTTGGGTTTTGTTGTCTTTGATAGATTCTGGTGTGCAGTTTGTGGGGGTACTGGAGATAGTTGGCAGGTTTTGTGTTTTGAGCTGTAGGAAGTTGGCTTCAATTCTGGTGATGAGGTCAGGTGCTTGTTTGAATGTACAAACCACTTTTCAGAGCTGAGCCTATGAACTGCACTTCATCAGCCTCCTAGGTAGTAGGTACAGAAACTCATGGACTCAATATACACAGTGGAGTTCTGGCATGCTGCGACCTGCCGGACATCTGACACCCCAGGTACCTCTGCACTTTTACCTGAGCTGCTACATCCCCTTTACCCCCTACCCCCCACCCCAACCTGTCCCTCACCCCCGATGCCTCCATTTCCATTTTCACTGACTGGCTTTCTTGCCTGCATTGCGGGCCAGGCCAGCCTCTGGCTTCTTTACTATTCCTTCCATCCAGGACCAACTGCAGGTACTTCCTCAGCCTGACAAAGGGGTTTTCAACCCTAAAGCTTCCAAAGATACATTTTTTAAGTACTCCTTTTTTTTTTCATAATACACATATAGACATAAAAACACAAGATAAGCCATCACACACCATGAGTAACATCATATGTCCAACACAACACGACATCTTTACTTCTTACTGCCAATTCCTTTATAAAAAGAAAGTCTCTATGACAGTTCTGTTTGGGTACTTTTGATGCTGCTGCTGCTGCTACTGGTGTTGAGCCAGCTAAGTTATTTTACCTGTTGTCACGTAAAGTGGTGGACCAGGCAAGAGGCTATAGGGGAGGAGGAGGCCTCACTGGGGCACACTGCTGTGTTGTGCAGAGGCCCCAGCACCAGGAAGGGTGCACCTTAACAAACACACAGTGTCACCCACCCACATCAAAAGTTTTGCCTGTTAGCAGCCAGAGGTGCAGGGCCCCAAAGACAGACTCTCCCAGCTAGACATACACACAGCTGGTAGGCTTCATGGCCTTAGCAGGGGCCACCAGCCCTGCAGTTTTCAGCCTGCTGCGCCTTAACACACACAGGGTCATCTATGTCATGAGTTTTGCCTGTCAGCAGCTTGAGGTGCCGTCTCCCCAAGCCCCTACACTGATCTTCTTGAAACTTGGCAGGCTTTGTAGCCTCACCAGGGGCTACCACCCCTGGAGTTTTCACCCCCCTGTGGTGTAACATACACGTGACATGAGTTTTGCTTTCAAGAATTTGGGGTACAGTTTCTCCCAATTCCCTGCACCAACCTTCTTGAAACTTGGCAGACTTCACGCAGGGCTCAGTCCTTGGACCAATACTCTTTAATATCTTCATCAGCAACTTGGACGAGGGAGTGAAATGTACTCTGTCCAAGTTTGCAGATGACACAAAGCTATGGGGAGAAGTGGACACGCCGGAGGGCAGGGAACAGCTGCAAGCAGACCTGGACAGGTTGGACAAGTGGGCAGAAAACAACAAAATGCAGTTCAACAAGGAGAAATGCAAAGTGCTGCACCTAGGGAGGAAAAATGTCCAGCACACCTACTGCCTAGGGAATGACCTGCTGGGTGGCACGGAAGTGGAAAGGAATCTTGGAGTCCTAGTGGACTGCAAGATGAACATGAGTCGGCAGTGTCACAAAGCCATCAGAAAAGCCAATGGCACTTTATCGTGCATCAGCAGATGCATGACGAATAGATCCAAGGAGGTGATACTTTCCCTCTATTGGACTCTGGTCAGACCGCAGTTGGAGTACTGCATGCAATTCTGGCCACCGCACTTCAAGAGGGATGCGGATAACCTGGAGAAGGTCCAGAGAAGGGCCACTCGTATGGTTAAGGGCTTGCAGACCAAGCCCTACAAGGAGAGACTAGAGAAACTGGACCTTTTCAGCCTCCGCAAGAGAAGGTTGAGAGGTGACCTTGTGGCTGCCTATAAGTTCATCACGGGGGCACAGAAGGGAATTGGTGAGGTTTTATTCACCAAGGCGCCCCCGGGGGTTACAAGAAATAATGGCCACAAGCTAGCAGAGAGCAGATTTAGACTGGACATTAGGAAGAACTTCTTCACAGTTAGAGTGGCCAAGGTCTGGAACGGGCTCCCAAGGGAGGTGGTGCTCTCCCCTACCCTGGGGGTCTTCAAGTGGAGGTTAGATGAGCATCTAGCTGGGGTCATCTAGACCCAGCACTCTTTCCTGCCTATGCAGGGGGTTGGACTCGATGATCTATTGAGGTCCCTTCTGACCCTAACATCTATGAATCTATGCTCTCAGCAGAGGCTATCACCCCTGCAAGTTTTACCCAAATCAGAGACAAAACAACAAAGTTATAGATATTTCATTGATCCCCCATTATAGCCAGATCTCCGAGGCGGCTCTGAAGTTTCAGCGCCGCTTTGGCTGGATCAAAGCAGCAAACCAATCTGGAGCTCCGGATTGGATCACTGACATCCAAAGTGGCCAGATCCAACGCTGGATTTAATGCCTACTCGCACAGGCCTAATAGACATACCCATAGTTACCTTCTCATTGAATCTACATCACAAAACTGCCAAGTATGCTTCTTAAAATACACTGCCTCTCCAAGTGCTAAAAGCTGAACAAATGCAGCACCTGGACTTCTTTCTGAATAATACCACAACATCAAAAAAGTTGGAGTACACTTTAACATAAGGAAAAGATAACAACTTGAGCCGGTTAGGAGATTAATGTTTTCTTTTGTTTTCTTGGCTTGCAGATCTCTTTTCTGAAGCCATCTTTTTATGCAATCCCACCCTCTAAGCCAGGGGCCAGCAGCTTTTGGCCCACAAACTATAAGAAAACATAAAACTTTGAAAACTCTTGGCTCTCTGGTGTAGTGCCCGAAGACTGGAAGAAGGCCAATGTGGTGCCTATCTTCAAGAAAGGGAAGAAAGTGGATCCGGCTAACTATAGGCCCATCAGCCTGACTTCTATCCCAGGGAAGATCTTAGAAAAGTTTATTAAGGAGGCCATCCTTAATGGACTGGCCGACGCCAACGTCTTAAGGGATAGCCAGCACGGGTTTGTTGCGGGTAGGTCTTGCTTGACCAATCTCATTTCCTTCTACGACCAGGTGACCTATCACCTGGACAAGGGAGATGAGATTGATGTCATATATCTTGACTTCAAAAAAGCCTTCGATCTGGTGTCCCATGATCGTCTCTTGGAGAAACTGGCCAATTGTCGCCTTGGGTCCCCCACGATCCACTGGCTGGAAAATTGGCTCCGGGGTCGGACCCAGAGGGTAGTAATTGATGGAAGTCACTCATCGTGGTGTCCTGTGACCAGTGGGGTCCCCCAGGGCTCTGTCCTTGGACCCATACTGTTCAACATCTTCATTAACGATGTGGACACTGGAGTCAGAAGCGGACTGGCCAAGTTCACCGATGACACCAAACTTTGGGGCAAAGCATCCACGCCAGAAGACAGGCGGGTGATCCAGGCTGACCTGGACAGGCTCAGCAAGTGGGCAGATGAGAATCTGATGGTGTTCAACGCCGATACATGCAAGGTTCTCCACCTTGGGAAGAAAAACCCGCAGCATCCTTATAGGCTCGGCAGTGCTATGTTGGTTAGCACTATGGAAGAAAGAGACTTGGGGGTCATCATTGACCACAAGATGAACATGAGCCTGCAATGCGATGCTGCGGCTAGTAAAGCGACCAAAACGCTGGCTTGCATCCATAGATGCTTCTCAAGCAAATCCCGGGACGTCATTCTCCCCCTGTACTCGGCCTTAGTGAGGCCGCAGCTGGAGTACTGCGTCCAGTTTTGGGCTCCACAATTCAAAAAGGATGTGGAGAAGCTTGAGAGAGTCCAGAGAAGAGCCACGCGCATGATCAGGAGTCAAGGAAGCAGACCCTACGATGACAGGCTGAGAGCCCTGGGGCTCTTTAGCCTGGAAAAGCGCAGGCTCAGGGGTGATCTGATGGCCACCTACAAGTTTATCAGGGGTGACCACCAGTATCTAGGGGAACGTTTGTTCACCAGAGCGCCCCAAGGGATGACGAGGACGAATGGTCACAAACTACTACAAGATCGTTTCAGGCTGGACATAAGGAAGAATTTCTTTACTGTCCGAGCCCCCAAGGTCTGGAACAGCCTGCCGCCGGAGGTTGTTCAAGCGCCTTCATTGAACACCTTCAAGATGAAACTGGATGCTTATCTTGCTGGGATCCTATGACCCCAGCTGACGTCCTGCCCTTTGGGCGGGGGGCTGGACTCGATGATCTTCCGAGGTCCCTTCCAGCCCTAATGTCTATGAAATCTATGAAATATGAAATAAGAACTGACATTTACTGGGTCAGACCGTAGGTCAATCTTGCCTAGTATTCTGTGTCACACAGTGGCAGAGAGTAGATGCTGAAAGGAAGAGCGAACTGAGTATATCCAGGGTTTTTTCCACCATCCCTCTCTCACTTGCAACCTCCAGCATTTAAGGCCTAGGAACTTATGATTCAGAAGCTGTGCCCCTAACTCTGATCCTCATGGGGCTTCACTGGCTTGTCACTGGAAGGGGGCTTTGTCCACACCAAGGCCAAGGCCACGGTCAGGCAGCAAGGATTTGCACCCATGCTACAATTGGGAGGTGGGGAGAAGCAGCAGAAGGGAAAAGCCATGGCAGCAGCTGAGTTGAATCATCGGCCTGCCTTAAACTTGAGCCAGGATGTTCTGGCCCACAGCTATGAAAATTTGCCAGCCACTGCTCTAAGCCACTGCATCCTTTTAAACAGCATAGCTTGGGTCAAGAATCTTATACTTCTCCACATGCCACATGCCCCCAAATAAGACACTTTGTTTTGGGAAGACCGAATAAAGACAAAATATTATGCCAACCTGTAGCCCCAGAAACTAACACAAGAAGCAAAGGGGAGTTCCCACTTTTATATAGGGGTTAGGGTCACAAACCAATAGGCCAAAGGGAGGGAACAGGTAAAAGGTAAAGAAACATCAACACTGTGGCAACATACACTGATTCTGGTAGGTTTTGGGTATCCCCTACTGTACCTTGATCCTACCCCAATACCTTGTTCATCCTCACTATCTTCATTTCCATCAGGCCATGGATCCCACCCTTCATTTCTTGATTCAGAAGCAACCTCTGGCACCATCCTATTGGATTTATTGTAGGCTGTATTGGTGAAGGTTCTGTTGTGAAGCCTCTGCCAATATCTTGGCTGCTGACGAGCAGGCCTCCCTAGCTTCTTTGTCAGACCAGAGTTTCTGTCCTGTGAACACACATAGGTATCATCAAATTATAGTGTACTACAGATGTTTATCCACCTGGCCTGCTTACCAGCTCATATAACACCTCAGACAATTTCCTGATGATTGTATAAGGGCCATTTCATTTCTTATATAGCTTTTAGCACTGACCCTGCCTCCTGGCTTGGTTCTGTACCCACGCCAAATCTCCCAGCTCATACACCTGTCCGATAACCCTGAGGTCATAGTACTCTTTTTGTCTTTGTGTGGCTGCATCCTGATTACTCTTAACAGCTTGGCTAACTGAGCTTAAGTATCCTGCCATCTTTGTAACATATTTGGATTTATCGTTAAATTTTTCTTATATATTTACTCCAGAGACAACATCAACAAGTAGGTAAATCTTCTATCCAAACAACATTATATATGGTGTATATCCTGTAGATCATTGCATACTGCTCCAGTAGGCCATCATGGCATAAGGGAGTATCTCATCCCACCCTGTCTGATTGTCTTTCATCAGGGAAGACAGCATGTCAACCAAAGTATGGTTGAATTGTTTCACTAATCTATCAGACTGAGTGTGTTACAGTGTAGTGAGGGTTTTGTTGATTTCCAGAAAGTCACATACATGATGAAATAGTTGATATTCAAAATTTGTTCCCTGGTCAGTATGTAGCGATAGAGGTACACCATGGTAGCTCACAAATCTCTCAACAAACGCCTTTGCCACAGTCTAAGCCTCCTGATCAGGAAGAAGATATGGTTTTTCCCACTTGGAAAAATAGTCAGCCATAACTAAAACATACTTGTTTTCACATGGTGTAATGGGCAGGGGATCCAGGATATCCATTGTTATTCTTTCCAAGAGTTGTCCAGCCTGTGTGAAGGGATTACTCTTCAGTCCTTTTTGTGTACCACACACCTTGCATGACTTGCACCAGTCTTTAACAGATTTTCTACAGCCTAACGAGAAATACTGAGGCCGGAGCTTATGATATACCTTTTCCATGCCTAAATGTGCCCTGGTATTGGAATCATGTAGAACTTGCAGAATTTTTGGTATTTCCTTCTCTGGTACCACTATTTGAATAAGCTCTTTAGGCAGATTCTGGAAGTTTTCACATCAGTACTCCTTTTACTACCTGGTACCTCTTTAGGTTCAGATGATGTTGCCCTTCTTCAGGAAACTCCTAACTATTGATTTTCTTCCACCTTTTTTAGTTTTTCAAATGTCAGCATCTTCCTATTGTCTTGTACACCAATCTCCCAATCTTCTGGCTTCTCCTGTATTTGGAGTTGGTTCACCCCTGGCTGTGTCTACTGCTGACAATGGCTTTATTCCTAGTGCTTCAGCTTTACATTCAACTTCCACTATTTGAAGCCTATGGGACAAGACATCAGCATTATGGTGCTGTCTCCCAGGGCAGTACACTACTTGGTAGTCAACCTCAGCCAGCTGTTCTAACCAAAAAAGGGAGGAAGGAGGACCCAGGAAACTATAGGCCAGTTAGTCTTACCTCTTTCCTGGGGAAGCTTTTTGAGAGAATTATCCTGGCAAATGTCCATGGGGGGCCAGCAGGGGAGATTATGCTTAGGGGCAACCAACATGGGTTCATTAGAGGCAGGTCCTGTCAGACCAACCTGGTGGCCTTCTATGACCAGGTCACAAAATCCTTAGATGCAGGTGTAGCAGTGGACGTAGTCTTTCTGGACTTCAGGAAGGCCTTCGACACTGTGTCTCACCCCGTTCTCATTAAAAAACTAGGAGACTGTGGCAACAACACCTACACAGTCAAATGGGTCACTAGTTGGCTGGAGGGCCGCACCCAGAGAGTGGTGGTGGACGGGTCTTATTCGACCTGGAGGGATGTGGGCAGTGGGGTTCCGCAGGGCTCAGTCCTCGGGCCCGCACTGTTCAACATCTTCATCAGCGACTTGGATGAGGGGGTAAAAAGCACCCTGTTCAAATTCGCAGCTGACACTAAGATGTGGGGAGAAGTGGGCATGCTAGAAGGGAGGAATAGACTGCAATCAGACCTGGACAGGTTACAGGGGTGGGCAGATGAGAACAGGATGGGTTTAAACACTGACAAGTGCAAGGTGTACTTCACCTGGGGAGGAAGAACCAGCAGCATACCTACATGCTGGGGAACTCCCTTCTTGTCAGTGCAGAAGCAGAAAGTCTTGGAGTCATTATTGATGCCAAAATGAACATGGGCCGACAGTGTGGGGACACGGTCAGGAAGGCCAACCATACCTTGTCATGCATCCACAGATGCATCTCAAGCAGGTTCAAGGAGGTGATCCTCCCCCTCTATTCAGCACTGGTCAGGCCGCAGTTGGAGTACTGCATCCAGTTCTGGGCGCCGCACTTGAGGAGGGATGTGGACAACAAGGACAGGGTCCAGAGGAGGGCCACTCGCATGATCAGGGGGCAGCAGGGCAGGCCGTACGAGGAGAGGCTACAGGACCTGAACCTGTTCAGCCTCCACAAGAGAAGGCTAAGGGGGGATCTAGTGGCTGTTTACAAACTAGACAGAGGGGACCAGCAGGCACTGGGGGAGTCCCTGTTCCCCTGAGCACTACCAGGAGTGACTAGAAAAAACAGCCACAAGCTGGCAGAGGGTAGATTCAGGCTAGATATCAGGAGGTGCTACTTTACTGTCAGGGCAGCTGGGATCTGGAACCAACTTCCGAGAGAAGTGATGCTGGCTCCTACCCTGGGGGTCTTTAAGAGGAGGCTGGATGAACACCTTGCTGGGTCGCTTGACCCCAGTATTCTTTCCTGCCATGGCAAGGGGTCAGACTTGATGATCTGCTCACGTCCCTTCCGACCCTACCAACTATGAAACTATCTACCCAGATGTCCTTTGGGTTGTTGGAAATTGTGTAGCCACCAGAGTGACCTGTGCTCTGTTCTTGATGTGAAGCATCTCCCCAGGATGAACTGCTGAAAATGTTTGGTGAGGGTTACCACAGCAAACAATTCCTTTCTTACAGTTGCATATGTAGCCCAGGTAACTTGGGTATATACTCCCCTTCTCCAATTGAAGGGAATTGTTAGCTGGCAGGTGTGCTGTGGGTGAACTGCAGACTGCTGAGTTTCCCTCTGTCCCTATAGAACCAGGCCAGGACAGTCAGGGGACTTAACTTTATACAAATGTATTTACATTAAGTTATCACAAGGAAAAGAAACATGGATATAAACGTATGTACTATATATATATGTATATATATATATATATATATATATATATAGGATATCTAAACAAATAACATAAACAATACCCACTGGGTAAATGCTATAAAACCTTACACCAGTGCTACAGATACAGGTAAGTATCTGATCTGAAACAGATAAACCCCCAAATAAACAGATAAACCCCACTGCATAAACTCAAAAAGACCCTTCTTGGTGCAGAAAGCTGTCTTAGCTCTGTCCTGTGAGTGCACTTCCACCTGCCAGTACCCATTAGCTGGATCCAAGGTGGAGAACCATTGAGCTTTAGCCAGAAAGTCTAGTGTCATGAATTCAGAGTAATCGGTAGGCATCCTTAACAGTAACAACATTCAGTCTATGATAATCCACATGGACCCACACACCTCCCCCTTTCTTCTGTAGCAACACCAGAGGGGCAGCCCATGGGCTGACAGAGGGCCTGGTGAAGCCTCTTTCCTCCCTGTCTTGCAGCTACTGATCAAACTCCTGCTGGAAATAGATGGGTACTCTTCTAGGCTCCTGTTTCATCTGTTTCATAGGTTTAGCATTGCCAGTATTAATCCACTGCTTTGTTAAGCCTGTATGCCTTAAGTCATGGTCACCAAGGCTGAATACATCTGCATACTCCAATAGGACTTCTTGCACAGCCTTCGCTTGCTCAGACTCCAGGCCATGGTGACTTGACTTGAATTCATGTTTCAGTTTTCCTGCATTCCATTGAAGGTTATCGCCTGACTAAGGTTTTAGCACTTATCTGAGCTCTGTACTCTTACAGCAACCAACCTCTCTGATCCAGGGCCCTCCTGCAGGACAGCCCAGCCTATCTTAAATGTCCCAGTTATGGTGCTCTGATACATGCTTCTGTTGATGTGTTAGGAACCCACACAAGAATTTCACCCCTGTGGCTCTTACACATTGCAATTCTCACTAGGAATCCCAATTCATCAGTGAACTTAGGTTCAAATAAGCCCTGCTCTTCTTCATGGCACCATCTCTTCAGTTTGCCAGTGATCATTATCTCACTTCTAGGAAGTATTTTTAGATTCTTCTCCACTACCACTTTGCATGCCCTCCCTTGGCCATCTGTGGTATACAATGGGAAACAGCTCCCAGAAAAGGAAGATGAATAACCTGCAAAATTTATAGTGACCTGATCATTTTTGAGGAAGTCAGTGCCTAACAGGGCATCTTGATTGGCATCCTTTGCTACAAGGATTTTACATGGCAGCTATAGGCCTTAGAGGCTGATCACTGTACTCCATTCTCCCAGAATTAGAAGTGCTTCTTTGGCTGCCTTGATCACTAGTTGACAGATTTGAAGGCTTCTTTATGCCTCTTTTGTAGCTTGCTCCCATACCCAGCTACGTACAATGGATACCTGGGCACCCAAATCTAGAAGGAACTAGCAAGGAACTTCTCCCACCTTTCCTCCAGGTAGTATCCCAACCCTGTATCACCAACAATCACACCTCATTCAGTGGACCTCAGTGTCTGCTAGCAGTGGATTAGCCCCTCTCCACTGCCCACCTCAGTTTCCCTGCCATGTTTAATGCCACTGTCTCTAGGCAGTCCCTCCAGAAGTGATCATGGCTACCACAGTGCCAGCATCCATGAGCATTCTCTTGACAACACCCCAACTACTGTGGTCCAGGAGGATATCCCGTTGCACATCTTCTCTGGGACTGGGTTTCCAGAACCTTCTTGAGCTGGTCTAGTTCACCTCAAATCTGTCTCAATGCCTCCATCATTGTTTGCAAGGCTGAAGACTCTAGGGTTGGCATGTGTGCTCCTGACTTTTCCTCCCTGGCATGTACATGCACCCTTGCTGTGGTGCCTTGGATATCTAGGGCGTCCAGTTTTCTCACCACTTCCATCTCAGTGGCTAGCTTTATGGTATCATCCAGGCTATGGGGCTTCCCCCAAGCAAATGTGGACTTACTTCTCCCCACTGAAGGCATTGCTGACAAATTGGTCATGGGCCAGCAGGTCCCATATCTCAGGGCTGACTTGTGTGAAGGACTTTACAGCTAATCATCCTGGGGCAATGCTAAACACTTGCACTGGTTCTACTGAAGTCTTCTTATGAGTAAAGAAAGCTGCTTGGTCCCAGTCTGGACCCACACCTGGTTCCAAAGCATTCCTGAGAGCCCCTATCAGGTGTTTATAATCCTGTTTGGCTTCACTGCTGAGCCCATGTTAGACTTCCCTGGCCTCTTATGTGAGCAACAGACTCAGGGATTTTAGCTTAGTATCCTCATTCCACCCATTTAACTCAGCTGCCATTTCATATTGCTCATGCCAATCTCCCCATTCTTGTTGCTTCCCACTATAGGGTGTTGGATTGAATATAGATCTTAAGGCACTAGATGGGGTGTGTGTCTTTTCCCCTCCCAAAAGGGTACCCCCTTCTCTATGGTACTCATTTTCCCTGATCAAATGCCCAACACAATAAATAAAATCTATACACTAACTGCAGCAGTTTGCCCAGTGCCTTCTGGTTTGGCCCACCAACCCTATTTACCTCACTTGGGAAATAAGCCCCCTCAGAATCCCACCACTTCCACCAATTTTATGCCAACCCTGAAGCCCCAGAAATGGGCACAAGAAGGGGGAGTTCCCACTTTTATACTGAAAATCATAGGGGTTAGGGTCACAAGTCAATGGACCAAAGATAAAAGGTAAAAAAACCCATCAACACTGTGGTAACGTATACTCAGCACTTTAATTTCCACCCCCACACACACTTCTGGAGGCGTCCCCAAGCAAGCCTTTAGTCCCTAGAGTACTTCAACAGCAGCCTTCAGCTGCCCCCATGTCTGAGTCCAGGCCCTTCAGTCCACAGTCCTGGCTGACTGAGCAAATAAGATCTCCAGCTCCACTGTGCACTCCTCTGTGTACGGCTCCCCATGCACACCTCTCTCACTTCCCTGTACCCTAACCTCAAGCTTCCTCTTTCTTTTTCCCTTGCCCCCACCCCCTGGGTGTTTCTAGGAGTTGTAGTCCAAATTAACAGTCAGCACAGCTCTGCTGACTTCCCTCTGGATCCTCCTACTATTACATATATTACATTCACATTTCAGTCTTTTTTTCAGGGTCTTCCCTGCCAAGGCATGGACTCACCCTGGGCTGAACTCTCAGTTGACATGGAACAGAAGCAGAATTGCATCTTCAGTATCCCATCTTCAGACA
This sequence comes from Alligator mississippiensis, assembly GCF_030867095.1. Lineage (NCBI taxonomy): Eukaryota > Metazoa > Chordata > Crocodylia > Alligatoridae > Alligator > Alligator mississippiensis. The sequence continues at coordinate 208,452,242 of NC_081827.1, read as the reverse complement.
ACAGAAGGTTTACCTTTCATGCAGACACTATCAATTTGGCACCCATAGAATAGAGGCTATTTGGCAGTGGCTGTGAGAGGGTTAAATCCTCTGCTGGCCAAGCAGCAGGGAGGAGGGGAGTGATGCTGATGATGGACTCTGTCCCTGCTCCATGCATCCAGAAGTTTTGATCCAGGGTGAATGGATGCTGAGCATAACCCCCTGCTCCATTCTGGTGTTGAAATCAGTTTTCCTGTTCAAGATATGCTCCCCAATTTTGGATGGCTAATTTTCAGTGAAAAAGCATGTGTGGTATGTGAATAATTATGGTAATTATTTTCAATAACATTCATACTGGTGGATAGGGAATGGCCAGCAAGTATATCTACTTGGGACAAAAAGTTATCATGTGAATTTAATGCACTATTTTCTCAACAGGGCCACAAAATTCAGCAGAGGGATTTACACGGGGGTCAGCAACTTATTGCCCACAGAGCCACTGATACAGCCTGTGGAATGTGGGGTTCAGTGGCAATTGGCAGCGGTGAGTTTCAGCAGTGCCTACCGCAGGCAAGAGAGCAGCTTGGCGCAGAGGATGAGGGTCACCCTCCAGGCCTGGAAGCCATGAGTTGCAGGGGAAAAGGATTCCCACAGGGGAGGGGGAGTCCCCCCTGGTTAGTTAAGGGCTCCTGAAAGCGGAGGTCCCACTGGGAGGGCCCCCCTTAAGTTACCAGCTTCCTTGAAGGATTTGGGAAAAGGCCCAAGGGCACTGGGGTTTCCCCTTGGGATTAAGTTTATCTTTGAGGTTCTTGTGCCGTAAGTGGTCTGATGTCATGCCTTATATTTTGTGAACTCTCATGTTTGTAAATTAGCAGATGAGTAGAGTCTTAAATTTATAACTTTGACTAGGGCTCTGCTGGGACCCCCTTTCACTATTATTCATGTGTTATTTATTTGTATTTATTTGTTGCTTATTTATTTTTCACCTATACTTACCTATAGTTTATCTGTTGGTTATCTGTGTTTATGTGGCAGTTTATCAGTTTCAGATCAGATACTTACCGGTATCTGGAGCACTGGTATAAGGTTTTATAGCATTTACCCAGAGGGTATTGTTTAGGTTATTTGTTTGGATATCATATATATATATATATATATATATATATATATATAGTACATATGGGTTTATATATATATATAGTACATATGTTTATATCCATGTTTCTTTTCCTTGTGATCAGTTAATGTAAATCAATTTGTATATAGTTAAGTCCCCTGACTGTCCTGGCCTAATTCTATAGGGACAAAGGGAAACAGAGTGGTTTACAGTTCCCCCACAGCACACCTGCCAGCTAACAATTCCCTTCAATTGGAGAAGGGGAGTATATACCCGAGTATACCTGGGCTACATCTATTATGTAATTTTGTATGGTATTTGATTAACTCACAACCTTGGAATTCACTCTGATTCTAACTCTTTTTAAATGTACTGAGACAAAATCATTGCTGATGTTACCTAGCAAATAGAATGAGATAAGGAAATGATGAAGCAAATGACCCTGCAGCAGTGATTAAGCTAACTTTGCCTTTTGAAAAAAAATATGCTTGTAAGTCACTATTGTTTTTTAATTGTTATTATTATTGACTGTTTAATAGCAGCAAGAGCTTTACCAGAAAGGTAGGTAGGATGTCGCACCACTTCCTCAAGCAAATAGGTTCCTTCCTCTGCATAAGCATTCCAGCACAGAGGTGCTGCATGTCAGCTGAACCGTTCAGATCACCTCTACTCTTTGTAGGGGAAGAAAGCTTCTGACAAAAGAAAGAACATATAAGATACACACAATGGTGAAGACCATAATGGCATCTAAAAGCATTTCCAGTAACACTGACAAATCTTTATTGCATTCTGCATGCTTGTTAATTACATTAATCATGATTTAATATTATTATCTACTAATAATCTTATATTGATATTGGTGTGGATGATATATATTATAGTATCAGAATTCCACATTTGTTTGCATTGCATTTGTTTGAATGAATGGAGTGCATTTTTTCATTATAATTTCAACTGTATTTTCTTCCTATGCTTTGGGTAAAGTCAATCGTATGTTGCCATAAAAGAAATCCATAACTCATACTGTTCTGAGGTCAGCATTTCCTATTTTGGGGAAAGAAAGGTTCACTTAGTACAGCTATAACAGCTGTTACATATTTCTGGTAAAGGAACAGTATATTCAAAGACAGTTTAACCAAAAGGGCATTATGAATGTGAATAATAGTAAATGCAATTTGAATATGAAGATTAATTTACCATCTGTTGTCAAATAGCATTTTCTACCTAATGTTGGAGGAAAGAAGTTTTCTCAAGAAATGGTAACACTATATATGACTAATGTCTTCCTGTATAAGAAGTGCCTCTACTAGTCATCACTATAGAATGACTCCAAGTGAAGTCTATCTGAGTTTGAATGTCATGGAAACCCTCAGCAAAACTCTGACACAGAAAAAGGGATCCATACGGCTGCAAAATACTGGTTTGAAGTGGGGTGTATTGGTAGCATGAGATTACTGTGTACTCCTATATACGCAAAATATTCATAGGGTGAATCAGCAAAGCTGAGGTTTGCACTCCTATCATAAAACTATCCTGCACAAATTGAACTCCACCAGAACTAGAGCATTCTTGCCTATATATCTGCACATACACTAGAAGCTTCTGCTGGCAGGGCTACATCATTCAAGAATCACATCTCTTCATACCTCAACCAGCACAGCTACACCAGCAAAACAGATATAGTCTGTATCTTAATCTTCGTGTGAATTTGTTCTTCAGCTGTAAAATAAAGGATAAAACCTTATCTTTGATTGACTAATCATGCCAGCTTTTCAAAAGGTCATCACTAGATCTGGAAGTTCTTCTCAGGGAGCCTGGCAAATGGTTTCTCAAAAATGTTTCTGTTTTTCAGCAGAATAGTTTTTCAGACTGCTATAAAGCGGCATTATTTTTATTTTTTTATTTTTTTTGAAATTTCAGCCAAAAGTATCCATGATCATTTTTAAGGCATTTCATGAGCGTACACCTTTTTTGACCAGCAACATAAAAGAAAGTATAACGACTATATGAGAGTACAATAGACTTGACTGTTTCCCCCAGAGGACAAATGGGGTGCACGAAGAGTGGTCGTTACTCAAGGCTACAATCCTCAAAGCACAAGAGAAAACAGTTCCTACAAAGAGGAAAGGCAGCAGAAGGGCTGGCAAGCCCTCCTGGCTTAATAGGGACACTGCAGTTCTCTTAAAAAAGAAAAAAGAGGTGTACACACAGTGGAAGCTAGGGATGGTCCTCAAGGAGGACTATAAAGCAGTGGCCAGCACTTGTAGGGAAATGATCAGGAAAGCCAAGGCGGTGATGGAGTTTAGGTTAGCTACGGAAGTCAAGGACAATAAGAAGTCCTTCTTTAAGTATGTAGGCAGTAGAAGTGTGGAACGCCTGCTTAACACCTCGGGACAGCTGGTAACTGACATTCAGGAAAAAACTGAACTCCTGAATGCCCACTTTGTTTCCGTATTTCACTGGACCAAGGGTAAAGTCAAATGAGATAAGAGTCATAGGGGACATGCCGAGACTGACAGCCTTCCCACTGTGGATGCTGAGTGGGTGCAATACCAGTTAGAAAAGCAAGACATTTATAAGTCAGCAGGACTGGATGGACTCCATCCAAGAGTGCTGAAAGAGCTGGCTGGGGTCATCACAGAACCCCTGGCAAAGCTCTCTCAGAATTTGTGGTGCACAGGGGAAATCCATGAGGATTGAAAGAGGGCCAACATTGTGCCCAATTTCAAGAAGGGGACAAGGGAGGACCCGGGCAGCTCCAGGCCAATCAGCCTAACCTCCATTCCAGGGAAAATCCTGGAAAAGCTCATTAAAGAATCTGTGTGCAATACGCTCGCAGAAGATATGATTCTGAATGACAGTCGGCATGGCTTTGTCGTGGGTAGATCTTGTCTTACAAAGCTCATCTTCTACAACCAGGTCTCTCGCCACCTGGACACAGGAGACATGGTAGACATTATACACCTAGACTTCCAAAAGGTTTTTGATCTAGTATCCCACGATATTCTTGTGGGAAAACTGGAAGATTGTGGGCTCAGCTGCTCGACAGCTCAGTGGGCAGGAAACTGGCTACAAGGTAGGACCCAAAGAGTTCTCATGAACAGATCTGTGTTGTCCTGGTATGAAGTGGCCAGTGGTGCCCCTCAGGGGTCCATGTTTGGACCGGTGCTTTACAACATCTTTATCAATAATTTGGATGGGGGAGTGAAAAGCTTGCTGGCCAAGTTCACGGACGACACCAAGTTTTGGGACAGTGTGGTCACGTCAGAAGATAGGTTGCAGATACAGGCAGACCTGGACTGGCTCGAGAGTTGGGCACACCAGAACCAGATGAAGTTTAACACTTCCAAGTGTAAGGTACTCCATCTGGGGGCAAACAACCCTCAACATACATACAGGCTCGGTGGTGATGGCTTGACTTGCACCACAGCCGAAAGGGACCTGGGGTAATGACTGACCATCGTATGAATAAGAGCCATCAGCGCAAGGTGGTGGTCAGCAGGGCAAACACCACGCTGGCATGAATCAACAGATGCATCTCATGTAAAACTAAGGAAATGATACTCCCACTGTACTCAGAAGTGGTGAGACCACAGTTGGAGTACTGTGTCCAGTTCTGGGCACCACACTTCAACAAGAACGTGCAAAAACTTGAAAGGGTCCAGAAAAGAGCCACCCATATGATCAGGGACTTGCAAGATAAGTCATACGAGGAAAGGCTGAGGGACCTGGGCCTCTTTAGCCTAAAGAAGAGTAGGTTGAGAGGGGACTTGATAGCATCTTACCGCTATATCAGAAGAGTGCATCAGGATCTTGGTGAACAACTGTTCACTAGGGCACCCCCGGGGAAGACCAGGACCAATGGATACAAACTCCTGGAAGGCTGCTTCAAGCTTGAAAGTAGGAAAAACTTCACAGTCAGGGTGTCCAGACTCTGGAATAAACTCCCTCCAGAGGTGGTGCATTCACCTACCCTGGAGGTTTTCAAGAGGAGACTAGACAGTCACCTCCCTGGGGTCACCTAAACCCAGTTTTCTTCCCACCTAGAGCGAGGGTGGGGGGTGGGAGCTGCACCTGATGATCTGCAAGGTCCCCTCCAGCCCTTAACAATCTATGAATTCACAGGATAATGTGAATAGATGGGCCTAATCCAGATCATATGAAGTGGTATAGTCACACCTCCCTTTCCATAGTGTAGCTTAGTGGCTCCAGTTCCTCACAACCACAGACACCTGGGTCCTTCCAGAGTCAGAACCATGCCATGGGAGCAGCAGCTGGGAACTTTCAAGTTCCTGAAGCAAGTAAATAATGGGAGCCCCAGAGCTGTGCCTGCCCTGCTCCAGATGGGGCTGTGGGTAGTGGCTGTGCAAGAAGCTGGGCTCATCTGGGGACAGGGGCAGTGGCCACACCAGTGGGCAGGTTCCATCTCCCTGCCTTGTACCCCCTGTGCATTGCTTGCCAGCCTAGGAGCAGGCACAGAGAGTGGAGGAGAACCCCCCTGCTGCCCACCACTGTCCTCAGCTGAGCTGCATCCCTGGTTAGAGTGGGGCAGCAGCAGCTAGAACAGCAGCAGCACTGAACATATTCTGTACCCAGGGGTGGCATAAAAATAGAGGGCAAGGAGGGGAATGGGAGGTGAAGGGAGGTGCCACTGAACATGGAGGATAAAGGAGAGGGTGCAAAGAGGAGGGGTGATTCTTATCTGATTCAGGGACTTAAAAATGTCCCTGGCTGTTGCTCCTGTGGCAAGTCTTCCCACCTGAGTTGAGGGGGAAGAGAGGAGCAGGGGGTGCAGGCAGCCCTGCAGTGCCAGTCACTGCTCCCACACCCACCTTTTCAAAATCCTGGATCTTCTGATGACCTGATCCTAAACATTTTTATCCCTAACCATACCTGCCTAGCCTTTAAAACAACCTTTTTTAAATTAATCATGTTGCAGTAATCAAGGTTAGTGTACTAACCTCAGAGTTCTGAGGGGGTGCATTTCAGACCAAAAAATTAATTAAACTTGACAAAAGAAAAGACAACGAGCCAAATTTATTTCTGGCAAAACTCCACTGAAGATAACGGGTCTTATTCTGATCTTACAATGGGGTCTATCAAAACTAAAGACATTGAACTCAATGGCCACATCCAGACAAAAGTGTCTGTGTAGTATGTAGAACCACAAACACATCTGCAGTGGCACATACCCCACATTTAGATGCTCTCCATGCTGCAAGGGAATATTGCCCGTGTGTGTGCTGCTCCTCCTTTTTTTTCTGTGGGTTTTTTTTTTTGATTCCTTCAAAAGCAGAGCTGGGCTGCCCAGAGCTGTGCTGTGGCTGCTGGCCAAGCTCTGCATAGTGGAATTGCAACTGCTGCAGTCCCAGGAGGCCCCCAGGGCCAACCCCAGCCTCCCATCCCCCACCTGGGATAACTTGCCATATGCCAAAGCACACATGGCACGGGTGTTCCCCAGGGGAAAGTAGCAGCAGCGCAAGTTGTGCCACCGCTACTTCTCCCCAGGGAACCAAACACCCATGTTCAGCTGGATGTGCCCAATGGGGCTATACTGGCAGGGAACAAGCAAGGGGAAAAGGACCCTACATAAATCCTGGATATAAGCTTTAAAGAGCTAAATCATTAATTCCTTACTTTCTACAAAGCCCTTACTAAGGCAACATTCAAATTAATTCCAAGAAAAATGCTGCCAAAATAGAAACTTCCTGAGAAAAATACTTTCATTTAAATGTATTACTTTTACAATAAGGAAAGGAGTAGCCATTAAGAAAGCAGTTGCTACAGTGGGGGTACCCACTGAGAGAAAAGCAATAAGTAGGAACAAGTATATATGGAGAATCTACTTTGAGGGAGTATTTTCAGAATCAGATAATGCCTGAGGAAGTAGACACCTTACAAACCCAATTGCTTTGGAATTCCCTTTGTTCACTATCTGCCTCTCCTATTAATGGATATGCCCCAAAATTGCTGAGGTCTACAGCTGAGCACAAGATATCTAATTTATCTACCTCCCTCTGTTTACCATAGTTTATCACTGTGGTACTTCAGCATCAGCTTCACTATTAAGGAACACAATTGAATTCGCTACAAAAGTTCCTGGTCTCTTGGTAGGGCCACTGTTCTTTAATGTGAGGGCTTGTTAGTTCTTTGTTATTTGTTGTTGGAATTTTCCCCTTTCATTTCTCTTCCTATCTCATCTTTCAATATCGTTCTTTTTTCAGGACCTCCTTCATTCTTTTTTTCTCTTCCTTCCAGCCCCATTTTTTTTTTTTAATGGCTGGTTGTAGTTCTGCTCCAATCCCACAAAGAAGGCACTTCTTAAAGGAAACCATGGCTTGGATTTTGTCCTGAACACAGTCAGGTTTGGGCTCATTCTGATGTCTTGTGGAAAGCTGTTACATAGTTCAGGGTCCACTGCTGAGAATACTGTGCCTCTAGCTCATGAGAATCCTACTCTGAATCTTGTCAGCTTCAGCATTCTTGCTGAGTATAGCGGTCTCTGTGGGTCATGGAAAGTTTATACATGAGGTTGGCCTGAGCCCTTTGGCAACCTAAAAAATTTCTGCTGAGGGTTTATCATAAACACATTTGCAGACCTCATCCAGCGTTATGCATCTGTCTGTTTGTCATACTGTGCTCACAATTCATGGTCCTGGAGAGCCTTATTACATCTGTACATATGCCTTTTCATTCTGCCCTCATACCAGTATTTCAACAGGGAGGATATCAGAAACTCTGCCGGCATTTCCCTGCCAAAGAATCATAAAAGATAAAGATATGGATGGATGCCCATAATAAAGAAAGAAGGAAACGGGGGAGGTGGGGGGTGATATCAGTTCTCTTCTCTACCTGCTCTTCTATACCCAGTGCCCCACATTCTAGCTGTATATAGTTATTGCTGTGGTGCTCTGCGTACACAAGACTGACTGATATTCATTGTCAGCACTCTCACAAGGATGTATGTAATTAATAAAAAAAAAAGAAGATTCTCTTATTCATCTATTCTTCTGATGCTGCTATTCTTACTCCACATCCTTTATGGTTCATATTTCAGCCTTAATGTTTCCATTATATGATTTTCAGAATTCAAATATTCCCAATTATTTCCAACAATAGGATGTCCAAACATGAATGTCATCTGATTTTGATCAGTGTATTCACTCATTCTTACCAAACTTGCTTCTAAACTAGTCAAAATCAATCAGAACCCCTTTTAAAAGGATCAGTATAAGAGAAGCATGCGATTTCACTACAAATCCAACAACGTAGCATTGCAATCAAACCAAAATCACAACCACTCTGTCTAATTCAAAGTCAGATTCAGGAACAGATCAGAGCTGTCTTGGCCACCCAGAAATGGAACAAGTACAGAGTCAAAGCCACCCTTTCATTTGTACAGTGTGCAAATATTGAAATCTACTATAACTGCAAAAATGTATCTACAGGGTCATGTTCTTTTTCAGTTCTCAGTGTGACAGGATCAAAAAAATGATCTAACATCTGATATTTTTCCTTTCACCCCAGAAAGATTATCTGGAAAAAGAACACCATGTTTGCATCTGAAGGAAGTAAAGAACGTTGCAGTCTCATTGCTTGGCTGTAAATTAATTTTATTGCACCTAAATCAAAATGTCAGCACATACTTCATTTCCCGTTACTTTTATATATACTGTATATTATTTGGCTGTGGTTCCACACTGCACTCAAAAATTCATTTCTCTCTCTCTCACTGTCTCTAACACCCACACTCCCAGAGCAAGAATATGTTAACAGCAGAAAATGCTAAAAATAGTTCATCCAAATGGACAGGCCAGTTCTACAAGCTAGCAAATTTGAATGCTATAGTCATGTAAACATTGCCATACGAGAACAGACTAATGGTACACCTAGTACAGTGTCATGTCCAAATACTCGAAACCTTTAAAGAAAAGCCAGTAGATTCTGTGAGAGATTGTTATAGAAGAACTTCTTCATCCCAGGCTATTACTAGTCAGTCTATGTCCAAAAGCACGAGCATATCCCATATACAGTGCTTCCTTTGAAATAATGATTGTATTCATATTCTCCATATAAATAGCTAAGACTTTTTAAATTTTGTTAAGCTCTTGGCATCAGAGAGATATCTTGTGGCTATGTGTTCCACAGGCCACCATTTACTAAAAGAAATACTATTAAAACCAATACCCCACACCACGTCACCAAATATTTTATATCTGTTTATAGGTTCAAACCAAAGAGAACTTCATATTTACTGTACATTTTTACAATATAAAAATAAGTAGCTCTGCAAATACACATATATATGCATGTATACACATGAGCAAGTTATTTATACTTGAGATTTAAGCATTTACACATTCACAGTATCTCTGTGCCTGATGTACTATATTTTAGCAGGCTGTAGGACTGACTGATGAATTAAGTTTATTTTTACCCAACAGAACATAGCAGTTATTTTGCAATTATGGTGTTTCACATTGAATGACACTCTTTAAATACATATAAATTTTATGTTATATATTTATGTGTAAGTGTGCATGTGTGGCTGTTTTAATGGCTAGGTCAGTGATCTGCATTTAGAAAGCTTCTAAAAGTTGGCTTACTAAAAGTTTTCCTTTTAATTTTTTGAGTGCTTTTAGATCTTTCTCACACCCCTCTGCTTGAACAACAGTGCTTTGAAAGGAAGCATTAAAAAACACGTATTGTAGTGCTTCTTTATTTTCACCCTGAAATCATATATGACTTTAAAACTGTAACATAGAGGCAAATTTTCTAAGATACAATAAAGTACCACCACCCCCCTCCCAACTAACTGAAAAGGACCTTTAAAACTGGAATTCTGTGACAGATTTCATCCTTAGCACATTTGCCCAGAGCAGAAGGAAGCCCTCCATCCCCTCAATATGCTTTTATAGGAGTCTGAGAGCATTGTCTAGATCATGAAAAGGTAGCATTCAAATTTTGCTGTAAGTTTCAAACACTCTTGCTTTTCTCTATGCCAAAATTGACATTGCTGGAACTGAGGAGTGGTGGCAGAGGGTTATTTAATGTAAACTTTATGATATGCGATGGCTAGATAAACTTTATTAAAACTACCTCTCATGTTCCAAAAGAATGCCACTGCATTATGTAGCTACCTTAATGTTCATCCTGTTATATCTCTGGTTGTCATGGCAATATCCTCCTAGGTATTTCTAAGGTCACAAAAAGAAGAGCTAACCCTCTTACTCCTAGAATAACTAATGCTGCTCTGTTACTGGCTTGATGTAAATAGTCTCAGGTGACAGAAAACTGTACATATAGTCAATTACAACTGCTCAAAGGAAATGATTTGTTGTAACAGCCACGGTTCAACCTCTGTGACATCAATGTTTCTATGGCAACAGTTGCCTATTGCACTGCTTAGAATTGAGTATTGATCAAAAGAGGGCCAACACTATTTCAGAGACTTGCTACTTTTCTGTGTGGCAATTTACGATAGGAACTCATAACATCACTGTATATTTCAAGCCCCAAGGAACCAATTTAGCAGACAGTTACAGTAGAATATTAGCAGAGGTCAATAATGGAAGTCTGATTATAGTCCTAGGACAATTATTCAATGCTTTTGTTGTCTGCCCTTTCAACATTCCACCAGCTATTAAAATTTTCAAATAATAATATTCATGCCTGAAGAAAGTGCTGAATTCATTCATCTTCTATTTTAAACTTTATTTTTCATTGTTATGTTATCTATCAATAAAATTATTCAGCTATATTAGCCAAGCCCTGACCTCTCAGAAGTAAATAACTATTGATCAAGAAGTGAGGCTCTGATGGTGTACTACAGAGTTGCCATTAATGGTCTCATTGGCCCAGCAGATAAGGTGATTCTTACAAAACAGCAGACAGTACTGAAGTAAAGAATAACACAAGGCAATTCTTTACAATGAACAATAAGATACAGAACTGTTAAGCATAGCTGTATACTGGACTCCTCTCTCAATTCTGTCGGCAGTGAAACAGAAAAGCTGCTATAAAGAAGGGTCAGTCTAAAAAGGTGCTTTGAACGCAGATGGGTTTTGAAGAAGCTAGTTTGCATCTCCTTCACACAACCTCTGCATCTGTGCAATCATCCCATTTTATTAAAGGATTGGGAGAGTCCCAAATATCATCTCATTAAATTTCCTCTTTGAAAATGGAGTGTGTGAAATTTTTGCTCTGTTTATAACAAAAATTAACGAATTCACAAATAATTAAGTATTTTTGAAGGAAGAAGAAAACTTTGAAGAACAAATGTTTCTGCTTCTACTGCAGTGATTTTCAACCAGGGTACTGTGGAACCCTGGAGTGCCATGAGATCCTTTTAGGTGTTATTCCCAAGGTGCGAGGAAATAAGCAAGGTGTGAGGAGAAAAGCAGCAGATAAGTGCAAGTTCAGGCTTGTTCCTGCCTGACCTAAACTGCATCACACTGCCTGGTCCCTCCACAAGGAATTAAGCACTGTAATATATAAACTATTTTTTTAATTGGGTGCCATTTAATCCACATAAATTATAGAGGGATACCTTAATTTCAAAAAGGTTGAAAACCACTGCTCCACTGTATTCTTGAAAACGTCCTATGCTTCCCAGTAGGGTAGGGATGTATCCTAAAGGTTTTGAAAAGCTAGCAATTACAATAGCCAAAGCTTTATGACTAATTAGACTCATGGGGTAAATGTTATGTATTCTTCAATTAGGAAAATAGAATAAAAAAATCAAGCACCACCCCCCCATAATTATCTGTATTATTAAGTTTGGATATCATAAAAAAGCCTTGTGAGCTAATGCTCTAATCAAGTGAATATCTGTGAGTACGTTGTACATTTTAAAATGAGTAAATAATTTTCCTGAAGTCTGTATTCTGTTCTTTCCTAAAATTCAGGGAGCTAAATATGACATTTCAGTTCAGTCCTATCTCTACGTAAAACTAAATTCTGGTTTCATGTGGCATTAAATTCAAAGGAAGTAATAAATATGAGAGGGGAAACTTTGCCCCATATTGGGAGACTATTCTCCCAGTGAGGAGAGGCTCATATGGAGTTGGGTAACTACTAGAAAGAGGCAAAGGAAGGTAATTGGGTTATTCCTCTACAACCTCAGTAGGAAAATAGGATGCAACCATCATTATTTGTACTAGATAGAAAAAGATTCATGGATTTAAAAGTAAATACACTTGGAAGTGAGAAAGTTCTCTACTTATGGAAGGAAAAGAGCAGTGAAAAAAGACTCAAGAGCTTATTAAGACCTCAGCCAGGGCTGTCCTACTAGTGGCCCATGGGTTGCATGTGGCCCCCAAGGAGTTTAGCTGCAGCCCCTGGGCTCGCAGTACAGATGCTGCTCCCTTCAACATTCTAACTGCTGCTATCTCTGCTGGAGTCTCTGGACCCCACCTCCCTCCTCCAGCTTCTGCTTCTTGCTCCCATACCTGAGGCTAGGGTGGGGAATCACAGAGAAGCCAAAAATTCCTGCAGCAGGGGGACCTGGGGACTCTGCACAGTGCAGGAGTACAGCATGGTACAGAGGGAGGGATACCTACCATGCAGTAGGGAAGACAGTACATGATGCAGTGGGGACCACATGATCCAGTGTGTAGAAGGTGAGGGGCACTGGCAGAAAGTAGTTGGGGCACATACTGCAGGATTTTTTAATAGCTGCCCATACAGTGAGAAGGTACCTACACGGCATGGCACCATGGCATGCAACCCATGTGCCAGGTAGGTTGCGGGGGCATGCAGCCTGCACAATGAGTGGCTGGGGAGCCTGTAGTCTCTGGACACTCAGAAGTGGATAGCCCTGACCTAAATGAAAGTTTGTGAGGAATATAATACTAAAAGGGAAATAAGCAGGTTATTTTCCCTGAGGATATATTTTTGAGCAGTAACAAGATTCTGTTTTGTAATTATTCCCAGTTAATCTGTCTATAGGCCTCTTTGGGAAGAAAATGAAACAGTTTAGATTCAATGCCACAGTATATTGATTGCAACTGTTTTCATTGATCCATGCAGTGTGGTATCCTTTACTGGTATGATTAGTGCTAGTTTGAAGGTTGGTTGATTGCACTATAGTGCAGATAAGGCAGGTAAGGCTAGAAGAAACAACAAAGAAATAGATGTCAGTAATGAGAACTACCCCTTCAGAGGAGAAGCTTATACCTACTCTTAGGGCGGGTCTACATGTGCATTTAAGTGTGACTACATTTAATGTGCATTAAGCTATTGCGCATTAAGCGATTTTGGCAGGCGTCTACAAGTACAGGGACTTGGCACTAAAATTAGTGCACTTGGCCAAGTGCACTAACTTTAGCGCCAAGTCTCTGCAGCTCTGCCATGTGCTCCTGGTGGCTGGGCAGACCCAGCACTAAAGTGAGACCTGCATTTGTGGGTATCAAATTTAGGCATGATTAGCCTAATTTTGCCATTTTAATGCTCATTAAGGGTGCGCAAATGTAGACATGCACCCATAATGTGCATTAAATTAGGCTAATGCTCATTAACGTGTCTCATGTAGATTCACCTTAGAAAACTAGTAAGCTTTCTCCTGTTTTTGAATATCCAAACAGCAGAAGTAATCACTAATGTCTTTTTAATCTAGTCTTGGTCAGCAATATTGAGATCACACAAATGTAGACCTCAATAATTTATGATTGTATCACCCCTAGAGTGGAAAGCAGTAGTGGGATCTTTATAAAAAGGTTTTTCCTCATATGACTCAAAAAGTTCAGTGAACACAGAACGTGGCAACATTTTTATTATTTTCCACCTGTGTTTGATAAAGTGCACTGGCTTCCAGTTATTTTCTTGTGCAAATCAAAAGTCTGGTTTTGATCCATAAAACACTTTATAGCTTGGGATCAACTTTGCATTCATGAGCCAACACAGCAGCTGAAAACAGCTGCAATACTTTAGCAGACAGTGCTTAGATTTATATGCCCGGAGGCAAGATATGCTTGGCAGGGTGTTTCCCCAAATACCAGTCCAACAGAGCTTGAGTTTGTTGACTTTTGTTAAATGTTGCAAAGCTTCACTCTTCACTCAGTTTCTCTTGCAAGGTTACTTAAATTGTGTAAGATTGCCTGAAATTTTTGTGACTGTGATATTATTTTATATTGTGTTAATTATCTTGCATTTACAATTTTTGTACAAGTGTCCAGATTCAGTACAGGTTGGGGGGGTGGGGGGGGTTAAGTATAAAATAAATAAAACAAAAAAACTAAAGCACAGAGAAAAAAAGTTACTGGCTTTTTAAACCAGTTTAGGAGATATCAGAGGCCTGATGTCTATTGTTTCCTAGCAGTAATATGATATACATTTAAAGTGAATTTTAGATCACTAAAATCTGTTAGGGACTATCTCCTATAGATTCCTGACCAGAACTTTGGAACAATCAGAAAAGTAACTGACCTCAGTGAAAGCAGGAATAGAATTTTAAGTCAGTGCTTCAGGGACTTGATCAATATAAGGTTTCCAACTATTGCATCATTGGCTTGATTTAAGGAGCTCTCCAATAACCTAAGACATAGGATTCATGTATTGGGATGAACTCCAGTAGAGCAATATAGAGGGTGAGGGCTCAGCTAACTATCATTCTTCATCACAATTGTCATGCCCTAATTTTCACCAAAAGAAATCATTCCCCTGAACCATCTCTATTTTACTCTATCTCATCCTACAATCAAGCCATAGTTAATCCTTTGACCAAATTGTGAAATGTGAAAAAGTAGTACTTTCTTCATTCACTAGTTTTACAGTAATTTAATTCATGGCAAGCTTGGCCTTTAAGTCAGTCATTCAGTCAGAAGAATCAGGTTTTTAAATGGGATTCCTCTTTATAATGGGTGCCTTTCACTACGCTTTAGCATTGCATCTTGAACTGACACTACAAACTACCCATCACCATCAGTGTCAAAAAACTACTGTATATCAGTCTGTCTACCAGAAGAAACAGAATCTTCTGAATAAATCAAACAGCCTGCATGTCAATCATTTTACATTTTTGACATTCAAGTTTGCTCATCAGCTAGGTATGAGTGGCTGAAATTTATTTATTCTGAAAATAAATTCTGATAACACCTTTTTAAAAAAACGAAACTTGAATAACTGACAGTAGCTAGAGTCAACGCAGGAGAGTTTTCACTTGAGCAACCACTCAAGAAAGACTGCCATTCTTCTAGTGTTTTATCATCATTGAACAGGACCTCTTCTGCAGTTAAAACCAGCAGTATACCAGAGGTGGACTTTTATCTGCTCAGTTTAAGTGACAGCATGAGTTCTGTACTTCTCCCTTTTGAATCTCATTTTAGAGTAACAGCTATTTAAGATTTGGAAGAAACAGGAGGCAGAGAGATAGATACTCCTCTCTGCAGTCGTCATACCTTTACTTGATGAGGCATTAAAATGGTAACACACTCAACTAGCATCCCTTTATAATTTGTCTCTATGATTAGCAGCATTAAGAAGTTAGCTTTAGAATTTATTTTTAAACTTTGCCTTACAAAAGACAATTATGACATTTTAAAACTTGCCTTGCCTTAAAATTATTTTTAAATGTCATTTTGTGAAAATTGAGGAAGGGGTTTTATGTGCAAGGTCTGTTGGCTTCGAGCTGGAAGCCAGCCATTGATGAGTAGATAAATTTATAAATTATTATCTTTGTCACCTGAAAGTTCCAAAGAGGTTTAGAATAGTTTCAAATCCTTGAACACTGCTGTGTGTCAAAGAACCCTGCAAACTTATATATTCACTTTAATTAAAGTACATACGTGGGGAAGTCTTTCTAAATGCTGCTATTTTTCTAAATACTTCCATATCTTAAAAAGGATGTTTTGTCACCCCACTTGAGAAAAAAACAGAAGACTCTCTTGACTCCTGCCTGGACATAAGGGAAAACTTCTTTACTGTCCGAGCCCCCAAAGCCTGGAATAGACTCCCTCCAGAGGTGGTGCAAGCACCTACTCTGGACACTTTTAAGAAACATCTGCATACTTATCTTGCTGGGATCCTTTGAACCTAGCTGATTTCCTGGCCTTTGGGCAGGGGGCTGGGCCTGATGATCTTAGAAGGTCCCTTCCAGCCCTAAAGTCTATGAAATCTATGAAATAGTGAGAGAGCATTTTCCTTATGCTTATACCAATACAAATCCAGAGGAACTGTAAGTCATAGTAGGTATAATGCTTGTATAAAGAAGAGACTCAGGCCCACCATCTATAAATAGAAACCATGATTTTTAAAATTGAAAGCTATTGGGCATTGTGTGATTTAATTTAAAAAATGTAACTATACAAACTTAAGAAGAAACCCCAGAGAAAAATGCTAGAGCTAAGAACACGTAGGTTTTTTGGCATGCAGTAGTCCCTGAAAATTGGCACTATGCAGGCTTTGTTTGAGATGGTATTAGAAAATAGATTAATTCTGATTCTGCCAGTGGAATATTTTATCCTGACTATCTGGTGGATCAAAGTTTAGGTCATTTTTAATGAGTCTTTTGTAGTATTTCCAAACACTTAAATTGTTTATTGTGATTGTAAGCTTTGTTAAAAAATGAAATTTTAAAAAGAGCATTCAGTAAAGCATGTTCACGTGTTCCTCACTTTGGCTTGCCTAACGTTCTTAACACCCAATCCAAATATTTTAAGGTCAGAAGGGACCACTATGATCATATAGTCTGACATGCTGCATATCAAAGGCCACTGAATTTCACCCAGTAATTTCTGTGTCTAGCCAAGTAATTTGTGGTTGAATTAGAGTATATCATTCAGGAAGACATTCTGCAAACAAGTGTGCGAGGGAATTCAGAGGCATAAGTACACCATTGAAGTTGCATAAGTACTCATAGGTTTAAGTGTATGAAGGATCAAGCCCTTAGGCAAACTAAACTCAAGTTGCCAAAAAATCTCCGCCATCAGTGAAGCTGCTGTGTTTTGCCTCATAAAGTTCTGGGTCATTCTTGCAAGTCAAATGTATATTTCCTTGAGTTTGATAAAGTCAGGAACATTTTGGACATGAAAATACCATCTCAAGAGTTTGAAGAGAAGGCCCTGTGGCTGACCACTGAGAGGAAAGTGTAAAGTATTCATGGATTCCACAGATTTGGAAAGAGCAAAAACCCATGGCCTCTGAAAAGTAATCCTATATGTGAAAAAGCAAAAAATTAACAGACCCATAGGCAATTAAAATTCAGGAAGAATTTGTCCAGATCATCATCTTAAAAGAGATACTCCCTTATATCAACACTATTTAATAAATCAAATATGTAATTTTATCACTATGAAAAGAAGTCCTCAGAAATTAATTTCAAATTTCACTGTGCATGGTACTGTACAATACATAGTAATGGGTAATATTTTGCTTGTGACCTCTATTTTTCTTGTGGCCTTATAGACCAGCAGTAGACCAGCAGTTTCCAAACTCTGACAAATTGTGCACCACCAATACAACAATAAAATTGCTGTACAACAATACAACAATACAATAAATAAATTGTATTGTACAACAATAAATTGTTGTACAACAATAAATTGTGCACCACCAATAAAACAATACAACCTTAAGTACCACTAGCAAATTTTTCAGTTCAACCTAAGTATCACCAACAAATTTTTGTCACATAAAGTAATTATAATAAATCTGTTAATGTGTACCACTGACAGGTTGTCTGAGTACCACTGGTGGTACCGGTACCAGATTAGGAACCGTTGATGTAGATAATGTGGTTACTGGAAGTCAGTTTCTCAGCATCATATTATGCATTTTGGACCTTCATTCTCTCATTTTGCCTTTTTCAAATCATGGAATTTTAACACTGATAAAGAAAAAGATTAAAATAAATACAAGCATTTTGCCTCAGGCCATCTTTTAGCTTTGGCTACACAGTTCCCTGAAGTGGCATAACAAGGGTGGGGCAAACAGGGAAGTGACTTGGGGGTGGGGAGGAGAGTGGCAAAAAAAACCTGGCTGATTTTGGCAGTCACACACTCTCAACTGTGATCACACAGCCACTGGAAGTAGCCACTGCCCCTGTGCCCCAGGCACCCAGTTGCATCCCTACACTAGTGCCCCAAAGTGAAGAGAAACCACATATTAGTCTGAAGTCATAATCCAACCCATCTGCACTTATTTCAACAGTTTCATTCTCATCATCTATTTAAAGTTCTCAAACTCCTATTAGAGTGGGTGTGTATGCAAATGCATTTATGCCAGCTTAAATTTCCCGGAAACAGCCTGTCATCTACACATGCATCTACACATGCAGGTGTTAATGTGCATTAATGCTGTGTCTGGACTGACTTGGGACTAAAATTAGTCCCAAGTCAGTCCTCACACACAGTGTTTCTGCACAGTAAGGTGTCTACATGTGCATACTGAGCAGAAACTTATCAGGCATAAATTTGATACCTGCATGATGCAGGATCAATTTACATTCAAGTCAGTGTAACTCTCCATATTTACTGCACAGTATGGGTGTGCATGTCTAGACATGCACTCATACTGTACAGTCATTTCAGTTACTACGCAGTAAATATGCACATGTAGACACGCCCAGAGAGGATGAATTCACAAGACTAAGATCGGCAGACAAGGTTCCTTGGGTGAATTTGATATCTTTTATTAGACCAACCCAAATGGTTGGAGAATAGTTATTAAGCAAGCTTTCAGGTTCAAAAACCCTTCATTTCATAGATTTCATAGACATTAGGGCTGGAAGGGACCTCGGAAGATCATCGAGTCCAGCCCCCCGCCCAAAGGGCAGGACGTCAGCTGGGGTCATAGGATCCCAGCAAGATAAGCATCCAGTTTCATCTTGAAGGTGTTCAATGAAGGCGCTTGAACAACCTCCGGTGGCAGGCTGTTCCAGACCTTGGGGGCTCGGACAGTAAAGAAATTCTTCCTTATGTCCAGCCTGAAACGATCTTGTAGTAGTTTGTGACCATTCGTCCTCGTCATCCCTTGGGGCGCTCTGGTGAACAAACGTTCCCCTAGATACTGGTGGTCACCCCTGATAAACTTGTAGGTGGCCATCAGATCACCCCTGAGCCTGCACTTTTCCAGGCTAAAGAGCCCCAGGGCTCTCAGCCTGTCATCGTAGGGTCTGCTTCCCTGACCTCTGATCATGCGCGTGGCTCTTCTCTGGACTCTCTCAAGCTTCTCCACATCCTTTTTGAATTGTGGAGCCCAAAACTGGACGCAGTACTCCAGCTGCGGCCTCACTAAGGCCGAGTACAGGGGGAGAATGACGTCCCGGGATTTGCTTGAGAAGCATCTATGGATGCAAGCCAGCGTTTTGGTCGCTTTACTAGCCGCAGCATCGCATTGCAGGCTCATGTTCATCTTGTGGTCAATGATGACCCCCAAGTCTCTTTCTTCCATAGTGCTAACCAACATAGCACTGCCGAGCCTATAAGGATGCTGCGGGTTTTTTTTCCCCAAGGTGGAGAGCCTTGCATTTATCGGCGTTGAACACCATCAGATTCTCATCCGCCCACTTGCTGAGCCTGTCCAGGTCAGCCTGGATCACCCGCCTGTCTTCTGGTATGGATGCTTTGCCCCAAAGTTTGGTGTCATCGGCGAACTTGGCCAGTCCGCTTCTGACTCCAGTGTCCACATCATTAATGAAGATGTTGAACAGTATGGGTCCAAGGACAGAGTCCTGGGGGACCCCACTGGTCACAGGACACCACGATGAGTGACTTCCATCAATTACTACCCTCTGGGTCTGACCCCGGAGCCAATTTTCCAGCCAGTGGATCGTGGGGGACCCAAGGCGACAATTGGCCAGTTTCTCCAAGAGACGATCATGGGACACCAGATCGAAGGCTTTTTTGAAGTCAAGATATATGACATCAATCTCATCTCCCTTGTCCAGGTGATAGGTCACCTGGTCGTAGAAGGAAATGAGATTGGTCAAGCAAGACCTACCCGCAACAAACCCGTGCTGGCTATCCCTTAAGATGTTGGCGTCGGCCAGTCCATTAAGGATGGCCTCCTTAATAAACTTTTCTAAGATCTTCCCCGGGATAGAAGTCAGGCTGATGGGCCTATAGTTAGCCGGACCCACTTTCCTCCCTTTCTTGAAGATAGGCACCACGTTGGCCTTCTTCCAGTCTTTGGGCACTACACCAGAGCACCAAGAGTTTTCAAAGATCCGCGCTAGAGGCTGGGCTATGATGCTCGCCAGCTCCTTGAGTACCCTGGGGTGAAGATTGTCAGGGCCGGCTGACTTGAAGGTATCTAGCTTCTCAAGATGTTCCTTCACAAAGTCAGCATTAATGGAGGGTAGGGGATCACCCTCACCCGGACTTCCCGGCCCTGTAGCAGGCACAGGCGTCCCATGGGGCTGATGAAAGACCGACGCAAAGTACCTATTTAATAGGTTGGCTTTTTCCTGGGCGTCAGTTGTCAGTTGCCCCATCTGGTTCAGCAGGGGTCCAACGTTGCCCCTGCTTTTCCTCCGGCTCCCCACGTATCTGAAAAAGGACTTTTTATTGTCCTTGATGCTCAAAGCTAGTTGGAGTTCAGTTGCAGCCTTGGCTTTCCTGGTCTGCTCCCTACAGGACCGGACCAGTGCAGAATAATCCTCCTTAGAGGTGACTCCCATCCTCCATCCTTTGTAGGCCTTTCTTTTTAGCCTCAGGAGGTCTGCTAGGTCCCTGGAGAGCCAGGGGGGCTGCTGTGCCCTCTTGCTGCCTTTCCTCCGAGATGGAATAGACTTAGTTTGTGCATTGAGGATCGCTCCCTTGAGGAGCAACCACTCTTCTTGAACTCCCCTCTCCCTACGGTCACAGTCCCTTAGGGCCTCACTGACAAGCCTCCTGAGCTTGTCAAAGTCGGCTTTCCTGAAGTCAAGGACTTGCATGTTGCTGACTGACTTGCCAGCTTTTCGGCGGATGGTGAAGGTGATCAGCTCGTGGTCGCTGTCACCCAGCTTCCCATCGATCACTAGGTCGCCGACTAGGTCCTCCCCAGTAGCCAGCACCAGGTCGAGCAGCGCTTTGCCTCTCGTTGGCCCATAGACTTCTTGAGTCAGGTAGAGGTCATCCACGCACGAGAGGAAGCTCTGCGACCGCTCAGATTTTGCTGAGCGATCCTCCCACGAGATGTCCGGGTAATTGAAGTCACCCATGACAACCATGGTCCTGGAGCAAGCTGCCTCAGCCAGTTCCTGGGCAAACTCCTGGTCTAGCTCAGGACTTTGGGTGGGAGGTCTGTAATAGACTCCCACCATTGTGTCCCCTGCGCCGTATTCCCCACAGATTTTAACCCAGAGGGTCTCCAGCCGTCCATCCTGGTCGCCAATATCGGCTTGCAGGGACGCATAGCTTTCCTTAACATAGAGAGCTACACCCCCGCCCCTTTTCTCTACACGATCCCTCCTGTACAGGGTATAGCCATCTATCCCCGTGGTCCAGTCATGGGTGGAGTCCCACCAGGTCTCCGTGATCCCTATGACATTGTAATTGTTTGCACTGAGCAGGAGGATGAGCTCCTCCTGCTTATTCCCCAAGCTCCTGGCATTTGTGTACAGGCAGGCAAGTGCCCCCTGGGGGGCTCCTTCCTTGCCCACAGATTTTACCAGGGCTGGGGCTGGGGTGGGCTCCCTTGAGTGCCGTGATCCGCTGGCTTTGCAAGGATTGTTCAGCGGGCCAGCAGTGGCGGTAGTCCCCCCGTCCCCCCAGCAGGCTTAGTTTAAAGCCCGGTGGAGCAGGTCAGCCAGTCTGGCTGAGAAGGGCCTCCTCCCTAGGGGAGAGAGGTGGAGACCATCTCTTCCCAGCAGCTCGCTGCCTCTCTCGCCAAAGAGCGGGCTGTGGTCATGAAAGCCAAAGCCTTCCTGACGACACCAGCACCGCAGTCTTTGGTTGACCACATAGATCCTCCTGTCCCTTCTCAGCCCATAGCCTGAGACTGGGAGGATCAACAAGAACACCACCTGTGCCCCCAGACCCTTAAGCCCCGCTCCCAAATCCCTGTAACGCCTCATGACCTGGCTGGGAGTGCTCCGAGCCGTGTCATTGGTGCCCACATGAATAAGGAGCATGGGATAGTGGTCTGTGGGTTTGAGGAGCTTGGGGATCCTCTCTGCAATGTCCCGGATGCGGGCCCCTGGGAAGCAACAGACTTGCCGGGCTAAGGGGTCAGGGTGGCAGATTGGCCCCTCCGTCCCCCTCAGGAGGGAGTCTCCCACAACAAACACCTTACGTTTTGTCTTGGGGAGAGTAGGGGCGGGAGCTGCAGTTAGGCCCATGTTGCCTGTGGGGGCCGGCAACTCAGCAGGCTCTGCTGGGGCAGCAAGAGGTGCATACCTGTTGCTCAGTTCTGGCGGGGGAGGGGCCTTGGTGCGGCGGGCCTTAGGGCCCTTGACCACCTTGGTCCATGCCCCTGGCTGGACACAGCAGGAGGTCCCAGAGTCCTCCTCTGGCCTGGAGGGAGACTGTGATCTACCCTCTGCCTCCCAGGGGAGAAGGGCCTGGCAGTAGGAGTCTATCTCCTGCTCGCAGTCCCTGATGGCACGCAGTCTGTGGACTGTGGCCTGGAGCTCCTCCAGCTGGCGTGCCAGAGACCCCAAAAGGGAGCAGACCCCGCAAGGGGAGGTCGCCATGCTCCCAGGCCCCAGAGCCTGAAAAAGGGACAGGCAGCCCCCGCAGCCGAGAGCCAGGGGCTCCGTCTGCGTGGAGCCCGGAACCAGGGGCTCCGTCTGGGTGGCCGTCTCTGAGGTGCCAGGCGGGGGGCCGCAGAGCCTGAGGGGACCCTCGGGGTGCGGCGCGTGCCCATCCGTGTCATGCCTCCGGTAGGCTGGCTACGGCTGGGACTTTCTACCCTGGGGGGTGCGCAGGCAGGGTCCGGCGCCCACCCGCACTCCCTCCCGTGCGAACTCTGCGCTGACTCACGCGCCCGCAGAGAAGCGCGCCTGTTTGTGCAGCCTGTTCGTGCGGCTCCGGTCGCGTGGCTGGGCGAAGTAGGGGCCTGGGCGGGGCTTGACCCGGCCCGGCTCCACTCAGCTGCCGCCTCCCACACACACACTAAGGGGGTTAGCCCCTTCTCTCCACGGGCCCCGCTTACCCCAGCTGCGCTGGGGGTCAGCGGGGGGCTCCGCGGCTGCTGGAGGGTTTCTGGGGGGCTTCGGGGGAGCGGGGGCGCAGCGAGCTTTCACCCGCGCGTCTCTCGCCGCTCCCGCGTCTAACTGGGCTTTTTCCCGGTCGGTGGGCCCTTTTAATCTGCGCGCATGCGCAGTGGGCCTGCCGTCGAGGAAGCTGCTCTTAAGGCAAATACGGGGGCCCTGCCCGGGATTTGGGGGACCCTGCCTTACTGGAGGGGGGCTGGTGAGTACCCCCCCTTCTCTCTCTCTCTCCCTGGGGGGCTGGGCCAAGTAGGGGCCTGGGCGGGGCTTGACCAGGCTAAGGAAGTTTCAGCAGTTGGTGCGTGCTCTTCCTGGATGGAATGAAAAGTAAAGAAGCCAGGGGCTGGGCTGGGGAGTCAGCTGCCAGGCAGATTATAATGTATCAAAAATCCAATGTCTATGTTTAGTCCATGATCTCTAGTATCCAGCAGGTTGATGAAATGGAGTTCATAGGCTCGTCTCTGGGAAGTGTTGTGTAAGTTTCCCTTGAGGATCAGGACTGAGAGATTGGAGAGAGAGTGGCCCTCCTGTGAGAAATGTGCCCCCACCGGTAATTGAGTGTTTCTGTCTTTGATGGATTTCCGGTGTGCGTTCATTCTGGTGCGCAGTTGTTGTTTGGTCTCTCCTACATATCTTCCATCAGGGCATTTGGTGCATTGGATGAGGTATATTTTTTTTTTTTTAAGAGCCAGGAGCTAGGGCTGGGTGGGGCGAGGCAGCCATTGACAGGGCTGGGAGAGTGGGCAGGGAATGGGGCCTGTCCGATTTGGAGATTTAGTCGATTCAGCAGCTGCCAAATCTCCAAATCAGATTTGGCCAAATCGATTCAGGACAGTGATTCGAATCACCGACTTGAATCACTGTCCCCCAAATCAGCCAACTCTGAAGCAATTACCAGCCGCTTCACACAGGCTCTTGGGACCAGCTGGTATGAAGCGCCTTCAGAGGTGTGGGAGGGTTTAAGATTTCATAAGTGTATGTACCGTGATGTTGTTTACCATGGTATTTAAGATTTCTTGAGTGCTTGAGAGTGAATTTACCACACTGTTACTGCTTTTTACTTTTTTGCCTACTTCCTAAGTGTATTTACCTTAATGTTAATGTTTATTTATCTGTACATGTTTCATTCTTCTTAGGCCATTGGCTTGTGGCCCCAACCCCTAGCATTTTCTATAAAAAAAAGTGGGAACTTTCCTTTTTGGCTTCCTGTGCCATTTCCTGGGGTTGCAGAGTTATTAGGAGAGATATTAGGCCACTATATTAAAAAAAAAGGAAAAATTGAAGAGAGAAAAAGAAAAGCAGGATTGAGAGAGTACTGATTTGGGATCCTGGTTCTGCTACTGATATATGACATGACCTTGGACAAATCACTTTGCATCTTCTCCACTGCTTCCTCTCCCAATCTTTGTCTTCCTGGTCTATTTAAATTTATCAATATCTCAGGACTAGATCTGTCTTTTACTTCTACTTCATACTAGCACAAAGGGACTGTTAAATCCTACAGGAATGCATAATACTAATAATGACAATGACGATGCAGACCAAATCACAGCAAAGCAGAAAAGAAGTGTGGGAGGTATGATGAAACCTGAATGCCTCCAAGAATAAAAAGTGGATAAGGAGAGCAAAAGAGGAGATGTGAAAGATTTCAGGAGAAACGAGGATTTGAAAGTCTAAAGGACACAGGAAGCCATCTAAACTGGATGTCAAATGAAAGAAACATAACATTTCCTGAAAATGGTTACTTCAGATGTGCAGGTTCACCACATCACAAAACTGGCACCGTGCAAGTTAGGACTTTAAAGAGAGCTTTTTGCTTGCTAGTGTGGACCTTGCCAGGCCTTTACTACTGAAGGAGAATGTTTTTATTTGCCTAGTGCAATGCATTATGCCCATAAATTCTATCCACTCAGCAAGTCAAATTATTGCTAACCTACAAGATACATTAGGTTAGGGCTTAAATCAGTCACTTTTTAAGATATATGGCAATGCAGTTCACATCCAGATTTGTAATATATTCACCCTTTAAAATAGCCAGTATATGTTCTTTAGCAAAGGCATTGTTTGTTGAGTTGTCTTACCTCTGCCAGTAACATAAGGATGTAAAGAACACAGGCTTAATTTGTGTTATCCCACTATTACTACCAATGAAATTGATGGCTGCCAAAAACACTCTAGTGCCATGGGAAAATCCACTCTGCTGAAACTCATTAGAATTAGTGATATAATGGTAAACCTAATGAGCAAACACAGTACTTTCCATCAGAAGCAGTTTGTACTAGGATTCTGTGACAATGAGAAACCTTTTCAGGTGACTGCAGAAAGGGAAAGCCAGTGAATTGTGTGTGAATGGTTAATGGTGTATGGCAACATTAAGGTATGGTTAATGGTGATGTTCAAATTTTGTTCCACTTATCAAATCTTCCTGTTTTACAGAATATTAAGCATTTGTGTACATTATCATCAAAAATAATTTCAGAACACTAAGATGAATCCATCCAGTTGCAGTGCTAAACCTAGCACAAGTATCATTTTAAGGGAGTGAAAAAAAGAAAAAGAAATAGATGCAAATATTCAAAACACAGAAATTTAGTAGTCAGAAAAGCCTTTCCCTTGAGGCTAAATGTAGAATGTAGATACATTTCTACAGCACGTGACATTCTTTGTTAATATTTACCCAGCAAATGGAAGGATAATGTGCAGTCATTATTGAAATCAAACAGCCTTTTAAAGTCATAGTTTTTTGGTTCATGATAGAGCTGCATGTGTGAATTATACCAGGGATCGTGCTTGGATTGTGCCATTGGCATTGTTATTTCAGATCTGTCTTGTTTCCAGATGGTTCATCTGTTTGTTTTTTCAGATATTCAAGATTCATTGTGTTTGCCACAAATTTACACATTTTTTATGTTGATTAGTTAAATATTCTGATCCTAGGCAATAGATAAAGAGCTAACATCTGTAGTTTTTCCACACTAATGCCGATTTAAAATTTACCTAAATAGTCAAGACGACAATAATGATTTTTTTATAAAATTATCCAAACAGGAAAGATATTCTTGCTTATCAGATACTATAGAGATAGAAGCAGTTCTGCTTATCTTCATGATAATATCTCTTCTCTTATAGAAAAGTTGAAAATACAAAGCAAGTGATGTCTACTATATTTCTTCTACTTCAACAATAGGGACCAAGGTTCAAGGATCAGTCAAAGAAAAGTTCTCACACAGCAAGATACGTTCAAATCATGTACTATAAGTTTAGTTCTATATTTTCATGTTCTACAGCTGGTTCTATATTTTAGATATTTCCCCATAAATATTTTCCCATGAGGCCTCCATTCAATTCCTAGTTGCCAAGAGCTGACAGCATAAAAACACCATCATCATATTTGACAGAAAACTCCAGGACTAAAATAATGAAGAATGAATTATCATCATACTCCAAGTATTGCTGCTATTGTGATTGTTTTACAAAATGGCATCAACTAAGATTAGGGCCCTATAGCATTTGGCACTACCCACACACACATAGGAAAAGACAGTTTATGCCTCTAAGAGCTCACGTGCTTAATGGGCAAAAATTACCATCCTCAGTTTAATGATGAGAAACGGAGGCATGGAAAGATGAATGACATGCCAAGGTCACAAAATGAGTCTATTTAATGAGAGAGAGCTCTAAACTGAACTCAGACCTCCTGAACCTTGATTCCAGCCTCCCAGTCTTCCTCCCACGTCAAAGTACAAACCATTGGCTTGGAAAGAGGGAAGCCTGCCCTCCTGAAGTAGCATAACAATGGATGGGTGCAGTGGGGAACATGCCTTGGGCACTATATCAAGGCAGGGATGATATAGAATAGAGCTGGGGGGGGGGGGGGTGCATCACCATCCTGTCACCCATCCCCCTCCCTCTGCCTCACCCTGGCTCTGGCAGGTAGGAGGGCAAACCAGCTGCAGGAGTAGCAGCTGGAGATTCATTGATGCAGGGAGAGATGTCACCTCCTTTTTTGCGGATGAAAAATGGCAGTGTTTAAATGGCCACTCAATATACAAATCAGCGACAAGAAAGGAGATGATGACATCTCCCCCCACCACAGCAGTGCAACTCTGGTAACTGCTACTGCACATTGCAGCACTGCTGGAGGCAGTGGTGGCAGCAATCCCTCACGGTCAAGGATGATCACTCCCATGGGTCGAGTAAAGGGTTGTAGATGAAACTGTTGATGGCTAAGAAGGCTGTTCCTAGAGCCACAGACTCTAGCAGATGCCATAGGTGGAGGTTAAAGGGAGGGTGGGACCATGGATTTCTTGGTTTTGTTTCCTTTCCTTCCATTTCTATCATTTTCCTGCCTCCAGGGCAAGATGGTTTTCCTCAAAGTAAGATGTACCTTCTCTTACAAGGTCTTGCCGTGTAGCCCTGTCCCAGGCTAGTTTTTCCCAATTTGTGATGTCAATGCCACACTTCTTAATGTTTACCTTGAGGGTGTCCTTGAAGTGTTTCCTCTGGCCCACATGTTTCCTTTGTTCTTGGTTGAGTTGGGAGTGTAGCAGTTGTTTTGGTAAACATACATCAGGCACGTGCATATAATGCCCTGTCCACCACAGCTAATGTTGAATAATCAATGCTAATACCACTAGCATGGAAGCATCAGTAAGGACACTGGCATTTGTGTGATGATCCTCTCACTTTATGCCAAGAATCTTCTAGAGGTAGCATTGATTAAGGTATTCCAGGCTTGTCAGATGGTTCTTGTAGGTCACCCAAACTTCATAGCTATAGAGAAGAATTGAGCTTACCACAGCCTTCTATAATAAGAGCTTTGTTCGAGTCCTGATGTCACTATCACTGAATACACTATGACATGGTCTTCCAAAGGCAGAGTTGGCATATCAGTCCTATACCCCTAAATCTCCTCATTGATGTTCGCCATCTTTGAGAGATGGCTGCTGAGGTATGCAAAGTGTTCTTCTCCAGCTGCTGTCTGTCAGTGAGGATCTTTGCTAAGGGAGTTAACTGGCCCGGAGTAGGCTGGTGAAGCTCCTTTGTTTTTCCAATATTAAGGGTCAGTCCCAGGCACTGGTATGCTTGAAAGAAGCAGTTAAGGGCCATTTGTAGGTCCTCCTCCATATGTGCAATGATAGCACAATCATTGGCATACTGAAGTTCCACAATCAAGGCCAATGTAACTTTGGTTTTGGCATGGAGGTGGGAAAGATTGAAAAGGTTCCCATTCATCCTATACTCAATGCTGATGCCATGTGGTAGATGATCATGGATGAGCATCTTGAAGACCACAGAAATATGGGAAACAGAATGGGATCACGCAGCTCTGTTTGATACTAGTTCAAATGGCAAAGGGCTCCATAGCAGAGCCACTGCATAGGATGGAGGCAGATATCTGGTTATGAAGGATTATTAGGATGGTGATAAATTTTCCCGGGCAGTCCAAACTTCAGTAAGATCTTCAATAGAGCCTCACAGTTAACAACATTGGTCAGTTAACTGTGGTCAAATCAATAAAGGCCATATACAAGTTCCTGGTCTTGTTCTTGGCATTTTTCCTAGATCTACTGGACTGCAAAAATCAGATCCATGGTGCCTCTATGGTGAAGATAACACACCTCTGGCTTGAGGTCATACCAAACTCTATGCACAGCTAGGCCTCTTACTTACTGTTCCCTTCTGGGCCACACACATACCACTCCCCTCTCACCAGGGCCTCTTTCATTCCCCCTGCTTTCACCAGGGCTCTCGCATACCACCCATCATGGGTCTCTCTCATACTGCCCCCTTTGGCCACACGCACCCCACCTTTGCTCCCTTTGGGCAACCCCAGAGGGCCATCAGGCTTATCTCTTCTCACCTTGGCCAGCAGGCATGCAGTCTTTTGGGCCTCTCCCATGACCCTCATCTGAACAAATGCTGGGCAATTTGCAGAACTGTAGGCCAACTTTGCCCCCACATCTTTCACTGGGCCACTACTCCACCCCTTCCTCTCGGGGGGCCCACTCTTCACCCTCTCCCAGGGCCTCTTAACTCTGCCTTCTCCCAGGGCCATACTACTCCACCCTCTCATTCAGGCACGGGGTCAAACACCCCCCATAGCCTCAGGTGTCACTCTACTTGACATGCCTG
Source organism: Alligator mississippiensis (assembly GCF_030867095.1). Classification (NCBI taxonomy): domain Eukaryota; kingdom Metazoa; phylum Chordata; order Crocodylia; family Alligatoridae; genus Alligator; species Alligator mississippiensis. Next base: position 208,422,879 of record NC_081827.1, on the reverse strand, counting down.
GCCCACCACTCTGTCTTTTCCCTAGTGCACAGGGTTGAACACGCCCATATGCTCAGGTGCAGGCTATGGGAAGCCTGGCCCACAACTCTGGTTAACACACCTACCCTAAGGTAGAGGCAGGGGTTTAGGTGCCCCGACTCACCTTATACCAGGATGGTTCTCGAACCTGGCATTTAAGTGGCCTCCCTATCCCAGCAGGGTACAGTTTCAGGTCATGTCCAGGACCAATAAGGTCTCCTCCTTCCCCATAGCCTCACCCTTACCTCCAAAATATTCCTGGAGCAAGAGCTCTCCCAGGTGATGTTACTCCCAGGACTGCTGAACACAAACTGTTCTGCTCTTATAATGGAGCTCTCCAAAATGGCCACCCTCATCAGACACCTGATGGCTAGCTGCTCCAGCCCTTAAAGTGACAGAGCACTAAAGCTGCTCTGTCACAGATGGATTCAATGGTTTTATCAGTCACTGTCAATTCCTAGTTCAGGAGCTTTTGATAGTGCTCTTCCCAGAAGTTTTTGATAGACTCTTTGTCTTTGAGAAGTATACTGGTGCCTTCAGATCTAAGCAGGATGAGTCCACAAGAACTTGGTTCATACATAGCCTTGATGGCATTGAAGAAGTGCTGCATGTCATGACTGTCAACAAATTTTTGGATTTCTTTCACCTTCTCCTCCCACCATTTCAATCCCCACCATTTCAATCTCAATCATTTTCAATCACCATTTCATTTGTTCTTCATTTCTCAAATCTTCCTCTGGGCTTCAGCTTTAATCTGTCAAAAAGGTCCCTGCTTCTTATTGGATGTAGGATGGTTTTGCTAGTCACAGAAAGCTTTTCTCTTCCATTGGGTAATAAAGCCAGCTGATTCCATGCAAGCCTCATGGATGGTCTCATTTAGAGCTTGCCAATATTTCTCAATACAAGTGTTATCATTTTCAATCCTAAAATTGGTGAGTTTCTTACTGAGATGTGTTTGGAGGACTTCATAGTAGCTAGGGGTCTGAAGGCATTTGATACTGTACTGTCTTTGGACTGATTTGGGGTTGTTTTTGAAATTTCAGTGCAACCCTAATGAACATGATTGATCTCACTAATGGTGATTGGTCCAGCAGTCATTGGCTCCTCTCATGACACACATGATATGGATATCTTTTACATATGTGCTCTTACAATGACGTAGTCAACGGGGTGCAGGCACAAAATTTGATACCTGGATTTCCAGGTATCAAAAAAAAACACCTCGGAGAAAAGCGGCACAGCCGGGGCTCAGACCTCCAGAGATGCTCTGGCATCTGACCAGAACATCTTTATGGTGCCCCCTGCTGCCCTGGCACACTACGTTCGCAGTGCAAGGAACAGTGCAAGGTGACATGCCCCGGGTGCTGTCCTTGGTAAGTAGGGATTGGAGGTGGGGGGGATTGTGGGTGGGGCTGAGGCTCTGGATGTATGGGGGGGACTGTGGATGGAGCTCATTGGGGGGCATGGGTCCCCTGCAGGGCCACACCCCCCCCAGCAGCAGCAGTGGCCATCAGGCCTTCAGAGCCTGCTGTGGCCAGAGCCCCCCATGGCACAGCACAGCCCTAGCCACCTCAGACCTGGTGCCACCAGTGCCACTTGTCGCAGGTCCGGCCTGTGCACCGAGGCAAAAATCCCCAGCACAAATTCGTGCCACTCCTATTTGAGCTGCCACAAGTGCACATGCCTGCATGTGTGGATGTGCCCTTAGAGTAGTATATATTTTTTTCTTTAATTGCCTTCTGACTTTCCAGCCTTTACTGTTCACATTTTCAAGCTTTCCTGCACAACCATGAGGACTACAGACTTTAAAAATGAAAGCTGAGTCTCATAACTCCATGATCTAAGACTTCAAGAAAAAGTACCAAACATCAGAAGAGTTGGCAACACTGAAAGAAAATATAAAAATTGGAAACCTAATTTTGAAAAATTAAAAATTGGCTGCTGGAAATGATTGTAGACTCAAAAATTATGGCTCTGCTTTATAAGGGGTTGAATGCTTTCATCATTTGTTATGCTTCACAGTAAAAAATAATCAAAGAGGTCTGCCATAGCCTGCTACTGCGCAACTGATTAGGTGTCGTACGATGTTTTGCCTTCCTCTGAAACATCAGCTATAGCCATGATATTGGAACTGAAGGACCTGTGGTCTGATCTAATAGTGAAAATTCTATGTTCCTGAACACATGCAGAGCCTGAAAGATAAACTGCTGGCTGTATTCACAGCAGCTCCCCATGCATGGTACTTAACCTTCCACCCAATATTACTACTCAACAAAAAACAAAGGAAAAAATGTATTAAATATTTTGAAAAATCAAAATGATCCATTTAAGAGGTTCAGAGGTTTCCAACTCTGCCTGCCCTTCCTCCCTCCCCATTCTTAGCAGTTTCTGGAACATTTTAATCACTTTTTCTATTGGAATATATTTTAATTATTATTAACACTTTTCATATATTGAAAATGTTTGCTTATTGAAAACATAGTCCTTAGTAAATATTATTCTAAATGTTTTTAAATAGTTACATTTTGTATTAACACTTCCTATAAAATTCTGTGAAAATGTTCATAATGTTGACAATTCTTCATGAAGTTTCATTTCCTGAAAAAGCCATTGCTTTTCATAAAACAAAGATTTTAGTGAAAAATCTTTTACCCAATTGTAACCAGCCAGGACTTCAAGAGCAGCTGTCATTAGAAACTATATCAGTGGGAACTGTGTGAAGGCTCTTTGGCCTCTGTGGCTAGGTACAGATGTTACATCTATTGTGTATTAATTACATTACTTTAGAAAGCGCACTAAAGGCGTAACTGAAAAGACATTCACAGCTCTTAGAGTGTTTTTAAAATGTCAAATTGTGCTCTAAGGGCAGCTCTATACATGCCAAGAATCTGCTCCGACGTGTGCTAATTAGCACACATTGGAGCTGACTCTGTTAATTAACATGCTCCAGCAGCCTCCATGTCATATCTATTCAGCTTCCCAGTGCTTCAAAATAGAAGTGGGAGAGCTTTAACCTAAGTTCATCAAATGAGCTTTAGTTCAAGCATCCCTGCTGTCATTTTGAAGTGTAGGACACCAAATACACATGACACTGCTGGGACTTTAATTAGAGCAGCTCTCAGAGCCACTCTAAAACACTTCCCCTCCACCCCAGAGGACATGTATAGATTCCCTAATTTAACCCTCAATGGATTAGACTAAAGCACTTTCTATTAGAGCACCTTATCTAATGCCTGTCTCAGATCCCATCAAGGGTTATCTTAGAATGTGATTGCTGCCATCCCAGGTGGTATTGCGCAGGGCAGTGCTCTAGCCTTGGGCAAAGCTTGTTTTCTCTGTCTGAGCACTGGAATGCCCCTGCTTCCCCAGCTGTCACCAACCTGAGGCACCTGGGGAGTCCATGGGGCACACTAGGAGATGTGGGAGAGCTCCCCCTACCTGCTGGACCTCAGGCACTGTGAGCCTCCCTCTGGCCTCCTCCCCCCGCTCCCCACTTAATGGCAAACTTCTGTTCAGTTCTTAGGCAGACAAGGTTTTTTGGGTAAATCTGATATCTTTTATTAGACCAACTCAAATAGTTGGAAAAATTCTTCTTAGCAAGCTTTCAGGCACAAACACCCTTCAGTAAGCCTGATGAAAGGTGTTTGTGCCCGAAAGCTTGCTAAGAAGAATTTTTTCCAACTATTTGAGTTGGTCTATTAAAAGATATTGGATTTACCCAAAGAACATTGTCTGCCTATGTCCTTAAACCAATACAGCTACAACCTACACCCCTGTTCACTCCAACTTAAGCACTGTAACTATCATGCTTTACTTAAAGTGCTATTCACCACAGGCTTTTTGAACTTCTGTACTTAGCCTGTGTTGATATCTCATATATATTGTACAGAACAATATCAATCTCCGTTACTGTCAAGAGCTGATATTCCTAATACCATCTTCTAGTTGTTGTCCCAGGTTTTTGGTTGTTTTTTTTTAAGAATAAACATCATTCCCTTTTTTTTACTCCTTCTATTGAAATATATTTTTCTAGGGCCAAGTTAAAAAGAATGCTAGGGTGAAATTTCAGAGCAGCATCTTTTAAATTTGCATTTCCTTCAGCAAAGCATTCTAGCATGTAGCATGCATATAACAAAATACGAGGTGGAAAGTAGGGCTGTGTGAAGCTTTAGTCCCTAATTCAATTTGGCAGACATTTGTCTGAATCTCCAAATCTAAATCGAATCAGAGGACCCTTTAATCTCTCTGAATCAAATCGGTACCCTCTGAATCAATGTGGAGAGATTTGGAAAGATTCAGAAATTTGGACATAGAGACAGCTTTAAATGTTTTTTCTAAATACCTCTAGGTAGCAAGGGCACATGAATGCTGTGAAGCTGGAGCACATGGAGTGTTCCACAGAAGCACAGGGTGGGGATCCCCAGCATGCTCGGCAGCAGACCCAGAAGTGGACCAGAAGCACTTCCGGTCCGCTTCCGGGTCTGCTGGGGAGTGTGCTGGGGGACCCCCATGGCCCCTCCTGGTTCAGTGACTGGTGCCTTCTGGGTCGGGGGGGGGGGCATCCAGGGTCCCCTTGAGGTTGATCGTTGAGCCGGGGAGGTGAGGGGGGACCCCGCAGCACGCTTCCCGGCAACCCTGGAAGTGGACCAGAACTACTTCCAGTCCACCACTTCCAGGTTCACCGCCAAGCACATGGATGGAACCCTGCACTCCTGTGGGATACTCCACACACCCCAGCAACATAACAATCACGAGCCATGCCTGCTACCCCAAGGTATGTAGAAAACATTTTTAAAGCTGTGTCTATGTCCAAATCACTGATTCTCTGGATCAACATCAAATCTTCAGATTCAGCTGAATTGAATCAGGGACAGTGAGCCAAATCAACTAATTGAATCACTATCCCTAATTCAGACTGAATCCAAATCAAATAGGACTCGCTTTGCACACCCCTAGTGGAAAGTTCAGCTTCTGCTGTTGACGAACCAGAAGGCTATAGCCCAGGCAACCTGAAAAACCAACTACCATGGCTCCTCATTTCATGTTTTCAATCTTCACATTAGGATTAAGCTGCCCCATCTGAAACACATAAGAAAATACAGAATAATTCTGAGCCTCATGAAGGCACCACATGGCCAATCCTGTAATTCCTGCCAGTTGCTAATACTTAGTGAATGAATTAAATGCTTAGACTTTTTCCTAATCCTGAAGAGGCTTAAAATTCTGCTGACAAAGCCACCTCTCTGATCTTTTAATACAATATGACTCTAATAAGTCCCAACAGGTTCCTCAGACATAACTGGAATAAAAAAAACACAACACAGCCACCCACAAGTGAACACATACACAAGCTCAGAAAAAATAACTTTGAGTTCTGAAGTAATAGAATTCACAAGTGTTGCACTCAGTACAGAATATAGATTTTTGTCATCTAAGGGCATCTGTACACATGCCCCAGGTTGAGGAGCATATTAATTAGAGCGGCTCTTGGGAGACGCTCTAATTAAAATGCCTGCAGCACCTCGTGTATTTAGCAACCCACATGTCAAAATGGCAATGGGGCGTTTTAACCAAAGCTTGGTCAACAAGCTTTGGTTAAAGCACCCTCACCACCATTTTGAAACACGGGGACACTGAATACATGAGATGCTGCAACATGCTGGAACATTCTGATTAGAACGCTCTGGGAAACTCAAGTAATCGAGTCTGCTCTGATGCATTCTAATCAGAATGCATCGGAGCACATATAGAAGTGCCCTCAGGTGCTATTGTTAGCCAGATTGGCAAGGAATGTTTGCCTTTAAAGTACAATGCATTTCCACAGCATCTGTCATGTAAAGATTTCAATATGCTTTATACATGCTAGGGAATTTTGTCTCTATTATTTCTGCCTGTACTGTTGTTATGTTATCCCCATTTCAGAGATAAGGAAAATGAGGCACAGAATTAATATAGGACTGACTTTCAAAAGCTTTCAGGCTGAAGAAAACCAGACACCTGTTTGCATGAGATGTGGCTAATTATAATTCATCATTGATAACTAATAGTTATTTGAATATAGAAGCTAGGCAGAAAATTGTAAGTATTTTAAAAAGTGGGGCCAAAACAACATATGCAGAATTACCAAGTTACATACAAAGTTTCTGTTGCAGATAGGGGAAAAAAAAAAATTCTCTTAAATTTCTGTTCTAAACACAAACCACAAGGACATTGTCACTCATCTTTTGAGACTGTCCCCAAAAAGCTTAGAGAGAAGAAGCAGATTTTTCTTTTGTTCCCATAGAAACATGTTCTCCATTCTCCAAACCGTGCATTTACCATTGAGCAATCAACACTATATTAGAGCCATTAACACTGTTCACTTGCACAATGATGAAAATGATATCTCTTTTCCCATTTGACTAAGGAAGCAAAAGAAACTGGTCCCACATGTTGTTTCAACTCACAATAGCATGTCATAACATGGAGGTCAAATAGATGTACAAAAATAGCTGTTTGTTGGATGAAAATACTGTAAAATTGCTTATAGTGGGACAGTAGATTATTTTTAAAAGAAGTCAATAACAAAAAGATTATTCAGTTACATTTTAAGGCCTCATTCTTGCTTTTTATATTACACTCAGCATCAATTTTGCATGGAATTCATGTGAACATTGCATTATTTATAAAGAAGCAGTAGGCAACCTTTGCTGCATTCTAACAGCAGTAGTACCTGATAGTGCAGAATACTGCCAAGTTTCATTCATTATTGCAAGAAGTCAATCATGCATTTACTGCAAATCAAACACTTGGTCCTCACATTCAAAAAGCACAAAAATTAGAAGGAAAAGCAACAGCACAAAACCAAGATACAGTTTAATGTGTTTGGCAATTTCTGGTCAGAAAAGCATCATAATCAAAGGAGTGTCAGAAGCCAAGGGTAGAACTGAATATCTGATATAGCTCCACAGGTCTGCAGGTTATCTGGCCATACTTCATTTGCATGGGTATTACATTTATTAACAAGTTTATTTAATGGAATTGAAAAATCTCTCTTAGATACCAGAGGGCAAAGCTCTCAAGGATTAAGAAGAAATAGAAGACATAGAATAGAATTAAATGATTGTTTACATCATTCCAAGAGTATGCTACTATTTTTAGTGAAGAGTTTACTTTATTCATTGTATTTCTTGTTTTTATTTTGCTTTCTTCCTGTTTTGTTTTGACTATAATTAATTACTTTATATCACTCATCTATAAAGTATTGTTATGCTTTTGGGATTGGGGCAAGAAAAAGATTCCTTTACAGTACAAATATCACGTAATGCTTCCAGCAATTATGAATACACTATACACACATGAATCCAATCCCAAATTCTGTGTACCCAAGACTACTACTCTAGGGACAGACATTCAAAAAGCCTGAGCCTGAATTGATTCAATCTTTGCAGGTTAGTCTAACTTGGCTAGGCTGAACTGGTTTGTAACCATACAGACATTTCTTCTGGACTGAAGAAATGCAGGCATGTCTGCAGTGGCTCAGGCTAGAAGCCAGGAGGCGCTACAGCAGCCCTCCCTTCCCTTCAATAGTGCTGAGCTGAGGGGGGCAGCATGGCCAGGTCGCAGGAGGACTCTGATTAGGGAGGGATCCCCTCCTCCCCCCACTGCTCCTGACCAGAACAGCAGGGAGTTGATAGCACAGTCTTTATCAGCTCATTAAGAAAACAAAAGCCTTTCTCATTAGTTCAAGCTCTTCTTAAACAACTTTTTCCAAGGAAGAAATGGAGGGATATTACTAGCTGAGCTGTTGATTAGCTCCAAAAAGCCCTAAGCAGACACTGTCCTGTCTGCCTTTGTCCTGTCTACCTTACACAGATACCTTTCAGCATTAGCTAGCATACCACATGCTGGCTACAATCCATGCTGCACGGGGGAGGGGCATGGGGAAGCCAGGCAAACACTGCTGTGCCTGCCATCTCTGCCAGAGCTCCAGCAAGGGAGCAGAGGGGAAGGGCCAGCCCAGGTCTCTGGAGCAGAGAGTCCCGCCCAGGGCTGCAAAGCATCTGGGATTCTGGGGGACTCTGGTTAAAGTTAAACCAGGAAGGGGTCTGGGACAGACATTGCATAAACTGATTTCACCCTAATCAGTTAAGTCTGATACTACATTCAACCAGGTTTATCTTAAACCAGTTTCAGTCATTTTCAAACTGGTTTATGTGCACTGACCATCTGTTCTGTTATAAGTTTAAACCAGTTTCTGAACACTTAAAACAGTTTATGTGTAATGTCTGTCCCTAGCCCTAGTGATTCAGTTTCTAAATCTGAAAAGCACTTACGCATGCACTTAAGTTAAATTTAGGCACATGCTTCATGAATAAAGATGCTTTCTTAGCTGAGGTCTTAATTAAGAGTTTTTGGCACAAAAGATAAGTGGGATTTAGTACAATGTAGTGAAAATCTAAATATCTCAGGAAAGTTATCAGGCAGATGCTTACAAGGAACCTGTGGTGTCCTGGAAACCATCAGATGTCTAATTTCTTAAAGCATGGGTGAAAAACATACAGCCTGTTGGCCAGATCCAGGAATTGGGGAAATAGCTATAAGGGGGCCATGTAATCCAGGGCCCCAGGGACTCAAGTGGACATGGCCATCAGCAGAAGAGGGACAAGCAATAGCTGTTTGACACAGCAAGTGCTGTATGACACAGTGGCTCCTGCCAGTGTCACCTCCAATGTCACCACAGTAGACACTGCTGCTACCACCCAGATTTGGCCCAAAGCCCAAAGTGAAGTTGACACCTCTATCTTAAAGCTTGCCATGACCCATGTTCTGCCTACCTTTTAAAGAAAGAGTTAAAAATTCCCCATCCTATTTACTTCTTTAAAAAACAATAACATCATTGTATTGACCCTGGTGCTTATGAATTGGTAATGAGCTCTCCCTGATAAAGTCAGTCTTCAAAAGCAAACTCCATGTACTAGACAGAAAAGAGCAAATGTGATAGTCTAGCTTTATCATACAGTATATGAAAAACGGCAAATGAATTTGTGTGCCTTGATTGGCCAACACGAGAAATCTGAATAGTGACTAAAACAACATAATTCACTGCTTGAAATGTATGAGATTCATTGTCACTTAATTAACAATAAAAATATTAGAAACATTTTATAATAAAATGTTATAATTGTAATAAGACACTCCACTGCATGAATTATGAGGTATTAATATATACCCAGTTGTGTTAAAACTGGGCATGAATGAATAGGTCATAATTTATCATGTCCTATTACTTAAAAATAAAATGTAGACAAAGCTATTCAAAATTCAAAGAAAAAACACCATGCCAACAAAAATAAACAAAAAAAAATTAAGACTATAGCCTATTGTAGTCCAACATTTAATAAACCTTTTGCTGCATATTAAGTGAGGTTTAATCTTGCAGTCTTTGCAAAAGGATTGATCAATATATATTCCCAGTTTACACAGATCTGATCTCTCCATTGACTTGGAGTAACTTGGATTTACAGCTATCAGGTGACTTACTGACTTCCAGGGGACTTTTGCCCATAAGAGAACTGCAAAACTGTGGCTCTTTGAAGCTAAAAAATGAGCTGGGCAAAATGTTTTCATTAGCAATTTAGTCACCAAAAGGCAGTTTCAACATGACCAAAACTATTCAAGAGTTTCAACTGAATTCAACAAGTAGTGTTGACAAAGAAGAAAGGTTGCAAAAAGTCAAACATTGCATTTTTAGAAATTACCAAAATTTGATTTTAAAAAAGTTTTAAAATGCCTAAATCTGAAAAAAAAATTATTTTTGTCAAAATAAATATTCTCCCAATCCAAAATTTTTTTTTCTGATTGATTTGCTTTGCCTAGTGAATCTGCACAATTCTTGAAACTTCATTTTTATTGATATATATTTAAAACTCTTGATGAAGGTTATTTACAAAGAAGCATATTAAGATCTGAATTAGGATCCAAACTAGTGTTAACCCATATTTCCATAATGGCTTGAAGCAAGCATGATCTAAATCCCAGGGAAATCTAGGATCAAGTCCAAACTTCATCATTCAAGCCCTTCTCAATGGGCTCATCTACACATTCCTTAATGCACCATAATTATGGCACATTAAGTTTAGTACCTGTAATTATAGGTACTAACTTAATGTGCCATAATCTGCACTACTGCACATTAGCGCAAATGAACAGTTTTTTTAGTGACGCTAAATGCGCCTTTAGCATCTCTTGTAGACATGCCCAATTTGTATCATTTGTCCATGTTATTTAGGGGAAGGCACATAAAAAATTTACCCATAAGATTCTGCATCCCTTTCGCCAAAGAAATAATTAGCTATAGGCAAGAAAATTCAAAGGAAAGTACCACTTTGATTCAGTGTTGGTTCAGTCTTCACTTAAATCAATGGGAGCTTTGGGAGGGTGAGAACAACAGGACAAAACACTACCACCCTCCATGGGTCCTTTGTGTAGTACAAGGGTGACTGAACATCAGGAGAGAAAAGATGTCCCCTCCAAAGTTAATGATGGTTTTGCCACTGACTTAAGATTTCACCCTGGATGAGCTAATCTCTCGTATGTGCCATAATAATGAAAATGAGGGCTGATTTGCCTGGTAACATATGGAGGCCATATATATGATTAGAATGTATACAATTACTATGTAAAGTGAGAGGGAGTATGTGAATGAGTTACCTATACTATGTGTGCATTCATTATATAGTAGTAATTTAGGAAAAAGACTAACCTTGACCACTTTTCTTCCTATTTTCTGTCAAGACTGGGTAGGTATTTAACTGTCTTGGTGGATGGGAGGTGCCAGAATGGGGAAGTGCATGCACCATAATGGCAGCTTGCATTTTATTTGTTGTAACATTCTTAATAAAATTGTAATGATATAAACCAGGTCATCCTGGCTCTGCATTTCCTGTCTGCTGTCAGTTTAAATTTGATTTTAACATTATTCAAATGGCAGGGTTTTTTGCATGTGAATTCATTTTATTTTTAAAACATTAGTTTGGAGGGATAAAAAGGAGAAAAGGCTGAACAAGGGAATCTGATCCCTCATGACTCTGTACTGCCTGCCCTTTCCCACCAGAAAAATTACTCTGTCTTCGGAAAAGTGGCTCGGTGCCATCCCCATTGCAGACATGGTTTCAAACTGCTTTGGCACTATGCCATACGGAACTTCTGGCTTATTACACAGGACGGATGCCAGACAAACTGGCTGAGGTGTGGTTGGGTTTTATGAACTTCCAATTTGAAAGTTATGCTCTACATAATGTGATTAGATCTGACTGGAATGTTATTCCTTATTTTCTTTTATTGAAGTTTAATTATTTCCTTACTGTACTGACATCTCTCCATTTGACTAACACTTAAGCATCAACAGTGTGACATGAGAGTTAGCCAGTCTCTATGCTTTTATGTAGACCACTACTCTGGGGACATTTTTATATTCTGTAATAAAAATATCATCAAAAGCAAATCCACTCTTTAACAATTGTGTCCTGACTTTAATGGGAGTTTTGCCTGAGTGAGGACAACAAGTTGAGACCCTAAATCATACAAACACAAATGTATCCAAAATAAATGCAGTCCTAATTTCTATAGAGAGACTTACACATTTACATCATGTCTGTGTTTATTTTAGACTCTAATCTTGCATTAAGATCAGCACAAGGGAAGTGTTGCACTTCCCACAGAGCTCAGGGTGGGTAGAGCAGTCCACCCATGTGGATTACAAGGCAAAATAGCAACCTTAATTTTTATGCGCAAAAAAAAAAAAATGATACAGAGATCTTACCATATGCCATATTCTGATTATAGCAAATGTAAATATCTGAATTATGAGACTCTGATGTTAGTGGGGGATTTTGTCAGTTCCCTTTGTATTGCTTGGTGGGAAATGTTTTCTGTATTAGAATACACACTTTATTTTAAAGAGGAATTTTATAATAGGTTTATACCAGTATTTCTTAGACAGGATACCATAGCACACTAGACTGCCTTGAGATCCTTTTAGGGGTGTTGCAGGGTTGCAAACACCCACACATGATTCACAAAATAAACTCAGAGTTTTCAAATAGAAATCCATAGTGTCAAAAACCTTCTGTTGTGATCTTTCTGAGTTCCTTGCAATAGTGAAGAACTGTATTCCATAGTCAAAAACTAGTGAAAGTTAAGAACTGGCATTTTTGAAGGGTGCCTTGAATCAAAAAAGTTTTAGAACCACTGGTTTATATAAACTCATGGCTTTTAAGGTCAGAAGAGACCATTATGATTATCATTTTCTCTGAATTCTGTCATAATATAAGCCAAAGAGGGAAGTTATAACGTCTTGGATTATTTTACCTCTTTATAATCTTTTCCAATCCATGCAGTTCAATAGGTACCAAAGATCATTAACATCTAATAACTGTTTGTTGGCCTATGAAAATAGGTTTAGTAGTTTTAGTTGTAGCAGGCTTGCCTTTTGGAACTTGGGTTGAGTCCCAGGTTTGAAATCTTACTGTTTTGATTGGTGGAGCCCATCCACCAATCAGGAGGAAGCAAGAGGAGTGAAGTCACGCCTCTTTCCTGAGGGGAGGGGGAAAGGAGTCCCACCCCCCCTCTGGACCTGATTGAAGACTGCAACACTCAGGTCTGGAAGACTTCAGGGGCAGAGACCTGGAGCGTATAAAAGGAGCTACGTGCCCAGCGTGAGAACACATCCAGGAGAGAGAAGAGACAAGAGCTGGGCTTAGAAGAGCTGAGGAGAGCTGCTCAGCAGGGTAAAGCAGTAGCCCAGAAGCACCCCTGAAGTCTTCCATCAGTGGGGAATGGAGGATGGCTCCAGCAGTGAGGCTCTCAGTGTGTAGCATGGCGCATGGCATCCAGACTCTGGGAGCTGCGTGAGATGGCTCAGGTCTGCAACCTCTGGTGTGCGGCCAGAGACACGGTGCACAGGCCGGTGCACAGAGTAGGACCTTTGGAGTGCCTGGGCGGCTCAGGTCCTCAACCCCCAGAATGAGGCTGGGAGCTTGGTGCAGGAGGTGCTGCATGGAAAGTCTGGGAGTGGACCGGGCCTGGTGCTGCATGAGTCAGCACAGGCATCCGACCCATAGCAAAACGTTGAGTCCAGGGAGCCAGATGGTGCTTGGGCTACTGAGCCAGCAGTCAGGGCCGAGCCAGAGGCCCCAGAAGCCCTGCATAGAGAAGCCCTGTTCCAGGGGACAGCGCCCACCACTGAAGCCCACTGCAGGTGAGAGAGCAGCTTGGCGCAGAGGACAAGGTTCACCTTCCAGGCCTGGGAGCCATGAGTTGCAAGGAAAAAAGGATTCCCACAGGGGAGGGGGAGTCCCCCCTGATTAGTTAAGGGCTCCTGAAAGTGGAGGTCCCACTGGGCCCACCTAAAGTTACCAACTTCCTTGTAGGGCTTGGGAAAAGCCCAAGGGCACTGGGGTTTTCCCTTGGGATTAAGTTTATCTTTGGGGTTCTTGTGCCATATGTGGTGTGATGGCATGCCTTATATTTTGTGAACTCTCATGTTTCTAAATTAGTAGGTAAGTAGAGTCCTAGGGCTCTGCTGGGACCCCCTGTTGCTATTATTTCACCTGTTGCTTACTTATATTTATTTGTGGCTTATTTATTGTTCACCCATACTTATCTATAGTTTATCTGTTGGCTATCTATGTTTATTTTGGGGTTTATCTGTTTCAGATCAGATACTTACCTGTGACTTACCTGTATCTGGAGCACTGGTATAAGATTTTATGTCATTTATCCAGAGGGTATTGTTTATATTACTGGTTTAGATTTCTTATAAGTATATATATATATTGTACATATGTTTATATCCATGTTCCTTTTCCTTGTGATAAGTTAATGTAAATACATTTGTATATAGTTAAGTCCCTGACTGTCCTGGCCTGGTTCTATACTGACGGAGGGAAACTGAGAGGTCTGCAGTTCCCCCCCACAGCACCTCTGCCAGCTAACAGTCCCTTTCAATTGGAGAAGGGGAGTATATACCCAAATTACCTGGGCTACATAGACTAGCCCCAGTGGTAAGAAGTTCACATTCCAGAAACTTCAGACAATACCCTTTTTGCAGATGAACCATGAACTAAAGTTGGTTGAGATAAGTTAGCAGGAAATTTTAAAGAAACCTGCAATGAAAATATAAGAGCCCATTACTGTTAATCCATTATCTTGCATAAGTTTCAAATCTATTTACTTAATGTATTCCTGTAGACTTGAATGGTAAACCTGTAGCCTGGTACCAACTCCTAAGTGAGGGAAAATAACTGTAACTATAGTGCATATTTAATATTCACTAGGGCTGTGTGAAGCTTCAATCCCTGATTTGATTCAGCAAAGATCTGGCCCAATTCAGTGGCTGAATCTCTGAATTTAAATCCAATCAGAGGAACCTTTAATCTCTTCAAATCAAATTGGAACCCTCTGAATCAATTCGGAGAGATTCAGAAAGATTCAGTGATTCAGACATAGCCACAACTTTAAAAGTTTTTTCTACATACCTCTAAGTACCAGGCAGCTTGTGAATGCTATGATGCTGGGGTGCATACAGCATCCCACAGAAGCACAAGCAGCTCCCCAGCACACCTGGCAGTAGGCGCAGAAGTGGACCAGAAGCACTTCCGGTCCACTTCCAGGTACGCTGGGGAGTATGCTTCCACTCCCCCTCCCCCCTGCACCTTTCCCCAGCTTGGCAACTAGTGCCTCCTAGGGCTGGGGGGCACCCGGCATCCCCCCATGACCAATTGCCAAGCCAGAAGGGAGGGTGAGGGAGCCCTCAGCGCACTCCCTGGAGGACCCTGAAGTCGACTGGAAGTACCTCCAGTCCACTTCTGGGTTCACCACCAAACACATGGAGGGCCGCCACACTCCTGTTGGATGCCCCATGTGCCCCAGCATTGCAGCGTTCATAAACCGCACTGGTACCTTGAGGTATATAGAAAAAACCTTTAAAGCTGTGTCTATGCCCGAATCTCTGATTCTCTGAAACAGTATCAAATCATTAGATTCAGATTTGGCTGAATCGAATCAGGGACAGTGATCTGAATCAAAGAATCAAACTGTCCCTGATTCAGGCTGAATCTGAATCCAAATCAAATAGGGCCCACTTCGCACATCCCTAATGTTCACACTTAAAATACAAATCCCAAGAGTAGTTTTATTTTGTCTAAAGAGTATCATTGCAACACCTGTATTATTATTAATTTGGTTCTGAACAAAGCAAGGCCCATAGTGTTTCTGAAACAAATATAACAAAAAAATACCCTCAATTTGGCCCTCTTTAAAGGCATTGTTCAAAAAGATAAAATGCGAAATGTACATCTTCTCACTTATCTTCAGGTTCATGAAGTTTAGTATCTGCAACTTACAATAGTGTTTCTATGTCCATTTACATATCAAGGTAATTAAATGATATGGTTATATCACTTGGATAACGGAAAAGCATTGGAAAACCTTGTAGCATCCAATGTCAGAACTGGCAAAAAATGGGCCAGTGTCTACAGTTACTCATTCGAATTAATAATAATAATTTGCATTGTATGATGTCCATGACAATAATACCAATGTTTTACCTTTCCCTCATATTCTGTGAACTCCTGTACCATCAAGCTTTAAATGGAGAAGAGCCAGCAGGAGATCCTTATTAGCAATGATCACTTCAATATATATATGAGATGTTTTATCCCCACTCCCCTCCCTGCTTTATCTTTTCTCTTTCTAATCTCTACCTATTTACATTCTCATTGACATCCTACCACACTTTTAGCTTCTCTCATTCCTTTGACTAGCAGAGACTCCCTATTCCTAAAGAAGGGTGATAGCACCGGAAAGCTTGTCAAGAACTTTTTTCCCCAACTACTCAGTTGTTCTAATAAAAGATAGCTCATCTACTCAAAGAACCTTGCCTGCCTATGAGATTAAAATAAGCTTATTTCCTGCCATTTTGCCTCAAATGTAAATATGATTTCTTCAACTGATTCTGATATTGTGTATGCATACTGCTGCCGTCTACTGGATAATGTTAAAGCAGCTGAACTGTGTGTCATGGGTCCTGTTTCCTTAACAAATAAGAGAAATACTCCCTTGTAGTTGTAGTGAAAGAAGCTGGGTTTTTGGAGTTCATATGCCTTCAGAAGGGCCACAAAGTTCCAAGTAGCCACAGTATGTAACACAGTGCCAATAGTGAAATTGCTACGAGATCACAGAACTGTTAAAATATAATGTTGTTTCCCATTCAAAACCCAAGTGATGTTATAACAAGGTTTTACTATACTTGCTGTCAGTTTATATTAAAAGTCCAATGGCAGTGAGAAAAGACAGAGATGGGAAGAAGAGGACAAATTGAGAAAAGCAAAAATCTTGTTGGGGGCAGAAACAAATTTGAGCGGCTGAGAGAGTCAGAAACATTCCTTGAACTGTAACTGGGCACATAGTTTACAAAGTACTCCCTTTGGATCAGTGGTTACAGCAGATCAAAACTTAAGAAGAGGATGGGGGAGGTCTCATCACAAGCTAAATTGAAGAAGGAGCAGTAAGGGGAGGGCTGTATGCCCAAGCCAGGGAGAGAAGGAAAAGAGCTGTGCTCTCACCCTTGGAGTTAGACAGATCCTCCTTGCAGGGAGGTCAGATGTGCCTCAAAGTTCCTGAAAGGAAGGCAAGAGTAATATCATATTCTTGCAGCCTCCTTATTGCTGGCAGCCATGAGAAAGAGCCTCTGGCAAACTCCATGGGAAAGAAAGAAACAGAAATATGCCAAGAAGCAAAAATAAAAAAAAATGTTGAATCAGACTTCAGTTCCCAAGGCTTAAGAAACATTAGTGAGGGAGACATCATCTTACATAATGGAGTGGGAATCTCTGTTTACCCACCAACCTTTTCACCAAGCTCTTTGATAACAAACAGAGGTGAACTATCAGGAAGGCATACTGGAGAGAATAGGAAAACATGAAAACTCTTTGGAGATCCAAGCTATAAAGAGACAGTCTAAGTATTCTTAACCAAAATACAAAAAAGACACTACAGAGAAACCAAAAGGAGGTTGGAACTTGGCAGAATCAATAATGCTGCTGGTATATCACTGTTCTGGGCATATTTGCCATCTCTCTTGATGACAGTAACCTTAGTATCTCACACTGTATCCCTACAAAGAGGCTAGGCAGAGACCATTTAAAGTGGCCACTGCAGGCAACTAAAGAACAACTGAGAAACAACAAAAGTATCTTCTCTGGTAAAAAATGTAAGCTAGGTCTTGCTCAAGTAGTTCTGAATTGATAGAATTTCCCCTTCCCTTGAGGAGGAGTGCCAAGTGAGCACTCTTAACTAGCATCAAGGCACAGCTGCTGCATCTTTCTTTATACATGCAGTGAACAGTTGACCTATGGATCCCCACTGACATGGGACCAGTGGCCATATGCCTTTATACCTTTTTCATCCCAAACTCCCCCCTATATGATCCAAGGTGAGCAGGGGTCATGGATTCTTTCCCACACAGCTGAACTTTGCAGAAGTCAGAGAATCTAATGAAAAAATGGGAAGGCTCCATCTCCTTAGCCCTTTCATATCTCAGCTACGTAACTCAGGAGAAAGATGAAGTCTAAATGACAGGTACTTACTTTCTTCAAAAAGAGGTTCCACCATTCTACGTGTCCTGTCAGCCTTTTAACGTGGCCAGTGTCTGCAGATTTCTGGAAAAGGTTAAAAATGAGATAATGCTACAGGATTCTAAGAAAGAGGATCTGGAAACTCAACCTTGAAACAGATGGTTTCAATCTACTTATTTCCAGACTATAGTGTTCCTCCACCCCCCTTTTTTTCTTTGTTCTTCCCACAATGAGCTCTCATTATAGACATACATTGAACCATACTCCCTTCTTCAACAGAAAGCAGATAAATTCAGATAAATAACTAAACCTTCTAAAATAGCTTTTGTCTCCACACAGGAACTCTGGTGAGACACATGTGATCTCCCTGCTACCAAAACCAGTGCAGTTATTAAAATAAATAGGGGCTAGAGGAGCATATCTCCTTCCTCTCCTGTTGCTTGCTACCAAAAGAACCAATCAAATAGTTCATTTGCCTGGTCATTATTGTTCAGATTGGTCATATGTGCAGAAGTTTATTGAAACAGAAAACTTAACTAGTGTGAGCGCAAGGTGCTTGTTTGGCAATACAGTTTATATGGTTAAATGGGTGATAAACAATTAAAGAGCAAAGGCTCTTTGGGAATCTTTCAGATTAGTTCATTAAAAAGACGTTCTAGTGCTCTTTCCACTGCAGTCAAATGAATTAGTGTTTTGAAATAATGAAGACTTTTTATAACATCCTGTGTAAATTCATCTTTTTTACATTTACCCCTAAAATATCCAAAATGTATATCAAACATAGAGATACATATTTTTATATTTACAGGATGGAATTCTAAAACAGGCCTACATTTTTTTTTTTTTTTTTACACTCATAATAGGTTTACAGTTGTGTTTGGTTTCCCTCAAACTAAGAAACCAATCCAAGAAATTTTTCATGGTATATGTCCATGGGGGTGGTTAGGGCTAAAGTCAGGGCTATCAGGTAATGTGTTCAGGTCCGGACATTTGACTTATTGTACATTCATTGTAATGTCTAACTGTTTGACTGCATCAATATAGTTACACACATTCATATAGTAATGTTCAAAATCATTCAGCCAAGTACAGTATTCCTTCTTTTCTTCTTAAAAAACCCACACACAGTAAACACAGATTATTAGAGATCATACTATAAAGAGAGCGAGAAACAAAACTACACATGGTTAATAAAGAATTGAAAATTAAATTACATCCCAAAGCACAGCATTTTTAGCAAAGTTTGGCTCTGTTGTAAAACAAAACTACAGCTGTCAAAAATATGGCATTCTAACCCCTTAACAAATTAAAAAATACCATCTGCAGGCAATGCAGTGCAGATAAACAGATGTTGCAGAAGTACAAAGCCCAGAGAAGAGAAAATGGGTTGACAGTTCTAAGGTTAATATGTCTGAAAAGAGATAACATATGCTTCTCTGATGAAGAGAAAGAGAGACTGCAAAATGCAACAATTGCTAATGTTTATAAATAGCTATTGAACCGCTAATGCACAGTAAATACCTGCATTCTTTTTTTTAAGTTTCCTTAAGAACAGTAAGTAGATCAATTAGAGAGGACTACAAGTTCAGCATCTTTCCATGTACCATTAGTTGTTTAGTTTAGCTGGAGAAGGTCCCTACACTATCTTTAATCTGCTTGTGGATTTTTTTCTGTCCAGGAACTCCTCTCATTAAAACTAACTCTTTTGAAATATGCAACATTGGCTAGCTATTCCCACTTACTAATGGTCCTGAATTGATTCTTAATTAGTTGCAGTTTTGGACAGAATCCAATTAAAATAGCTGAGTGCTCCAATAGGAGAGAAGGCATGGGCTAATACGTGCTCTGCTTTGAGCTGCTGAAGCATACATTAAGCTAGCACTAGCAATGGCAGCTAGGCAAAATGCGGCAGGATTCAAATCACACTGTTTTCAGGTTTTGAACAGAAACCTTCATATGGTAATTTATCCTCAAGCTATAAAATATGATCAAGGAAGGTACACAAATGCTGTTAGAAAATTACATTCTTCCACTTCTCTCCTAGTCCCTTCTCAAGGAAAAGGCAGGATACTAATTCAGAAGAAGAGCATGAAATCTTTTCAATAAATCACTGAATCTTTTCTGTATGATTTTATTTTCTATATATTTTCTAACCCTCTGTTTATGTTCCAAAAAGCCTTTGGGAAGCAAAGACTACATTTTCGTATTTTTCTTCCAAATGACTGAATAGTTGCTATGAGCTGAAACATATTTTTGTTTATGAGGGCAATCAGAGGTCATTGTACAGGTACTGCTTTATGGTTTGAGTTTAATTATAGAAAAGTGGGGTATCAGAAAAGCAAGGTCCTCTAAAGCACTATCTGGAGAGGGTGTCACTGCTGTTAGGTGACAGCGATGTCACGTGAACAGCTTTTGTATTCAGCAGCAATAATTCACTGCCTGCATGTGGGGATTGATCCCAGCTATGGTATCCCCAGAGGAGCCTCAACTAGGAATGGATTCACATATTCTTTGATCTGCAGATTAACATGAGCAGGATCACAAGCCTTTGTCTCTTGTAAACATCTTATGTCCCTAAATTTGTATCCAGCAAAAGGCTGAGTCTTGTGTTTATTTGGGTAATGAATTGCAGTAATTAATGCATGCATTGATTCCTCCACTGACTCTTCCCTAAAGGCCATTTCCATTTTTAATTTATAGAAAATGCATACAATTCCTTTATTCAGAGCACAGCCTGGATTCTGAAACAAAAATAATATGAAAACATAGAAAAGGAGAGAGATTACAGGACTAAAGTAAGGTGAACCAAAGATGAATTCAATATTGTGCTAAAAAGCAGTTAAATATCAAGAATATATTTTTGTAGCTGCAGGGCCAAATTCAGCCATAGAATAAGGCAGGCACTGATTTTAGTGAAGATATATCTACATACACCAGGGCGAGGTTTGATTCAAAACATACATATATGTATTTATGTCACATATTACAGCAATGCTTTAGAAGCTGTATTGCTTTCATTCAATACTATCCTGCATTACAAAGACTGCAGCATTTACCAAGCATTCATGAGGGAAAAGATTCAAAAGCTAATCTGCATTTCTGCTGTGAATCATGATTATCATTAAGTATCAAAAGTAGCACTGTAAGAGATGCAAACCACAGACAATCCCTACCCTGAAGCCCTGAAGATTTTGCATTCCACACACAAGAGCTTACAGTGTAAAGAATATTGCCCTGGCCTTAAGCAGGACCATTCAGAAAGAAAGTAGCATCAGAACAAAGCAACACCAAATGATCTACAAACAAAACAATAGGTTTTTAAAATGTAAATGTAAAAAAACAAGTAACAGAATTATTTAAAGACTCCCATGATACTGCAGATGATGTGATTTTCCAGACTGGTGAAATGCTTTCTCTATTTCACATCATAGTTCTCTGCATCTATAAAATGTATATATAATGTGCATAATGTATGTCTATGCAAGTATGGAAAAAATAGCAATGAAAATACACAGCAAGAGAGACAATGCTGTGCTGTGCAATGCAGTCTAATATTTTTCTGAAGTGTACAGGTAATATAAATTAGAAAATACCCTGTGGCATGTATGCAGTATAAAAGAACACAAAAAGAAAGAATGATTTGGAAGCACACACAAACTAAAGGAATACCTGATTAACCTTTCACTGACTCCTGAGCCACGTGATGCAAAGCTTGCCTTCCTCCTAGAGTGATGGCTTTAGAAGAAGATGTTAAATTTAACCTCTGGCGCAATGATAAATTGACAATAAAAAATTCAATGGCTTGGTAATTACCAATCACTTTGGACATCGGCAACATTTTTCAGTTCTGTCAGTGCTCATTGGCACAAAAGCTTCAGCTGAAATTCTCTCGATCTTCCTCTTTTTAACTTTGTTTTCATGATGCAGATTAAATCTGCCACCCTATTACTGATTCATTTTCCTAATTTTTCATGTCTGCACCATGCCCCAGCTGCACCAGGCTGATAATTGTGGAGCCCAGCCCTGATGATTAACATCAGAAGAATTAATTATGCCTGCCATTAAAATTCCAGGTTGCACATGGTGATCAAGAAAAATTAAGTTTCTCTAGGCCTCTAAATCATTTCACCTTTGAGGAGAATGATAGTGCCTCGACAGCTAAACTGCAGCCTGTGTTCCAGAAAAGGTCTACACCAAACACCCTTTGTGCAATTCACTAAATGCCTCCCGAATTATTCTTACCAGTGTATTCCACTTGCTAAAAGGATTTAGTGTTCAGCAAATAAAAGGGAAATAAAATATCTAGATGATCGCTTGATTCCAGTAAAAACCATTATCTTTCTTCTCACTTCCTTTTGAGGATTTTCAAGAAGTATCAGTTTTATTAATTGATAGTTTAAAACATCACATAAGAATAAAATATCTAGCCACAGAAGTTGCTGCACAGAAGAGTGTTAGAGGTAGCTCATTTACTTTTCTAACAGTTATAAACTGAAAAGAAATAATGGTTTTAGTGCTAGGTAAAGGCAATGACATCTCTCAGAAATAAATTGATAATAGAATAAAAACAGATTCCTAAGATCTTTAGGCTAAATAATAATGTGTAAGGAAAAGCCTGTTGACTGACTCATTTCCAAAATGATTGTTGCATGAGAAACTCAAAATGTATTCGGTCTAGCCTAAGGTATGAAATTTACTAGAGCCATAAAGAGTAAGATGATATGCATTTATCATGTTCTTTGCCTACACTATGTTGCGTTTTTAAATTACCATAATCATGTATATTACTGGGATAGTTGTAGAAGACTGCAATGGGGAGTCATATTTTGATGAACGGATGTAAATATCTTCTGCCAAATGGTAAATGTCACTCACAACTACACAAAGAGTATGCATAAACTATGCATCATATCTGCTTCATTTGTTATAGTTAGGCAGCAGTACTACCACAGGAAGACTATTTAGATGTAGATATTCTTGTTAGTTTATATAGGTAGCAGATTTCTAGAATAAACTTAAGAAAATTGGAGCAAAGAGCATCACTTATAAAATATGCTATATTAACTTCTACTGGAAGTCAGGTGCATGGTGAAATAAGAGAAAGACCCTTAAATTTAAAACTTAAATCCAAGAGCTTAAAATGAACATCACTGCTATAGCTCAAGGATATTGTATTCTATATAAAATAGGCCATTTAGTACTTGTGATGACTTTATTGCACTCTTACAAATGACAACTAGTGTAGTTTTTGTGATTAAATGAACATTTATTGTATTTGTAACAGTATTCCAGGAATGCTATAAAATTAATTATGAAGTCATACCTTTAAGCATTTTAAAAACACATCTTAACTGAAAGTATTGAAAGGATCTCCCTACAAGATTTTCAGCTTATTTCAAAAATGCTTTTTCCCAGGGCCCCAAAATGATGAATTCTGAAGTACCAGGCTTTCCTGGATATCACAGAAGTTCCCCCAGAGTTTAGGAAACACACAGAAGACAATTGACAAAAGGCTTAAGCAACAAGAGGAGAAAAGTTTGAATGGATTAACAAGTCTTTTCCATCTCTAACTGCCATGATCAGTGTAAATCAAAGGTTTCAAAAGGAATATGAGACAGACAACATAAAGTGGTCTTATACACTGCAAAAACAAACTGATGTTTTCAACCTGATCAATTTGTAATGAGTACAGCACATGAATCAACACATGAGATGCTAATAAGCTAATCATACATCACTCATGGAATTAATTTTCAGCACTATCATAGAGAGCAAATAACACAGTTTCTATAAACTAGTAATCATACAAGTATAAAAATGAACTGCAGTGGTCTGTGATATGCATTGAAAACCAACTCCAAACAGAATTTTTTTCCAGAGTCCCAATATATCAGGAAGAAAACATCTATAAAAGAATACTTTATCTTTCATGCTATTTTTATCTGCAAAGAACTTAACATTTCACAAAATTGGCAAGCTTCAATATCATGAATATTGGGTAGAATTCCTTTTGCTTCCAAAGGAAATGACACCAAAGAATGAAGGGCAAAAATTCATCCTAATGGACCAAAATACCAAATTTGCTACACAGACAGCCCTGTACACTAGTATACGTCTTAGGAGAAATTTGTCTCACCTACTCTGGTTGTGAAGATGCCTTTCATTCATCATGAAAGGAGCCTGAAGGAATGTTCTAGAATTAAGCTTTAGTGTCAACATAGTTGGGGGGGGGGGGGAATATATCCACATTTACATATTCCAAAATAGCCATGGGCCACTATGCATAACTGACTACTCAAAACATTCTTGTTAGCTCACAGATGAATTCAGACTATACAAGAGCACACAAGAGCGCTACTACAGATAGTCACAAAAGCATTAAGTTCAAATCTGTTCTAAATCCAAACTTCCATTTTTGGAGGTGTTTGACTTGAAGCTTTGTTCCGGGGATGTAAGGAACAGCCGTGACGCTGCAGCCAGGATTCCCGCATAACCGATTACAAAATCAGTTCTGAATCCAGAGTTGTAGTTCATGCCTGTCACTTGTCTACGTACAAAAAAGTCAGGCAGAAACAAACAAAAAAAAATGTAAATTGTGGGTGGGTGTATCTGTGCAGACGAAATTATAGACCAGTGCAATATAGTTAGTATGAAGATGTAGAGAGCTATAAAACAGCACTGCCAGAGTAGGAATTCCTTCATCCCACTGGACAACAATCACATCCTGTTTGAATCCCTGAAAATCCACTAATACAGGAGCTGGCAACCTTTAACAAGTCACAGGCTGGAACCACCCAGATCTGGCAGCCTGGTGCCTTCAGTGGCACATCAGCAGCAGGGGTCTTTCCCGCCATTTCTTTCAGGCCCCTGCTCCCCAGCTGTTGCACACAGGCACAGATCCTAGCAAGTGGGGAGCTGCACTGGGACCAGGTATCTGCAAATTGCAACCATGACGCCACCACTTGTCCCACTCCCCCTCTCCCCATTCCCCCCACTGGGGCTCAGGCGCAGCTGCAACTACCCAGCTCCAGCACAGCTTCCCACTGGCTGGAAGATGCATCCATTATGGCAGCTGGGGTGGAGGTGGGGGTTAGGAGGGAGTCAGTAGAAGCAGTGGCAGCACACACATACACACACGCACACCTACGCATACACAGTTTGCAGATGTCCGGCCCTGGCACAGTTCCCCATGGGCTGGAAGCTGCGTCTGCACTGCAGCTGGGGAGAAGCAGGCTGGGAAAAGAAGTGGCGGTACAGATGCAGCTCCCCACTTCCCATCCTGGTCCAAGCACAGACATGGGTATAGGCAAAGCCCTCCAGCATCACAGGCCGGATCCAGTGGCTCTGCAGACTGGATCTGGCTTGCGGGCTACATGTTGCCAACTGTGCACTAATATATCTACTTCTGTAGCATACTACAGCATCTTACCCTTAACAGTGGGCACATCTACATGAGATGCTTAATGATCAGTAGATTAATTCTACTGCATGTTAGCATGAACAGCAAAAATCATGCTAATATGCTAATGTGCAGTAGTGTTAGTCTACTCTGCATTGTGTCACACAAAAAGCATGTGATCACGTTAATGCACAGTACAGCAGCCTACTGCACATTAATTTAGTAATTTGATTATACAAGTACTAAAGTTAATGTGCAGTGGGCACTATGCATTAATAAACATGTAAACGCACTCAGTAAGTTACAAAACGGCAGTGAGGGGGCAGAGTACACATGCACCTTTTATATCAACACTTTTTCAGGATGGTAGAAGAATGCATTTAGGTGCCAAAGTCTACTTATGTACCTAACTAGTGGAACTGAATCTGGCCCCTGGTGCTTTGTTTTGTTTTTAAAAGTCTTAAAGCGGTTTCTGCTACTTTCTTATTTCATGCACCATCTCATTCTGGAAGATATTCCATCAGGTTAGCTTATTTTTTCCATTTCAAATTTTATTCTATCACTCCTAGTGTGACTCCTTTTTGCAATTCTTGCTGTTTACATGTGTGCTTTACTGCCAAGAGCAACACACACACACATACTCACTTAGCCAGATTCTACATCACTATAAGATTCTGCTACCATGCCTTCTGTCGAGCAGTAGCTTATTCTGCCATTTTATTTCACTGGGATAACTGGTGGAATATATAACTGGTCAACATGAATAAGGGTTCCAGGATCTTGTCCATAATCTTTATTCAGTGAACAATCCCTCCAACCCTCTATCCTTATAGTGTCCCTTTTCAATTAGTATCTTTTGAAGGAACATTAATTTGCAACACACCAGATGAGATTTCATCTGACCCTTGTTAAGAAGGGGCTGTCACCTCCAAGTTCCCGAATTACACTGACATTTGCCAGGTTGCAAATATATTTAGGTGCACATTTTGTTCACCTTTCAAACAATAATAGTCTCATACGCTATTCTTGCATAGCATACTCTCTTTGACATCACTGTTTTTCATGGCTTTGACTGTCCAGGGAAATACATATTCTTATTCTAGTCAGTCAATAGACATTGCATTTGCTCCAATTAGTAAACAGTATTATTGTATGTCCTCAGGTCTACATCTTTATGTATTCTTCTAGTAGCTGATCTACATATGATAAAGACTCAGTTTTAATTGTCAGAAGAAAACATCCTGAAAATCCAAAGTAACTACACACATAACACAAACCAGAGCGTATCACTCAGTGGGAACATCTACATATGCCTAATGCACTGTGGTTACTGAGAATTAAGTTTAGTACCTGTAATAACCGGTACTAACTAAATGTGCAGTAACCAGTGCTACTATATGCATTTTAAGTGATGTTAATTCTACTTCACATAAAGGCAATAACACAGCTTTTGCTGTGATGCACTAACGCTCAATAGAATTAGTCTACTGTGCATTTAGTGTAGACAGGCCTACTGGGCATGTCCTTAACATAAAGCCTAATAGCTAATGAAAAAAAATTGTTTTAGACCCAGTATAGGTATATGGGTTGGGGTTTGGGTGTATGTGTGAATATGCATCAACACAGGGAAAAAAAGACAGTCTCTGATGCCAAGAGCTTACAATCTAAAGGGTGATGATCCATGACACATTTACTGTGTAGTAAATTGACTTTACTACATAGTAAAATTGCAGCGCACACACAACACACAGCCCTACAACATAGTAAATCTCTCAGACCTCAAGTGAAGTTACTCCTCAAAAAATATGCAGTAACATAAAGTTACTATGTAGAATATGTCATATGTCCACTCCCATAGTAAAAGACAGGAGACAACAGGATAACATAGACCAGGGATGTCAAACTCACCTTGTGTTGTGCCCCAGGCTGGATCCACACTGTGAGGCTCCTTGCAGCCTGGATCCAGCCCAGGGTACAAGGAAGAAGCAACAATGACCCAGGACATGTAGCAGCAGCTCCACCCCCTGCTTCATGCTGTATGCCACAGTGGGAGCTCTAGCTCTGGGTCCAGCCTGGGTCCAGGCATATGATGGGAACCAGCACCTGGAAAGGTAAAGCTACAGCATGGGTAACAGATGAAGTATCCAGAGGGTGACCAGGGCTGCGTCAGCCCTCAGTCACCCTCCTGCTACCAATCAAGATGTCCACTGGAGCCCAAAGGCCCCAGATTTTGCAACAAGCCATGCCATTGCCCATGCCCCCCCACAACTTCTGGTGAACCACTGGTAGTCCAGTGGGCCACAGAGAAGAGCTCCATGAGTTAGATCCAGCCTGTGGGCCAGATGTCTGACACCTGTGATGCAAACAGACCAATAGGGAAATTGAGGGAAACAAATGAGACAGTATTGGTCAGCAGGACAGACAGTGGACTCCTAACGCAAGTGGCCTGACACATTGTAAGGTTTTTGTAGGCATCCTAGCAAAGTTTTATGGGGGAGAAAGGAAGGAGACTAATCTGAAGGGGTAACTTTGCAGGTATTTATAGGGAGCTGCTCTGAAGCTGGAAGGGAAGCATGAAAGTTGTATGCACATCTTTGTGTGTACAAATTCTCAATGGTGGTGGATGCTTTTAAAACTGATGCTTGTTCTACAATGTATTCATTTGTGTTATCTAGGCTTCCTTTCATTTTAGGGCTTAATTTCCCCCACCCCACTCCCCACCCCCACCTCCCTCCACCCCACTGAACTGGATGTACCTATTAAAGAAAGCCATAGAAAGGATAGTCGAATGACTATCCTTTCTGGGAAAATCACAGAAATAAAAATAGAAGTAATAGTAGCCATAATGTTGCGAACATGACACAATAGACAAAAATGTTTCCTTGTGTGCATCAAATATGGGTCGTTTTACAAATATAGGCAAGAGTAGAGAAAAGGATTTTTCCTATATTATTGCTAAATAAGACATCAACCCAAGAACCACCTACACTTTCATGTAAGCCCATACTTACATGAATACTAAAAACTTACTTTTACAAAGAGAAATTATCAAGGTTTGCAGTCAGCTTTCAAATTTTCAAAGCATCTTGTTAATGCCAGAAGCTGGTGATAACGTTGTTCAGGTGCCCAGCAAGGCTGTGTGAAATTTTGCCAGCTGTTTCATTTCTACACTGTTTTGACTCGTTTCAAGCTCAAAGCAGCAAAATTGAAATGAAGGGCTTCGAAACAGCCTTGAAACAAAATGAGAGCAGTTGAAATACTTCAAAGGTTTCTAAACATTTTGAGTTTCGAAGCTGAAGCTGGACTTGCCTGCAGGGAAACAAAAAGTAAGGAGAGGGAGGGGAAAGAGGCAGGAAGGACTGCTCTGAGACTGACTGTGAATGTTTGGCTGCCTGAGATGCTGCTGGTGCAACTGAGCTGCTTACTAAGTTATTACCTATTGTCATTTAAAGTGGTGGACTGGACTGAGGCTTAGGGAAGGAGGAGACCTCATTGGGGCACACTACTATGTTGTGTAGAGGCCCCAGTGCCAGTGAGGGCACACATTAACCTACACACACACAGTCACACATGTCACGAGTTTTGCTTGTCAGCAGCTTGAGGTGCAGTGTCCCAGAAACCCCTACACTTATCTCCTTGAAACCTGGCAGGCTTCATGGCCTCAGCAGGGGCTACCATGCCTGCAGTTTTCACCCTGCTGTGCTTTAACACACACACGTGACACAAGTTTTGCTTGTCAGCAGCTTGAGGTGCAGTTTCCCAGAAACTCCTGCACCCTATCTCCTTGAAACATGGCAGACTTCATGGCCTTAGAAGGGGCTACTTTCCCTGCTGTTTTCATCCAAATATGCCACAAAATGACAAAGTTCTAGACAGTTTTGTGCTTTCCCAGTATAGCCTATGAGCGAAACATTGAAACAGCGTCGAAACAGCAAAAGTTTCAACAAAACGAAATGGAACAGTGCTTTCAAAATGAAACAAAACTCAAAATGAAACACTTTCCCATCAAAACAGTGAAATGGAAGTCGAAATGAAGTGGTGCTGTTTCACACCGCTCTGGTGCCCAGCTTTTTTGGCTAGGGCCAGACATTCAAGAAGCCTCAAACTGAATTGATTCAATCTTTACAGGTTAATCTAACCTGCAAAGAATGAACTGGTTTGCAAGTGAATAGATATTCCCTTTTCATTTTGGAAATCCACAGACAAATGCCTGCAGTGGCTCAGACCAGAAGCCCAGGGGCACTAGAGCAGCCCTCCCTTCCCTTTCACAGGGACGCTGAACTGAAGGGGGGGGGGCGTGGTGGTGTGGCCCAGGCCCCAGAAAACCTAAGTAAGACTGAGGAGGGGTTTAAACCCCCACTTTGGCCTGTGGGGTTCAGAGTGTGGGGGAAGAGGGAACGTGGCCAGACCCCTGTGATTGGGTGGCGGCGGGGGAGGAGAAGGAGGTGGAAGAGGAAGAGGGGGGAAGAGCTCTACCCATCCCAGCAGCTTCCTTACTGCTAGGAGCAATCTGGGCACAAAGCACTGCCCAGTCCCAGAGGGGGACTCTTCCCCACTCTGTTAGGTGCTGGGGAGGACTCTTCCCCTTCCTCCTCCTCCTCCTCCCCACCTCCTGCTGCCATGGGTTGGGGAGGGGAGAGGCTCTGTGCAGGTCTGCCTGGCCCAGCCCGGCCTGGCCCAGCCTCAGTGCAGAGAGTGGCTGTCACTGAGCTACAGCCCCTGGGGGTGGTCCCACCCCCGCAGCCCAGCTCAGCCCTGGCCAAGGCAGCTGCATGGGGTGGGACCATCCCCAGGGGCTGCAGCTCAATGACATCTTCTCCTTGCACCCAGGCTGGGCTGGGCTGGGCAGCTCTGCACAAAGCCCACCCTCCCTGCCCTGCAGCGGCGGGAGGTGGGGGAGGAGGAGGGAGAAGAGTCACCCCACCAGCCCCATTGTGGGAGGCGAGGGGGAGGAGGAGGAAGAGTCCCCCCCAGCACTGAAAAGAGCCCCGCTGCTCCACAGGGCAGGGGGAAGAGTCCCCCTCTGGGACCAGGCAGCCCCGCACAGAGTCCCCCTCCCCACCCTGCAGCAGGGAGAAGGAGGGGCTGCTCCACCCCAGCTGCAGTCCCCTGGTGGGAGGCAGGGAATTAACCCCCTCCATGTCCCCTTAGCCTTAATTGAGCCATGCTAGAACAGCTGTGGTCCCTGCCAGTGAAACAGAGAAGGGAGTGGGGAAATAAAACCTCTCCGGGGAAGTCAAACAAGGGCTGTCCTTCCCCATCCCCTCGCTGCTCCAGCAGCAGGACATGGGCAGACACCATCCCAGCATGGCCCCATTAAGGTGAAGGGGCAGGGAGGGTTTAATTCCCACCTCTGTCCCTTCTGTCCCCAGGGACTGCAGTCAGGGTCTGGCAGCCCCAGCCACCCGCTCTGCCTCTGCCATTCCCCAGCAGATAGGCAGACCCCAGGCTGCAGTGGCGGGTAGGAGAAGGAGGGAAGAATTAATCCCCTCCCTGCCCACTTTGCTTTAACAGGGCCATGCCAGTCGGTGTCTCACCATGTCCCTGCCCCTGATCAGGCTACAGAGTACAGGGGTGGAGCCAGCCCTGCTTCACTGGAGAGCCACTGAAGAGCCCAGCCCAAAGAGCATGCTGGGATGCTGGGAGACTTGAGTTTAACTTAAACCAGGAAGGGGTCTGGGCAGACATTGCATAAACCGGTTTGAGCTCAATCAGTTAAGTCTGATACTACATCCAACCAGGTTTATCTCAAACTGGTTTCAGCCATTTTGAAACTGGTTTATGTACACTGAACTTATGTTCTGTTAATGGTTAAACACATTTCTGATCACTTAAACTGGTTTATGTGTAATGTCTGTCCCTAGCCTTTGAAAGCATTACTCTATGCTTAGGCCTGAGGTACAATTATAGAACATTACAATTTTACAATGCTATCATTTCACAATGCTACAATAATACTGTTTTATGGGTTGCTGTGACAGGGAAGCCAGTGCTTTTTGTGTCCTATTCGCTATTTCCTCTTCTAAAGAAGGAGCTTCAGGCACGGCTTGTTGCTGTTGTTCCATACCACAGCCTGAAATATGTCCTGTTAGCCATGATGCTAGCTGTAGACTACCTGACCTGACCCATCTCTGAATATATTTACACCATAAATCTCCACTCACTTCAGCCGGGGTGTAAAAAATGAAATAGTGTCAGAATTTGGTCTAAGGAATTTACCTCCTACCAACAAAAATACAGAATGACCCATATAGACAACTTGAGTTCTACATTAAAGGAATCTTTTTCACACTCTCGCACTATAATGTGACTTACACTGCATCTACTGATGTTATATTATTGTTGTTGTTCTTGCTGTTTAAACTACATGATATAAATAGTACTACTTCATATACTACTAAATGTATACTACTATATATATAGGTAGCATAATACAGATTTTGTACCTGGATATATTATAAAACTAGGATTCGTTCAACATGTTCCAATAGCAGGATAACACAATAGTGTGCTATGTTCTAAAGGTTTTGCTGGTATGTGTTTAGGATGGCTACATCTACTCATGGGATCGTAAGTTCATAAGGAAGTAGGGCTAAAAAGAACCTCATGAGATCAATTAGTCCAACCCCCTGCTCAAGGCAAGATCACCCTTGACAAAAACCATCCAAGTCAAGCATCTATCTAACCTGCTCTTGAAAATTTCCAAGGATGGAAATTCTACAGGGATAGGAGCTCGTTCCAATGCTTGATCATTCTCATTGTCATAAAGTTCTCCCTAATCTGCAACCTAAATTTC
Source organism: Alligator mississippiensis (assembly GCF_030867095.1). Classification (NCBI taxonomy): domain Eukaryota; kingdom Metazoa; phylum Chordata; order Crocodylia; family Alligatoridae; genus Alligator; species Alligator mississippiensis. The sequence goes on along the minus strand of NC_081827.1, from coordinate 208,391,048 downwards.
CCTTTTTGCTCCTAGTTCTCCCCCTAAAGTCACAAAGAAAAGTCTATCTCCATCCTCTTCATAATTACCCTTTGGGTATTCGAAGGCTGCTAAAATGATTCAGATTTGACTCAAAGCCAGTACAGTTGGCTTGTGAGTAGAATAGATATAAAGGATTTTGTGATGGTCCAGGTGCAGGGATTTCTCATGTCAGTCACAATGAAGAAATGTATTTCTTTGCTGCTCTCATCAGTGTCCTGAAAAAATATTATTCTTTGCAATTCTGTAGTACATCTCTCAGAATAGAATAGCCTGCAGTCTGTTTGTTTTTATCAAAATATATGTCAAAAGATTTTATATGCATTTTATCAACATATTTTAAGGTGTGGAACATCCTTGTGATGGGGGGCCATAATGCAGCCGGTCTAATTACTGGCCTGCCCACCTGCCTAGGGCAGTTCACCCACCTGCCTCGCCTTTGATGTAACTTAATAGTAGTTGTTGATGTGATGGGCTGGCTGGCAGTGACCTAGCCCAGGGTTTTGAAAGGGCAAAACATGATTGGAGGACTTGGGATTCCCTTTCCTCACCAATCTGGTAATGATTTGGCCCAGGGGTTTTGAAGGGGTAAAAGATGATTGGAGGACTTGGGATTCCCGTTCCTCACCAATCAGACCCCAAAGACTCACCCCTCATGTCCCCTGATTGGCCCCTTGGGTAACCTGGAGGGGGATAAAAGGGGCAGCACGGCTGACTCAGGGGAGACCGGTGAGGGACAATGAGGAAGGAGCTTCAAAGAGCTGGCAAGGGCTGAGCCAGTGGGGCGGGAGCAGTTGCCCCAGAAGAGCCTGAAGAAGCAGGACCTGCAGGCAGCAGTTGGACCCTCAGCAGCGTGGTGTGCGGCTGGCAGGAGAGGCTTCCTGCTGGGCTCCAGGATCCCCTACGAGAGGCTGTGGCCGGCAGGAGAGGCTTCCCGCTTCACCAAGGATCTGAGTAGTGACCTGAGGGGGTTCCCAGCTCGGCTTCCAGCTCCTCCAATCAGAGACCAGGCAGCTTGACGTGCGGCTGGGGCTCCAGGAAGGTCAAGACCCCTAGCAGTTTGAAGCAGTGCCAGCACTGGTGGCTGTGTGGCAGCATTCCTGCCTACCACATGGGAGATCCAAGTCCAAGTCCCAGCTTTGGTGACTTGGGGTGAGTGAACTAACAAGGAGAAATTCCTCTTGCAGTGGAAAGGGGTCATTGTGTTTTCTCCCTTTCCAGGTACCTAGACCATAGATTTCTTTGTCATTGGACATTTTGTATTTTGTGCCTTTTTATTTCCCCAACCAGTATTGTTTGCTCTGCTGTTTGCATTTTTATATTTTGTTAACCCTGTCTTTTGTCAATAATTGTAAGTGTCTAACCTTTGTTGAATCCTGCCCCTTGGGGCATTGTAGTGTCCACTATACCCCCTGATTATGCCTGTTATGTTCCCAGTATTGTTCCCTCATTAAAAGGTATATGGTTAAGTCCCCATTGGTGGTCTGGCTCTGCTCTATAGGGGGAGGAGAGTCCCTACACCTCCCACAGTGCTTGTGCACCTGCTTTGATCCCTTCAATTGGAGAGGGGGTACCTTTTGGAGTACCGCCCGGGTTACATTTATAAGGCGGGAGGCTGCCCATTTACTGCTCAATGCCAAGGGCATAATATATGGCTCCAAACCTTTCCTTATACCGTGTCCCATGCCTCACAGATGGCATTACTATATGACTCTGGCCCCACAATGGACTTCCTTCTCTGCCCAACTGGCATTAGGACCCCACCTGGATCCCTCCTTCCCGCCTAGTCTAATCTGCCCTCATTCTGGCCTGCAAAGCTCCCTAATCCCTTCTCCCTCTTGGCAGTGGCTTCCTCTAGGACCTTTGGCCACACAGGTCCTGGCTTTGCCTCTAGGCCAGTAGAAACTCCAGGCCTCTGGCTCTGGTTGTCCCTCGTGGTGGGCATTCTGGCCATTCGACCATTCTGGTCCTGGCCCCAGTATTGACCAGTCCAGGGTTTTTCTAGTTAGGTCATTGAGCTGGTCACCCTCTCTCTCACATATGGGTCTGCCTTCTTGGGCCCCTCCAAACCCAGCTCACTCAATCACCAAAGCCAGCCTATGTGCAGTCCTTCAGGCCCACCCATATGGACCCTACTCTATGCAGCCAACTCACTTGAGCCTACTGCTTTCTCACACACCCTCTTACTGGGCCCACTACTCCACCCCCTCACTAAAGCTCTCAGCCTTACGCCCCTTGGGTCTCAGGCCTGATGACATGCCTGGACCCCTCGCCTGCCCTCTCCACAGGGTAACCCACCAGGTCACGAGGGCTGAAGCTATACAGCATCCCATACTCATCTTTCACTACAGAAGCAGTGGTGTGGCATTTCCTGGGACCGCCCCACCACAGGCAGCCCCACCACACCATCCAACCCTAACAGGGTGTAGTTTTAAATCATTCCCCAGGACCAGGAACCTCCTCCATCCCCATAGTTCCTACCTTTAACCTCCTGGTGTTCGGGGACCAGCAACTCCAGCTGGCAATGTTATCCCTCTGGCTCCCTGAAGCAATTGCCTGCTTACCTCTGAGGGCCTGGGTTTATACCGAGGCTGCCAAGCCCCATCCTCCAATCCACAAGCCCACTTGCAGTCATGTGACCACATCATTAAGCTGCACCTGCTGGCTGCTCCACAGTCTATTCAAGCCTCTTAAAGTGCCAGGCATCAAAGATGCCCTGCCCCATTCCCATAAAATATGTGCATGTGTTGATCTACTCTATAAAATCAAATGCTCTTCAAGAGAGAGAGGATTCTGATACAGTAAGTTTAACTATTATAAATGTGACTTTGTTCTAGCGCTGTTTTACTGATTCACTATGATCATAAAGAAGAGAGGCTCATTCTGCAAAACTGTTTACATAATAATCTTATCCCTTTTACTAATCCTAGTGGGAAGATTCACATGAACAAAGGATTGCAAGACTATTCCCATAAAAGTTTAAGTTTCAGGTCTCGAAAGAAAAGTTGGTTTGTAGCATAGCAGTAACACAACTGATTAACTCTTGTTTTAGCAACAGTCACACTGAGGATAACTGATACAGCAAAGAATTCACAATCATTTTACAGGAATAATACTTAGAATAGCAACTCGCCTTATTAACAATATTGCTTAAAAAAATCAAAGCACTCATGGGAAGTAGTGATTAATAATGTTCTAGTTTGTTACACTCTCAGTTGATGAGGACCTGCTAGCTAGGTCAATATTTCATCCCTGGTGATTTCCCTTTTTACATGCAGCTAATCCATGCTCCAGGTCTGGAGAACAGGCCACTAGTTTTAAACAGTCTCTAATTCTTTTCATTTTACAATGTCATCTGTGCTTCACTTAAAAAATATCTTAATTCTGAAACAATAATAGTGTCCTCCATGGGCCATAAAATAATGGAACAGAACAAACTGCTGGCAATTTAATATTTGGTGGTGTTTTAAATCAATATAATTTTTAAAAAAATCCTGCCAGCCAGTATCAGAGGAGGGGCTTTCTGCTGAGAAGAAAAACAGAAGAGCAGCCATGCAAAACTTGGCCTCGTCTGATCTTCCAGAAAGGGTTTCTGTAACTTTTTCATGTATCAGTTCTTTCTTCATACAGTAAGTGTTGAAAATGCTATTCCTGATCAGAATCAGACTAGAATTCAGACTGTCTGCAATGCTCATACATTCTGCACTTGCCAGTCTGAACCTCAAGGGATTAATGGAGAAAAAGGAGACCTTTTTATGGCAATTTCCCCTCCTCGTTCTGTAGTCAGGATAACCACTGGCCACCAAAGGTCAGGAGAGAAATGAGAGACGATCAGCTACTAAGGCCTGCCAAGAGACAAAGATAAATTGATATGTATGTGGGAAGCTGGACTGAAGGGAGAATTAAAAAATATATATCCCCAGTGTTCTGGCAGTAGTGACAGAAGACAGGCAATGACACACCCCACTTCCACATGTCAAATCTGTTTCCATATATTAACTGGAAGCATTGGAGGAATGTAATGTGACAGCTCTTCAAGAATCAGGCCCCAAATCTGTATGTATTTCTCTACCAGACACTGTTATTTCTGTTTCACTAGCTCAGAGATACAGTTCTATTGAGAGTCTTAACTTGGACTAATGAATACAGCTGAAAAGTGTTGGGAATTAAGCGATCTGTATGTTGACCACCACTTTAACAATGTGTATGCAGGCCTCCCAAGCTGAGAAATAGGGCAGGAAATGTCACAAGGGAAGTCTTACCATGATGTTTCCAGCACATCAGGATTTTAGTTAGGTCAAAAATTCCAAACAGATAAATTTCCTCAATGCATTGTGTCATTTTGAGTTTCAGTGCCTTTTGAAACTGAAATTGTAGATGCATACAACAGATTTTAAAAAGTTGTTAAAATGCGTTTGAAATGGCTTATTTTAAAGTCAATGGTGTGCAGGATTTGAATCAGTTTTTATTTAATCTAAACTGCTCTGTCCATCAGCATCTGATATCTTACTGGAACTGAGTCAGATAAAGTGTGCCATTAGTCCATTCTGTTAAGATATTTGGCTCAGGGTCCACAACTGGAATTTAGTTTTATCCATATGGGAAGAAATCCAAATGATAAAGAACCTGTATATTGAACAGAGTAGCAACATTTCATTCATGCAGAGCAGGAAAATTTAGTTCCTGTGGGTTGTGTTACTGGGAGCTCCTTAAATCAAGGCACTGAAACTCAATATTGAGGTACATAAAATATAAGCGGTATTGATCATGTCTGCTATGAATGGGTACTCTAACAGGACCTAATCCTGTAAGGTGCTCATTACCTTCAACTCCCACTCAAGTTAATAGAACTTGAGGGTCATCCACACTTTTCAGGATTAGCCCCTAAACTCCCAATGTCTTGTTCCAGCACACACTGGGCTTAGTATAAAACCTGGAAGCATTCTCTGGAGAAATCTCTTCTTCAGTTGCTTTAAAATCCTACTTGGAGCCTGAGGAGGGCTATCTGGAATAAATCATAGGATATACTTTCATTGGAAGAGGTCATCCCTTTGGTATGGGCTCCAGGAATGAGATTAAATAACTTCTAGTTTAAAGGTGAATGCTCTTTTATCTAGTGCCATACTAGTAATCAGTTCTTACTTGGATAACTTTGCTTTATATCAATAAATTTGAGTGACTTTTTCTTCTGTGGGGCGACAGTAAATAAATGCAAAAGAAGCAGCCAGTGGGGGTTGAAGGAACACACCAAGGTTACACATAGGTACTCATATTTACAATCAAGCTTTATTTTCATGAGAAGTTTCTACAGCACAGACAGATACAGCAACTAAAGTACAACAGAGCTTGCTATCAAGTGAAACCCTTCTTGGCCTGTTCCTGTAAATTTTCCACAGTGACATGTTTTATTGCCCAGGAGACACCACATGATGGCTATTTACTTAATGACTTGGGAAGCCCAGCCAAACAGTGTGTCTCCAGTCCGGCATGTTAGTTCCCTGCTTGCAGATTTACAATTGAGCACCATTTTGGCATTCAGTCTGAGTGTTAAAAGTGTTGGGGGCCCATTTCACCGTGTGAAGTATAACAGCCTTGTCTGCCTCTACATCACCAAGATCCCCTGAAAGACACAGAACAGAAGTGCCGTCTGTTTGGAGACATGTATGTGCTGCCCTTCAAGCCACTGATTAATATTTGGCATATTCTGGTAGCAAACCTCTATGTCAAATTCAGTGTTTTCTCTCTCCTGCCTTTCCCTTCTTTGCTCCTGCCTAATTTTAGAGACAGACAGCTGTAATATGCAATAGAAACGTAACTCTTTACACTGAGAATGTCATCACTTAAGAATACAAGAGAGTGGTATGTGTCATGTATGTCTGCAAAATGCAATTGCTGTCTGTTATAGTCTGTAGCAACTTTTAAATCTGTCATCACAACATGAATTTCATATTAAGCTCCTTCCCAGTGCTTTAGCCAGGAAGTAAGTGGGGGAACATACTGTATCATTTATGGGCACTCTGGTGCTGGGTCAACCATGACATCACTCTCCACTCCACTGAGCTGTAATGAAGTGAAAAGGCAGATTTAGAACAACATAGCACTTTATTTATTAGGAAAATTTAAGTGTACATATATTTCAATTTATGATAAAACCAAAAACAAAGGTTGTGGATTATAGCACTCCTTACACCGCAAAGTAAGGAGGGAGCAAGGGGAGTCCTTTTGCAGTTGTTGAAAGATTTAATGCACATAAAACATGGAAGACTGAAGGGCTTGGGGAGGCTAAAATCCTGTACTGACAACCAAACTAATTAGAGATGGTGCACAGCATGTTTTGCTCTAGTTAAATTGTGCTATGCACCTTGATCTGCAGGATGGAGCTGAAGTAAGAGGCTAAGTCAGTCTATGTACTAAAATGTTGAAAATTAAATGGAACTGAGGCTCTGAGAAGAGCTGAACTGAAACAATCCACAGAGATTTGGGGCTCACAGCAGCTTTGATTATGGAAAGCACTTCAGTACCCTGCGCTGCTTTTCTGACGCTGGTGAGCAAGGCAGCTCGTAGCATCCTTCTGAGTTAATCTTAAGATCAGGAAGAACTTTTATACATAAAAATATTTCTATTACCTAGTGCTGAAAGTGGGAAGAAAAAGATACAGGAAAACAAGTAACACTAACACATTTGAACTGGGAGTAAATCAAAGAGGTATAACACTTGATCTTAGCTTAAGAGGCCAAGAAGTTATGTAGCAGTGAACAACAGGCCCATTTAGATTCTGCAGTTAACTGCTCTCATTCTTCTCTTCCAATTACTTTCTTTAGTGCTCTATTTCACTTTTAAGCTTGGCATCATTATTTTTCATGCTTAAAGTGAAACAGTAAAAAATATTTAATTTTTATTGCAAGAGGAGTGAGGCATTCAGCTTCTGCTAGAAAACACAGCCAGAGCTCCACTCCTATTTGTTTTACTTTGAATCTTCCCTTACCTCTGAAATCCATCCTAGTGCAAACTTATTTCTCTAATTCATCAATCTTGCTAGTAAACATTTCAGCTTGCTTTTGACTGGGACACATGACATCCACCGAGGAACACTTAAAAACCACTGCATTTCTGCTCTGTAAACTCTTTAGATCACAGATCACCTTTTTGCTCTGTTTCAACAGGGCCTAGAACAATGGCATCCTGGCCCCACCTGGAATTTTTTGGCATTACTGCAGTACAGCAACAACAACAGCAACTTTCTAAATGTGTAAATAAATGTATATTTAAGTAACTACAGAAACGCCTTTAAGTTTTACAAAGAAAATTGAAAGATTTAGTAGTAGCAGTAGTATTGTTGTTATCAATATTATTGTGGTTGTTACTTAAGAGGTAATAAGCTGCCCCTTTAACATACCTGAATAAGATGTTCCTTTAATATACTTCATCCCAAAATTTAGGCATGGATAGAACTGAAGACTGCCATTAGCCAGATCACTCATGGTTATAACCTTGCTAGGTCTTGCAAACTTCATAAACCTATCAAAGATCTGATCAGTATTTGGCAGGGTAACTTCCAAGTAAAATCCTGTTCAGTGACTCTTGTTATTCCCTTTGAGGTGGGCACTCCTTTCTCTGAGTCAATGTTAACCCAATGTCTCAGTATGATGCTAACATACAATTTACAGATGAAACATAAAACCACAGTCCACACCACTAGTAGCAGATGCCTCAACATTTTTCTCAGGGAAAGAAGTGCTAGTCTTGGCCATAACTGGTTACATTATGGGCAATGGAATATTCCTAGCAACATTTTTCTTCTATGAGTTTTCATGTGTATTACTAATAAATATTTTGTAAAATGACATAGAAATATTTTAAAAGTTAATCTTTAAAAGCTAATGGTAAAGTTGAAAAAGTGACAATATTAGGTGGAACTGTTAATTTTGCAAACATACTTACTTTCCAAAAATATCTATTATGCAGAAAAAGCTATTGAGTTCATTCCAACCCCTGCATTTCCAGTTATGCCCTATAAAATGCATTCCATCTCTGAACTCCATTCTGCTTGCCTGTCTACACAGGCAACTGGTAGGGGGGCATGGGGTGGCACATGTCCCACCTGAGATTGGCCCCTGACTCAACACCACTCAGGATTGGGCAGTTTTCTGCCGTGCGGGGCAGCAGCATGTGGGGGCGGGCACTAAGCCATGGCATAGAAGTATAGGAGAAGATATGGGGCTTTTGGTCCGCCCCCAGGCCCACCCCTGGGCCCGCCCACAAATTGTGCCACCCAACTCCAACTCAGGAAGCACCAATCACCTCTGCCTGCCGAACAATCAGCCTAGGATTTTGCAACTTCTACTCACTATGAGTAGTACTGTACATATTAAATGAAAGCTCCAATTGAAAAAAACTAAGCTAAATAGTGAAACAAGTGACTCTTCCGCCTGAGTAAAGGGCTAGGTCCAGACCTAGGTGGTTAGCAAGTGTTTTTTTCTCCCCTTTTCTGTATTCTTTTTGTTAATGCTGGAAAAAGTATTCCTACGTATTTGCCTCTCTCTACCTTCCTTCTAATGTAATGTAATCAGAAGTACTCTCTATAAACCCATTTGCTTTAAAAGGAACCACAGTTCTTAGTCTTGGCCTTTCTTAATCACTGCATTTTTACAGGTTTCTGATATGGTTTTGCATACCTAGGCATGTGTGTGTGTTATGAACATATCCAGTACTATTTCTCAGAAAACAACATTGGAGAGCCTATTTGTTATTTTTAATTACTTCAACTTGGTACGCCATTCTTTTTACTTCTACTGCATATGTTACGTGTCTAAAGTTCAGCATGGACCTGTAATAAATGCTATACTCTGTCTCAAACTGTGGTGGAAGACACCTCATAATCACACAACATGGGCCAAACTAATTCCTTGTTTATTTCCTTACATATGGACTTAAATTAAATTAACTCAGGTTCAAGCTTTGCTTTCTATCGGAATTTCTCATTAAGTTGCTCGCCATTGGCATCTGTCCTTTCTTATACCTTATAGCCCTTTCTTATTCAATAATAGCCTTACCATATGCTCTGGACACCTCTACTGAACTTACTTTTCATCTTGAGATTCCTGAAATGTTAATCAACCATTTTCTTGCTTAATTTGCCATATGCCCTTTGATAGCAATATTTTATTTTCTCTTGTCTCCTGACTTTAAGTTACCCATTTTTGGCACCAACTCTCTTTTCAAAAGTTTATGCTCCGTGACAGCCTAATTTTTGTTCTTTTCCTCACATTAAGGAGGAAACGTTAGTGTGTCCAAATGTGGCCAAATATGATCACTTCCCTAAACTTCTTACCTACAAAGCTAATTCCCCTGCATCATCTATAATATTGCAGTTTGCCTTTCAGGTATGACACTTTTTCTCAAAGGTGCTCACCCAGCTCGCACCGCATGGCACCTCTGCACATTTCTAGCTACATTTTGCACTGTTCACAAATCACAGGATTCCCTTTCCATTTTAATTCCCTAATCTTTCATACTCACAGTCCTTTATAACGTGAAAAGCTGAAAAGGGAAGAAAGAGACAATGAAACACAATACAAAGACGGCCAATCAGTCAGAAAACCCCCACCCTATCCACACACAATCAGCACCAGCTGTAGTCCAATTAAACTTAATCTAGTCACATGCTCACGTGTTCCTCCGAAATTAGAGGAAATCAATTCAAATGCTAATGAGAAAACCCATAATTTATTATCTGCTGAGGAATGCATGTTACATTAATTTTAACTGTAAACAATTATTTTTATTGCAAGATTAATTACCCCATCTTACACAACTTCCTTTTTTCATATTTTTAAAAGGAATTAGTTTTCTGTTGCCGTTTCGTTGGTCTGTCATAGTACTTTAAGCCTGAAAAAAGTATAATTAATTTAGGAATATTGCAAATATTGTTTTCTATTCTTCTGTTAAAGGAAAATGGGATAAATGCATGGTGCAAAACATTGAGAGATTTAGCTGAAACTTTTGGCCAGAATGAAGGGCCCAGAGCTGAATGAATAAGGGATCTTTTGGTGTGGTTGCTGAACCAAAATACCTAGGAAAAAAAAGTGCAGGTCAAAATGAGAGAGAGATTTTCCAGATTTGGGGCTGAAACAATGAAGCCAAAAAATATTTTTAGGTCTACAGAAAGTGTTCCACTCAACCCAAAATGCAATAATTTGTTTCATTTTCAAATTATTCACCTTGATTTATTTTTAAATTTATTTTTTTTAAAAACAGGTCAACTTTTAAATATGAAATGCTGTTTCAAAATATAAAGTTAAAAAGTTTAATTTAGAAAATATCAAAACAAAACCTGTCAGCATTTCAGGAATGAAACATTTTGTTTCATATACTGAAAGCAATTTGAGCAAGACAATCCCTATCTAGTGGCTATTAGAGCTGAAGAAAGAAAAGAAACCTATATATTTTCTTCAAAACATGTCAAGATAATTGAACATTTCCATTTTATTTGAGGTTTGTTGTGGGAATAGGGATGATGGGAACAAAAAACTAAAACCATGTTTTAGTTTTCATTTTTTCCATTCAGCAAACATTTTCAATGTGGTTGAAAAGCCATTTTTCACTGAAAAAAAATCTCAGTGACAACATTTCAACTAGGCCTCTTGGATATTTTTCAGGGGAAAGGCATTAACATATTCCTAGCAAGAAGGCTTGACATACTTAGAAAAGCAGAGTTAAATCCTATTTCACCTCTACATGACTTAGGTACTTAGATAGCCATGTAAGCTTATGCTACTTAACACACAGTTTGGGAACCTGCATAACCCACTCTTCCCTATTGAGCATGCTCTGTAGGGTGAACTCTGGCTGCATAGGTGCCTGGGCAAAATAGAATCCCCGTGGACTTAATGTCAGGTATATCCTAAAATCTTAGTGACAGAAAAACTGCAGGAGAAGCCCACTCACCCTTTAGCCTACCGGTTAGGAAATATGGGAAGCAGAAAGTGCAAGTTCAAACCCCCTTTCAGTGAGCTTAGTACTTGGGTCTCCTATTCCTGGGCAACTGTTCTAACCACTAGGCTATTGGGCTAAAAGGTAAGAGCCATCTTCCTCATCCATTTTGTTACCAACAGGTACATGTACACAGCAATCCTATTCCACAACAGGTGAAAAAAAAATCTAAATTGCATGAATGTGCCAAAAAATTACTGTTACACAACTGCGTAAGTGCCATCTAGTCAGGTGAAGGGTGAAAATAGGATTTAGCCCATAGTGACTGCCTAAGGGAAAGTGCTGAGGTGCTCAATTCCTTTTTCAGAGCATAAGGGTATGTTATTTGGCTCAAGACAGTGCAGTGCAAAGTTACCCCATAGTACTGCATGTGCCAGCTCCAAAACCAGAAGTAAGTTCTGTTACTAATCCCTGACTACGTGACTGAAACTTTATAAATAGAAGACTAATGTATAACAATGGGCAAATAACAAATAAATAAGAATCAGCAAAGACCCTTGTTTGTCCACATATACCCTTGTGTGAATGCAAATACAAGGGCTGATGCAAGTAATACCCTATCTTCAACACTTGTGCAAATAAACCACCCTAGTATGAATGCAGTTGAAAAAGGGGTGTTAATATACTGAACTGAACAAATGTTTGGAAGATGAACAAATATTCCCAAATTCTCTGTTTGCAGCGTTTAATCAACTCTTACACACTTGAAAGAGAACTGAGGATTGTTTTCAAATAGCAAGCTATTACATGCTTAAAGGGAAATATCTTAGTGAAAAATGCCTGAATTATTTAATGTTTGTTTCAATTATTTAATTTAATAATAATTTGGAAGCTATAAACATGTAAAATGCCCCTTGTCTGTAATATCTATGTAGAGAAAATAGTTACATTGTTAGAATCTGCCACAAAAGATTAGCATTAACTAACACTGTAAAGTCTTATCCATACCATAAAGCTAACATGGGCACAAGGTAATGGTTGAGGAATTGCTGAACCTTGTGGCTTAACAGAAACCATGGTTCAGCAACTACCTGAATTATTCTCTGCATGCTCTGAAACACCTCTCATCTTCTGAGCACAGTTGAACATGACCATGGTATTTGTTGCATTTGTGAAGAGAACCCAAAGCATTGTAGGAGCAAGTTCATCATGAGGCATATGGCTAAACTCTGTAAACCTTGGTGCAAAGTAACTAAATAAATAAATGGAGCAAAGTTGCCATATACTAGGGCTGTGCAAAGCTTCAGTCCCTGATTCGATTTGGCAGAGATTCGGTCCAATTCAGTAGCCAAATCTCCAAATCCGAATCAAATCATGAGACCCTTTAATCTCTCTGAATTGAATTGGAACCCTCCGAATCAATTTGGAGAGATTTGGAAAGCTTTGAAGATTCGGACATAGGCACAGCTTTAAATGTTTTTCTACATACATCAAGGTACCAAGTGGCTTGTGAATGCTGTGATCCTGGGGCAGATGGAGTGTCCCACAGAAGCACGGGGGACTCCCCAGCATACTCAGCAGCAGACCCGGAAGTAGACCAGAAGCACTTCTGGTCCACTTCTGGTCCACTTTTAGGTCTACCAGGGAGTACACTGGGGGGGCCCCTCCATGCCCCCTGGCTCAGCAACTGGTGCCTTCTAGGTCTAGGGGGACACCTGGGGTCCCCCCCATGGCTGATTGCTGAGCCAGAGGGGGGGGGCAGCATGCTCCCCCCCTCCCCCCGCACCCCTCTGGCTCAGCAATCAGCCATGGGGGGGGACCCTTCCGGGTCGCTGCCAAGCACACAGGGGGCCCCCCTGTGCTCCCGGGGGATGCTCCATCTGCCCTAGCATGTACACTTCCGGGTTCGCTGCTGAGCACACAGGGGGCCCCCCTGCGCTCCTGTGGGATGCTCCATCTGCCCCAGCATCACAGTGTTCATGAGCCATGCCTGGTACCTTGAGGTATATAGAAAAAACATTTAAAGCTCTGTCTGTGGCTGAATCACTGATTCTCCGAATCAGCATTGAATCTTCAGATTCAGATTTGGCCTCATTGAATCAGGGACAGTGATCTATATCAACGAATCGAATCAGTGTCCCCAATTCGGGACGAATTCAAATCTGAATTGAATACAGTCCATTTCGCACACCCCTAGCATATACCACACATATAATAGGAAATACTGTTTAGCTTGAATTCTCGTCTTCGTTAGGCAGCAGGATGTCTCTTTCAGTTCTTAATACTTCAAACTCTAGGATTTAGCATCCTTCCCCAATAAAATCTGGGTGTGGGTGTTATAAAAGGACTTACTGAACTGCTTTGCAAAAACACAGGATATGATATATGATATGATACGATACGATACGATACGATACGATACGATATTGGAGGCATCAGATCTTTACCATCTGTGCCTGAGGATAGTTCCTTTGATGCACAGCTACACATTGCTGTGAGTGAGGAAGGAATGAACTGAAGATTTAATTCAGTCTCTCCCTCTTAATTTGCAGGTGCTTTTGTTGGAGCCACAGTTTACACTACAGCCAGTGGGAGCATCTAAGTCTACCTCTGCTGACATAACAGGTTTCTGAAAGCAGATGCAAGACCTTTATAAGAAGGGACAAAACAAATAATAATAAGGGATCATGAGGGCTGTCAGAGTTGCTTAAAGAGCAAACTAAAGGGAAAAGGGGAATAGAAGAATAAAACATAGATATAATCATCTTCAACAGAGAGCCCTAAATAAAAGACAGAAAGGGCTATTTATAGTTTAATGGGGTTTAAAGCCAGATAGAATTGTGAGAACATTTAATCTGACCGCCTTTATGCCAGGGTCCATTCCAGTTCACCCAGGGCTAACTGACTATCAAGCACTAACACTTCAGGGGATCATCTACACATGATGTTATGTCACTGTAGCAGTGCACTATAGGAACATAGTGTCCACAGCAAAAAATCATTATGCTGCAACTATATCACTATAGTGATGCACTCCCTCAGTATAGTGCACCACTGCAGTGACATAGCAGCTAAAAATAACCTTGTGGCACATGCATGGCAGAATATGGGCTGTTACTGTGCCATCATTTAGTACTTACAAAAGGAAATACTAAATGATGGTGCAGTAACAATGGCGCTGTAGGGAGTCAAAACAGCCAGGGGCCCACAAGTGAGGGATGCCTGGAGCAAGAGGCTTGGGACTTCAAGTGGCCTGAAAGGTGGGGCCAGTGCCTAGGAAGGCCAAATGTCCCAAAGAGGGGACCACAGTCGTAGAGAGTGAAGGGTTACAAGTGAGCTTAGCTGCCTGGGATGCTATCTGCGAGGCATGGGCCCCAGTGTAGGGGAAGGTTCAGAGCTGGGGATATCACCTCTAGTCATTGAGGTCTTATACGGGCACCCTCCCACCTGAGTAACATTGTAATCATTTATCATCAAAATGTGGCAGGAAACAAGGTGGGCAGTTAGCCCAGAGACAGGTGGGTGGGCCAAGATCAAACCAGTCCTGGGAAGGCCCCCTGTTACAGCCCTGAATGCACCAAGTTACAGCTATGTAAAAAGACCCCATTGCCTTTCTCACCTGGAGAAAAATCCCTTCCCAACCCTGATTCTGATGATTAATATGACCCTAACCATTTGAACAAAACCCCAAAACCAGGCATCTGAGAAATAGGATTGTCTGTACCACCTGAAAATTCCAGCCCACAATGCAATGACCTGTAGTAAATCTCTAATGCTTCAGGAGAAAATGAACATAAATACCAAAAACTATCTGAACAACTGCATCTGGGAGGGGGGGGGGAGAAGGGGCAGAGGAAGAACCCTTCCTGGCCCCTGCAGGTAACTGAACAAATCTCCAAAGTATGAGATGTGCCTTAATGCAGAGTTGCAAGTGTTAGGAGCATGTTGAGGGCAAACCAAGCAATCCTGCTTTCACTGAGGCCCATGAAGGAAAGAAGTGAACGCTGACTTACAGGGTCACAGACTGCAACCAAGAATGACCATCACAACCATGTACCATGATTCCTTTTCCCCTCTCTGCAACACGCATGGACACACAGACTTTAGAATTCCTCCACAAACTCCTGAATTAAAGCATGCTGTGACAGGTTCACTCACGGAAAGGCCAGTGACGGGTGGTAAGCCTTCCCTATCTGCCTGGTCCTGCCACACTTACCTCCTCTCACCTGCCATGACTTTGCTGTTTCTCCCAGATGAATGTTTAATTATGGGGAGGTGGTACCTTGTGGTTATTTGGCAGCCTGGGTTCAGTCAAGCCTGCATTGAGCTTTCATGGGGCTCCTTCTCCCTACACCCCACCTCTTTCCATTCAGGTGTTATCATCAGGCCTCAACAGAGTCTGGTTGCCGTTGGATTCTTTTCCTTTCTAGGTGCTCAGTGAAGTGAGAACCTGCTTGAAACAATGCTCCTACTTCAAGGATTATAACGTAACAGATAATTAAACCTAAAATTGCTCAGTCCGGTTGGTAATTTCCCCATAATCAGGTATATCTTTTATACGTGTAGGCACCTATACATAGTGCTACAGTAGCAATGTTCCAGTCCTTTGGAATTTTCCCATTTTTCCCACATTTTTTAAATGTTAACAGTGTTTGAAATAGCTCCTCAGGTAGTTCCTTTAGGACACTTTGATACAAGTTATCCAAGCATCTTGATTTGTTTATATACAGTATTTTATATACAGAAAATGTTTATATACAGTATTTGAGCAAAATGTGTATGCATTTTTCTTTTGTGAGGAAAGATTAACACATCCAACAGAACTATTAGAATTGTAACTGACAACAATGTCTGATATTTTGCAACTTTGATGTGCTGCTGTATTTCATACTAGCTCATAACCACCATGCAGCTGCATACAAGGCACATGGCATGCATAAGCATAGAGACCTGGATGCTTGAAACAAAAATTCTCCTTCACTACATGGCACAAAGAGGGACCAAATCATAGAAACATGTTGAACAGTATATAGATATTCCTGGGTATATAGACAGCAGTATAGTAATATGCATTCCTACTTATGTGAAATAGCCTTGATCTTTTCAGCAACTATATGAGACCTGACAGTTGTTCAAAGGGATTGGCATAAGCTCTTGCATTTTA
This sequence comes from Alligator mississippiensis, assembly GCF_030867095.1. Taxonomy (NCBI): domain Eukaryota; kingdom Metazoa; phylum Chordata; order Crocodylia; family Alligatoridae; genus Alligator; species Alligator mississippiensis. The sequence continues at coordinate 208,374,934 of NC_081827.1, read as the reverse complement.
TACTTGCATTTCAATATTTATAAATATTGTTTGGACTAGCTTTTATAATATATGGCTTTGTTTCAATTGAAGTCTTATTGCAATATGCTGCATTGTCTGTATGGAATGTGTTCTTAGTCCAGTTCCTAGTTTTCATCTGCCCGCATACACAACTTCTGCCAAAAGCCACCACTAATTGTCACAGCCTTGCTGCAGGGCACTCAGATACAAGGATAAGATAGAAAGTGATGCCTCCTAATTTGTATCTCCTTAACAAGCCAGGAAGGCTCCTTAACGTGGGTCAGGAAGGCTAACTGCACCTTGTCATGCTTCCATAGATGCATCACGAGCAGGTCCAAGGAGGTGATCCTCCCCCTCTATGTGACATTGGTCAGGCCGCAGTTGGAGTACTGCGCCCAGTTCTGGGCGCCGCACTTCAGGAGGGATGTGGACAGCATCAAGAGGGTCCAGAGGAGGGCCACTTATATGATTAGGGGGCAGCAGGGCAGGCCCTATGAGGAGAAGCTACGGGAACTGAAACTGTTCAGCCTTCACAAAAGAAGGCTGAGAGGGGATCTGGTGGCCTCCTATAAACTTGCCAAGGGGGACCAGCAAGCAATGGGAGAGTCCCTGTTCCCCCGTGCACTACCAGAGGTAACAAGGAACAACGGCCATAAATTGACTGAGAGTAAATTCAGGCTAGATATCAGGAGGCACTACTTCACTGTCAGGGTGGCTAGGAGCTGGAAGCAACTTCCAAGGGAAGAGGTGCTTGCCCCTACCCTGGGAGTCTTAAAAAGGAGGCTAGACAGCCACCTAGCTGGGGTCATTTGACCCCAGCATCCTTTCCTGCCCATGGCAGGAGGTCAGATTAGATTACCCACTTAGGTCCCTTCTGACCCTACCAACTATGAAACTATGAAATTATGTACCCAAAAGGTTAGATGCCAAATTAGGATGCACCTTTAATTAATGCTCTTTGTTTTCACAGGGAGACTATATTGTGTTCTTCAGTGTACAAGGGTCAGTGAGAACAGTCAGTCAGTGTACGAGTGTCAGTAATGTCTTCTTTTTAAAAGTCAATTATTATTTGAAAAAATATGAAACTTACATGTGAAATGCATACATCATCACTGAACACACAGCTATTATTCAGCAGACTAATTCTCCATCAGTAGTCCTTTTCCACTGGTGAACAAGACCTGTATCCTGTCACTGTAAAAGTCCTTGTCCTTGTTGCACAGCTACTGTTGCACAGCCTCTAACGCTTCACTGTCTTCCTGAAAATGTCATTCTTATAGTCGGTCCTTCACCCTCTGGTCTGTATGCATGATGGGGTAGCACAGTTAATCTGAATTATGAGATTGCCACTGTGGCAAACAAGCTGGTGTATGGGCAAGCATTGTTATGCAGAAGTAGCATCTCAGACATGTCTCTGTCAGGCTTTTTGTATGTAGTGTTTCAGTTTCTTCAGAGTCTTGAGATAGATCTTTCAGTTTACTGTGGCTCCCCTAGGTAAGAAGGCAAGAAGAAGACCACTTTCCATGCCCATGTTCATCTTGGAATCAATAGTGATTCCAAGATCCTTCTCTGCCTCTGTGCTGATAAGAAGGGAGTTCCCAGGCCTATAGGTATGCTGCTGGTTCTTTCTCCCCAGGTGCAACACCTTGCAGTTGTCCATATTGAAACCCATCCTATTCTCATCCGCCCACCTCTGTAACCTGTTGAGATCTAGTTGTAACCTATCCCTCTCTTCTAGTGTGCTCACTTCTCCCCACATCTTAGTGTCATCTGCGAACTTGAACAAGCTGCTTTTCACCCCATCGTCCAAATCGCCAATGAAGATATTGAACAGTCCAGGCTCGAGGACCGAGCCCTGGGGAACCCCACTGCCCACATGTCTCCAGACCCATCCACCACCACTCTCTGGGTGCGGCCCTCCAGCCAATTCGTGACCCATCTGACTGTGTAGGCATTGACACCACAGCCGCCTAATTTTTTAATGAGGATGGGGTAAGAGACAGTGTTGAAGGCCTTCCTAAAGTCCAGGAAAATACGTCCACCGCAACACCTGCGTCCAAGGCTTTTGTGACCTGATCATAGAAGGCCACCAGGTTGATCTGACAGCACCTGCCTCTAATGAACCCATGTTGATTGCCCCTAAGCATAAGGTCCCATGCTGGCCCCTCACAGATGTGCTCCTGAATAATTTTCTCAAAGAGCTTCTCCAGGACTGAGGTAACACTAATGGGCCTATAGTTTCCTGGGTCCTCTTTCCTCCCCATTTTCAAAAAAGAGGGAGGAAAGAGGACCCTGAGCCAGGGGTCCTGCAATGACCTGCCAATTCCGTAAGCACTCTGGGGTGGAGATCATCAGGACCTGCTGATTTGAACACATCTAGTCCCTCCAGAAGTTTCCTGACTAGGACCTCACTGACCCTGGGCCTGGCTGCACCTCCCCTGGGGGAATAGAAAATTGAAACCTTTTGAAGGCCATCTATCATTCACAATTTTAAAAACCATGATGTACATTTCAGTGTTTGTAGAACCAGAGATGCGACAGTTTGCTGTGTACTGCTGTAGCCTCATCACCAGGGATCTGGGTTTTCTGTTTGCTGTGGAAAAACATGGATTTCCTCCTTTAATGAAGAAAAGCATGGATTTTCTCTTTTAGATGAGAAAATAATGTATTTTCCCCTTTAAAGGAGAAAAACATGGGAAACCATGGGTTTCACCTTTCAGGCTGGCAAAGTTCCAGCCTGCAAGGGGCTGCTTGGGGTAGTGGGGAGCAATCAGGCAGGGGGCACTATGTGTATGTGCAACAGGCAGTAGTCGAGAACAGTTCCCACAGCTCCCTCCATTTAAATCTATGGGGCTAGGGGAGGGAAGGGGCACAGACAACACACTGAGCTGTGGGGGGAAGGGGGAACAGGCCATGTGGTGGGGGGGCACATGCCCCCCCCCCAAGATATTTGCACCCACAGAGGAGTGTGGTGCTGCAGCAGTGCCAGACTAGCTCTGGGCAGGAACCGACTCCACAGCACAGTGTGTAGGACCAGATGCTCCCTCCTGCTCCAGGTCTCACCCGCTGGGCCGTAGAGGCAGCTCCTGCCCAGAACTGATCCAGCCTCAGTGCAGCCCCATGCCTTGCTGTGGATGCAGAAATATCAGGGGGCATATGCACCCCCTGCCATATCGCCCCAGTCCCCCTCACCCCCTCCACTGCATTGCCTGTGCCCACACCTGCCTTTCCAACACACCCACTCCCTTCCTCACACACTTCGGGGCTGGGGAAGGGAGCAGTGGATCAGGAGTGAGGGACAACAGCAGGGCTGGGGTGGTTATGGGTTGTGGGTGAGGGGCACCAGCAAGGCTGGGGGACTGTGGCTTAGAAGTGAGGAGCAACAGCATGGGCAGGAGCAGGACACAGGCATATCAGGGCTGCTCAGTGCCACCAAGCATGCAAGGGGTGGGACAGCCACAGCTGGACCTGTGTCCTGGTAAGTGAAGGAGGAAAGGGCAGGGAGAGCTCTGATTTTCCATGAAAAAACCCCAAAATCAAATGCCAAAATTTTTATAGGTATTTAGAATTTATTTTATTATAATGACTGAGATACTGGTAGGCTTCCAAATTGCTTTAACTTGTAAATATATCAATAAAATTATGTTCAACTGACACCCACAGATATAGTGGAGTTTCATTTTAATCATGGAAAAATGCAGGTTTGGGGGTTTTTAATCAGAAAATTTCTAATGTTTTATCATAGAATTTGCGATTTTTAAACACAGAAAACCAAGATCCCTGCTCATCACAGATCATGCTGTAAGTATCCCTGCACTGATGGAAAGCCAAATACAGTATCCTCTGAGCATTTTTTTATCAGATTGTCTTTGTTGCTGTATGCACTGGTGCAGATGAATTCCTGCTGAGTATTGCCTGATGAAGGTGCAAGATCAGTTATTTCTATGTAAAACAAACTCTTTCTTACTAATCAACCTTCAAATCTTGACACTTCAGTGTTATGGCATACACATCCTTTCAGTTCTGCCATCAGAATGTAATAAATCTTCCCTATAGTGTCATAACATTCTTCTCAATATTTATCCTTAAAAAAATTTAACTCTTGTCTGCATGTTAAAAAAATGTACAGAAGGATTGATTACTAAAGTAAAAATCAATCTCAGAGCTTTGATGATTTAACAAGCCACAAAAGCATATAAATGTATCACAAAAACTTTGATTGATTTATGACTTTGTAATCCATCCCTCCTCATCTATTATCCTGTAAGTACTATATTAGCAATCATTAGTACTGAAACAAGATAGAACACTGACATCTTCCTGACACAATATGACTGTAACTGGAATTTTCTAATACACATATGCATTTACCTGGCTATTAATAGTGCCCTTCACTGAAGATGGACTGGTATTGCTAGCTGCAGTGAGTGACTGAAGTTTGCTGTCAATCCTGGAAGTGTCTGTTCTGGATTGTTGTATGTACCAGAACAATATCAAAGTACCAGCCAAAGCACCACTGTAATACCATGCCTACCAATATATAAATTTATCTCTATAGGGAGATAAACAGCTTGAAACCCTCTGGGTCAAGCTAGGGGGAGGCGGGGTAAGAGAAACCTAACTGTAGGCGTTTACTACAGGCTACCAAACCAAGAGGAGAAGCTGGATCTGGAGTTCTCTTGAGAACTGACAGAGGCCGCACGTGCAAGGGACTTGGTTGTCATGGGTGACTTCAATTACCCCGACATAGATTGGGAGGAACACTTGGCTATGTCAGATCATTCATGCAGTTTCCTGACTGTGATCAAGGAGCTCTTCCTGACCCAGGAAGTGCATGGGCCAACCAGAGGTAACGCGTCCCTAGACTTGGTCTTGGCCAAGGGAGATGATCTCATGTATGGCTTGAACACTGAGGGTAACCTGGGCAATAGTGACCATGAAATTATCAAGTTCACTGTCCATTGCAAAGTCGATAAATCAACCAGCAGGATTGAAGTCCTGGACTTCAAAAAGGCTGACTTTGACAGGCTCAGAGCATTTGTAGGGGAGGTGATGCAGGACTAGGAAGGCAAGGCAAAAGGGGTGCACGAAGAGTGGTCATTGTTCAAGGATATGATCCTCAAAGCACAAAAGAAAACCATTCCTGCAAAAAGGAAAGGCAGCAGAAGGGCTGGCAAGCCCTCCTGGCTTAATAGGGACATTACAGTCCTCTTAAAAAAGAAAAAGGAGGTATACACACAGTGGAAGCTAGGGATGGTCCTCAAGGAGGACTATACAACAGTGGCCAGCACTTGTAGGAAAATGATAAGGAAAGCCAAGGCAGTGATGGAGTTTAGGTTAGCTATGGGAGTCAAGGACAATAAGAAGTCTTTCTTTAGGTATGTAGGCAGTAGAAAGAAAATAAATGGAAGTGTGGGACCCCTGCTTAACACCTCTGGACAGCTGGTAACCGGCATTCAGGAAAAAACTGAACTCCTGAATGCCCACTTTGCTTCGGTATTTCACCGGACAGGGGGAAAGTCAAGAAAGATAAGGCTCATAGGGGACATGCTGGGACTGACAGCCTTCCCACTGTGCATGCTGAGTGGGTACAATAACAGTTAGAAAAGCAAGACATTTATAAGTCAGCAGGACTGGATGGACTCCATCCAAGAGTGCTGAAAGAGCTGGCTGGGGTCATCACAGAACCCCTGGCAAAGCTCTCTCAGAATTTGTGGTGCACAGGGGAAAGCTGGATTGAAAGAGGGCCAACATTGTGCCCATCTTCAAAAAGGAGAAGAGGGAGGACCCAGGCAACTATAGGCCAGTCAGCCTAACCTCCATTCCAGGGAAAATCCTGGAAAAGCTCATTAAAGAATCTGTGTGCTATACGCTCGCAGAGGGTAAGATTTTGAATGATAGCTGGCATGGCTTTATCTTGGGTAAGTCTTGTCTTACCAAGCTCATCTCCTTCTACAACCAAGTCTCTCACCACCTGGACACAGGAGACATGGTAGACATTATATACCAAGACTTCCAAAAGGCTTTTAATCTAGTATCCCATGATATCCTTGTGGAAAAACTGGAAGAATGTGGGCTCAATGGTTCAGTGGGCAGGAAACTGGCTACAAGGTAGGACCCAGAGAGTTCTCATGAATGGATCTGTCTCGTCCTGGTGTGAAGTGGCCAGTGGTGCACCTCAGGGGTCCATGCTTGGACCAGTGCTTTTCAACATCTTTATCAATAATTTGGATGGGGGAGTGAAAAGCTTGCTGGCCAAGTTCACGGATGACACCAAGTTATGGGACAGTACGGTCACGTCAGAAGATAGGTGGCAGATACAGGCAGACCTGGACCGGCTCGAGAGTTGGGCACACCGGAACCAGATGAAGTTTAACACTTCCAAGTGTAAGGTACTCCATCTGGGGGGCAAATAATCCTCAACATACATACAGGCTCAGTGGTGATGGCCTGACTTGCACCACGGCTGAAAGGGACCTAGGGGTAATGATTGACCATCGTATGAATATGAATCATCAGTGCAAGGCAGTGGTCAGCAGGGCAAACAACACGCTGGCATGTATCAACAGATACATCTCATTTAAAACTAAGGAAATGATACTCCCACTGTACTCAGAAGTGGTAAGACCACAGTTGGAGTACTGTGTCCAGTTCTGGGCGCCACACTTCAATAAGAACGTGGAAAAATGTGAAAGAGTCCAGAAAAGAGCCACCCATATGATCAGGGACTTGCAAGGCAAGTCATACGAGGAAAGGCTGAGGGACCTGGGCCTCTTTAACCTAAAGAAGAGAAGGCTGATAGGGGACTTAATAGCGGCTTACTGTTATATCAGAGGAGTGCATCAGGAGCTCGGTGAACAACTGTTCACTAGGGCACCCCCAGGGAAGACCAGGACCAATGAATAGAAGGTCACTTCGGGCTTAATAGCAGGAAAAACTCCTTCACAGTCAGGGTAGCCAGACTGTGGAATAAACTCCCTCCAGAGGTGGTTCATTCACCTACCCTGGAGGTTTTCAAGAGGAGACTAGACAGTCACTTCACTATGGTCACCCACCTAACCTCAGGTGTCTTCCTGCCTAAAGCGGGGGGGCTGGACCTGATGATCTGCAAGGTCCCTTCCAACCCCTAACAATCTATAAATCCATGAGTCATTTCAAACAATATTTATAGCAGGAAGGCAGCAGTGAACATTTGCAAGATCTGACTTTCAGAACGGGGATTCTGACTACATAAAAAATCTTTTCCCTTTTCCGTGAGCTTACGCATCTTCAGTGTACCCAGATCAGGGCCTACTGTTGTTGCCAAATTGTTATGCTAGTGCTCTGTAGCTCAGAGGGGTCTGTACAGACACTATAAAATCCCTTTTTCAGTTTCTTAAGTTGGTCCTAAATATTTCATATGAGATGGAACCTTGAGAATAAAGCTTATACCAAAGTGTAATGAGTTGGGTAGGAGTTTCTGGTGGTGGTTGTTTAAGCATGTTATTTAAAAACCTAAAACTCATTTGGCCCTTTGCAAATTTTAAAAGGATAGTTTAATTTTATAAACAATGGAGATTAATGGTGCCATTGGTTTAGGCTTGACCATGGATGACTTTGACCTTCATGAAGTAAAACCATTGACTAGCACAAAACTTGTTTTGTTGTGTGATGTCAAACTCCTGTCTTTACCCCACAATGGCTGCATTTCATTGGTGAATTGCTTCCTTGACACCAGATTCTGATCTCCATTACACTACTGTAAATCCAGACCAGTTCCAGTAATGGCAGTAGAGATACCCTGCATTCACACAGGTGTAAATCAGATTAAATTATTTCCCACATCGTACTCCTAAGGTACTCAAATTTCCCAAAGTTTTACCTGTGCAAAGAATGCATACCATCAGTCTGGAACATATTTGAGATCCTTTAAGATAAAGGGCCTTATACAAATACAAAATTTGATCATCATTATCAATATTAGTATCGGTATAATATCCTCAATTAATTACTTCCTGCTGTGGCCTGCAAGTGCCAGGATATGAGTGATTCTACAAGCTGTGCAGCAAAGTCCATTATTTCCTTCAGGCTTTTCCAATGGTAACAGAGAGAGGTGTTGAGCAGAAACCTTGAGGAGAGAGATCCCTTTGAGAATGGTGAGCCATTTTGTAACTATTTTTAGTTTAACTGTTGCCTTACATTTTTAAGTACAATTGCAGAAGGTTGTTAGAGTGAAAATGGCTCTCAACCCATGCTGAAGCCATGTGACTGCAGGATAGATTCTTTATAAGTGACTGTGCCTTGGCAATGGTACAGAAAATAATTTTTTCTTCTCCTTTTCCATTGCATCTGCAAAGTGTCATCTAGCAGAACTGTTTTGGGTGGTGAATGGTCTGGTTAACCTAGGTTGTCTCCACCTGGAAAGTGAATCATCTACAGTCTGCTGTGACAAATTTGCCATCTAGTTTATAGTCAAAATCACTCATATCTGACATAGTTGGGGGATGTCCAGTGGGCAAGACCATGCAGATTTAGAGTGAGGTGCAATTGGTATGCTGATGATACCTAGCTACATCCTTCTTTTTCATCCACCCAAGGCCTTGCTGTCTTGGGCTTTAGCAAGTACCTGGCAACAGTTGGACATTGGATGTGGGTGAAGCTGAATCCAAGCAAGACAGAAGTGATGGCTGTTGGCAGGCTTTAGGACTTGGTGGAGATAGGGATGCCTATCTCTAATAAAATTCAGTCTCTCATTGTTACTCAGATTTGCAGCCTCATGAAGCTCCTGGGTTCTTTTCTATTTCAACATTTTCAGGCTATGGCATTGGATAGAAGCACCATTTACCAACTCCATCTGATGAGAAATCTGTGACCCTTTCTTTCAGATTTGTTTCTGGCCACTATTGTCAATGCTTTCATAGTTTTGAGGACCTTCCAGAAGCTGAAGCTGCTGCAAAACACAGCACCTCATGATGACCCATCCATGTCGGCAGGGGACCATGACTCCAGTGCTCCAGAAACTGTATTGGCTTCCACTAGCTTTCAGTATGCAATTCCAAGTGATAAGGCTGCTAGTGGTCTGGGACCTTTGTACCTAATAGACTGCTTCCTCCCATCAAGATTCCTAAGGTCAATAGCAACAACCTGGAAATTCCATTTCTGCACCAACACATGGTGAAAACACATGAATATTATTCTCAGGAGTCTCTCCTGAGCCTCAGAACTCCATCCTCTTTGTGATCTATCACAGCCCAATCCTGAACCTCTCCCAGATGCACTATAAGACCTTCTAACTGGGTCAGGATTTCATCAAACAGGCTTTGTCTTAGGGCATTTTCTGGGCAGTTTGTTCCATTATGTATTAATATTTTATCTGTCTTTACAGTTCATCTGATTTTTATTGTTAGCTGTCTTGAGCCTTGTCTGGGAAGTACAGCATATAAATCTCCTGTACACGTAATGGTCCTTCATGGGCACATCATATCCTTCCCTCAGACAAGAAGTACGACCCTATCACAGGGCACTCTAGATGCTCAGCTCCTATAAGAGTGGGAACTGCTAGGGGAAAAGCCCTAGCATTGACTAGGAAGCCCCAGCTGTGGGTTACCAGAGCAACCAGAGTGAGCCAGCGGCACCCGCCTGTTACAGGTCAGCTGACAGGAAGGGGCAGGGCCTGGCTCACATATAAATCCCAGACCTGAGGCCAGGACGGCAGTTCCCTGCTGGCAGTCAAGGGGGAAGGAGTCCTGCCTGAGTGAGTCCTGACTGTAGGTACAGTCTCTGACATGGTTGAGGGATGGAATACCCATGGTGTGGCTTGAATGCTGGTAGCCGGGTGGCTTGAATTTATGTTATAGCCCAGGGGCTTGTGTTTTGTTTGTTGTTCTGACCGGTGGCTTGGGTGAAGCTATAAGGGGACAGAGAAGGCCTCATAGGGGATTCACGGTGGCGTGGGGACCCCAGCCCCAGAGAGAGAGGGGCCACGTTGAGAAGCCCCAGAGAGAGAGAGGGGCAGCGTTGAGAAGCCCCGGAGAGGGTGCAGTGCCAAACAGGGCTGTGGAAAGCCCGAGCACTAGTGAAGGCGCAGAGTGAGACAAGACCTCAGCGGGCCCAGTGAGGACAAGGGGGCCAAATTACAAGGCCTGGACAAACAGTGTCAGCACCATCGGCGAGGCGTGGGCTGCAGCATAGGGGAGGAAACAGAGCTGCAGATAGTGCCCCCTGGCATTGGGGCAGTAAATGGACAGCCTCCTACTAATTAACATCAATTAATCAATTAACAACAAGGCATGACAGACGAAAAGGCGGGCGGTTGGCCCAGGAACAGGTGGGTGGGCCACGGTTAGATCAGCCCTAAGCAGGCCCCCCTGTTAAAGACCCCTTCAATAGTAGGGATTCCCCCACCAACTTTGGAAGCTATATCATGAAGCTTCATTAGAGCCATTCTGGCAGCGGTTAAGAGTAGGAATGTTGGAAGACCAGAGCCACAATGTAGAAGATGCAGGCCAGGATATCAGTCCAGGGAGACACTAATATCTCTGCCTGGTCCTGAGGGGAGAAAAGATGTAACCCTAACCCAATGAAATATGAAGGAGGACTCTCTAAAAGCTGAGCAATTTCTTCTGCATGAGAACCCTGTGATCAGTTCCTCCATTTGTACTCATTCCTTACTCAAGCAAAATTATTATTTGTGATGCCAGGGGCCTTATGGGTGATACGGCGTGCCGGTAAGGTAGCTCCCCCCTCAACTCGCCTGCCACGACTTTGCTGTTAAACTATCAAGAGAGGGGTTCAGTGGATATCTTCTCAGAGGGGCTTCCTGACAACAGCTGTTGTCACGGCTGCTTGGCGTGATGTTCCGCGGGGCTCTACCTTCCCTACACCCCGTCCACTCGCCAACCGGTTACGTGATGGTCTGACGTTGGCCCTGGCCTTGCGGGCTTGCCCGCAGTCTGCTTCGGGTGGAGGGAAGAGCACTCGGCTGAATGGCTCAGCCGGCTCGTGTCCCTTCTCTCTCTATCCCTTGGACTTTCCTCCTTTCCTTTTCTTTTTTCTTCTGTGGTCTTCAAAAATAATATTCTTCTGGGGGGAGTGGGATGTGGGGCCGCCTCCTCTTCCCCAGCTGTCTACAGGGGGTTCAAAGCCCCTCCCCTGCTCTACCTCCTCCAGGGGGTGTGCCTGCCTCTCCTGGTCAGCCTCCCACAGGGAGCTGCAGTGCTTCCCCTGCTCTGTCTCCGGCAGGGGCTCAATGATTTCCCCTGCCCCACTTGCCGGTGCTGTGCCAGCTGTGCTCTCTTCCTGGTGGGAGCCTCAGCACGCTGGACGTGCTGCCCACCAGCTCTCTCTCCCTCTGGCTCCTCCTCCTCCCTGCAGGTTCTGTTGGGGCTTTTAAACTTCCCCACGGCAGCCATGCTGCCTGCTGCGATTAGTCCAGCTGTTCCCCATGCGGGAAACAGCTGCTTAAACAGCTGACGTAACGCCGGCTCGCGTGGCCGCAGCTGCAGCTACAGCGGCCGCCACAGTCCCGGCTCCTGCGCTGCCAAACCGGCCCGAGGTAAGTCCCCCCCTCGGGGGGTCTGTTTCTGGGTTCTGGGGCCCCCAGTGTTTACCCTCGCCTCCTTTAGAGCCTGTGGGGGCGTGTCGCCGCCACATTATTGATTTCAGTGAGATTTTTGTGTAATTTTTTCAGGATTTGGCCAAATATTTTTTAAAAAATGGCAGGGAAATTTCTATAGGAACACAATAACTCTAAGGGAGAATTTGGAACAAAGCTGTATGTCATGTTAACACAGGTCTCTGAGGGAGAATACAAGGAGTCTATAAGAAAATGTTGCGTTTTCAATGTTTTCACCAATAAGCACTTCATAGTTTGCACCTTAGTCCCTCAATAATCAAATGAAAGCTTGAAATGTGCACATTGGAATATTTCTGAAAGATCTTAGTAAGCCTTTTTTTATAGAACTGTTTCCTTTCATTGTGCTCTTTACCTCCCAAAGAGCACAATTAAACAGACACCGTTAAGAGCATTTTAAAACACTGATTGGTTTAAACATTAAAGTGTCAAGGCCCTAAGACATTTTATTAAATTAACAGAATGTTGCAGACCAGGGGCCCAATCCCGCAGGCAGCAAAGGACACCAGTAATTTTACTTGCATAATTAGTTCTAGTGGGCCCAATGAGACTGTCTTTACATGTCCACAAAATCAGGCCACTATGGCTTTATCCCTTTCACTAACCCTCAAGAAATTAATCAGTAAGACTGCATCGTAGACTGATATTTAGGCACTAGTTCTGCAAGCAGCTATTTACATGCTTTTTTTACTTGTGTGAGTCATCCCGTTAATGTCAATAGATCTACTAACATTTGTAAAGTGCGTGTCTGTACATATATAAGATCAGGACTTAAGGCAATCCTGCAAACATAGAATTCCAAGTAGTGACAAGTCCCACTGAAGTGAGTGAGCTATTCATAGGTATAAATGTTACTCAATTCTGCAGGTATTTGTAGGATCAGGGGCTCTTGTTAGTAGTAATATAATTCATTTTCCAAGCCTATTTTAGCCCAAGTGTTTTTCCCATTTTGAATTTTTTTAGAAAAAAATTACCCTTATGAATATTAGATAGCTTTAATTTATATACTGGATGAGCTATACCAATACTTTAGTGCTCATTTCATTTCCACCCATTGCAATAAATGATATTTGGTTAAGATACCATTTGTATGACTGTATAAAATGGGATATATGTTGTCAGTTCCTAAATAATGTTTTCTGTTTCTCATTCTCTCTTTTGGATAATATAATCTGACTATTACATGGAAAATTAACACACTGAGGAATTTTTGGAGGGGAGAAGGTTAGCATTTCAAAACAGAATTGTTAATTAAAGCCAGATTTTGTACCCCTTAACCAAGCTGAGTAGGATCTCTCTCATTGGACTGAATAGGACTACATACTAGTGAAAAGAACATTTGTTGGAGCATCCATTATTTATGGATATGACATACAAATAACTAGTCCTGGAGTCCCACATCCTACCATGAGTAGTCCCATAGTTGTAAGTGTTTACATAGCAGCACTCCTTTTTAACAGATATAAGAACAAGTTGGGCCATGTCCACTGCATTTTCAGACATGACCACGTTGTTGACACACAGAACAGTTCCTTGTAGAGGACATATATGACCTTGTGTATGCCCAATGTGTTTTGCTGTCCCTGCTGCCTCACTACCTTGCACTAGGGCTGTCATTGAGCCCGGTTACTGTCATATCCCTGGCCATCCATTCCCTTTGCAATCCATTCATAGATCACTTTGTTTCAGTGGCTTGACTGGAGTACCTGCTAGCTCTTGATCTCACCCCCAATGGAAATGAAATCCACTACCTCCTCCATGGTCCAGTTGCTGCCATGCTTCATCACAACATTACACTTAGACTGAGGGGCCATGGTGGAAGGAGGATGGGGGGGGGGGGGCAGAGGTCCAAACTTGCTGTTGTGGGTGGTGGATGGATCAGATGACATCCATGACAGTTGGGTGGTTAGGTGGATGGAGACCCCAGTGATTGGTGTGTTTGAGATTGATTCAGTGGATGTAAGCTTAATGCCTAACTTGGGTGGGTCGGGAGCACAACATTGCTAGCAAATCACTGTACAGGGCTATTAGTAAGTGGGGGCATCCACCTGGGGCCTGACACCTCTGGGCAGTACAGCTCTGTGATCAGGGCCAAAGTCGCCACACACAGTTCAAGAGGTGCAGGATTGTGGCCGAAGCAGTGTATTGCTGGATGCCTAGAGGACTAACAGGCCTGCTTGTCCTGGGATATAACAGGACAACTGTGCAGACATCCCTTGTGACTGCACAGGACAGACTATTAGTACCTCTTATCCTGCAAACTTTTGGCAGGCTATACACAGGTGACAAGGACGCCTTCTTTGTCCCAGGAAAAAATATTTTCTCCCACCACCACCAAAGGGTGAATCTGTTTGTAGCCTAATATCAGCATCTTTAGGCCCCAGTATAATTTTCTACTTCTTATCTCCCTTTTCTCATGTTTTGTTCTGTTCTGTTCTGTTTTTCTGTGATTCTTCTTTCTATTTTATCACCATCAGCTCTTTATTTTATAGCATTCTTAGTCTTCCCAACATGACATACCTTCCAAGGGAATGTTCCAAGACACTATGCCCATTACATATTCCCCTCTTCTCTTGCATATGATGAGTGCTAGTATTATTTCTCATAGTAATGTTTGCTGGATGTGTTGTACTATTCAAGCATTATTCACTTTAAAAAGTAATCATAGATAAGCAACAGAGAACATCATCTAAAAAAAGATTTTTTTGCCAACTGCTCTGAATCTAAGCAAAGTTTCTCACTGGGCATTTTAGACAGGAAAAAAATCTTTTTTCAAGGTCAAGCTTCAGACTATTGCTCTTAAAATGAGGTTTATAATTTAAATGACAACTGATACTTAACTAGTGGAGCTTAACTAGCAGGCCTCAACTACACTGCTCTGAACAGAAGAGCAGAGTTGATCTACCATAGCAACAGTAGTACATTCTTGAACTTGTAAACTCTTGTGAAATTTGGGTCCAGCCTTTGTGGTTAGCCTACTTCTCTATATAAGGCCAAACCAAAATCCCAGGAAAAAAATACCAGGCAGCTTTTAGGTAAATGTGGCTCCAGATGCAGCAGAGATCAAGAAATGTGTGGGTTGGCCCCATGTCTGATTAAAATAAATAGCAGAGCAACAAACATGAGAGGATGCCAACAATAATCCTAATGATGCAGTTATGGTAAGGCATTCTTCTACTCCAAAGAATTCATAGGTGCAAGGGGAAGTTTTTTTGCATGTATGAGTTTTTCTGCCTTATAGGAAAACAAAGCTAAAACTAGGGTGACCATATAGGACCATGGGGAATCCAGAACACTGCCCCCACCTCCAAGTCAGCAGCCCTGCTGCAGGTAGAGGTGGAGGTGGAGCAGCATGGTGCACCAAGTAAGTAGGCAGCAGCATTGTCTGCCCACCCACCTGCCTGGCACACCATGCTGCTCTGCATCCCTTCCAAACTACACCCCATGCCCCTACAATTCTGGGACTCTCATTTTAACTTTCACCAGCCAGCCAGGACTGGTCTCCGAACTTAGAGACTGTCCTGGCCAAACCAGAATGTATGGTCACCCTAACTTAAAACTAACTCCTCGTAAGTGCAATTTGGAGTCTGAGAAATAATCACAAAAATGGGGGGGGGGACACTGGTAGTCTTAATACGTGTTTAGGAAAAAAACTAAGAGTTTGCAATTTTCTGCTCCATATGCTGTAAATAACAAATAAATATCATCCTTCATAGAGATGTTGTGGGAAATATACTGATTAACCAAGGCTCACAAAGAAAAACCAACTTCATGTCAATGTATAAGGTGAATGTGCTATACTTGGTAACATTACATCTGTAAAATAAGCTCTGAGCTCCCTCTCAGGCTAAACTGTGCCATTACACTCTGTTAAATAACATTTCTGAAAGTAAACATTATTATTTAGTGTTTATGTACTCAGAGGTACAAAGTATATTTTTCTTAATATTAACATTTTTCAAATACACAAGCTATTTTTAACTTTTTCTTTCCATTTTCTTCAAGGCCACCTTGCTCAATAAACAAACTTTGCTCACTGTTTCTTTCCTCCTTTCTTTCTTTCTTTGTCTGTAGGCGTCTATCTTCTCTGGTCTGGACTGAGATATGTTTCTATTTGTGGCCTATCAGGAGACCTTAATGAGATTTTATATTTCCATTATGAGGCATTATTCAGATTCTAAAGCTCAATATAAAGCTGCCAATATTGAGCTGGCATCAATTAGCATATAATACATGTTTTAAGGGGTATGCTATTATAAAGGCATAATTTATTTGAAAAGAAATTAGAACAAGTTCAGAATTAGCAGTTAGATGCATAAGAACTTATTCACATTCATAAAAGCCCCATATTTTTTCATATAATGGTAGACTACATCAACTCTTTTGAGATTAATACAGAGATACTTTAGCACATTTGTATTCATAAATAAAAAATATTGCTGGTATAATTTTGCCTTTTCTTCCCCTTATAAAATACATTTCGTGCATTTTCATTGACCCCAGATTGGCTGCACTAAACAAACCATGAAATTTTACAGGAAAAAGTTGTATTACAAAATAGACAGAAACTACTTTGATTTGGAAGGGCACTCAGCAATTAGAAAAGAATTTATGACGTTCATGGTCAATAAACTGACAAGTAGAAGGGGGGAATGCTGTAGTATGACCTGCAGGTTACTTTGATGGTAAGCATAGAAAACAAGGTTTTCTATGTAGTAAAGAAACTCCTTGCATTTCAAAATCCAAGATTATATTCTCACAGTGGGCAGGAAAAGCAGAATATAATAAGTAAAGAGCAAAAGATAAAAGATGACCATCACTGTAATTCCTAAAGACCCGTGGCAACATTCTGATCCTGATTTTATTATGTAAATCCAGATTAACTTCACCAAAGGCAACTGAGCTACTCACAATTTAAATTAGTGTAAAGAGACCACAGTCTGGACACCATTACTTTTTTTTAGTATTTGTTTAATTGGTGTAATTTTCTTACATTAACTGACCCTTATTTTTTTAATTCCCTCTGCATTTGCTCTTATATTTTTGAGCCTATAATGAGAAGACATGTACCATCAAATTTGTGCTTATAGTTAGCTGTGGGTGCCTCTACACATGTCCCTACAGTGCTGTTGTTACTGCACCATCAGTACTTCCTTTTGGAAGTACTAAATGACTGCACAGTAACAACCTGTACTGTGCTGTGCTGGCAGCACAGTTATTTTTAGCCCCTACATCGCTGTAGCAACATCCTGTAATGAGGGAGCATGTTGCTACGGTGATGTACCAGCAGCATCACAGTTTTTGCCCATGGACATTACATCCGTCACTGTAGCATGTTGTTATGGCAACACAGCATCATGTGTTTATACACCCTGTGTGTACAAAACAGGAAAAACAAGAATCAAGTTGAAGGCCCTCTAAAATGTGGCTCTGTGGGCATGTCTACACATGCATTTACTCCGGCCTAGATATACTCTGGTGTAAACTAAGCCAGAGTAAGGGTTTTCAGGCAGGCAGCTACATATGCAGGGATTAGGGAGCAGATTTGCACCCAGTTTCCTTTAGCCCCGTAATGGACCCCTGCAGCCACGGGGGTAGCTCTAGGCTCCGGCTGCAGCTGCCAGCACCTGGCAGCCCTCTTTAAAAGCCAGTTCTGCTTATTGCTCTGTGGCCAGCCTCTTCCCTGCCTAGGAACAGCATGCCAAGCACAGGGACAGCACGCGGCAGCTTTCTCCTGGCCACTCTGCCTCCCTGCACTATGGCTGCTCCAGCCCCTGACACTGGCAGTAATGACCAGCACCCCAGGCTCCTGCTGGCCACTACAATTGCCCTGCTGGGCACTGTGCTGCTTGCCCTGCCTGGCTTCCCCACAACCAGCAACCTCCTGCCTGGCTGCAGTGCATTGTCCCAGGGCCGCCACAGCTGCCACCCCCAGGGATGCCAACAAAGGGTTCCACAATGCCACTGCTGGGGCCACTGTCACCCACCTGGGCCTCCAGCCCCGATGCCTCTGGGCCCACTACACCAGCCAGCACAGGTTGCTGCACATCATCCAACACACCTGGGAGAGCAGTGGCTGCCACCCTGGTGGAGTATGCATTTGGCCACCTCAAGGGCCGCTGTCACTCCCTCACTGCCTGCCTTGAGATCACTGAGGACAACCTCCCCCAGGCCATCGTTGCAGCCTGTGTGCTGCATAACATCTGTAAGGCCCAGGAAGAGCTGTTCCCAAAGGCTTGTGTGGAAGAGGTGTGGTGAGCAGAGGATGCCTCGCAGCAGGAGCACCACCTGCAGTGGCAGCAGCAGTGGCAGGCTCTGCCAACTGAGGCACCAGGGCAGGAGAACCACGTACCCACCAGCGGGAGCAAGGTACTGAGTGCAGAAGCCTCTAACTGGCCATGTCCTCTAGCACTCCTTGCTGTAGCCTGCCTACCTCACCATCCATGGACCCTGGCCTCCCTCCCCCTCTTCCCCTCCCCCCCCCCCCCCCCGCCAAGCCCCAGCACCTCTTTCATGGCAGAAACGTGTCAGAAGAACAAATCTTTATTCCCCTCACATGACATCCAATGACCCCCCCCATTGCAGATTCATATTCTGATAAATTGTTACACATGTGTAAGATTTTCATATGAACTATAAACTGTCAGTTGGTGTGTCCTCATAGCTGTGTCAAGGACTGACATTTGTAAGTAGAAAAATGTGTTGCAAAATTAATTAGAACTATTATTAATATAAGCAATTGATAATCATGATAAAATATGTTTTATATGCAATGCAATGTCCATTTGGACAAATACATTTCCCAGTAGTAACTGTTTCCCAAGAATGTGTCAGCCGTTAATTTTCATTTTGCTGATGTTTCTCTTCTCTCTTTGGTTAACGCATTCCTGGTTATGCAGTTTATCTCATTTTCCAAGAAGGCCTCTATTTATGAAGACTCACAGCCATTTTCTTCTGGATGGAAATGCTGCCCTCAAGCTGCCATTGTAACCTGAAACAAGGATGCTTCATTGCCTCAGAAAAGACCCTGGGGACTCTTATTCATACACATATTTATCTTTTTTCATATACTCACAGATTTCCATTGTGAAGAAAAGCTGAGTATATCCAAAAGGCTACACTTTTCTAGGCAGAAGGGTTTGTCCAGAATTTAGATGAAACTGTAGCATTTGGGGCGAGAGAACAATCTTTCCTGAACAGCACCTGCTTAGCTTCTCTAGGCAATAGGACAAAGTCAGATCATGGTTTTTGCTCTATTCCTGCCCCTTCATTTTCTTCCCTTCCCCGTCTCTGTTCCCCTTCACTCACCTCTGTTTCCTCAGTCTATTGGTCCTTCAGCCTTTTTCTTGACCCTCAGCCATAATCCCATTATTTTCCTGCACTTTATTCAGAACATCCATCTACACCCGCCTTTTTAATAGCATTGTTAATGATTTGAGGGGAGTAAATCACAGTCAAGATAATGGCTGCAAAAAATTAATAGACATGATTTTTATGATATAATATACTAGTGTACTAATCGTCAGAACAGTTAATTGAAAAGCACTAAATATTTTATTATCCATTCAGTATTCCTTCTCCTTTTAGCAGTCATTCTTCTGTTTATTTTTCTTCCATGGAACTTTCTGCTTATCATTCCTTCCTAATTTCTTTTAAATAAAAACTGCAGCAAAAAGATGGATTCTGATTACTGCATTTTGTTATATACAGAACCAAGTTAAAGAACAGTAAAATGTTATAAATATAATTTTAAAAATTATTGTTAACATTTAATTAAGGAACTAAGATTATTTTGGACACACAGAGCAGGACTCAAGGAACGTAGTCATTTGGATACATGAGAATGTCATAGTTGCTGAAACTATTTCTACTTTTTAATAAATTTAAAAAAAAATAGAATTTTCTTTAGAAAAAATAGTTCTATACGCTGAGGCACACAGGCTCACCATTACGAATGGGATAAGAGCCTTAAAAGAACATAGGAATTGCCAAAACAGATCAGTGATTCATCTACTTCTGTATCCTGCCTCTAACACTGGCCAATAACAGATGCTTCAGTGGATAGTACAAGAAACCCCATAATGGATCAGCTGCGGGGTAATTTTTTTCCTAATCACTGTTTGTTAGTGTTTGCCCTGAAGCATTAAGGTTGGCTCTTGTTTTCAGTCATTACGTGGATTGAAGGAAGGAGTTTGTTTTGTTTTTGTTTTGTTGTTAGAAAGGTTGCCAGTGACTTTATCATTTGTGTTACAGTATCTGAAAAGCATAGAGTGCATCCTTTACGCAGCCAGTGGTTTGGCAACATATAAGGTATTAGATTATATTTAATATTTGTAGGTACAGCAAGGGGTTTTTGTAATGAGGTCATTTCCTTTATAAATATATTTAATAAAAGTGAAATCAGTCCAAATCATCTTCAAGTCTGTTCTTTATTTGGGATGTCTTTAATTGCAATTGAGTTTAGGGCTTGCACAACTATTATTAGAAAAGTAACAGTGATTTAAAAAGCAAAGAGCTATATTACATCAAACTCATGATACCTGTGCTATTTTCATCTTTTTCAAAATACAATCTAACCTGCACAATGTGTTTGTGAAGCTAATGGAAATTATGCTAGAGGTTCTCAACCTTTTTAGCCTTAAGGCGCCCCTTGTTAAACTCAAGGCACCCCTCAGAAAATACCATCTCTTAGCTTTCACTTGTTTTTTGACTACAGAAGAATAATAGAACAGTTTTTTTCTGTTTCAAAGAACTCAGATCACAACAGGTCAGAATGTTTTTGACATTATAGATTCCTCTTTGAATTCTCTGGATTTATCTTGTGAATCATGTGTAGGTGTTTGCACAACTAGGATTGCTAACATTGCATGGCATCCTATGGCACATTTACAAGGCTCTCAAGGCACCCTGGTTGGGAATCCCTGATCTAGTAGACCCTGCAAGCAGCACTGCATGGCAGGCTACTGCACAGGTAATGGGGCTGTGCACAACTGAGGTAATCTGTTCACATGGAATCAAATGCAGGGTCAGAGCATCAATGGGGTTTCAAGCATTGCCAGCACCTGGTCTCTGCTCATTCTGTCAAGCGTACAAGAGAGAGAGTTAAATATTCTAGTAAAAATTAAGTATTTGGTGTTGACATTCAACATCTTGGAGCACTTAACTAAATTCATATACAAAAATATAGGATTATTGATGTGGTTCTTCTTTTTTTGTAGGTTGCTTGGCATTTTATCACACATGTGTACACAAATCCTGTGTTGATGACTTGGGGCTCAATTTTACAGAAGTGCTGGGCACTTGCAGTTTGTGTTGACACTGGCTGGAGTTAGGGGATCTCAGCACTTCTGAAAATCAGGCCCCCAGATTATAGACTGACACAGACAAACTTACTCCTTAACAAGCAGCTAGCCTTATGACACAATTTGATGTTATCAAAGTGCCAAGGAGACAGGGAAAAAGAAAGAAAGACTAAACATAACTGTGTTCAGAAAAAGACTATGTACTAATTCTGCTACTACCATTTGCCTAATCAACAGTCTGCTTGACATTGCTCAGCTGAGCTGACATTTTCAAGGATATGTATATACACAATGTATAAAATGTATCCATAACACCTCTTCTCATATAAAAATCCCTTGTTTGTCTGAGTGGTAATAGTGCTTCTTTTAGGACAAGTCCATATGTTCAATGTCACAGTGGGACTCATGTGCTCAGTGTAAGGATAATGAGGGCAAGAAGCCACTGAAAAAGCAGCTCTTCTTGATAGATGTGGGAGCTATACATGGCCTTCAGCTATTGAGATACATACACACACCTGGAAACAGCTGACTAGTTAATTCCACTGACATGCCCCCCCACTCTCTTTACTGGAAGAAGCTGATGGCCAGCAGATTACAAAGAAATGGCAACTCTACTGTCCCTAGGAAAATTTCTCTGTGCTCAGTTGCACTACTTAGCTTATGTTTCAATCCATCATTTAAATCCCTGCTTTCAAACGTGCATCTTTAGATATTTTATCTATTGAACATTCAAAGTTTAATTTAGTAATCTAACCCTTCACTACTCAGCAATATTGTCTTTTATTCAGTGTCCCTTACAAACACCATGTCCCATTTAAATAGATTTCTATTTGGCTTATTACATTCATTAATAGCATCCAGTCTGTGGTTCCTAAGTGCTAGTACATTTTGTTAGGTTAAAATTAGTCTTTAACAATATTGATAAGATACTGATGAAAAATCAGGTAAACAGCAGTACAATCTAAGCAGATCCCTTTATGCATTCTTTTGCATGGTAACAACTACATGCAATACCATTTTGTATCTGTGATTGTTTATAACCTTTTGCCTTGTGCCCTGTATAGATATGGCAAAGATTTATCCAGTCCTATAATCAGATAATTCTGGTCATTTTGAAGAAGAAAACATGAATTAAAATTTACAGCAAGGTTAAAAGAAATGAATTTGGTCCTATGTAACCACACTGAGTTATTTAGCAATGTCCATATTGCTCAGAGTTTTACTTACCTTGAGTGCTATCATTGTGACCACTTAGGACAATGACAATGAAGGACAAATTTCAACTTTCTCTCTCATTTATACATAATAAAATAATTGCAAATATCCATTGTTTCAGTGCCAGACTGGGACTGTGCTATGTTTACTATTTACTATTAGGATGGTCTGCTTTTCCAAAATAATTCATTAATTTGCTCACATTCACAGGAGCATACCTCCAGATTATTTTATCACAAGTTGTACACTTCTCTGAGGCAGTTAAGAGTGTTTCACAGACAGGGCAAGAAAGAGAAACCTCAGCAGTTCCTACTGAAACAGCATCGAACGTGCCATGCGGAGCTGTTCTCAAGGTGAAATTCACCAATCCCAAAGATGGAACAATTTTAGAGTTATTCACTGGGCATTCTGTTTGATCAAAACAGATTTAAAAGAACACTGTAGATGGAGATACTAATTTTATTTCTTGTTAATACCATGGTGAGGTCTAGTTTCTTTCAGTGGCGAGTCTGAAGGGGAACCAAGTATTCCATTGTAATTAATCAAGTCAACAAAAATACTAAAAGGGAAATATGTCTGCCTTTTACACATTAGGCTTTAAAAATACTGTATTTACTCGCATACCACACAGACCTTACCTGCAAAAATCAATCCTCCAAAATTGGGGTGCATATCTTAAATGTGGAAACTGATTTTGCTTTACTAGACTAGAAGCAGGGTAGAATAGAGTGTTTTAATACTGTGGCTGATGGCTGCCAAGATGGTTGCTGTTTCTTCCAAAGACAGCAAGCAGCAGAGGAAGAGTCCAATATTAACACTGCCATAGATGCTTTTGGCTGAAGAGTCACTGAGGTGACTGAGGGTAAATGAGCGAGCTGCTGCATGCAGCCTGTAGTATCTTGATGAGGCTTGTGGTGTGGAAACAACACTTAATTATTTAAAGAAACTTACATAGAGAAGTATTTACAGTAAAGCAGTAACAATCTTACTACTGCCCTTGCAAGAGTCTGTGGCCCAGGCGAGAAGCCAGGGGGCACTAGAGCAGCTCTCCCTTCCCTTCCATAATGCTGAGCTGAGGGGCACGTAGCCAGGTGCAGGCAGAATGCTCTGATTAGGGAGGGATTTAAAACCCCCACCCTGCCTGCACCATCTCAGGATTTTCTTCCACTTGCTGCTCAAAGAGCGGGAGTGCTGCCAGACCCCAACTACCACTCTGAGGCAAAGGGGGGGGGGGTGCTGTGCATGCATCTGTTGATGATACTGAGTTTTTCAATCCCCCTCTCCCTGTCTGCAAACCTGACAGGGCTGCAAGCCAGCAGGGGATGATAAAACTGCAGTGCTTATTAGCCTATCAGCAAAACAAAAGCCTCTCTCATTAGTTCAAGGCTCTTCTTAAATAGCTTTTTCCAGGGAAGGAAAAGAGGGGCATTATCTGCTGACCTGTTTATTAGCTCCAAAAAACCTTAAGTGGACACTGTTCTGTCTGCCTGTCCCAGTGAAATTGGAGACACACACACTTCTCAGCATTAGCTAGCATACCACATGCTGGCTAGGGCCTGCGCTGTGGGAGATGGGAGAGGGGGATTCCTGTTTGAGCAAAGAGGGAAGCCAGGCAGACTCTGCTGTGCCTGCAGTCTCCCCCAGAGCTCTGGCTAGGGAGGAGAAGGCTGGGGCTAGCCTGTTCTCTGGAGCAGAGACTACAGCACAGCCCAGCCCAGCCCAGCCCAGCCCAGGGCTGCAAAGCATCTGGGATGCTGGGGGACTCTGGTTTAACTTAAACCAGGAAGGAGTCTGGGACAGACATTGCATAAACTGGTTTGACCCAAATCAGTTAAGTCTGATACTACATTCAACCAGGTTTATCTTAAACCAGTTCCAGCTATTTTGAAACTGGTGTATGTGCACTGAACTTATGTTCTGTTACAGGAGTAAACCAGGCTCTGATCACTTAAACTGGTTTGTGTAATGTCTGTCCCTAGCCCATGTATCCAGGAGGACTTACTTTATGTTCTGTAGTCAGTCAACTCTGGAAAAAAAATCCTACCTTTTGGTTTCCAACAAGGTATATGTTTTAACTGAGGGCACATGGTGTTCAAGAAAATATGATATTTGAGAAAAATCCTGGTTTTGTTTACTTTGAGTCTAGGTTAGGTAAATTCCTTTTTGATACATTCAGTCATAGATGTAATTTATGGTTTAAAAGCCTGTGGTCAATTGTGCTAGAAATAACAGCCAAGAAGTTCTGTAGCTATACCTGTAGCAGACAAGCTTTACAAAAGGCCTACTTGCAATTATCTTTCAAGGGCTTACATTACAGGCCTGGCCAAATTGTCCAGCACTAGGCATGGACATGTAACTTCATAAACATAATACAAGCCATACAGTTGACATTATTTTTTAAGGACCCTTAAAAGGTTGAAACAGAAGCTTACCTTCCAGTGACAAGTTTCTCATCCTTGATTTCCTGCCAAATGTTAACTGCAATTGGGATCAAACAGATTTTATCCTGGATCCTAAAAATTGCCACATCTGCATGGCAGGACACACAATTTTTGGGATCTAGGTTAAAATTCCTTAGAACCTAATCACACAACAGGTGGGTGGGGAAACTAGCATCAGGGATTCACTCCTTATTGCCAGACTCCCTGCCTACCCAGGGAGGCTGAGGGAAGCATGATATCAGAGACCACTCCTGATGCTGTGCTTCCCACAGCACCCTTTCAAATTGCTGTTGTACAGGGAGCCTTTCATCAGGGAGCCCATACAGGGCTCCACCACATGGCTGTCATCCAACCAATGTGTGGGAAGGTAGGGCTTTAACTTGCCACATGACCAATGGAAACAAGTCACAAAAATGTTCCACATTATAAGTGGAACATTTTGTAGATGGTTTCTTGTTTTGTCATGTCATTAATTGCCTGAATATATGTCAGGGTTACTATTTATAATGAGATTAATGAGATTAATGTCAATCACTTCATAAGTGTAATCTCTGCCAGAGACCTTGTTCTAACTCCTTTGTATCGAGTAAAAGGCCCATGGCTGCATAAAGAGTTTAAAATGCTTGAATTCTCCCAGTGCAAGACGTTAAGAGGACACCCAATGGAAGGTTTTCACAGAACCTGCACAGGCTTTGACATAGACAATGAATGACAAAGCCACAGCACACAGCACACCATAGCACACTTCAGAGTAGCAGCCATACATTATCAGCCTGGGACTCATATTGTGGGTCACTTCAGTCCCAAGAGCATCCCATAATTGGGAGGGCACAAAAGTGGCTTAAAAGTAGACTTCCTTTACTCTAAGCTGAAAATTGGTCTCAGCACAGATTATTCAGAGCATTACAATTTTTATATACTAATAAAGTCCTTACCTGAAGCATTAAATATGATAATTATTGTAAGAGTGGAAGACTCCACTATGCGGCTTCTGAAGAGACACAGACCACTGATCAGATTCTTCAGCTGGACAGTTAGCCTTATTTATCAATGCATTCAAAACAATGTCTTCCTCAGACATAAAGGCAAGGTGATTAGTACCACCATGCAGCTTTGACATCGTGACAGCACTTTTCCTATTATGAGGTTTTCTATGTATTTCCAGTGTGAATACTATGCATCTTTGCAGAATGGATAAATGGCTCTTAAGAAGCATCAAACATGAAGTTCTTATCATTTTCAGACATATGATTCTCCTGACAAAGGGCAATGTCATGAACTCATATCACTAGAAAAATGGATGTTGATAATGCAGTTTCATTACTTTCATCATCTAGATTCCATATAGTTGTGGAATACCTGTGTAGTCGTCAGAGGGCATAGCAACAGTTCAATTAATGTGTTTCTGACCTAGACAGACAAGGTTCTTTGGGTAAATATGATATCTTCTTTTAGACCAACTACATAGTTAGGAAAATTGTTCTTTTCAAGCTTCTTATACCTGAAGAAGGGTGTTTGTGCCCAAAAGCATGCAAAAAACAGTTTTTATAACTATGTAGTTTGTCTAATAAAAGATATCACATTTACCCAAAGAACCTTATCTGCCTACGTCCTTAGACCAGCATGGCTACAACCAACCACCCTTTCAATCCTAGAGGCTTTTTAGGGGTGTTGATTTTATTTATTTTCTCCTTTTATTTTATTAATTTTCTCACGATTCCTGTTTTGGAGGGATGTCATTGTTGGGGTGGGGGGGGGGCAGTGAAACTCTGCTGGGTTTCAGAAAAGCACCCTATGGTACCTGCAGGACCACATGGGATGTGGCCAGCTACCTCTTTGATTTGGGGGTTGAAGACCCTTACATTTTACAGTCCAGGTGGGAGATGTGGCATTTCAAGAATCACAGGGCATCTGCTTAAAGTCCCTGGACATTTCTAAATTCTAGAAGTAACCTGAGCATTAGAGCAGTAGAGCCCAGGTAACATGGGAATAGGGGCCACAAGCCTCTGAAGTGAGAGTAAGAACCATGTGCGGGGAACTGCACTCTCCCACATCTGCTGCTGGTTCCAGGCATCCTCCACCCTTCCAGCCTTCCACCTGGCTGAGGTGAGGGCCTTGCATCTAGACCCTCATCCACCCATGGACACTGGGACCCCCACAGACACCACCGCAGACCATGAATGAATCCATTCTATCCACTGCCACCAGCCAAACCCAGGCACACAAGTGAAAGTTCAGAGAAATAAAGGGTCTTATCACCATCTGAGGAGAGGAACACATGCAGTGCCAGCTCCAGATATAGCATTGAATCAGACATGTCTTCAAACACATCACCCAGCAGAGGCATACACAGGGGCACAACAAACATTGGTCACACTGCCTCGCCAAGACCATGTTGATGAAAAAGCAATATTTTCATGTGCTTGACACTAGTGCTGGAGGCAGATTATGCTTTTGTATAAGAACCTGCCCCACTTCCTCACCACAAACAGGGCAGTTGACCCCCACCACCCATGGAACCAGGGTGCTCCAGAGGAGTCACCCTCAGGGACCCTGCTGGAGGAGGAGATGCAGGGAGGCCCCGGGATACTATTCCCTACGCAGGGGCCATAGTTGTTCCGTGATGGCAAGGTTCAACCCAGCTCCATGCAACTATGACAGGGCCCCAGGCCCCAGGGAAAAGAGACCCTGGGGGAGAAGAATGGGGGAAAGGAAGGGCCAACAGGAATGCCAAAGATACAACCATCTACCCCCTGTGGTCATAGCCCTCTTAGGCCATTATGGCCAAGAATCCCAAAAAGTGGTTGTAGCTGGGGGGGAGGGGAGGGGAGGGCAGGAATTCTGGGGCATAGGGGGAGAGAGAATCATCCACTTTCACCCCGTCTTTGCCCTCCCCTACTGAAGCTTGGAGCCCAGCCAAGGCACCAAGTCCTGTCCTGTTCCCCCCCCCTCACACATACACACACACACACACACACACACACACACACACACACACCTCCCCCTCAATTCTTGGATGCTGAAGAGAGCATTTCCCATTCAATGAGATCATAAAGCTGTGTAATTGACACATCCTTGCCATTTCTCTCAGGGCCATGATACACCTATGGGAGATTAAAGGAAACACTCTTTGGAAGAGACACCCTGCAGTGCCAGGATAGGGAGTTTATCATAGACTGCTTGGGGTCCACCTGTGACACCCCTAATTGGTGCCAGTTTTGGCTCCTGCAGACAGTATGTAGCCTGCCCAGACAGGAGCTATGGGACAGGCTGCCCCCCAGCCCCACGTAGAATGGCAAGCTCCACTCCAGGGACTCTTCCCTGGAAGGATAGAAACAGGAGTCATAAGGGGGAGGCTCAGAACAATGGCTGAGGGGGAATTTTTCCCACTGTGCCCTGACCGGGAAATGCTGAGGAACAAGGGGGAACTGGGACAAGAGATGTGGCACGTGGAAGCTGCTGATTCATGATCTGAGGAGGCAGGAAGACATATGGCGGGGCCTGCTCTAGGGAACAGCAATGGGCAAGCCAAGTGAAGCAACTCCAGGCTGCCCAAGACCCAATGTTGGTGCCACCAGAGGCACCAGGGACCACCCCCTTCCAGGCCCAATGTGCTACCCTTAAGCACTGGCAGTTGCCCCATGTGTCCTGTCCCCTCAAGCAGTTCCAGACCAGTTTAAAAGGGCACAGGAGTGCTCAGAAAATGGGGGAAAGCATAGTCCACCAGCCCATTGGCCAGGCAGTTGGCTTGGAAAGTTTCTGGCTGCAGAGCCTGATATCTCCAGCTTGTGCCCCACCAGCCAGGAGGCCCAAAGGTATTTCTTCCACTCTCAATGGCCCCATTCCTAGCCTGGGTCCCACTGTGGGGAAGCAAGGCAGCCTTGGCAGGAATAGGCAGTTCCCAGTCTTGGGTCAGATGCCTGACATGACATCCCTGGTGGTGACAAGGGCCACAGGTCCATGGTGGTCAAAGGGAGAAACATGGCCCCAGGGGTCCATGTGGGAAAGCCAGGAGTCCTCAGTATCCACTGCAGGGATTCCTTCTGACCCACAATCCCCCCCACCCCCCACAGCTACCTCCCAGCCTGCAGCTCTCTCACACAGACAGACAATATGTCTGGGATTGCACAGCTGTCCAGACACAATATGAAGTCCCTGGTCTTGACTCCAGACCCTGAAAGTATGGTGCCAGGTCAAAAGGCCCCTACTCTGTGCCTTTCCTCCAAAACTTCATGTTTTTTTTAATTCTGGGATCAGGGGCATTCCCCCTAACCCCAAACCCCCTTCCAGGTTCTGTTGCCACTTTCTCAACCCCTCCAAAGGCTTGCTGTTTTGTGTTAATTGGGAGAAGGGACCAAGCTGGGATATGGGAAATGTTCAACCAGATTTCTTTCTTAAACACAGTTAAAGTTTGGCAACCACAACATTTTAAACTGCACCATGTCTCTTCCTCATGATGCATTCCCCCACACCCCTGTATGTACCCCTGGAGAGAGTTGAGGAGGGAGAGGGGAAGGGAGCTGGTGCCTGGCCAGCCTGGGTTGTAGGCAGCGGTGCCCATAACACAGGGCCACAGAAACCTATGGAGACCATGACTAGGGCAAGGGCCAGGGGTAGTGCTAGGCAGGGACTTGTGGAGCTATAGCCACCCCAAAATTTGCCTTAGCCCCCCAACCCATAGCTACTCATCCCAGCACCACCCCTGTCCAAGGCCCCTGCCTCCCCCATGGGCTGCCACCACCACCCACCCCATGCAGCTGAGCCCCCTCTACTCCCGCCCACAGAGGCTTAGCACTCACGGCCCAGCCAGGACCCATCTGTTTGCACACAGAATATATTTTTATTCTCCTATTGTAGATGACATAGATAAAACACTTGTTTACATGGGTATTGTTAAAAAAAAAAAAAGTATGTTTGGCCAGAAGATATATAGTGCAGCCCCCACAATTTTCTGTCTAGACCACCTCAGCACCTCCACTGGGAAGAGGTTGGTGCCACCCCTGGCAAAGCATTCAAAGCCCTCCAGCCCTACTCATCCAGGGAGGGCTCCCAGTCCATGCGAATGAAGAGCCAAGATTTCATGGATCCAGACAGCCTGCTGCTGCGCAGAGCCAGGGACACCAACATTGGCGGGATGGGGAATATAGGCATCTGGGACACACGGACACACACACCCCGGGCATTCAGGACATACACACACAGAACCCAGATGTCAGAAACACACATGCATGCACAGACATACACACAGAACCCAGGCATCTAGAACACGGACACACACATGCACAGAACCCAAGCATCCAACATACACATGCACACAGAACCCAGGCACCATGACAGCAGGGGGGTTTGAGGCATGATGACCTGCACCCAGCAGCGAAACAGTGTTTGGCTTGGCCATTTGTCTCCACTTGGAAGTCTTTGGCAGTCCGGGAAGCCTACAGGGCATGCTGGGAGGCATGCGAGAGACCACCTACTTGCTGGGCTCGGCCTATGAAGGCAAGCTCTGAGCCCCACCCTCCACTCACAAAGACTAATGTATTTTGTACTTGCTCCCCGTCTAACCTTGGGTGTTTAGAATAAAGCTCAAAAGTTAGAGCACTCTGCCTCAGCCTTCTTGAACTCCTGTACTTAGCCTAAAATTCCAGATAGATCAGAAACTCACAACAGCACTCTCTGAACTCTCCACCTATGATCAACATGCTGCCCTCTACACAGAGCTTTGTGCTAGTTCTACTGAGAATGGTCTTAAACAATAGTTCTCGATGAGTGCACTGCAGTCAGGGCTGAGCACACACTTTTTTTTTTTTTTTGCAAGAAAAGGACCAGCTATGAGGAACAAATGCAGAAGAATCTGTAACTATTAAACACCTACCACTTCAGAACCTAGAACAGAACAACACAACCCTGTTAAATATTAACATTCTATGAGTGTCTATCAAATAACTGTTCCTCTTCCACCTAGAGCAGCTGGTACACAAAGAAAACAACAGCCTACTGTTGCTGCACCTGCTATAATTTTTCTATTAGCTTAGGTATGGATCTAGAGGTACTTCCACAAGGGTTATCAATTGTGTAAGTCACTACAATGCAGTTTCTATTTTCTCAGGTTCCTCTTTTTAAAAACTAGGTAATTAAATAAATGCAAAAATCAAGTATCCAAAATATGCAAAATGCCAAAATTTCAGTCGTCTGTATAATCTGAATTTAGACCCACTATGAGAATACCTTGTGTAAGTGTCTTTAATTACACAATTGCACAGCATTTTTTTCACAGGACTTCTGGTTTTGTGGGTGCATGGGGGGGGTGCTTTAGGGATGACTGGGATGTTACACCTACACTGAAATGTCAAATCTGACTGTAATTTATGTAAGTATACCCAGTCTTGGATAACCATATAGCCACAGAGCCCAGTGGGGTCTAGCCGCTGGTTCTATCCAGGTGCTAAGCAGGTTTTGCATTCTTCACAAAACTATGTGCTGCTACAGCTACACCATGAGCATCATCACAGGAAAGATGAAGATTTAACTTCTGTAGCTTTAATCTCTATCAAGATTCAATTAAATTCCCTCTCTCTCTTAAAGGTAGTCTAACCAGGAAAGAAATGATGCACCTGTGGTAGAGCATTCTGTCCAGTAGGACCATGACATTCCTTCTGGCACGTTATGACTTCAGGCTCCGGTACTGGATATCAAGCCTCCTGCAAAAGCACTAGATTAACGACTTGAATTAAAATATTAAAGAAAAAGAATTAATAAAGTGCAGTGAGAATGTAAGGCTCCTTACTGGAGGGGTGATTATTTTGGATTACGGTTTTATTTTTCAGAGTAGACTTCTAAGTCTGCAATAAATATTCACACTGACAGCCATATGCTGCCCTTGTTTGTGTTGCTGTTAATGGGAGCTATCTACCTCTTAGAAAATATTTTTTTCAGTAGAGAATTCTTTATAATACTTCCACAGTATTTACTGTGAACAAATATTATACCCCTAATAAAATACATCCTTAGAACTGGCTTATAAATCATTCATCACTATACTAAGAGAGTTCCCCAAAAAGTCACTCAGACAGTATCAGTAGAAAAATAAATAAATAAATGAACATGGATTTTTAAGGGGAAAAGATATAGTGTTATCACTGAATGTGGTTTATAATGGAACTTGCTGTTAAATTAAAGCTTACTCCCTCAAGGGTTCTTACATCTATTTCAAAATGTTTTTAAAGCATTTTACTCTTCAATAGATCACCAAAAAGCCATGTAAATAAAACCAATTAATAAGAATTCAGTGAGGAGGGAGAGAGAGAGACATTCACCATAAAACCAAGAATGCTTTGAGCTCTGTAGAGATTCCTTTCAGCCACACACAGCTCAGCTGGAAACATCCACTAGTCCCACAATGCACATGTTTTCAATTACAAACTACAGATTTTATCAGAGTTTGAGTTAATTATTTTATACCACCAAGATGAAAGCAATTCATGTTTAAAAAAAAAAAAAATGTACACATCTTCCTATTTTAAAGCTAAAATATTTGTGCTTCCCAAGAATAGAATATGGATCCCTTTGGGATGATGATTTTTTTTTTTTTTTTATATATATCATTGTGATAAGGAATCTATTTCTCTCCTGTGGTTTACCTCTCTTGAGTTATCAGGCCTTCCCAGCATAATGAGATCAAAATTACATCTCATGGCAGTCTATTATGCTCTCTTTATTTACAGGCTGTTTAGAACACAATAGCTCCTGTGCCAGCCTTTGTAAATATGATCCAGTACTCCACACGCTGCTGTTTTCAACGTCCAAACCCTGTCAAAATAAAGCAACCCAAAGGAAATGAAGCTGTTTTTGTTAATATCCCCAAAGTACCATATAAAGTACACATCTAGAATGTACTTCAGATTTATATGTTAATAAGATCTGCTTATATTTAATAAGTAAATCAAACACATGGTTTTATAAAACACAAAAATGACCCATCAGAGATAAATCTCTAAAATATAATGTGTTGCTGAACTTTATGTCATTATCTAAGTTATAACAGTGGGGAAATTATATATTTTCTAAGTATAATGTATTAATAGACACAGTTTCCACTTCAGCAAATCAACATTTTCTGGCTCTTTTTTGAAAGACAGATACCCAAAACCAAAGGCAAATGAAACCAGGTTTCAAGACAAGTTGAAGCAAAAAAAAAAAAAAAAAAAAAAAAATCATTCTGCCTTGTTTTTAAAAATTGTTCAAATGGTGAAGTGGGGGATCACATACGAAGGCAACTATGCAGAAGGAATCAAGGCCTGATTTTCAGTTCTGATAGCTCATGCTGTTAAGACCTTAAGGAAGAAACACACTCGGAGAGAAAATCTCCCATGTTTTTGAAGCAAAGGATGTCTGTGGTAGGCAGGGTGACAAGAGACCTGGGTTCTAATCTCATTTCTCTCACTGGCTTGTTCTGTGACTATAAAGGAATCACTGTACCCTACCATGTCTGAGTTTATTGATCCCTGAACTGGGAAGAATAATCCTTGCAAATATAACTTTGTAAAGCAGGAAATTTACCCAACAGATGTAATAGATAGATTGTATAGAAGAGAACCACTCACAGCTTTGAGTTAATTTGTGGCAAACACTCATTGCTCCAGCTAACTTTTTGCAGGAAAGAATGAAACCACAACCAGAACAATCTGGCCAGAATACCAGTGAACACAAACATCACGCTATAAATACCATCAGCCTTTCTATTTTTATAGGAATTGTCATATAAATTAACACAGGCAAAAATCACACTGGCAAGGAAAATTAAAGGTTTCTCCAGTTTGCATGCCTGACCTGCAGGAAAGTCTCCCTCAGCTGACTAACTAGCATTGCATTTGTGTTGTAGACAATAAAATGTAAAAACTTTTCCTTTTCCTGTCAGCAAATGATGAATACATGTGGTACATATTATTTAATATCACTAGACCACCAGGGAAGAAGATTTAGGTGAGCAGCAGCAGAGCTGTACCATTTATTTTTATTACCATGCATTAAAAATTACATTTACAGATAATTGTTTTTCTCCCCCCAATAAACCAAGATAAAAAAAAAAAATCAAGGAGAATATTTAATAAAACTGGACCACCAGGGAAGAATTTCAAAAGTTGTTTTGGGTTTTTTTTATTGACAACTTGGATTTTCGTTCTTTCTTTTTAAATTTCCAATTATTTTTAACTGCAATTTGTGGAGAGATGATTTTAAAATAGAAGAGCACAATGAGACTTCAACTGGGGGAGTTTCACACAGATTAAGTTGTCCCTTTACAAGGGTAATTAGCTAATCAACTAGTCCCTCAACACGGGCAGTTTTATAACACCTGTGTAGCTGCCCACACCTTATAAAATGTTTTGCAGATGTATGTCCCCACAGATTCAACAAGATAGCCTTGATTCCTAACATTATTTTCCAGGATCCAGTTGTTTCAACTGAAATCTTAAGTATATCAGCTTCAGTGGCAGCTGGGTGGAATTCTTTGCTATTTTGTATTTTATACTGGCTGCTTTACACAAAGAAGTGCAAAAAAAAAAAAAACACAAACAAAAAGCCCAAACGCCAGGGGTTTAGGTTGTAGCCATGTTGGTCTAAGGATATAGGCAGACAAGGTTCCTTGGGTGAATTTGATATCTTTTATTAGACCAACCTAAATGGTTGGAGAATAGTTATTAAGCAAGCTAAGGAAGCTGCAGCAGTTGGTGTGTGCTCTTCCTGGAACAAACAAACCCCATTCACTTGAATTCTAATTTCAGCTGAACACTGAAAGTAACATAATTCATTTCTGTGATATTCCTGATGCCAGCAAAACCAAGAAGTATTGGAAATACTATAAATCAGTTTGCTTATGCTATTTCCAGATGATTCCTCTGTTGAAGAAATTTAAGGACAAATACTAAAGCCTGCACCTATTAGACAAGATGGGCTTCATAATCAACCATACTTGGGATCAGGTAAGCCTCTGAATGTCTGGACATATATCCAAACAAATCAAGCCACTGAACCTTTTCCCCGAAGTCAGTAAAGACGGAGCAGTAAGTAGAAGAGTCCATTCTACTTTGTTGTGCTGATCAGGTTCATGTTACTTCCCAGCTGACAAAAAAAAAAAAAAAAAAAAAGCAACAATTTTGCATGCACAGCAGGGTAATAAAAACATGCAGTGACACATGAATGTGCAGTGATCTTTCTGAAATGTGCACTAACTTTTCAGAATACAAATGCTAGCTCTTTGCAAACACCTCTGGCTCCCACCGCCACTGGCTGGAATTTTATTTGCTAGTTTACAAAATGGCAGTAGATCACCCCCACCCCCTTGGTTTTCATGGCAATAGATTCTCCCTACCCCCACCCCATACATGGCTTTCAGAGTCAAATGTCTGCCTCAAAATTAATATCTGCTGGGTGCATTTTCAGTTTTCAAGATTTTTTAATCTGCTTGCATGCCCAAGTGTTATAAACCTAAATAAGATCTAAACATACCAAACACAACCAGGGCAAAGGGGAGCAGATTTCTCTCCTTGTCTAGGATGCAATCCAAAGCTCCCTGAAGTCAGCTGAAACTCTCCCTCTGACTTCAATGGGTTTGGATCAGGCCTTTAGCCTCTTTTTCCATACTGGGGGAAAAAAGTTAGTGAACATGAGAGTTTTTACTTACAAAACTTTAACAGCAAAAATAGAATCCCTTGCCAAAATTTCAAGGTCTGCAAAAGATTATAAATTTTTGTCAAAGTTTGTGAAACTTCACAAAAGTGAACATGCCAGCAAGTATAAACCTTAATAAACAAGCTAAAATTATTTGTTACTAAAATTCTTTGTTACTTGTAACCGAGTGAACAAAGCAAGAAGAAATGTAGTATTTCATGAACTATGCAATATTATTCATTGCTTTATTTCTTTAAAATAAATACAACGCTCTGGAAAGATTATAAAGGTATTGGCCATGCAATACAGGCAGCAGCTGTGTAAGTGTCTCTATTGCATCATAGGCACGTGCCCCAACCCCATTCTGGAAGGACCATGTCATGGGGTTTACTTCTTATGTCCAGTCTTTTTTTCACTGCTTCAGCTCAGCATTGTGATAGTATAGCTTCTTTGGTATTAAACACCTGTCTGCTTAGAATCATACTAAGATCATGGATTCATTCATGTATATCAGGGCTATCCAGTGTCTGGGTAGCCAGGGCCTGCACCCCATCCAGTCTGCACCAGTGGGGGCTGCATGCCCTACAAGCTGTAATAATGCAATCATGGGCCCCATGGTCCACCCTTGTCGCATCACATACGTAAGCAAGCAGGTAAACCAGCACACACACATATTGCACACCAAGGCAGCCCCTCTCCCCAGAGCACAGCACAAAACTGGCAGACAGTTTTCCCCTTCTCCCTGGACCATATCCATGAGCAGACACCCCCACCCCCTCGATCACAAGTAAGGGCTCCCCTATGCATCATATTGCAGGCTAAGCTACACTACCCTCTCAGACAGGCACAGAAAAGAGGAGCCAGAAGGTATCCTAGGACCCTGTCTGCTGCTGCAGCCACACCAATAGGGGAGCAAAGGCCAGGTAGGAGCCTGGGTGGGGGAGGGGTTGCCAATTAACGCCACAAGGCTCACACAGCCTGTGAGCAGGTAGTTGGACAACGCTGATGTATAGGTGCCTGAATTCACCTGCTTTCAATCACTACCTCAAAGCCTAACCAGGTGATGTTTATCCCCTTGGCAGTCATACCTTGCGTTCCTTCCCTCTGCAGCATAGCAGGAAAGAGAAACTGAGAAAGCACATTTGAAGCCAAATCTTTAACACATTTTGGGTCTGTTGGCATGAACACATGGACATAGCTTCAATCAAATAGAAATATAACGTAACTTTTTTATTTTGTATGGAATCCTTCATAGAACTGATATCCCAAGACATTTTACAGCACTCAGTAATAAAGTTACGGAGTTAAGTAACAAGTAACAGGAGATGCAGAAAATATATTTTTTCAGAGGAGGGTTGAAATGGGATGGAAAGTCAATGAGGTGAAGAATGGGAGTTATACATGCATATCAGTGGGAGAGCAGACTCAGCTCTGAGCATGAATAAGGAGGCAAACTGTGTATCCTTATTCTCTTTCCTGATCTTATCAGATCACTTCAAGCAACATTTTAAAATTAATCAGGAACTGAAAGTTCTCCCACAGCAGCAAAGAGAAACTGGCTCCTTGAAAAGAAACTATAAATGTGATAACATATGGGCCTCCTGCAAAAGCAGGTTCTGCTGCCATAGTCAATGCCAGCTGCTCTTTCACCTGCAGAGTTAAAACATTTAACATATACAGATGAAATGCAAGTTTGGGCCCTTCCCAAGAAACTACAAACCAAACAACAATGAACCAAATAGTCTTCAGGGCTGGCTCTTCAGGGGTCATGAGATACCAGTTCTGAATCCTTCACAGAGCAACACATGCATTGTTATTATTACTCACCAAAAACAGATGAAGAGAACTAAAAGAAGGAAATCTCCCTTAGTAAAACAAGCTAAAAATAGTACATGCAAAGAGCATGCCAGTTGCTAAGGGCAACGTATAGCTGATGAATGAAATAATGATGATAGACAACAAACTAATCCTCATTCCCATGCTAAATTCTGGTCCACTAAATAAATTAGTAAAGTCATCAATATCATTATTACATTTACCTTCCACAGCATCTGTACTGTCCCTGCTGTTCCTCTTTGTTTTTGTCCCTTTACTAATGCAATCTGCACTGTAACTATTCTGTGGCGCAGACTAACATCAAAAGGAGATGAGAAACAGTGGAGAGGCATGGTAAATGGGCCTGGAATGTGATTTTTTCTCCACTAGTTGGTTTAAGTTAAAATGTTTCCATTACTGGCTTTCCTACTTGTGCCTCTTGTTCTGAAACACAAGGTCTTCCTTGGCACTAGTATGTTAAGTTCGTTTTCTCCTACTTTTACTTTCCTGTTGTGTAACATTAGGAAACATATCAAGGAGCTCTGACACCAGAAATAATTTGTTTCTGAATTTTTAATGCTAATGACTATACATTTATATAATATTAATGATGCTTTGCACTTACATAGCACTTCTCATTCCTTATGATCCTAAAGTATTTTACAAACTAATATACAAATTACGTGCAAGGGCCATTCACTTCATCCGTTGTAAAAGTGCAGTCACTTCTGTGTTGTACCACAGTAGCTGTTTAAAACAAAGACAGACTAGTACCTTACAGGACAAGATCTTGAGGGAGAGATCAGGCAAGTGAATTTTAATTATCATCACTTAAATTTGGCCAAGGACACCAAGATTAATCCAGAGTTCTTTACATAAAATGCCATAGGACTTTTAAAGTCCATAGATTGTCAGACCAACAAAAGCAAAGTATGCAGCTACCCTAATCCCCCAGCCCAATGGCTTTACACACACCAGGTTTTGCCACTTTGACTATATTCCATTTGACATGAGAGGGGTGTTTTCTCCCTTTGAGGTAACTAAGTGAGATGAAGCTAGCATTAGCCGGGATCTCCAACTGTTTCCATTACATGCCTAATATGTTCCTTGCAGTTTAGAAGCATTTATTGCTCTGGAATCTTATGGAGAATCTTTAGTTCATCTGCAGTTGCTGTAATGCAGCATGTTTAAAAGTATGATTTATGTGTGCTGTATGGAGAATTCAACCCAGCCCAAAGATTTGCTTTCTACTGACAAACAGAAACTGAATTGACCAAATATGGTTTCCTCTTTCTCCTGTTTTCCTGTTCTAAGTTTATAATTGTCAGGAACAGCTGTGTACATTGCCAATCACCTTCCTAAAAACTAACAGGCCTCCAATGGACAAAACATCTATTCTGCTGCTAAATTTGTTTTTAATTGTATTACAAGCAGGAAAAAAAAATGTCCCAGCTGTTAACACTAACTCAGTAAGGCCAAAAGGAGACATAGAGCAGACATTAGGAAATACTTCAAAAAATTCTTGTAGTTTGTCATGATTTAATAGCATATGTTTCTGGCTTTGAGAGCATTCTGAAACATATTTGTATGACTATAAATGACAGGCTACCACTATTAATTTTGGGTCATAATGTCTGAAATTCTGCTTCAAAAATAAATACAGTATTTTCTCTTTATTCTGTCAGGTAAATACTAAACTGTTTTGTCATAATAATTTTACAACTCAGTGTTTCACCTTGTATTGCCTCGACTGCTGAAGGTAATAGGGGCTTTTTTATTACGCCAATAAATTCAGTCAATTGACTTATCCTTATATCCTGTTTCCTGAACTTAACGAGAGATTCTGCATCATTAGGAAAACACATCATCCTACAACAGGATCAAAAGCAAAGGAAACTTGATAATAAGTCATTTTGATTCCAGGGAATGTTCACTAGGCAAACTTTCAATATTCTGGCATGAGCTAGGGTGAATAACTACCCTTGCAAGTGGCAGTTTTCTGACTGCTGTACTCATACTCCAGATAAACTTTCTGGGATATCCAGAATCCAGCTCTCTAAATATGAGATGCTTTCAGTGCTGAAGGCATATATACCCTTATAAACTCTGTTTTGCTTGTACTTTAAGAATCAAAAGGCCTGGACTTCCAGACCACACATCAAAAATATCAAAGCAAAACATTTTAAGAAAAATGGTTTTAGCAAGGTTGCTGTTGTTTCTGTAAAACTTTAATTATAATTTTTTTCTAGTAACAGTTTTTATGCTAATAAAGAACTACTAAAATGTTATAGCATTGAAATGATAACTTGGACCTAAAGACACACTGTATTTTTTGATGTAGACAGACAAAACTTCAGAATCCATGTGGCTTCTTCATTGACTTAACTGAAAGTCTACTGGAACATAGGGTGCCACTGAAGTTAAAAAGCCCTCAGTAGACAGAGGGATTCACTGACACAGAACAAACTACAGAATATAATGCAATCATTTTACCATAGGTTGATTCACCATCACTGTGTCATGTCACCTCTGCTTATGCTGCAACTGTGCCACCATACTTCACAGTACTGATGTACACTTTGGCAAAACAAAAGTATAATGGGTCCAAAATTAGGCTTTTAGAAGAGTCCTTATTGAAAAAGAAAAGCAAATTTAAGTCTATAAGCAAAGAATTATACTAAAACCATGAATACACCACCTCAGGGCACACAATTGCTCACATGCATGTTTTCATGGAACTAATGGGAGACCTGGAACTAAATATCTCATGTTTAAAAGAATGGCAGGTTCTGAAACCATAGCATGACTCCAGTTATTAGTGAGGAATTAGGAAAAACTACCCACTTTATTATCTTGTTTATGTACAGAAAATACAGGAAAATAAAAGGTATCATATTTT
The DNA here is from genome assembly GCF_030867095.1 of Alligator mississippiensis. Lineage (NCBI taxonomy): Eukaryota > Metazoa > Chordata > Crocodylia > Alligatoridae > Alligator > Alligator mississippiensis. Next base: position 208,334,986 of record NC_081827.1, on the reverse strand, counting down.
ATATTATGATTTTGGTGGAGCAAGTCCCTGAATTTCTTAAATGTAACGTCTAGAATTAGACAGAATTGTCTTTGATTAGGTGCAGAGATGGACTGAGGAGGCAGAATATCCATCCAAAATTAGTTTATGCTGGTTCTGGATTTCAGGTTTGAGATTGAACAAGGGCATAGACTCAGGGTGGGCAATTTCAGTGATGATTTGAGTTGTAGTTAGGATACAGCCCCAGGTGATAGAAATCTCATGCAGTCCCTTCAGTTACTATGTAAAAAAAAAAGTTTGTTCTGTTGAGATTTCCACCATTTTGGTTGAATCCAATCTTTATCTGAAAAAGATATCCCCTAGTATTCTGACTAAAACCTGATCGAGCAATTGAGTTATGAACTGACAGTTCACATTAGGTCACCAGAATTTCAGAATAGAAAAGGTTTAAAAAGCTAGTGAAAAAGATTTCTGGCCATGGATAAAAGTTCCACTACTGTATTCTTAAACTTTTATTAATTCAGGTCTACCAAACTCATAGTCCAAAGTCTACTTCTGAGAGTAAAAGCTAGGAAGATCAGGCCCTTCTTCATGCACAGTGCTTTGTGAAATAATAAAGGGACTTCATTTGGACTGCAACAAATGAAATCTTTATTTGAAGTGCTATGTCCACAGTGGAACACACCTGCTAACTTTAACATGCTACTTCTTGACTTGAATATTTTCAGAAGAATTTGGTTTGGAAGAAAGAAACCAGTATGGATAAAGTAGAGAGGAGCCTAAATATTCTCTTTTTTAATTTATCTAGACTTTTTTTTTTTATTTACATTTTGTGATTTACAAAATTTGTGTTAGCTAGTATTGTACTTTTCTATACTAGTTTCTTCATCTGAAACGAGAAGAAAAAAAGTGAAGTATGACATGACAAGAATTGCTGTTCGGATGATAATTCCTGCCTGAACAGAAACTCACAACATTTCCATCACAACCTCTGAAGTAAAAAGAGCCGCAGTCTCATTTCTTTGATAAGTTTTAGGTATACATACGAATTTCTGTATGCTCTTCTGAACTTCCAATCTTTGAGAGTTTACCCATTACTAATAAGTATTTTTAATTAACTGTTATGCTTAAAGTATAAGGGAAAATTTCCAGACAAAATCATGTACAATTTGCATAGTACCTTAATTAAATTAACAACTTATCCATAAAATTAAAGTTCTGACAAAGCCACTAAAGTAAGGAATTCAAAGTTAATACTAAATATGATCCTCTGAAGTTGTGCTGAAAGAATGTAACACTTTATTATATACTATACAATATCACAGGCACATGATATTGTACATTTATGTAGAATACATTTATGTTAATACACTTGTGCACATTAATGATGGATTTTCAAACATAAACTATGAATGTGTTTGTCTTTGTGGATATACATTAAGGCTTGCCTTTAATCTTCCTTTTCCAGAAAGATATTTTTTCATACTACTGTTCAGCCAAAAGACAAAATGTCTTCTCTCAGTAGAAAAAATACAAGAAACTCCTTTCATACTGTGTTGCTGAATCTGGGACCATGAAAATACAACAGTTTCATTGGTAGCTTTACTACCATATGAATAGAAGTGTCCAAGAAAATACCTTTGAGACTCTTTAATATAAAGTTTACTGGTACATAATAGCTCTCCACTGCATAAGTATGTGCCCATAGAATATGTTATGCATATTATTGATGTACACTAATATTGGAGACAGTATAGTCAAATGGGTCACAGAGTACTGCATGGGACTCCAATCTGCAAACTAATGATTTCTCTTCAGTATGCAAGTTATTGACATGGTAGACCACAATGGTCAATTGTCATAGATTTTATAGACATTAGGGCTGGAAGGGACCTCGGAAGATCATCGAGTCCAGCCCCCTGCCCAAAGAGCAGGAAGTCAGCTGGGGTCATAGGATCCCAGCAAGATGAGCATCCAGTTTCATCTTGAAGGTGTTCAATGAAGGCGCTTGAACAACCTCTGGTGGCAGGCTGTTCCAGACCTTGGGGGCTCGGACAGTAAAGAAATTCTTCCTTATGTCCAGCCTGAAACGATCTTGTAGTAGTTTGTGACCATTCGACCTCGTCATCCCTTGGGGCGCTCTGGTGAACAAACGTTCCCCCAGATACTGGTGGTCACCCCTGATAAACTTGTAGGTGGCCATCAGATCACCCCTGAGCCTGCGCTTTTCCAGGCTAAAGAGCCCCAGGGCTCTCAGCCTGTCATCGTAGGGTCTGCTTCCCTGACCTCTGATCATGCGCGTGGCTCTTCTCTGGACTCTCTCAAGCTTCTCCACATCCTTTTTGAATTGTGGAGCCCAAAACTGGACGCAGTACTCCAGCTGCGGCCTCACTAACGCCGAGTACAGGGGGAGAATGACGTCCCGGGATTTGCTTGAGAAGCATCTATCGATGCAAGCCAGCGTTTTGGTCGCTTTACTAGCCACAGCATCGCATTGCAGGCTCATGTTCATCTTGTGGTCAATGATGACCCCCAAGTCTCTTTCTTCCATAGTGCTGGCCAACATAGCACTGCCGAGCCTATAAGGATGCTGCGGGTTTTTTTTCCCCCCCCAAGGTGGAGAACCTTGCATTTATCGGCGTTGAACACCATCAGATTCTCGTCCGCCCATATGCTGAGCCTGTCCAGGTCAGCCTGGATCACCCACCTGTCTTCTGGTGTGGATGCTTTGCCCCAAAGTTTGGTGTCATCGGCGAACTTGGCCAGTCCGCTTCTGACTCCAGTGTCCACATCATTAATGAAGATGTTGAACAGTATGGGTCCAAGGACAGAGCCCTGGGGGACCCCACTGGTCACCGGACACCACGATGAGTGACTTCCATCAATTACTACCCTCTGGGTCCGACCCCGGAGCCAATTTTCCAGCCAGTGGATCGTGGAGGACCCAAGGCGACAATTGGCCAGTTTCTCTAAGAGGTGATCATGGGACACCAGATCGAAGGCTTTTTTGAAGTCAAGATACATGACAATCTCATCTCCCTTGTCTAGGTGATAGGTCACCTGGTCATAGAAGGAAATGAGATTGGTCAAGCAAGACCTACCCGCAACAAACCCGTGTTGGCTATCCCTTAAGATGTTGGCGTCGGCCAGTCCATTAAGGATGGCCTCCTTAATAAACTTTTCTAAGATCTTCCCCGGGATAGAAGTCAGGCTGATGGTCCTATAGTTAGCTGGATCCACTTTCCTCCCTTTCTTGAAGATAGGCACCACATTGGCCTTCTTCCAGTCTTCGGGCACTACACCAGAGCGCCAAGAGTTTTCAAAGATCCGCGCTAGAGGCTGGGCTATGATGCTCGCCAGCTCCTTGAGTACCCTGGGGTGAAGATTGTCAGGGCCGGCTGACTTGAAGGTATCCAGCTTCTCAAGATGTGTCAAGGTCTACTCAGTCACTCCTTGATACAAGGTTCCTTTGGAGTTGTTACAGTCTGCTATTGATAACTATTTGGAAATATTAAAAAACAGCTATTGCCTGTAATGTCTTCTCCCAGTGGTCCAGGATTCATGTAAGACATAATGCAATGTAGCAGTCCATATCAGCAAACATATACACATTTAAGAATACCCTGACAGCCTATTTTTCTGATTCATTATATTATCTCTGTTAAGTATGTCATGTTCCTTTTAAAACACCATAAGTAAAAAAAGCAAATACCCCAAGAAAATAAAACCTAGAAAATAATATTTAAGTAATATTTTGTAAGAAGTCTGAATACAAGTCAAAGTTCAGATCAAGTGACATGTTTGGATAGCATGTTATTGTAACTTATTGTCTGGGTTTTCTAATTTTCTTTAGTTCAAGCCATGTAAGACCAAATTATCAAACAGACCTTTGAAACTCAGCCACCAGTTTTGCAGGTGCATAACATTTGTGCACTCAGATGAGTAAGAGTGAGCCTATAGTGTTATTTTTGTAAGAACACAAAAGCCTGAACTTTCCAGGTCTCTGCAAAGAAGTTAATAGGAGTTCTGTACATGGTTAAGCCTGATGTGGTATACAAGGGGAAGCCACAGATAGTAGATGGATTCAAGTAGACAGATTCAAAAATCCAAGTAGACAGATTCAAAAAGACGATGTGACAAAGTGAAATTAAGGAAGATAATTTTAGGGACAAATGGATGTGGATGGATGGCATAGTCGAGATGGAAGCTAATTAGAGTATTGCACTTAGATGCACTAACAGAAAGGTTGGATTCTTTGCAAGCTGTGGAGGAAGAATGACAAGATGTAATGATTAAAATAACACAAAATAATAAATATCAGTAGCATCTCCAAACCAAACAATCAATGTTGCTTTTTCTAACTGTAGTTCCTGCATGTGTTATGTTATGCATACTGTGAGCACAATATGCATTTACATTTCTTACTTGCTTATTTATGCAATAAAGAGAAGAGTATGAAATAAAAAGATACAGTAGCTGCTCCCTTGGCCAAAGAATCTCTTGTGTTAGAGACTCTGGCTCACTGAGATATTGTTACTGGTTAAATCAAAATTAGTAAATAAATTAATGCTGTGCACCCAAATGTTATATTGTCTTGTTTTCTTGACCAGTTTAATGGTGCTGCGTTTAAGGTTAATGAGACAATTTTATATCTTGCAGCACGCCCGTCATGCAGGCTGCTTCATTTCAATATCCAGTCTTAGTAATAACAAGGAACGTGTTCTCCATTTGCAGCTGCTTCAGGTCCAGAATGAATGCATGCAGAGTACTTACAGCCAGAAATGTGGGTAAGCTCTTGTTGGAGTGCTTTGGTCTGAAATTAACAATATGCCAAGTGTTGAGAAACAGGTATGGGTTAATCAGTTTTTCCAAAGGAAATTTAAGACTGTGCTTTGTATATGTGTATACTGATATAATGCCAAGATTGACATTGAAAAAATAGCTTTAAAATTGCATATTTGAGTAAATCACAATTCAAAACAGATACTGCATTTAACACATTGCTGTTTTTGTAAAATGGATACACAGATCCATGCAACACTGGTGGAACTACAAGCACAGTATTATCAGAGATCACAAGAGATCCTTGGGGTGGGAAGCACAGTTGGCTAATTCTACCAAGTAGCATGTGGTCATAGTGTCATTCCACTGGTATCCCCAAAAGCCAAGAAAAAGCAGACCCTGACATCATCTCAGGAAATGGATTGTGCTGGGCTTGTCCTAAAAATGCTCCTAGCACTCTCCTCCATGCAAGAGCACTTATGTATAAACCAAGCGCAACTTATTTATGTACAATCCACTTTGCACATGGCCAAGGTTTAAGGAGGGAAAATATACTGTATGTTTGTCTTGGTGGAACACAATATATGTGTCTGTACCAGCTTCACCTGATGTAATTAACCCAGCCCTTCCTTCATGTGACAGGAGGAGGCCACGTAAAAGGAAAAAGGACAATTAAATTTATGAATTGCAAACATGCATCAATGGTGTGGAAATGGTGTATAAATCAGGCCTCTGTCTTTATTAGAAATCCCAAATGTATTTTATTACCTCTAAATTTATTCCTTTTCATGGAAAAACTTAAAGGATTTTTAAAGGGCTTGGAGAGAAAGAAACACTTTTGCATTAGTGGTAGCAACTAAAATATTAACATTGGCAGGCACCCAACATCCATGCCAGCACTAAGGCTATACCAGAAGTCTCCCTAAGTAGGTCTGTGGTCACATCCTCACTGTGTGCAATAGCTTTCCATGTCAGGAAGCTCTCACACAACCTCTCTCTCCTTTGCTTCTTCCCCAGCCTGAAAAAGGTGCTTAAATAGTTTGCAGGATTTCTAAGAGTCACTTATGTTTGTGTGCTTGTAAGTATCCGAGAGAGAGAAGAAATTACTGAGCCAAGAAGTAATAGAATTGAGTTTTGCATTTAGTTTTGTTAGCAATGAAGCCTGTGATAATCCTTTTGTCTCAGAGTTCCGAAGTCCAAAACCATTCAGCTACAGAGAACTTCCAACTTTAAAGAGGAGTAGCAGGTGATTGGGCATGGCCAATTTCATACTTTTTTGATAAATTCATGGATCTCTTTTTCCAAGAATGACATCCACCTAAAGCACGAACCAGCAATTTCTCCCTTTACATGCTTTCTTACTACAAATAACATCCGTGTCTGAGACTCCTTTCTCCATACTTTAGATCTTCTGTCAAACTGATAAATGTATGCAGTAGTCACAAATTATATGCATTAAAACAATGACTGGATTTGGTACACTTTTTGGTGAAGACTTCATACAGTAATACAGCTTCCAGTCCCTCTGGTATCCCTTCATTTTGGATTAAGTCATAACATTCTTTGACTAAAGCATAACAACATCACTGTTGTCCTTTAACCCTTATCGATACCATCATTCAACTCAACAGGCAGTCAAATAGCAGTGCCAGCTGCCTCCTCTATAATTAAAGTAACATTCTGAAACAGTGCCATCTTGTTTCAATTTAGACACATAACAAACACTACTGTTTTCTCTCCTTAGTGCTTATCCAAGTGCTTTTAAAAATATTTACATCTGCTTCTGTCTATTTGTCTATCAGCAGTAAACCTGCTTTGACAGAACTGATTTAATAGTAGGTACCAGCTTTTATTTGATAAATGTATGACAGCTGGTTATTCTGGCCAGTTTTGAAGTCTCAGTTGGCACTGGTCACGGAATTTTAGACATGCAAATCTTTTCTTCTGCTTTATTACACTTTTCAAATGTTTTAAATTAAAATTTTGGATTTGCACATATGACATGTGAGACAAGTGTAATATAATGGAAGATTCCATTTTAAAGTTAAGCACCATGATGTCACTTAAAAAGTCCAAGCTACATACTGGCCTCATTTAAAGAGCCTACTAGCAGTGTTCATTCTGAAATACAGGGCAATACAGCAGTGCACAGGCAATCCAGGAAGTTTTTGGAGAGTACTGGGGACAACTTCCTGGTGCAAGTGCTGGAGCAGCCAACTAGGGGACCTACTCTTCTTGACCTACTGCTTGCAAACAGGCAAGAATTGATGGGTGTGACAGGTACACGATCTGGGCTGACCTCAACGTGGCCCGCACCCCTGTTCCTGGGGGCAACCACCCACCTACTCGCCTGCCATGCCTTGTTGTTAATTGATTAACTGGTGTTAATTAGCAGGAGGCTTCCCTTGTACTGCCCCGCTGCCAGGGGGCGCTATCTGCGGCTGTTTCCTCCTCTACACCGCAGTCCATACTTCACCAATGGAATAGTTTCAATCTAATTACGCACTGGCCTCCTTTTTTGTTCTCTCTGGGCCTCCCCAGTCACGCCACCCCCTCTCTGGGCTCCCCAATAATGCCCCCTCCTCTGGGGCTCCTCAGCAACTGCCCCCCCTCTGGGGCTCCCCAGTAGTGCTGCCCCCTTTCCGGAGCTCACCATGCCCGCACTGGGGCTTCCCTGTAACTGCCCCCTTCTCTAGGCTTTTGCCCCCTCTTAGGGAGCTCTGCCCTCTCTCAGGGCCTTCTCTGTCAAGCCACCCTCTCTCTGAGGCCTTCACCCCCTCTTAGGCGATCCTTGATACTGCCGCCCTCTCTCTGGGGCCTTCTCTGCACATCGCCCCCTTGGGCTCACCATGCCTCCACTGGGGCGTCTCAGTAATGCCCCCTTCTCTGGGGCTTATCAACTGCCCCTCTCTGGGGCTGGGGTCTATGCACTGCAAACGCTGCGCCCTCACTGGCGCTGGGGTCCTCACACTCCACTGTGAGTCCCCTATGAGGCCTCCTCCAACCCCTAATAGCCTCACCCAAACCACTGGTCACAAACAACAACATAACACGCAAGGCCTTCGGCTATAACATAAACAGAGGCCACCCGGCCCAAGCAACATTCAGTCCCACCAGTGACCCTTTAATGCAGCTCCTGTATCAGGTTTCCCCTCTCTCCCAGGGCAGAGAGCTCCTTCCTCTTTGGCAGCTGGCAGGGAACTGCCTCTGGCCCCAGCCCCTAGGGTTTATAAGGGCCAGGCCCTGCCCCTTCTGGTCAGCTGACCTTCCCTGGTTGCCCCGGCAACCCACAGCTGGGCTTATTTCCTGCTAGAGCTTCCTCCCCAGCAGTTTTCCCCTCTTTGGGAGCAGGGCACCTCAGTGCTCTGTGACACACTGTCACGGCGGGGTCCTACAGGAGGGCCATGATCCCCTTTAAGGCCCCCTCTCTGTGCCTATTCGGCCCAAGGGCACCCTCTATTCTTGCCCACCACATCTTTGATCTTAAGTTAAATTGGGAGGCTACCTTACATCTCCTAGGCACGGTTAGCTGGGCCCTCCGTCCCCATGTTCTCCCAGACCCACCGGGGGTCTCCCTGTCCACTGGGTGCATTCCAGGCACCCTAGCCTTATGGGCTACGCGTGGCTCCTACCAACCCCTAATACCACACCCCGAGCCTCACAGATGTACTGGATATTGGTCTGTCAAAATACACGCCCGCTCCCCTGGGCCTCCTCTGTGGTCTAGCCCGCTCCCGGGCCTTCTCTAATATAAGGCCCCTCGCGGGGACTCTCATCGAGCCCCCTCTGGGCCTTCTCTAAAATAATCTAGCCCGCTACGGGACTTCCTACCGAGTCTCCGGTCCTTCAGGCCCACCGCACGGCTACCCTCTCTTATCCAGGCTCACCGCGCTGCTATCCCCTTTTGCCGGGGACCACCGCAGCACCTTGCCTTTCTTCTGGGGTGTTGTACTGCTAACCCCTTCCGTCAGGGTCCACCGCAGCACTCTGCCCCTATCTGAGGGCTATTGCCGTACTAGCCTACAGCCAGGCTCGCTACGCCCATCTCGGGCTTCTCAATAGCCCCCCTTCTCTGGGACCTTACATGCCCGTGCCGGGCTTCCTGATGCTATCGCCCCTTCTCTGGGGCTTGCTGTGCCCCCGCTGGGGCTCCCTAACAATGCCGTGCTCTCACTGGCACCGGGGCTCCCACGCCGCTGGGGTTACCCTCCTGAGAATACTGTGCCCTCACTGGCACTAGGGGCCCCACCCCTCTGGGGTCCCTATGAAGCCTCCTCCAACCCCTAATAGCCTCACCCTAGCCACCGGTTTAATAAACACCAACACTAACAAAGAAAACCACAAGCTTCCTGGCTATAACTTAACTTAAGGCCATCTGGCTGTAACAACATAGCTTCCACGTCCCAGAGCCACCACCCTTCAGTCTGCTCAAGCAGTACTCGTATCCTAGCTCTGTGAGCTCCTGCCCCTCTGGCTGCTGGCGGCGAACTCCCAGCCTAGCCTTGGTTCTAGGCTTTGTAGGGCAGGGCCTGGCTCCTATATTACTAGCTGACCGCCGTCAGGCGTGAGTTAATCTATCTGGGGTTGCCCTGGCAACTCACAGCTGCGCTCATTATCCCTGCTACGGCTTTTCCCCCCAGCAGTTTTCCCCTCTCTAGGAGCGGGGCAGCGAGGTGCCCCGCAACACACACCTTCCCCCCCTCAAGATCCCAACTCACCGAGACGGATCTTCATTCTTGTTAGGTGTCGCACCGATCTGGGGTCTTTCTCGGCCTTTCTTCAGGCACCCGATAACTCAGCTATGGAAGGCGGAGGTTTTTAAGCGCCTCCTCCTCGCCTTTTACCCAAGGGCGCACCATGTGGGATTTGCCGGGAGATACCCTGCCACAGGTATTCCCCCATTAGCCATCCCTGGTAGGGTGCAATCCAGGCCTATCTTTTCCCTACCTCCTTTAAATAATTGAGAAGGATGGCCCTGGGTCTGGGTATTTTCTCCAACCAAGGTGGCAGGCACAGTACTGTAGCCATTAGGAGTTCGCCTCTTGGCCGTCATTCCTACCCCCTCTGCTCGCCCTTTACACAGGTTTGACCCTCCTCCTCCTGCCACCTGACTGGTTGGTAGGGATTGAGTCAGGGTCTCTCTTGTGTCAGCCGCCCTAACTGGAAGGTTCTGTGCCTAGGGGAACCACTCTGTCTCTTAGTAACAGGGTTCAGGTTCTTTATTACCCGCACCCCTCCACCTTTCTCTCTTGGCCACGGTCTTTCTGTTCCACCTAGCCCTTCTTCTTCCTCATATTGCCTCGAGAAGAAATCAGCACTTATGTTTTTAGCTCCTGGGCGATGTTTTACCTCAAAGCAATATGGTTGCAGACTAAGACCCATCTCATTAGTCTAGCGTTGTCTGTCTTCATGCTCTGCAACCAGCGTAGGGGCGCGTGGTCCGTTATCAACGTGAACCTCCGTCCTAGCAGATAGTAGCGGAGTGTTTCCACTCTCCACTTAATTGCCAAACAGTCCTTTTCTATTGTGGCATAATTCTGCTCGGGTGGGTGTAACTTCCTACTTAAGTATGCTGTAGGGCACTCTTCTTCCCCCTCTACCTGAATCAACACCGCTCCAACTGCTGCTTTTGGCGCATCGGCCTGCACCAGGAAGGGTTTATTCAAGTCTGGGGCATACAGCAGGGGTTGCAGGCACAGTGATTCCTTCACCGCTTGGAATGCCTTTTCCGCCTCCGGCATCCATCTCACTTTGGCAGGAGCCCCTGCCTTTGTCATCTCTGTTAATGGTACTACCAAATCTGCAAAGTGGGGTACAAACCTTCTATAATAGTTGGCTAGCCCCAAAAAAGCCCTCACTTGTTTTTTAGATCGGGGAGTTTGGTACTTCTGCAAAGCCTCCACCTTACTTAATAACGGCTTCACTTTTCCGCTTCCTACTAGGAACCCCAGGTATTGAGTCTCTTCTTTCCCTATGGTACACTTTTTTGGATTGGCTGTCAGCCCAGCTAGTCTCAAGTCTTGTACTACTGCCCTTAGTGCTTTGAGGTGTTCGGCCCTGTCTTCAGTATATATAATAATATTATCTATGTATGCCACAGCATAACCCATGTGGGGGGCCAAAACTATGTCTATTAGACGCTGAAACGTAGCTGCGGCTCCATGTAGTCCGAAGGGCATGCGTCGGAAGTGGAAGAGACCTCATGGGGTAGCGAATGCTGTTTTCTCTTGGTCTTCAGGTGCTACTGGCACCTGCCAATAGCCTTTCATCAGGTCTAAGGTGGAGATGTAGCGAGCTTGTCCAATGTTTTCTATCCGCTCATCTACCCTCGGCATCAGGTAGGCATTGAACTTCGCTACTGCATTTACCTTCCGGAAATCAACACATAGACGAATTTTTCCATCAGGCTTAGGTACCGCCACGATGGGACTCTGCCAGTCGCTGTGGGACCTGCATATGATGCCGTTCTCTAGCATCATCTCAATTTCTGTTTTTATCTGTCCCTGTAATCAATGGGGAATCCATCTCCAACTCTCCTGGATCACCTGGCCTGGAGGAGTTTTTATCCGGTGTACCACACCCCGAGCTTCCCCAGGCGTTTCCTGAAACACGTCTCCAAATTCCCTGACTAGTTTGGCCGCCTGTCTCCTCTGGTCTTCCGTTAGTCGCGCGGCCAATTCCACGTTACCTGGTCCACTTCCCCCTATCAAAGAGGGTCCTAATTCTAGTTCATCAGGATGGGAGGCCAGGTACATACATTCTTGGTCTTCCCACTTCTTCAGCAGATTGATGTGGTATACCTGCTTCTTCTTTTGTCTGCCTGATACACCTCATAATCCAAGGGCCCCACTTGGCGTATAACTTCATAGGGTCCCTGCCACTGGGCAAGCAACTTACTCCCCTGGTCCGGTAATAGAACCAACACACGGTCCCCCACCTCAAACTTCCTTTCCTAGGCTCCCCGGTTGTAATATCTCAGTTGACGTTGCTGGGCCTCTCTGAGGTTTCCTACAACCTCACTCCAAGCAGCTTCAAGGCACTCCCGCAGTTATAACACATACTGGATCAAATTCTGGTCTTTACCTTGTTGTTCTTCCCAACCTTCTTTAATCAGATCGAGTATTCCCCGGGGTTACCGTCCGTATAACAGTTCAAAGGGTGAAAACCCGGTTGAGGCTTGGGGCACCTCTCTTACCGCAAACAGCAAAGGGGGTATCATTATATCCCAATCCTGAGGGCTCTCAGCAACAAACTTCTTCAGCATCTGTTTCAGGGTCTGATTAAAACGTTCTACAAGTCCATCTGTTTGGGGGTGATAGACTGTTGTCTTCAGGTGTTTAATCCCTAGGGCTTTACTCACTCCCTCGAAGACACATGAGGTAAAATTCGTCCCCTGGTCTGTCAACAATTCCCTAGGAAGTCCTACCCGCAAGAATATTTTCAATAGCTCGTTCACCACCTTCGGAGCTGATATGGTTCGCATCAGCATGGCCTCAGAGCACCTGGTGGCATAATCTAGTAGGACTAGGATATACTGGTTTCCCATGCTGCTATGGGGAAGGGGTCCCACGATGTCCACCGCTACTCGCTCAAATGGAACCTCTATCAATGGCATTGAAATTAAAGGTGCCTTTGGGGGGGCGTCTCGGGTCTGCTTTTTGGCACACAGGACAGGAAGCTCAATATCTTGCCACTTCTCGCAACAGTCCGGGCCAAAAGAATCTTGCCCTAATGCGGGCTTCAGTTTTGTCTCTGCCCAAGTGTCCTCCCATAGGGAGTTCATGAGCCACCCTCAAGACAGCCTGTCGATATCGCCAAGGTACTAGCAGCTGTATGACCTCTTCCCCTCCAGGCTTCCCTCATTCAGTTCAGTACAGGAGACCATTCCGTACCTCGAATCTTGATGTCGTCTTCATCAGCTCAGACCGTAAGACCTCGCCGTCTCGTTGGGCTAGGTGTTCTTGCAACGCGTAGCGAAAGTCTGGCTCCCGGCTCTGCTCCAACTGAAAATGTTCATCCTCCCACAATGTGGTGACATCCACCTCTTGCCTAGCTTCTTCTTCAGGGGGCACTTGTTCTGTCTCTACCACAAATCCCTCAATCTTCTCCTTCGACCTCGCCCTGGTTATTTCCCCCAATAGCTCAGGCCAATCACAACCCAGTACTACTGGGTAGGGTAACTGCTCAGTGACCCCAACTAGCATCTACCGGATCCTATTGCCTACCTGAAGCCTGATTCTTGCTCTCTCAACTCTTAGGGAGTCCCTGCACCAACCTTGTATTTTTACAAGATCTACTATCTCTCTTTCTTTGGCCGGTAGCACGTTGCTCCGCACCATCGTCTGTAATAAGCCTGAATCCAACATAGCTCGAACCTTTCTTCCCTCCATTATCACTTCAACTGTAACCGCGGGTGGCTCGTCTCCCACCTCAAGGCCACTCCTAGCTCCACAGCCACATACCCCCACCTGGATCACCGGTTGGGTGTGGATGGTTTCCCTCACCTTGGCTAACAGAGCACCTTGTCTAGCAGCTTGCTCCCGTAGGCCTTGTATCACTTGCTGTGGTTGTGACTCTGGACCCCGGCTAAGCATCCGCTCTCTCTCTCTGGACCCAAAGATTCTCTCTCTCATACGGCCAAACCAGTGTCCCATGATGCAAACTGCCATACGAAACGTTCCCGACCAATGCACCATTGTGACAGGTACACAATCTGGGCTGACCTAAACGTGGCCCACACCCCTGTTCCTGGGGGCAACCACCTGCCTACTCTCCTGCCACGCCTTGTTGTTGATTAACTGGTGTTAATTAGCGGGAGGCTGCCCTTGTACTGCCCCGCTGCCAGGGGGCGCTATCTGCGGCTCCGTTTCCTCCCCTACACCGCAGTCCACACCTCACCGATGGAATAGTTTCAATCTAATTACGCACTGGCCCCCTTTTTTGTTCTCTCTGGGCCTCCCCAGTCACGCCACCCCCTCTCTGGGCTCCCCAATAATGCCCCCTCCTCTGGGACTCCTCGGCAACTGCCCCCCCTCTGGGGCTCCCCAGTAGTGCTGCCCCCTTTCCGGGGCTCACCACGCCCGCACTGGGGCTTCTCTGTAACTGCCCTCTTCTCTAGGCTTTTGTCCCCTCTCAGGGAGCTCTGCCCTCTCTCAGGGCCTTCTCTGTCAAGCCGCCCTCTCTCTGAGGCCTTCGCCCCCTCTTAGGCGATCCTTAATACTGCCGCCCTCTCTCTGGGGCCTTCTCTGCACATCACCCCCTTGGGCTCACCATGCCTCCACTGGGGCTTCTCAGTAATGCCCCCTTCTCTGGGGCTTATCAACTGCCCCTCTCTGGGGCTGGGGTCTATGCACCGCAAACGCTGCACCCTCACTGGCGCTGCGGTCCTCACACTCCACTGTGAGTCCCCTATGAGGCCTCCTCCAACCCCTAATAGCCTCACCCAAACCACCAGTCACAAACAACAACATAACACGCAAGACCTTCGGCTATAACATAAACAGAGGCCACCCGGCCCAAGCAACATTCAGTCCTACCAGTGACCCTTTAATGCAGCTCCTGTATCAGGTTTCCCCTCTCTCCCAGGGCAAAGAGCTCCTTCCTCTTTGGCAGCTGGCAGGGAACTGCCTCTGGCCCCAGCCCCTAGGGATTATAAGGGCCAGGCCCTGCCCCTTCTGGTCAGCTGACCTTCCCTGGTTGCCCCAGCAACCCACAGCTGGGCTTATTTCCTGCTAGGGTTTCCTCCCCAGCAGTTTTCCACTCTTTGGGAGCAGGACACCTCAGTGCTCTGTAACAACGGGGAATGTAGTACTGGATGGTAACTTGAGCAGCAATGACCATGAGATGCTTGAGTTCAGGATCCTGAGCAAAAGAAGCATGGAGAGCAGCAGAATAAGGACCCTGGGCTTCAGAAAAGCAGATTGACTCACTCAGGGAACTCGTAGGCAGGATCACTTGGGAAGCCAGTCTGAGGAGGAAAGGACTAAAGGAGAGCTGGCTGTACTTCATAGATTCATAGATTCATAGATGTTAGGGTCAGAAGGGACCTCAATAGGTCATCGAGTCCGACCCCCTGCATAAGCAGGAAAGAGTGCTGGGTCTAGATGACCCCAGCTAGATACTCATCTAACCTCCTCTTGAAGACCCCCAGGGTAGGGGAGAGCACCACCTCCCTTGGGAGCCCGTTCCAGACCTTGGCCACTCGAACTGTGAAGAAGTTCTTCCTAATGTCCAATCTAAATCTGCTCTCTGCTAGCTTGTGGCCATTGTTTCTTGTAACCCCCGGGGTTGCCTTGGTGAATAAATACTCACCAATTCCCTTCTGTGCCCCCGTGATGAGCTTATAGGCAGCCACAAGGTCACCTCTCAACCTTCTCTTGCAGAGGCTGAAAAGGTCCAGTTTCTCTAGTCTCTCCTCGTAGGGCTTGGTCTGCAGGCCCTTAACCATACGAGTGGCCCTTCTCTGGACTCTCTCCAGGTTCTCCGCATCCTTCTTGAAGTGTGGCGTCCAGAATTGCACGCAGTACTCCAACTGCGGTCTGACCAGCGCCCTATAGAGGGGAAGTATCACCTCCTTGGACCTATTCATCATGCATCTGCTGATGAACGATAAAGTGCCATTGGCTTTTTTGATGGCTTCGTCACACTGCCGACTCATGTTCATCTTGGAGTCCACTAGGCCTCCAAGATCCCTTTTCACCTCTGTGCCACCCAGCAGGTCATTTCCTAGGCTGTAGGTGTGCTGGACATTTTTCCTCCCTAGGTGCAGCACTTTGCATTTCTCCTTGTTGAACTGCATCCTGTTGTTTTCTGCCCACTTGTCCAACCTGTCCAGGTCTGCCTGCAGCTGTTCCCTGCCCTCCAGCGTGTCCACATCTCCCCATAGCTTTGTGTCATCTGCAAACTTGGACAGAGTACATTTCACTCCCTCGTCCAAGTCACTGATGAAGACATTAAAGAGTATCGGTCCAAGGACCGAGCCCTGCGGGACCCCACTGCCCACACCCTTCCAGGTCGAAACCAACCCATCCACCACGACTCTCTGGGTGCGACCCTCCAGCCAATTTGCCACCCACCGGACTGTGTAGTCATCCAAGTCACAGCCTCTTAACTTGTTCACCAGTATGGGGTGGGATACCGTATCGAAGGCCTTCCTGAAGTCTAAGTATATGACATCCACCCCTCCTCCTGTGTCCAGGCATTTCGTAACCTGGTCATAGAAAGAGACTAGATTGGTCAGGCACGATCTGCCTGCCATGAACCCGTGCTGGTTTCCCCTCAGCATAATTTGTCCTGCCGGGCTCTCACAAATGTGAGCCTTGATAATTTTTTCAAAGACTTTGCCAAGGATGGAGGTGAGACTGACTGGCCTATAGTTGCCCGGGTCCTCCTTCCTCCCCGTTTTGAAAATGGGGACTACGTTAGCCCTTTTCCAGTCCTCCAGGACTTGGCCTGTGCGCCACAAGCGTTCGAATATTCCCGCCAGTGGCTCTGCAATGATGTCGGCCAGTGCCTTCAGCACCCTCGGATGGAGCTCATCCGGGCCTGCCGACTTAAAGGCATCCAGTTCTTCCAAGTGACTCTGCACCATCTCAGGGTCTATGCATGGCAGTCTGGCGCCTTGCTGCTGCCTCTCTTCAACCCCAGTGAGAGACTTGTCATACCCCTCACTTAGGAACACTGAGGCAAAGAACTCATTGAGGAGTTCAGCCTTGTCCCCCCTGTCCGTCACCAATTGTTTCTGCCCATTTAGCAGGGGTCCTATTCCTCCCTGGGTCTTCCTTTTACTCCCTATATATCTAAAAAACAATTTCTTGTTGTCTTTTACTTGGGTTGCCATCCTCAGCTCCATGGTAGCTTTGGCCTGTCTAACTGCCTCCCTACAAGCACAAGCAGAGGAGGTATATTCGTCTTTGGTGATCTCTCCCTGTTTCCACTTTTTATGTGCTCCCCTTTTGGCCCTTAGGCTGCCCTGGATTTCTCTGGTCAGCCAGGGAAGCCTCCTGGCCCCTTTCCCTCTTTTGCCTCGCTCGGGGATCGTCTTGCTTTGTGCCCGAAGGATCATTTCCTTAAGGCACAGCCACCCTTCTTGGGCTCCCATCCCTTCAAAACTCCTACTCTGCAGTGCGTCCTTGACTAATCGCCTGAGTTCATTGAGATCAGCTTTCCTAAAGTCTAGCACTTTTACCCTACTAGTTACCTTACCCACTCGACGTCTTATAGTGAATTCTATTATTAGGTGATCACTGTCCCCCAGATGGCTACCAATCTGGAGGTCCCCTACCATGTCATCCCCCGTTGCCAATACCAGATCCAGTATGGCATTCCCCCTAGTGGGACCGTGTACCTCCTGTGTCAGGTGGAGGTCCTGTACACAGGTTAGAAACCTTCGTGAGCGGTGGGACTTTGCTGTCTGTGACTCCCAGCAGATGTCTGGGTAGTTTAGGTCCCCCATGACTACTGCCTCTTTAGCTTTTATGGTCTCCAAGAGTTGCCTCAGGAGCCCCGAATCTCTTTCTTCCCCTTGATGTGGGGGTCTGTAGCAGACCCCTACCACCAAATCCCTTTCTCCTTGCCCCCCATGTAGCCTAACCCACAGTCCTTCTACTTCCTCATCCTTGGATTCTGTCTTGATGAGGGTTGATGTATATTGCTCACTGACATAGAGCACAACCCCTCCCCCTTTCTTCCCCACCCTGTCCTTTCTGTACAATCTATAGCCCTCAATATGTACTGCCCAGTCGTGGGATGAATCCCACCAGGTTTCTGTTAGCCCCACTAAGTCATAGGTGTTTAGTGCAAGCAGGAGCGCTAGTTCATCCTGCTTGTTTCCCATGCTCCTAGCATTAGTATATAGGCACTTGAGCCCTGCAACTGGTGCCTTTGCTGCCCCCCCCGCTCTGAGTCCCAAGGGGCCCATTGTTTCTTACCTTCTCGTTTCTTACCTGTGCCGTAGTGCTGGCCTCCCCATGGCTTTCAGGTTCTCAATGCTCTCTTTCTTCAGGCTGGGCTGTCCTTGTGGGTGCCACATGGTTTGGTGGTCCACAGCTTCCCCCGCCCTCATATTCTCCTCCCCCCGATGAGCCTAGTTTAAAGCCCGCTGGAGCAGATCCCCCAACCTAGAAGAAAACACACACTTACCTTTGGGGGACAGGTGAAGCCCATCCCAGCTGAGCATGTCCCTCGTCATAATGTGCGGGTCGTTGTCCAGGAAGCCGAAGCCTGCCTCGAGACACCACTGCCGAAGCCGCCAGTTGGTTTCTCGGATGCAGTTCTCATGCTGTCTTCCGCGTCCGTTCACTGGTAGGATGGAAGAGAATACCACCTGTGCACCGAACTCCTTCAGCACGCCGCCCAGAGCACTGTAGTCCACCATCAGGTGATCGGGGGTTCTCCTGGCCGCATCATTAGTACCCACATGGACTAGGACCATGGGGTAGTAATCGGTGGGCTTGATCCTGGCCTGGATTACCTCCGTCACATCCCCAATCTTTGCTCCAGGGAGGCAATATACCTCTCGTGCTGAGGGGTCCTGGCGACAGATGGGCCCTTCCGTACCTCTCAGGATGGAGTCGCCTATGACGAGCACTCGTCACCTCCTCCCCTGGGTCCTCTTGGATCTCTTGACCTGTTCGGAGTGTGAAGAATGTGGTGTTTCTTCCTGCCCAAGGGTTTCCTCCTCCCCTTCCATCTCCTGCAGGGTCGCCAGGGCCTCGTACCTGTTCACCAGTTGGACTGGAGAAGCTGGTACCGGTTTGCTGCGAGCTGCTCCGGTCCTGGCTGTGACCGTCTGCCACTCTGCTGTGGAGGGCATTCCCTGGGCTGCTTCTTCCTTCGGTGCCTGGTCCTGCAGGGAAAGGAAATAACTGTCAATTTCATCCTCCACCTCCCTGATCCCCCTCAGCCTGCTAACCTCCTCCCGGAGCTCCTTCGCCTGTGCCTCCAGAGCCCTAAGATGGGCACCTGCCGGACAGGTGTGGGGGCCCCCAATCTCTGCCCCCCCCGGCCCTGCTGGGGATCCCCCACAGGCCAGGAGGTAGGGGGACATCAGCTCCCCCATGGGCTCGGTCTGGGTGGAGGCCTCAGACCAGCCCCGGTTAGCCTTGTCCTTGTTTCAAAGAAGCCTTACTGAGAGTGCAGAAACAAACCATTCCGATGTACAGCAAGACTAGCAAGTATGGCAGAAGACCAGCTTGGCTTAGCAGGGAACTCTTCATAGATTCATAAATTGTAAGGCTTGAAGGAACCTTGGAAGATCATTGGGTCCAGCCCCCTGTACCAGGCAGAAAAGACAACTGGGATCAGGTGACCCCAGCAAGGTGACTGTCCAGTCTCCTCTTGAAGATTTCCAGGGTAGGCAATTGCACCACCTTTGGAGGGAGCTTATTCCATAGTCTAGACACCCTGACTGAAGATTTTCCTAATGTTGAGCCTGAAACGGTCTTCCAGGAGTTTGTGGCCATTACTCCTGGTTTTCCCTGAGGATGCCCTGGTGAACAACTGTTCACCAAGCCCTTGATGTACTCTCCTGATGTAGTGGTAAGCTGCTACTAAGTCCCCTCTCAGCCTTCTCTTTTTCAGGCTGAAGAGTCCCAGGTCCCTCAGCCTTTCCTCATGTGGTTTCCTATACAAGTCTCTGATCATACTAGTGGCCCTTCTCTGGACTCTCTCAAGTTTACCACATCCTTTTTAAAATGCGGTGCCCAGAACTGGACACAGTACTCGAGTTGGGGTCTCACCAATATCGAGTAGAGTGAAAGAATCACTTCATTGGTTTACTGGAGATGCATCGATTGATGCATGCCAGAGTATTATTTGCCCCGCTGGCAACAGCATCGCACTGCAGGCTCATATTCATTCTGTGGTCTATTATTACCCCCAGGTCCCTTTCATTCATGATGCTGGTCAATTTGGCACCACCAAGCCTGTAGGTGTATAGGGGGTATTGTCCCCAACTTTACATTTCTCAATGTTGAACTTCATCTGGCTCTGACTCGCCGAACTTGCTAGCCTATCTAGATCCACCTTTATCTGTAGCCTATCTTCAAGCCTCACCACGCTTCCCCATAACTTGGTGTCATCCACGAACTTGGCCAGTGAGCTCTCCACCCCAACATCCAAATCTTTGATAAAGATGTTGAAAAGTACTGGACCAAGCACTGACCCCTGTGGGACACCACTGGCCACTTCTTGCCTGGACAACACAGATCTGTTCATTAGGACTCTCTGGGTCCTACCCCACAGCCAGTTTCGTACCCATTTAACTGTTTTGCAGTTATGCCCACAATCCTTCAATTTTCTCATGAGAACATCATGGGATACCAGATCAAAGGCTTTTTGGAAGTCAAGGTATACAATGTCAACCTCCTCTCCCTTATCCAGGTGGCAAGTTACCTGATCGTAAAAGAAGATGATGTTGGTAAGATAAGACCTGCCCACAATGAAGCCATGCTGGCTGTTGTTCAGAATCATACCTTCTGCAAGCCTATCGCATATAAACTCCTTAATGAATTTTTCCAGAATTTTCCCTAGGATAGAAGTTAGGCTACTTGGCCTATAGTTACCCAGGTCCTCCCTCCTCCCCTTCTTGAAGATGGGCCCAACATTGGCCCTCTTCCAGTCCTTAGGGACCTCTCCAGAGCACCACAAGTTTTGGAACAGCTTTGCCAGGGGCTCTGTGATAACTTCAGCCAGCTCCTTCAGCACTCTCAGATGGAGTTCATCCAGTCCTACTGACTTATATATTTCTAATTTCTTTAATTGATCACACACCAGTTCTACGGCAACAGTAGGTAGGCAGTCATTCCTGCCCTGCTCATTCTATACCCTGTCTGGCATGATTTTCCCCTTGGCCTGGAGAAATACCAAGGCAAAGTAGTCATTCATGAGTTCAGTTGTCTCCTGAGTGTCAGTAACCAGCTGTCCTGAGTTGTTGAGCAATGGCCAGACACTCCCATTTGTTTTCCTCCTGTTCCCTACATACCTAAAGAAGGACTTCTTGTTGTCCTTGATTCCTGTTACAAATCTAGTTCAGTCACCACCTCTATATTTAAGTTCAGGTCATCTCCTTTGGCCAGGACCAAGTTTAGGCAGCATTACCTCTGGTTGGCCTGTGCACCTCCTGAGCCAGGAAGAGCTCTTCAGTGCAGGTCAGGAAGGAACACGACCAGTCCAAGTTGGCCAGGTGCTCCTCCAAAGAGATGTCCGGATAATTGAAGCTGCCCTGATGATCATGTCCCATGCATGTGTGGCCTCTGTCAGTTCTCAAGTGAACTCTAAGAGCGAGTTCCTCCCCCTGGTTTGGTGGCCTTTAGTAAACACCTACAGTTAGGTCTCTCTCTGGGCCCCTGCCCTCCCACCCTGCAGCTTGACCCAGAGGGTTTCAAACCATTTTTCTTTGGAGCCTATGTCGGCCTCCAAGGATGCGTACTGCTCCTTCACATAGAAAATTACACCTCCACCTTTCTTCCCTATCCAGTCACTTCTATGCAGGGCATAGCCCTCTATGGCTATGTTCCAACCATGTGAGTCCCACCAGGTCTCCAAAATCCCTACTAGGCCATAATGCCTACCAGAGAGCAGGAGGGCTAGCTCCTCCTGCTTGTTCCCTATACACCTGGCATTAGTGTACAGGCACCTGAGTCCTCCTATTGAGACCCTTGGCTTTCTGTCATGCTGAAGGAGAACTATTCCCTCAGCTCCCACAAGAGTGGCTCTCCTAATGTCTATATCTATGGAGCTTTCTTGTATATCGGTCCCCAGGCAAGTTCCAGTCAGTGTTTCCCTATCCCCCAGCAGTCTTAGTTTAAAGCCCTATCTAGAAGATCAGCCATCCTGGCTGAGAACAGGGACATACCTCTCCACGTGAGGTGGAAGCCATCGCTTCCCAGAAGTCCTCCATCCCTGAAGTGTGCACTGTGGTTAAGGAAGCTGAAGCCTTCTTAGTGACAACACCATCAGAGTCATCGGTTATCTTCCTTGATGCATCCTTCCCTCCTAGGACCATGACCTGCAACTGGGAGCACAGAAAAAATGATTACCTGGGCCCCTGACTCCATGAGCCCAGCCCCCGGAGCACTGTAGTCACTCATGATCCAGTCTGGATTACTCCTGGCCATGTCATTTGTTCCCACATGGATAAAGAGCTTGGGGTAGTAGTCAGAAGGCCAGACTAGCCTGGGAATTAGGGCTGTGAAAAATGGCTATGTTTCAATTTGGTTTCAGATTCAGCTGTTTCAGAGGGACAGTGATTCATTTTGGTGTTTCAGATCAATGTTCCATTTTGATTCAGCTGAATCTGTTTCGGAGTTTCGCCGCTGTTTCAGTGATTCAGCCATAGGCTATAATGGGGAATGCCTAAACTAAAATGCCTATAACTTTGTAATTTCTTTCCTAATTTAGATGAAAATGGCAGGGATGGTAGCCCCTTCTGAGGACATGAAGCCTACCAAGTTTCAAGGAGATGGGTGCAGGGGTTTCTATAAAACTGCATCTCAAACTGTTCAAAGTGAAATTCATATCACCTACTGGCAGCAGCAGCATGCTGTCATCCCACATGCAGATCTGGGGGCCCGCACCCCCTGGGAGGGCTGTGGGACTGTGCCAGAATCCTCCTGGGGGTGCAGGCCCACAGATCTGTGCACGGAATAACAGTATGCTGCCGCTTCTGGCTGGGTCCGGCGCTTGGCGCAAATTGCTCTGAGCACCAGGAGGACTGCTGCTGCTGATGGCTCCAGCCAGCAGCAGCAGCATGCTGTCATCCTGTGTGCAGATCTGGGGCCCCGCTGGGACCCCATGCCCCCCAGGAGGGCTGTGAGGCTATGCCAGACTCTTCCTGGGGGTCGCAGGCCCCCGAATCTGCGCGTGGGATGACAGCAGGCTGCCACTGATGGCTGGGGCCAGCACCAGCACTGGGTTCTTTCTGGCACTCAGCGTGGGCTGCACCAAGCAGACTCAGGTGCTGGCACTGGCCCCAGCTGGCAGCAGCAGCCTGCTGTCATTCCACATGCAGCTCCGCATCCCTTCCCCCTCCCTCTTCGTAGTTTCTGTTTCCCTGCAAGCCCAGCTCCGAAACTCCAAAATTTTCCGAAACATTTTGGATGGTTTCATTTCATTTCAGAGATATTTCAGAGCCTTCTGTTTCATTTCGGATTCAGTGTTTTGGGCGCCAAAACAGGCTGAAACACCTCCAAAATGAAATAGCTGCTGAAGTTTTACATAACCCTACTGGGGATCCTCTCCACAACATCTCGGATACAGGCCCCAGGGAGGAAGCAGACCTCATGGGCTAGGGGATCCAGATGGCGAGAGGACCCTTAGTGCCCCACAGGAGGGAGTCCCCCACCACCACCACCTTGCGCCTCCTCTTGGGGATGGCAGCACACTGCTTACCTTCCTCCTCCTCCTTGGGTGTCACCACTGGAGCCTCCTCATGTGTGGGAAGGGGAGCACACCTGTTGTGCAGGGACAGGGGAAGAGCAACCCTGCTCCTACATTTCTTGGAGCCTGAGGTGACCTTGGTCCAGCTCTGGGCAGGTCTTGGTTAGCCTTCTTGTTGGCCTTCTCGTTCAGTAAACTAAATCATGGAAAGGAAGCTTATAAGAAGTGGAAACTTGGACAAATAACTAGGAAAGGATTGCTCAGGCATGCAGGGGTAAAGTCAAGAAGGCCAACACACAATTGGAGTTGCATCTAACAATGGATGTGAAGAGCAACAAGAAGAGGTTCTACAAGTATGTCGGTAGCAAGAGGAGGATCAGGGAAATTGTGGGTCCCTTACTGAATGGGGGAGGCAACCCTGTGACAAAGGAAAAGAAAAGGCTGAAGTGCTCAATGCCTTTTTTGCCTCCATCTTCACAGGTAAGGTCACCTCCCAGACAACTGCATTGAGCAGCACAGTTTGGAGAGGAGATAAGCACCCCTCAATGCTGAAAGAACAGGTTAGTATCTACTTAGAAAAGCTGGACATGTACAAGTCCATGGGACTAGATGGGATGCACCCAAGGATGCTGAGGGAGGAGGAGGATCCAGGGAACTACAGACCAGTCCGCCTTGCCTCAGTCTCTGAAAAAATCATGGATCAAATCCTCATGGAATCCATTTCTAAGCACTCGGAGGAGAAAAAAGGTGATTATGAACAGTCAGCATGGATTCACCAGGGGCAAGGCATGCCTGACCAACCTGATTGCCTTCTATGATGACGTGACTGGTTCTATGGATGTGGGGAGACTAGTGGATGTAGTTTACCTTGATTTTAGAAAGGCTTTTGATACGGTCTCCCACAGCATTCTCTCAGGTAAGCTACGGAAGTCTGGGCTGAATGAATGAACTGTAAGATGGACAGAAAACTGGCTGGAGCATTGGGCTTAGAGAGTAGTAATCAATGGCTCAATGTCTAGTTGGCAGCCGGTATCAAGTGGAATGCTCCAGGGGTCAGTCCTGGGGCTGTTTTTGTTCAAAGTCTTCATCAACGACCTGGAAGAGGGCATAGAGTGCACGGATAACACCAACCAGGGGGGGAGTAGTAGGTATGATGTAGTGGAGAGCTCAGATTCAGAGTGACCTAGACAAATAGGAGAATTGGGCCAAAAGGAATTTAATGAGGTTCAACAAGTACAAGTACAAAGTCCTGCATTTAGGATGGAACAACCCCATGCACAAGTACAGGCTGGGGGCTGACTGGCTGGGCAGCACCTCTGCAGAAAAGGACCTGGGGGTTTCATAGTTTCATAGTGGACAATAAGCTGAATATGAACCAAAAGTGTACCCTTGTTGCCAAGAAGGCTAATGACATACTAGACTGCATTAGTAGGAGCATTGCCAGAAGATTGAGGGAAATGATTATTCCCCTGTGGTCAGCACTGGTGAGACCACATCTGGAATACTGTATTCAGTTTTGGACCCACCACTACAGAAAGGATGTGGGCAAATTGGAGAGAGTCCAGTGGAAGGCAACAAAAATGGCAAGGGGGCTGGAGGACATGACTTATGAGGAACTGGTCTTATTTAGTCTAAAGAATAGAAGACTGGGGGGCAATTTAATAGCAGCCTTCAACTACCTGAAGGAGGGTTTGAAAGAGGATGGAGCTGGGCTGTTCTCTGTGGTGGCAGATAACAGAACAAGGAGCAATGGTCTCAAGTTGCAGCAAGGGAAGTTTAGGTTAGATAGCAGGAATAATTTTCTCACTAGGAGGGCAATAAAACACTGGAACAGGTTACTAGAGAGGTAGTAGAAGCTCCATCCTTGGATATTTTCAAAACCTGGCTAGACAAAACTTTGGCTGGGATGATCTAGTTGGGGATGGTCCTGCTTTGAGCAGGGGGTTGCACTAGATTAGTGTTTCTCAACCTGTGCGTCATGACCCAAAAATGGGTTGCAAGATTATGTGAAAGTGTGGTGAACAAGCTTTAAAAATGGATTCTCCTGTGAAAGAAGAAAAACATAGGAAGCCGTGGGTTTTCCTTGCAGCCTGGCAGAGTTCCAACCTGCAAGGGTCTGCTTGCCCCCCGCCCCCATACCCTACACACCCATCCCATGCCCCATATACTGGGGAGCTGGGGCCTGGGGGCAGTGGATCGGGAGTGAGGGGCACTGGGTCAGGACTGGGCATTGATGTTTTCAAATGCATCATGGTACAAAAAGAGTTGAGAACCACTGCACTCAATGACCTCCTGAGGTCCCTTCCAACCCTAACTTTCTATGATTCTATGAAATCAAGTCTACTGGAATTTTTGTTTGCTCCAGAATTTTCAAAATTACCCTGGAATAAAGTATATAGCCAACACAATTATTTTTCACAGCTCCATCCAGTTTGATATGTATTATTATTTCATATTAATCTTGTAGTAGCATTGAACATCACTTCTTTTGGTGGTTTTATCTCCCCAGTTTCAGATCAGCAGAGTGCCACTTTGTGTTTCACATTTTTGGAGAATCTAATAGTAATGAGGAAATTAAAGGTCAGACTCACTAATGGAACAAAACAAAGGACAGACAATAAGCAGGAAATTCCATGGTAGAACCTCCTAGCTCATCAGATCACATTTCTAAGGGACAGCTCTGTTTCTCCCTCCAGCTGTACAATTGGCAGTTATCTTGCTAAGAACTGATGGATCTTTACATCCTAAATGAATTTCTTTTTCTTTTCTTTTTTTTAGAGACATGCCACACCCCTTTACCATAATACCTTGATCACGCCATTTTGCCTAATGTTATTGCTTGCAGTTCATAACATTGTTAGAATTGAGAAAGGAGAGAAAATACCACATATTTTCTCTCATTTAATTACTTTGTCTACAGTCAGTTTAAAATGTTTTGCCTGATGATTGAATTATTTTCCCTTATTTGTATGACTCTTTCACACAAAAGATAGAAAGGGAAACAAAGCAGAGGGAAAATATTAGGAGCTGAGATAATAAAACACAGTAGTAAGCAAAGGTCTCAGAGCAGGGGTAGTACCTCAAGCAACTTCTAATTCATTATTTGACATTCATTGAACTTCAAACTTGATATGCCCTTTTTAAAAGGTAGCTGGGGAAGAGTAACCAGACACCTGGGAAGCCTGAGAGCCAAGAATTGAGCAGCCTTGGGAGCTGGCTGTTGTGGAAGCCAACTGGCTAGGATGTGGGAGAAGCCAGGGAAATGACCACCTGGGAAGCCAGGCAGTCTGGGAGTGAGATGTTCAGAGATCCTGGAGAGCTAGGCATGCAGGGACCTGGCTGTATGGCAGAATAGCAAATAGGAAATCAAGGAAATGGGGAGTCTGGGAACATCCCAGGCTGGGAGTGTAGAGATCATGGGGAGCTTGGCCACTCCTGGACTGGTTTCCATTGAAAGTTGCAATGGAATAAACAGATTCCCATGGAACATTTTAGTTTCATCAAATCAACATCTTCCAACATTAAACTGCTATGCCAAAAAACCTTTTTTTTAACCAGCTTCATTGAAGAAGCAATCTGCTGCCTGCTGCAGGTACCTGTTGGCTGAGGCTGATTGTGTTGATTTCCCTATTGATCAAATGCTTCATCCCAGTAACTAAAGAAATATCACTACCAAAACGACAACACTGCAACAAAATCTGCAATTCAGGACTTCACCTCTGTTGGCCTTGAAGTTAAGGACCTTGTATATAAAGTAACAATGTATATGAGCAGATAACTTACAGATACATTAGCACAAAAAAAAATGTAAATAGGATCAAGTAGAAAAGATCCAGGTTTTAGAAGGATGCTACCCCAACATGACTGCCTTTTCGCCTTTCTAGAATATTACGTCTGTGTAAAGACCTATCATCCAGTTTGCTGCAGAGCTGCAAAGATTGGGTTAAAATGAAAATCTTAGCCAACTTTTCACTTTGGCAAATCAATAAGAACATTTTCTGGCCAAAGTCCAGGGTTTTCATGCTTTCCTGAACCAAGCAAGTGTACAATGTTACGAAGTTTCACAGGGTGGGAAAACGTATTATTTTACTATACATAGTTTTGTAAATTGCAGATAATAGATCTATTAGTAACTCACATTTGTAACGCCAGATAGGCCTTGTTAAACTCAGAGTCACAAAGTATGACTGGTACTGAGAGAAAGTGGTAAGCAGAAAGGATTTTGCAAAAGGTTCTTCCACATACCAACCATTGTGAAGACATTTTCAGGCAGATATATTTTCCACATCTTTAGCCAAAAAAATCAGTGGCTTTGGGTAGGCAGAATAAAGAAATATGCATAGCCCTAGCTTGGCAAAATAAGGCAAATTTTGCTCCAGGCCCATCTTTTTATTCACATTTTGACAAACATAAACACTGACTGAGGCAGTGGGCTCTGGCACTGATTTAAACATATGTATATTCTTAAAACCTAAACTTTTGACTCATATTTACATGGCAATTATGAAATCTTAGCCGTTAATGCTAAGAGTTGCCCAGAGCACTAGAACCTTGTCTGGTGTTGCTTGACTGACTAGTCCCATGTAGAAAGTCCCATCACACACTGTAGAGTGATAAATTATCCATGACTCAGCACCTTCATAATCAATTGCAAAAAATAATACATCTCAAGATATCCAGTTACCTTATTTTCGTGAGCCTCCACCAGCCTTAAATTTCTCAATCTGAACTTGTTTTCCAGCTCATCAATTTAATTTGTGGTCTGTCCATCAGTCATTAAGCCCAAGTTCGTTTTTTCCCCCTCAGCTCCTTATGCTCGAGCTAAAACTTTTAAACTTTGTGTCCATTGCAACCATTGTAGCCTGGACTGCATCCAACCTTTTACTAACATCTGTCAAGTTCATATTTGTGGTGTGCAACTGAGTGGACTAGAAAATAAAGATAGATGGCAATGGATTAAATCTAACACTTCTTTATTACACTGCAGCCATTTTAGATTTCTCTACTGTGCTCATTCCAACTAGAGTTTCCACACCTTATCTTCCCAATAGTTCTGTCATGCAGCAGTTAAAGACAACCCCCCCTGCAATTTTATCATTTATTAATGCCTTTGTTACATATCCATGATTTCATAAGTCCAGAATTTGACTAATATTTTGTCTGTTTCCACTATCCACATAAATATATGTTTTATTTTAAACAAATACCTCAAAAATCATGCAAAGCATGACTGCAACATTTTTGTGCACAAAGAAAAGAAACCAGTTCTACACAGAAATATTTCATTTTTAAAATCCCAAAAAGCTGTACTAATAATGTTCAGTTCTGCATCAGGTTCCAGCCAAGAGTTTCAAAGCTGTTTACAAAAATCAGCATTTACATCCCACAGAACTCCTGTGAGGTAGGTGCTATCCACAGCTTGCAGATAGAAACTGAAGGATGGCAATTATAAATGACCCTCAGTCATAAGTCACAGTCAAGATGAAAGGTAAAAAACAGATCTCTTGGCTCATGTTTCTAAACTTAAACACCAGAACAGAAAGAGAAAAACAGTTGTGAAGAATATCCTGATAGTGTCTGGTTCAGTACATCTCATATGGTTTGAAAGATCAGGGTCACTGCTTCCCAATGTCATGGAATGGGAGGCAGGTAGTAGATCTCCCTCACAGATGGTAGAGTATTAAGTAACAAATGCTAACTCTTTAGCTGACACAGGTTTATTTTTAGGGCATCTCTATAGTCCTGATAAGTATTAGCCATCAATATTTTAATAACCTCAGTTAAAAAAGTATACCACATTGTAAAAATAATCAAAGGGAAACTCAGAGGGAAATGATACAATGCTACTAATTTGGGAGCGGGGGAGTTCTTGACTAAGGCACAAATTCTATTCCAGTAATTAGGTGCCTAAATCTGATCCTATTCCACCCTGCTCAATTCTCTGAAGAAAAAATAAAAGTTCCTACTTTTGTAACACACTATTGTATTTGCTTTAAGTCTAAATCATAAAATGCAGTGAACAGAAGAAAGAGCCATCCACCTTCTACATTATCTGTTTTTCAGGACTCAAGGTGCGTAGAATCAGTTCAGCTAAGTCAGCTTTGACGCTTAATAAGTGGAGTAGGATCTGAGTCCAGCTGTAAGGCAAAGAGGTAGAAGGAATTTCTAAGGAAGGAAATTCTTGTTGCTCTTTGCTTCTTTCATATCACTGTTGCAACAGCCTGCTATTTTAAATTATTTTAATTCATCAGGATAGAGTCCCAATCTGCAGCCTTTTCTTACATCATCACTACACCGTTGAATTGCTTATGTATTTCTTTGAAATAAGCCAATCCTTCCTCATTTACACATTCAAACAACTGGGCTGTGTGATGAGGGGTGCCATGGAGATGACATTTCATGTCATAATTACACTTATATCTGGTCCTCAGCCCTGGGTGTGCAGTGCCATCCACTGGTCCTGTGGGAAGGAGAAAATGACTGGCAACCCATAGCAAAAGAAAAAAAATGTTTTCACAAATAATTCATCTGAATGTTAAGCTGCTGGCCAGTTCTAGCCTGTTGGTGCCCCTTTTATAACCTGATTCAGCTAGATAAGCATGTCTAAACACATGAATAGTTCAATTACTTCATGTACCTTGCTGATTATACACATGTACCCTTCTGAATCATGAACTTAGCCACCGTTCACTAAGATTTGTACAAGCAGGTTCCTATTTCACTTTTCATTATTTGCTGGTTTTCCTGATTTAGAAATGTATCATCAGAGCAGGAACAGGAAGTATAACAATCCCATATGACTAAAGACCATACACTGCAAGAAAATAGTTGAAGTGAAGAGTTCATGAATCCATCAGCTAAAATTTGATCACATAAAAATCACTTTGTTCACAAAAGATTCACAAGCAGAAGAGAGCTAAAATCATTTGATAACTTATTCATAATCCATAATACAACCTGCACAGACTTCCACTAGTTCTAAGCAGCAGTCATACCAGTTATCCTGCATCTGGGACCTTACATACCATGGAGGCTGGCAGCAAAATAAATCTATTTAAAAGGTTACAGATCATGGTAGATTTTGTTACAAATATAGGTAAGAAAGTGAAGAGATTAGAGAAAGAAAATACAGCCTTTCACCCTGACAAATGCTGTTAATAGGGCACTGTGCTACAGAGGAGGTCTATTTACCATATGCACTGGTTCTTCCAATTTTCATTCATATGGTTAATCAGGAAATGAACACCAAGGATAAATCCAGAACTGGCTTACATGTCACTCTGTCCCACTGAAGATTCAGATTCAGACCCAACCTCATAGGCGCTTCTCTTAACCCAAATATGCATGGGATGTAATTCTATGCTGGATATGGCCTTGTCCATAATATCATTACAAGAACATACGTAAATCAAGAGCTGAAACTCAGGGGCGGGCGGGAGAGGGGGAATTTAAACAAAAAGGGGGAAAACACCTCCTTAACATTAACACAATTGATTTGTTCACTTCCGAAAGGCAGTAGCAACCTAAACCACAGGGACTTGGAGAATTATATCAATTGCTGGGATAAGCAGGCACAATTGCATTACCTTCAGAGCACTGTACCTGTTCACACCAGGGCAGGAACTGGCCCAGTCTTTATCTGTTCCAACTCCCCATTTTTCCCTTCACTTTTAAAATGGTTCTCCACTGAAATACAGAAACCACCATGGAGTCCTAAAGTTAAGAAGAGTTTTGACATTTACTTCAGTGGAACTAGAAGTTCACACCAGGCCATTTGTAAATATTTTTGGGACAATACCTATGTGTTTTTACCACAGTTGTGTAACCCGGGTGTACCTGGTTGTGTATTCCCTTCTCCAGTTGAAGAGAAAGGTTAGCAGGGCAGGTGCGCTGTAGGAGGAAAACTGCTGGCTGCACACAACTTCCTCCTTCCCCTATAGAGAGCCCAGCCAGGACACTATATAACTTGGCTATATACAAGTTTATAAATATTTACAAAACATTAAAAGATAAATATGCATATAAACATATTTTAGACCAGCACTACAGAACAGGTAAGAAACAAGAAGGTAAGAAACAATGGGCCCCTTGGGACTTGGAGCAGGGGGACAGCAAAGGCACCAGTCGCAGGGTTCAAGTGCCTATATACTAATGCTAGGAGCATGGGGAACAAGCAGGATGAACTAGTGCTCCTGCTTGCACTGAACACCTATGACTTAGTGGGGCTAACAGAAACCTGGTGGGATTCATCCCACGACTGGGCGGTACATATTGAGGGCTATAGATTGTACAGAAAGGACAGGTCGGGGAAGAAAGGGGGGGAGGGGTTGCACTTTATGTCAGTGAGCAATATACATCAACCCTCATCAAGACAGAATCCAAGGTTGAGGAAGTAGAAGGATTGTGGGTTAGGCTACATGGGGGCAAGGAGAAAGGGATTTGGTGGTAGGGGTCTGCTACAGACCCCCACACCAAGGGGAAGAAATAGATGCGGGGCTCCTGAGGCAACTCTCGGAGACCATAAAAGCTAAAGAGGCGGTAGTCATGGGGGACCTAAACTACCTGGACATCTGCTGAGAGACGTAGACAGCGAGGTCCCATCGTTCACGCAGGTTTCTAACCTGTGTACAGGACCTCCACCTGACACAGGAGGTGCATGGTCCCACTAGGGGGAATGCCATACTGGATCTGGTATTGGCAACGGGGGATGACATGAAAGGGGACCTCCAGATCGGTAGCCATTTGGGAGACAGTGATCACCTAATAATAGAATTCAACATAAGACGTCGAGTGGGTAAGGTAACTAGTAGGGTGAAAGTGCTAGACTTTAGGAAAGCTGATCTCAATGCACTCAGGCGATTAGTCAAGGACGCACTGCAGAGTAGGAGTTTTGAAGGGATGGGAGCCCAAGAAGGGTGGCTGTGCCTTAAGGAAACGATCCTTCGGGCACAAAGCAAGACGATCCCCGAGCGAGGCAAAAGAGGGAAAGGGGCCAGGAGGCTTCCATGGCTGACCAGAGAAATCCAGGGCAACCTAAGGGCCAAAAGGGGAGCACATAAAATGTGGAAACAAGGTGAGATCACTAAAGATGAATATACCTCCTCTGCTCATGCTTGTACGGAGGCAATTAGACGGGCCAAAGCTACCATGGACCTGAGGATGGCAACCCAAGTAAAAGACAACAAGAAATTGTTTTTTAGATATATTGGGAGTAAAAGGAAGGCCCAGGGAGGAATAGGACCCCTGCTACATGGGCAGAAACAATTGGTGACGGACAGGGGGGACAAGGCTGAACTCCTCAACGAGTTCTTTGCCTCAGTGTTCCTAAGTGAGGGGCACGACAAGTCTCTCACTGGGGTTGTAGAGAGGCAGCAGCAAGGCGCCAGACTTCCATACGTAGATCCTGAGGTGGTGCAGAGTCACTTGGAAGAACTGGATGCCTTTAAGTCGGCAGGCCCGGATGAGCTCCATCCGAGGGTGCTGAAGGCACTGGCCGACATCATTGCAGAGCCACTGGCGGGAATATTCGAACGCTCAT